>NC_056043.1:30994-658261 GCF_004379255.2 Salvia splendens | reverse complement strand
TGAAGACTATTATGAACATGTTTAGATTTATTGAATAGAACATTTTCCTAGCTCTTGTGATTGTTTTGCTTGTTCTTGTGCTTTTATTATTCTTTTGTCTGGCCAACTTTAGAACTATGTCCGTCTAACTAGATTAATCGAGAGATAGCTAGTTTTACGTGGTAAAAGGAACGAGTACAACACATAGGTTTATCTGCACTCGAGAGAGGGGACCCTTTGTGAGGGCTTGAGTCTTAGGAACTTAAGGAGTTAGAATCTAATCTATTGGAAGGAGACTTTGATAGTTAGAGTCTAATCTACTGGATAAGTGCACTCGAGATAGGGCTTATCTGAAAATCGCGACTTTCCTAATAATCCTGGAGACACATAAAGGTAATAGTTCTGTGAGATTAATCATCACTAGGTCGTAGTAGTTGGATCCTAAAACTCTACTTTCTTTTAGCCTGCTTTGTATTATTTTGTTTTTATATTTGTTTTTATAGTTGGATCCCAAAACTCCGTGTCTCTAGATAGTATATGACGCTTAGTATATGATAGCCAGTTGCAATCTTATTCCCTGTATTCGATATCCTGGTACTGACCTTTAGCTATACTAGTTCTATCCTGTAAACTTGCAGGTATTTTTAGTGCTAATAAAAAAGTGTATCAAGTTTTTGGCGCCGTTGCCGGGGAATATTATTGCTTTAAGCTGATATTGTAGAACGGTTGATAATACTAATTTGGAGTGTAATATTTTGTATAGTTTTATTTTTATTTTTTTTATTTGTTTTGCAAGGAGCACGAAGCACAACAATGGATTACTCTGCGCTCCTATGGAAGATGCAATTATCTGCTACAACATTTGATATACTCCTTAGAGCGTGGGTGAGATATAAAATATGCTTGCTCTCTTGTTTTTTTTTTTTACCTTTAGTTTTCTCCTCCGTAGAGCTGAAGTTTTTCTCCATAGAGCTTAAGTTAAATAAAAAATAAAAAAAAAATCTTTTCTTTAAATTTTCTTTCTTTTCCGTTTGAATATTTCCTTTTCTTTTTTTTTCTTTTTCCTTTTTTTTAAAAACTTCTTATTCTTCGTTTTTTTTCAAGAAAATCTTTTTTAAAAAAAAGTAGAAAAACTAGAACCTCCTTCCCCCTATTTTTATTTTATTTTATTTTCTCCACATAAATCAATCACACACTTCAAATTCACATCACTTAAGCAAATTCTTTGTACTCTACCAATTATTCATGTGCTTAGCTGTCAATCAACACAAGGTACGTTCTCTTTTAATTTCTGAGCTTTGATCTTGAATTCTTTCATTGAATGACTTTGTTGTTGATATATATATTGGGAGTTTGGATAGGAGTTTGATGAGTGACGATTTAATTGGGATTTATTCTTAGTGAATTTGTAAGTTTTGGATATTTGCAAGAAATAGTTGTTGGGTGTGCTTGAGTATGTTTGATCTTTGGTGGATGAAAATTGAATATCACTTTGGTTTGATTGTTGATACACATAGTTCATGTTCATAGCATTGCGAGGCTATTTTATCTTGCATGAATTGTGTTTTTAGGAGCTTAAATTGTTTTGCGTGATCTTGGTCTATTGTTGAAATTTTTTGCAATTAATTGGGGGATAGAGAAGATTACGGATGATGAAAAATGATCATGTTAAGGTAGATAATTTGATTTGCATATTTTATGCCTTGATATGATTAAAGTTTAGGGGATTGCCACATGTTATGCATTGTACTCTACTATAATTTTCTTCATTCTATGCTCACATTGCGAAATTGTAGGTACATAATGCATCCCAAAGAAAATCCCGAGAATGGGGGATATTTTATGAGCCTCAAAGAACGTCAAGCTAAAGACGTTAACCAAGCGCTTGTTGGGAGGCAACCCAACATTGGTATCTTTTTTTTATTTAGTTTGTTTTGTTTTCTTAGTTTACTCACGTCCCTACCGACTTTACAAACTTATTCTTAACTTAGTTTTGAATAAGTTTGGGGGGATGAAGTGGTGAACCGTGAGTTTAGTTGTTTTTGCTTATTTTTGTTAGTTTTTTTTAATAAACCCGAGGTGAATCTTGTCATGAACATAACATAGAAAACTTAGAAATACTCATGTTTAGGGACATCAGACCGAGTTGCCGATAATAAAAATTTTGTTTATGTGTTGGTTGAGTTGACTTGATACCTTGATTTGAGAGTTTTGTAAAAAGGTGTATAATTAATGAATTGCTTGTTTACCTGGAATCATGCTTATACCTTGTGAGACTTGAGCTATATGTTCTTTCTTGTGTGATTTATCTGCATTCATGTATTTGTTTCTAGAACTTGCTCCTAGTCTGCCTAAGTCTATATAGTGTTTAAATGATAAAAGAGGACGTTAGGCCATCCTTCTTAGCTACTTTATATATCTAAATTTATGACCTTACTCAAAATATTTTTCTCTAGCTAGCCATTTTGAGCCTTTAAAGCCTTTTTCTTTGGAAGCTAAATAAATGGGGAATATTCATACACTCTTGGAGAAAGTTAGTTCATATTTTGTGAAAAGAGTTGGAGAGATAAGGTAGAAAGAAAAGTAGTGTGCTTACTTGTGAAAAGTGCATAGACATTTGTGGTTTGAATGAGATAATTGGTTGTGCATAGAAAGAAAAAAAAAATGTACAGAAGAAAAAAATGTACAAAAGAAAAAAAAATCAAAGGAATTTGGGAAGTGAGAAGAAATTTAGACAAAGTCTAGAATTTACTGAGATTCGAATTGTTGGTGCCGTGCTATGTTTGATGTAGTAGAAATTGATCACTTTTGCTATGTTTGGGATTAGTCACTTTTTAGCCATATTTCCTCACCTTACCAAAGAGCCTACATTATAACCGAAAATAAAGACCTTTCGGATTTTTGATTTTAATCACATAAAGTAGAGGAGGGATTAGACATCGAGCAAGCCTATGGTAAACTTTGCATGTTGCATGATCTCAGAGCATATATTCTTTACCTTATACACTTTGAGAGTGAGTGATAAACACATTCTAAACACTTGTGAGCGCATGTACTTCAAGGTGATCAACGAGCTAGTAATGAAAATGCACTAATAAGCTTTGCTTGATTTGATTTGTATTCTTGTCAAACTCTTCATTTCTTGTTACAATTTTTGAGGCAACTATGAAGTCTAGTTCTTAGCATCCGTGTTTCTTTAGTAGTTTTTCTCTTGTTTTGTTTGAGGACAAACAAATAATTAAGTTTGGGGGAGTTGACAAACACGGATTTTGCATGTTTTTAAGGACTAGATTTGACTTGTTTTAAATGTCAATCATGCAAATTATGTTCTTAAATTGCATATGTTATACATTTGGTATTTTTGACGTGTTTGTTGATAAATGATAGAAAAAGATAGAAAAAGGTGAAAAAATGCCAAAGTGCAGCAGCCTCTGTTCAAGCCCATTCTGCCAACGATTTTGAAGTCCAATCAGTGCTTACTACATGTCATTCTCTTCGTCTTCGAAAGAGCTTCGCGTGGATATCTTGCATGTCTCAATCGGAGTTCTGTGGAGAAAGTTATGACAATTCTACGAACATTGCGCATTGCAGTCAAAGCTTGCGGAAATTAGGCGGAAATTTACGGAATAAAAGAAATTATTATATTATTAAGCCAAATCTCTCCTATTTCTTGTAGGGCACGAAAATTATCAAAAATAAACCTTTTCCAGCCTATAAATACCTCTGAACCTAATTCATAATCTTCATCTCAGAGCCTCCAATCCTACTCCCTCTCTACACTTTCTTCCATTCCATCTTCCACACATAATTCATCCATCTTCCATTGGAGCGGAGCTCTGCAGATCCAGGCAAGAGAAGACGGAAGATTGAAGATTCAACCTTGGGTTTTATCAATTTCTTTCATGTCTAGTACTTTTATTATTGATTTTACTACTTGTCTATGAGTAGTTAAACATCATTTTAGATTTTTTGGTGAAGACTATTATGAACATGTTTAGATTTATTGAATAGAACATTTTCCTAGCTCTTGTGATTGTTTTGCTTGTTCTTGTGCTTTTATTATTCTTTTGTCTGGCCAACTTTAGAACTATGTCCGTCTAACTAGATTAATCGAGAGATAGCTAGTTTTACGTGGTAAAAGGAACGAGTACAACACATAGGTTTATCTGCACTCGAGAGAGGGGACCCTTTGTGAGGGCTTGAGTCTTAGGAACTTAAGGAGTTAGAATCTAATCTATTGGAAGGAGACTTTGATAGTTAGAGTCTAATCTACTGGATAAGTGCACTCGAGAGAGGGCTTATCTGAAAATCGCGACTTTCCTAATAATCCTGGAGACACATAAAGGTAAAGGTTCTGTGAGATTAATCATCACTAGGTCGTAGTAGTTGGATCCTAAAACTCTACTTTCTTTTAGCCTGCTTTGTATTATTTTGTTTTTATATTTGTTTTTATAGTTGGATCCCAAAACTCCGTGTCTCTAGATAGTATATGACGCTTAGTATATGATAGCCAGTTGCAATCTTATTCCCTGTATTCGATATCCTGGTACTGACCTTTAGCTATACTAGTTCTATCCTGTAAACTTGCATGTATTTTTAGTGCTAATAAAAAAGTGCATCATTAACCCATGACGACCACGCTGCTAAATAAATGCACCCACCTATCTACGAAATTACATTAATAATTGAATATGAAATAAATTACTTAAGTATGTGACACTGTCGCACGAATTAATTTTATTATTTTAATAGTTATCGAGTGTTTATTTTATAGTATTATATTTTAGCTATACCCATCTCAAATACGCCATAACATAATTATCTATAATTCATTCTTAACTGAAATCATATCTTATTAAATATAAGTATTGTTCCTACTGTAAATCATAAATACACAAAAGGCAATTAATTGTTAGAGCACTGTTTATGTCAGATTTTTAAATGTTTTAAACATAATATAAAGCGACAAACATGCACAAATTTAACAGCTAGTCGTTTCTGATTGAAATTCAAATCCAGACCATAATTAAAAAACATGTTTATCTATAATTTTGAAACTACATAGGATTTGCAGCTTAATTAACCTTTTTCTCTGCGTTAAATTTGGTCGGTTTGGATTATGTCCGAATTAGACAAGATTAAACAATGTTGTACTAACAGTAGCCGTTGGATTCGTTGCAATTTCAAAGCAATAGTTTTATTTCCTCAAATAATTAGAAAATTAATTTTGTGTAAGTACTTGTGGTTAAGGTTGGCAAATCGTGCAGATTGGGTCGCTATCGGGTCAATCCAATATCGACCCAACCTGAAATCATCGTGTTCTTATCGGGTACAACCCAACATAATTGTGTCGGATTCGTGCGGATTTCGTGTCATCCAAAAAAATATCGGTCATCTTTTAATGATAGTAAGTTACTACACAATATAGCTTAACGCTATACGATAACGACCGACATATGATATTATATAATTAAAATTTGATATTACACGATAAAATAAGACATTACAAAATTAAAATAATTAATTAAAATAATTTTTAAATCCAAATAATAAAATTAAAGTATATTAAAAGTAAATCTAAATAATAAAGTTGAAATAATGATTTTTTAATAAAATTTAAGTATGCAGTAATATTTTTTTATCATAAAAAATAATTAATAATATTATTAATCATATTTTTACTAATAAAATTAAAATATAATTTTTTTAATTAATAAAAATAATTAAAATTAAAATTTAATATATTATTTTAATTAAAAAATAATCAAAATAAAATTTTTTTTCTTAACGGATAACCCAACCCGACCCAAATCCGACCCAACCCAACCCAACCCAACCCAACCCAACTTAGCCCAACCCAAAATTTTCGGGTTCTTATTGGGTCGACGACCCTATAAGGACCCAAATTCTAAACATGCGTGTTCGTGTCAGGTTAACTTCGTGCGGATTCGTGTTTGATTATCGTGTCAGATCAAAAATTGTCAGCCCTACTTGTTGTACATATTAATATTTTGAATGTACGTGATGATAGTAAGACAATAATTATACCTGAATTTAGATAAGTTGGAAAAATACTCCACAGATGCATGTATGTGATCGATTTCGCTGTCAATATATATATAAAAAATGTTAGGAATACATTATTTAATTTTTTTTTGTTAAAATAAAAACAAGAGGGTTAAAAATTGTTGTTATGATGGGATCAAAAGTATATAATTATAATTTATACCACTAATTGTGGGTTGTGTCACATTACAAAGTTTGTTACAACTCAAATTTTAATCATTTAGAAAAAAAAAACTTCCTTTATTCACAATGAAAACGAAATCTTATGCAACACTCATATTGACCTTTTTTTCTCTCTTTCAACTAGGTATTTGATAAAAAAAAATGAAAAGAAAAAGGGAATTGAATAAGTGCTATCTATCACTTTATTGAGCCAGAATTTCACATGATTCTTTCTTGCTTTAGCCAACCTTCAATTTTAGTGTTTGCATAAAGAGAAAATAATTGATAAAAAGATATTTCTCCCATAATAGGTGCAACAAAGAGATTTACTAAAGATAAAGTTCTTGATGCAAGCAATGTTTATTTTTCATATCCAACATAAAATACAAAAACTATGGTATCTTCGAAGTAGAGCATAAGCCTAGAGTCATTCAAAAAACATGAAAATAATATGCACTACTATAGACACAATCAAAATGATGGAGTCCCTCAAGAATTGAGCATATGGGATCATTTACTTCTAATGTAATGGATCACACAATCTTAGATCTATACCATTAATTCATGTCGATATTACAAAAAATATATGGATCAAATCATCAAGAATAATGTGATTAAAGTGTGGTGTTTGATATCACCAATTTTTGTGGACCATTGACCTAAGAATCATGTGATGCAGCAACAAAGATGGTCACATACATGTAAACAAATTGATTTACATTTTAATTTGTTATTTCACACTCACACACACAGTTCTTGACTTCGAATATAAACACTCATATTTATTCGGTTGCTTCCCCAATGAGATATAACTTAAAAACCCCTCAAGAAAAAGAAAAATAGCATAAAGAAATCGATTTATTTAAATGAATAACTAATTACAGATTTACTATAATAAATAATGTACGATGGGACTACAAAACCTTGGGGCATATATTTTGGGATCAATAAAATCAATTTCGATTTATGGCAAATCTTGTGATGCATTAACACTAGATAAAAATTAAAATATAAGAAATGCTAGTGTGATTAAATTTTATGTGCGTTAAATGAAAACATAATTAGTCGGACGAGATCCTTAAATTAATTGGTCGAAGATCAAGTCACCACATCCACGAAGTTATGAGAAATCAGTCTTTAAAATTTTCAATAGTTTACAAGAAATTAACAAATTATATATTCAAACTTCATTATAATTTGTGATTTTGTCCATCACAAAATAAAAAAGTGTATGGGCCGAACTCACAACGTTTGATCCATAGTGATTGGGCCAAGCCCGATTCGACGAGGCAATTTCTTCGGCCCAGAAATTTAAAAAGAAAATCTCAACTTCATCAATGGCGGCTCTCTGTGTTCAACGAGGAAGCACCACTACTTCAGGAGTTGCTTCAGCTAGCAAAATCTTCGCGTTTGACCACCAATTCATAGGCTAATTCGATACAATTATTGATATTTGGTGTCGGAGAAGAGTTGCATTGGCGCCTTTCGATTACTGATGTGTGTAACATTTGGAGCTGCGGCAATGGCGGCGGAAAATGAATTGCTCAGAGCTACACCGCTCGCTATCGCTGCCACCTGTTTCTTCGCACTTGCAATCTCTGTTTATCTCATAAAGCAATTCTTTGCGAAGTCAAAACGCAGTAAACCTTGTTATTTGATTGCGGAATTCAAACCCCAATACAAATTCAAGCGAGTATTGGCGGATAATTCGTACTCTCAATTCAAACACCTTAAGCTCCACGCAGCTGATTCTGTCTCCGAAGGTATAATCTCACTCGCTCACTCTCTTGTTGGTTGATTAAGTTTTTGTTTTATCATAGAATTTGTTGGTTAATTATGTTGAGTTATTTGATTACTGCTGTGGATAGAGGAGGAATTGAATTTGCATCCATACAAAGGGGAAGTTTCGAGGCTAATGAAAAATGCAAATGTGGGGATTTTGGAGTTATTTGATGGGTGTGAGAAGTGGAGTATGGAGATGGGAGGTGAGTATGTGTGGGTTGAGGCGGAGGAGCAGCTGCGAGAGCTCGTGGTGGATTTGAGCAATGAGGAGGTGTTTGCGGTGGATACCGAGCAGCACGGTTTGAGATCCTTTTTAGGCTTCACAGCTTTAATTCAGGTTCATATTTTGCATTTCTAGAATCGAAGTTTCCTTCTCTGTGTCTGCTTGTCTCACTTTATTCAATTCATTTGTCGGTCATATGTATGCCCGTGGGCTTGAATTAGCAAGAACATGTTGTTTGCAATATGCATATGGTGTTTCCATTTTAAATATTCGACTAGTAAATGTGTGTTTCATATGATCAATGTTAATAACTTCATGGTGCTTGTGATTAAGATAACTGAAGTTAATAACTTTATATACTTCAGGCAGACTAGTTGATGAATTAGTTGTTGGAACTATAATTGTTTCCATAGGGATGATTATTGAATGTTTAGTCATTATTTGTTAAAGATTTTTTAAGTTTTTCTTCGTGTGTTAGATATGTGTGAGCTTTTTCTTCTCGTGTTCTATTTACATTTCTTAATTACATGAAAAATGCTGATTTGAGTTGTTTTCTGAATTGGAACATCAAAGAGCACATTTTAGCCAACCTTGTTCCCAAAGAAAGAGATAAATAATGTACAGCCATAGATACTTAAACATTATTCTAATTCGATCGGTTTTCATTGATGTGCGTTTGTAATTGACCATGATATGCATATGCGTTAATGCAGATATCCACTATGAGCAAGGATTATTTGATAGACACAATTGCCCTACATGATGTGATGGGGCTTCTTAGACCTGTATTTGCCAATCCTGCAATATGCAAGGTGATATTATTACTATTCATGCTTTAAAGTCTGATTATTACTTATATTTTTTTTTCTTTTGTAAAGAAGTTCTTTTTATGAAACAGATGTTTCATGGTGCCCATAATGATGTACTCTGGCTTCAAAGAGATTTCCACATCTATGTTGTCAATTTATTTGACACGGCCAAGGTTATTTACAAGACGTAATATGTTTTTTTTATATTTCATCTGATATTAGTCATTAAGGAAGTTATCTGACTTTTGGTGATTTCTAAACCATAGAGAAGTTAGGGCATCTTAAAGATTATTCTTTTACATACTTGTCGTCCAGATTGTATGCTCATTTATACAGCAGCATCCTATCAAATTAATGAGTGCTGTTTTATCATGTATTGCAGGCATGTGATATCTTATCAAAGCCTCACAAATCGTTGGCGTATTTGCTTGAAACATATTGCGGTGTTGCCACAAACAAGCTGTTACAGGTTTCCATTCCTAAGTATCTTCATATGTCCTGAATTGGCATGAGCTCTTTGGAAAGCGGAATAAATTCACATTCTTCTTTACTATCATCTCAGTTAGCAGGAAACACCAGTTAAGTTGTTTTAATGATCATGCACTGACTTCGTAGCCATCTGACTTGTAGAGAGAGGACTGGAGACAGCGTCCTTTATCAGAAGAAATGATCCAGTATGCTCGAGTGGATGCACACTATCTGCTGTACATAGCATATTGTCTATACCTGGAGCTTAAACAACTGGAAAATGGTATGTTTTCTAATTGGTTATGTTCATGTATTCCATTAGCTATCCTTCTTTGCAAAAGATAATAAAAGAAAGACTTATTGGAGAAGATGTTCTGTATATTAATATGAGTATAAAGACTCTCTCCTTTTCAAGTACACTGGTATCACCAGAAACACAAAAACCATCGAACTCCTATTTTCAATTTTTATCAGTTTTTGCCAAACTCACATTCTAAAGAAAATAAGTGATTCAGAAAATTCATCTCCTGGTGACAAGTTCCATTTTATTCTCGAGGCTAGTCGACGGTCAAATGCAACTTGTTTGCAGCTTTTTGCAAAAGATATCGAATCTTGTACTGGCGAATTGGCTGCATCATCAATCGTTTCTCGGTGTTTAAATGATCCCGGAAATATTTCGCCAAGTCTTTGTGATGAGAAGGTATTTTGTTGGCTGTGAATATTTTTTATTGTTATTGGTTGAGCTGGGATGGATAATACTGATGAAGAATATTCTTTTCAGTTTCAGGAACTTGTGAGACGACTGTGTGTATGGAGGGATTTAATGGTTAGTTCTATCAATTGCTTTATATTCTTAAATTGTAATATCTTCTTAGTGTAACTACCGATACATCTTGAATAATGAAACAGCTAACTTGAATAGATTTCAAATTCTTTCAGGCTCGCCTCCATGATGAGAGCCTTAGATTTGTTTTATCAGATAACGCGATCATTGCACTAGCAGCTAAAATCCCGACAACCGAAGCTGATATTTACAGCAGTATGCTCGAAGCTGATTCAGATGTTGAATCTGTGACAATGGTTCCTCTCCAAACTCCATCTCCTGTAGTTTGCTCTCATTTGGACGACCTGTTCTGCCTGCTCCGAGGAAAGATTACCAAGCTTGATGATATACTTCAAATGTGCATCCGGGAACACCTCGGTCAAGGCGGTAGCTGTCCTCTTTCTGCATATAACTATGCCCTTCTGTCCAAAACTACCCTGGGAACAGGCAGTAGAATCACCCCTAATCACAACGGGTTTAGAGCTTCAAAACAGGTTGCAAAGATGGCTTCTCGACAGCTTTTTGTTCAGAAGTTTTCATGCAAGTCCCCTGTTTATCACAACTGCAAGATCTATGCCAGTGATGGAAGATTATTATGTTACTGTGATCAGAGAAAGCTTCAATGGTTAGATGAACGTGCGCTGTATCCTCAATACTTACTTCCCTATTTTCTGCAAGCTAAATATTAACATTTTGTTCAGGTATCTGAACCGGGATCTAGCAAAACTTGTAGAAGAAGATCCTCTGTCCATCATACTTCTCTTTGAGCCCAAAGGACGCCCAGAAGATGAGGACAACGACTTTTATATTCAGAAGAAGAAAAATATATGTGTTGGCTGTGGCGAAGGAAACCACTACCTACGATACAGAATTATACCTTCTTGCTACAGAATACATTTTCCAGAGCATTTGAAAAGTCATCGCTCGCATGATATTGTCCTCCTGTGTGTGGATTGTCATGAAATTGCTCATACTGCTGCTGAAAAGTACAAAAAGCAAGTAGCTGCTGAATTTGGAATACCATTATTTATCTGTAGAGTTGCTGACTTGGATAAGACACAAAATACACCTACATCTTTGCCTGCATCGTGTGAGGAGATAAACGTGTCTCCTTTACAGTTACGCATTGCTTCTATGGCTCTGCTGCGCCACGGACCACAAATGCCATCTCAGCGCCGTGAAGAATTAATGCAGGTAAGAAGCTAATAATGCCATAACTTCAACATTTCTTCTAGAGTCAAAAGTTGAATAGGCATATAATTCAGTTTCGATACAGTAATGTGGATTGAACCCATTTCTTTATTCCAAATTATATTGAAATTTGACACTGAGTGTCATGTTGTATGTTTACTCTGCCTGAGTCCCTTTTCTCTGTATTATGCTTACCAGTCTTTTACTTTGAGCAGACAGTCATGACATACTATGGAGGTAGAGAAATAACAGACGAAGATCTTGAAAAGGCTTTGTTAGTCGGAATGAGTCCTCACGAGAGAAGAA
Organism: Salvia splendens; assembly: GCF_004379255.2. Lineage (NCBI taxonomy): Eukaryota > Viridiplantae > Streptophyta > Magnoliopsida > Lamiales > Lamiaceae > Salvia > Salvia splendens. The sequence continues at coordinate 646,452 of NC_056043.1, read as the reverse complement.
GATTCAAAAAAAAGAGAGGCTACACATTCAAACACATCAGAAAAAGTAGCAATCCGATTGATGCTGAAGAGGATATTGGTGGCAGGCCACCAGTCACCATCAAGAATGCAGCGCACGATGAAGATGAGGATTCGTTGCACACCAATACAACAGATGGTTATCAACAAGATGATGACAACATTTTTGAGGATGCAAAAATAACTGCTCCATGCAGCATTGACGCTGATGATTCTCTATCAGATACAAAGATAGTTTCAGGAATCGGAAGCATTTGTATCTCCAGCAATGATGATACTTCTGGTGGCGGAAACCTATCAAATGGGAAGACTCATCCATCGGAGGAAAATGAAACATTGCTAAAGAATGATTCCAAAATGTCATTATCAGGACACGGACCTCACGGAAAGCAAGTAGTCGAATATCTGCTTAAGGAGCATGGCGAAGATGGGGTTCGCGAGTTTTGTCAGAGATGGAGACATGTTTTCGTCGAAGCTCTCCATCCACGTTTCTTGCCTGGTGGATGGGATGTTAAGCACAGGTACGCTCTCTAGTTTGACGTAAGTTGATGCCCACAAATTGCTCTGTTTCATTTAATAACATGTTGGAAATCTTCAATACTTCTTCTTGGTTCTTCTAGAAGATGAGCATACATAAAATCTTAAAACTCGAATTTTGGATTGAATGTGAAAAAAACCTGATATATTTTTTTGGTATGTCCAAAGGATTTGATGTTGGGCATTTTTTTTGCCAGTGGTAAAAGAGATTTCGGTGAGTTCAGTGTCTACAAGCCCACCACCAATGCCTCTGCTGCTGCTATTGCTGGATAAATTTCTCTCTCTTGTCTACTCTGCATACTGGAATTTTGATGATGATGGTTTTTTTTTTGTTTTTTTTTTCTCCCAATTTTGTTTTTGTAATTGGAATAGTTCATACATTTGCTAGTTCTCTTTCTCATCTTTTTGTTGATATAGAGACTATACCATGTTGGAATTTTTGTTTCAATTTTGTTGTTGTAAGCAGAATAGTTTCTCCAGTTGTAATTTTCAAGAATGGCAAAATTAATGGAACTTAAATTTTGAGTGTTTTGCAGTTAGTAAATTTTACTATTTGCTTCTCGAGTTTTTTTCCCAATTTAAAATGATTAACAATAATGATATAGGTTGGTAGCAATTATATTTTCTGATATGAAACGAAACCAAAAATAAAGTTAAGATTACAGCTCAGAAAATTCAAGCTCCAAAATCTAATTTTCAACCTCTATAAACAGCACAATGACAAGAGTGTAGCAGATGACAATCAGCAAAGTTTGTTGATTCAAGAACTTGTGGCCAACGCAGGCGCTGAGCCATCTACACAAAAGTCGAGCCTCAGACAAAAAGGTCTTTGCATCGTTGGAAAACCCTTCGTTGTTGAGGTTGGCACATACGTCGTACCTCTTGCTTTTTCAAGCTCAAAGTAACAGCAGCTGTGATTTGTGATCCACGCCGTTGAAGATGAAAGTCCCACTCATTGGAACGAATTGTCTGGTGATGAGCTGCAGATGAGAGAGAGCACGCGCCTCAGTTGCAGTACAAATAGACAATGCTGAAACCTTCGTAAAACTAAGATGAGACAACAAAAATATAAAGAGAACGGACCTTGATCACCTCCTGTGAGGCGATTCCTCCAACGAAGGCGGCCACTGAGTGAAGCTCTGCAGCCCCGTAACGACACATTTCATTGATGAGGTCTTCAGTCAAGGTTGATCCGTTGCAGCCCAGGTCGTTGAGGAGGGAAACAGCTGTTGTTTTCAATCTGGAAATCTCTTCGTCCATCTCACTGCAGGACACGAATCAGATTCAGGCTGCCACAAGGTAATGATATTTCGGGTTGAAAAGACGAATGGAGAAGGTTTTTACCCATCAAACTGCCCCGGAAAGCTATTATAGTTTGCAGCAAAACGATCTACAGCTCGTAGAAGAATGTAGAATCCAACAGCAGCACTGCAGCGTGAGTTTGGAGTGCTGGCAAGAGTTAGTTGAATGTACGAAACAAATCCACAGATTGTACAGAAATACAAAATTTAATCAAAAGGAAACAACGCATCATATGTAGGAGTACCAGTAGTCTTCGTCTGTAAGATACTTCTGTAGCTCCAATTGAACCGGCGAACTGAACTCCTCCTCAATCTTGCGATATCTGCATACCTAAACAACACGGACAAACGGAAGGAAATTCAGTAACTGGAAACACCATGTTATTGAGACTTTTCAAGCATGCCATTTAGAATATCCATTTTTGAAAGGCGTCAGGTATGCCGAAGGAGAGTTTGAATGCGAGATGTCACAAATGTGCAGGCATGGAGGTACATATATTAAAGGATTAGAAGTAGCAATGAAGTTTCAAGCACAAACCTTAAGTTTCCTAGCGTTTTTGCAGAAGCTTTTTATGGTTGCTTTTGAGATGCTTTCTGGATCTCTACCTAGCTTCTTCAGTATTTTCTTGACGAGCTTTTCCATGACAAGAAAATCGGCCTCAGCCTTAGCCTGATAGATCTTCTGTAGGGAGACGTATAACCTACAACAGAAGCAGGTAACAACCACGATGTCAGCATAAATACTTGTTGGGTCGTCTGTACTGTTAGGCTCGACAAAGCAGTAGTCACTAACTCAGTTGAAGATGTCATATCTGGGATAGATCCCTCCAGAGGTGCCTCTCCGCCTCCTTCGTTAGCTATGAATTCCTAAATTGTGAAGCAAAACGGAGCAAAAATATTACTACTATATCTCTGGACAACCATTCAATTTCAAGACTATATATGTTTCGCTTACATATCAGTCAAAAATTGGACAAACTAATTAAATTCATTTGAGTATGTACGAAGAAGTACACGTAAAGAAATTTTACACCTAAATGGATAAAGGTGCTATGAGTTACCTTTAGAGCTGCCACCATAACCCAAAAATCTGAAGAGTTGGAATTAACTTCAGCACATGTATCATTAATTATTTGCTGTAGGCTTGGACCTGTGATGCCAACATCGAGCTGTCAGGAAAGTGATTAAAGAGCACCATCTGCACTAATCAGCAACAATTTTTTTCTGACTAAAATCACCATTCGCAAAAAGACATCTATAGTTGGATTATGATCCTTCTAAAGTTGTCGTTGACTGCAGCAAGAGCAGGTATATTATTAGAAAATATGCAATGCTTGGTCGGTTCAACATAGATTTACAAGTGGATACTGCAACTATTATTGATCTACCACAAATCAAACAATCTACCATTTCCACGGTGGAAGTCGAGCTCATAAGTTGAACTCCTACGAACAAATGTCGTAGAAATGTTTTTCTACAACTAACTTTACTTATGCGGGAAATTAACTTACTGATTCCTTGAGGAGTGAAGACTTTGAATGAAGCTTCCATTGCTTCTTTGTAATTGTCTTCATCTAGTGCAGTCTTCTTGGCCTTGATTAAATCCTATAGCATCCATCGAGACACCAACCAGAATACCTCAAAAGACAGACACGACAACGAACAAATCACCGAGACAGAAAAACTTATAATGCACCTTAAATACTCTTTTCTCATCCCTTGTAGACGGAAGTTTTCCATTGTGAGTTTTTGCCCATTCCTCTGTCATCTTAATGAGAATAATAACATATGGAATGTGCTTGTGAGCAACAGGATCGGCTGTATCCAAATCAATTGATTCTGCATATCTGCGATTTTTTTGAAGTACGTAAACATGAGTTATAGTCATACATAATGAAAATAGATAATATGGAGAAGATCAAACCTCCTAAGCTCAGGCCATGGATTATTTAGCCTGAGGTCGTCCAGAAAATGATCGGGCTTTGATTCAATCACTGCATGTTCCTGAAAAGAAGCAAGACTTACTATCCATGTAGTTAAAAATCATACGCTATGTCTAAGATGCAGCCAGAGTACCTTAACACTGATACGAACAAAACCCGTGAGGCCATAAGAGCGTGCAAATATCAACAAGACATTGGCTTCACGGCAGATTCTATCCAATTTTAGCATTGAAAATTCAACGAGCTGAAAGAAAAATTCAAGACACAATTTATAACGTATGAGTATGCGAGTTTCTCAATAAATGAAAATTATTCCACTAGAATTGGAGATACAATTCTCCCAAACAATTGAATGAACTTGAAAATTGACGAATGGGACAACCAAAAACGAGACATCATATAGAAAGAGACAAAATAAGATTCATGTTAAATGGAAGTAATCTTGTGTGTTCACACCAGATGGAAGTTGATTTAGCTTTCTTTTCTATGAAAAATCTCTTTTCAGACGATGTGAAATCCAGAACGGAACTGTATACCACCAAATATAAATGATCGACGATCTTCATATATATGACATCAAACAATTTCAATTTTCAATCTTAAAGAGGACCAATCAATCACACTGATCCAAGAGCACTTATACCAAACAACATGCAGCTTCGTCTATCCAATCATATACCGTATAACTTCTAATCCTGATAAACTAAACTCAAAAGCCAACACATTAAAGACCAAAACAAGCAAGTGAACCATCTTTCTGACACAATTAACCTCCTGAATATGAACTGTGAATCCCATGCTAACTTCAATCTACACAGCCACAAGGAGCATAGGATGTTCGCTACTGAAACACGAACCAAACACATCTCTACACATCCTTTTAAACAAATTTTTTATTCTAAAACCACAACCATAGGGCAGGATGAGCAACAATTTATAACCAGTAATGCCAACAAACAAGCAACGTACGTAAATTTAGCTCATCGACACACAAAGAATGCACAAATTCCACACCTGCGTGGCAACAACCAATGTAAATTGCGAAAAGAAGGATGGATTGGATTCAATCAACTTCTCGGGATACTCTTCAATAAACTTAGCCTTCACTGCATCATTCAGCTCCTGCAGAAAGGCACAAACCGTTTTCGCCTTCGATTGCCCAACGCTCGACTCGTCCACTAGATAGTCATCAACCAAAACAACACAATAAAACACATTCCCACTACAGAATTAATGCTAAGAAAAAAAATCACACGAAACCAATACAATACGGCTAATAAAGAAAAAAAAATCAAACTTTTTGTACCCATATAGTTATTTCCGAGGTCCCCGAGCTCAATTTTCGAGCCATCAACAACAGTAATGCTTCCAACTCCACCAAGAACTAGATTTTTCAAGGTCTCTGAGCCGGTGGGCCCACAGTTCAACAAACATATGCTTGATTTCTCGAGGGCTTCTTGCCCTTGCTCGCCCCAAATTCTTTAAACAAAAAAAGGGGATAAAAAAAATCGAGTTTCACAGACCGAAATCGTGCAGTGGGAAAATATTGGGAATTGAAGAGAGGAAAATGCAGTACCTGAGCTGACGATCGTATTTGGTTTTGGGTTCCGCCATTGATGATTTAGCTTGGTTGATACGCAGAGAGGATTTAGCTGAGGTTTTTCTAAAGAGAGTGAAAGAGAGAAAGTCACAATTAGTCTATTGTGGGTCAATTTACAGTTTTATAAAGTTGTTGGCTACAATTACAAAATGAAGGAATTTTAGGGACTGAATTATAATTTACATAGCTGGCTTCGATTTATGATGAAATTCAACACACTGAATCAGATTCGCGTTCTAGATTCTATTGGGATCAGATCAAGCAGTGGAGTGGATTGATTTCGACGTCCATGTTCAGCTGATGTACATCTAGTGAGATTGATAGATACATATAGACAGAGAGAGGAAGAAAAGGGGCGAAAATGGCGGTGAGGACTGGGGTTTTGAAGGCAGTTATTGGTTTAATGGCGATTTGCTTGGCTGCATATATAGTGGGGCCGCCACTGTATTGGCACTTGAAGGAGGGATTGGTCTCTGCTTCAGCTACTTGCCCTTCTTGTAACTGTGATTGTGATGCTTTGCCCCTTCTCTCAATTCCTAAAGGTGCGTGTGCTAGATCTATCACGATTTTTGTGTTTAAAGTGTTAATTTGTTGAAATTATGACCATCTAAGGTTTGATTTTTAGCATTAAAGCTCGAAATTTGGATGAATTTATGTGTGATTGTTTGATTGCTGTGCGTGCTGCTTTTTTTAGGTTTTTTGTACTTAGTCGGATTTTAAGGTTCAGATGATTGTGTGTTGGTGTGAGTTTGGTAAAGATGTGGACTTGGCTCTGTAAGATAGCTTGTTCAAGCAATGGAGTGATGGATTTTACCCTTTTTGTGGCTTAAATCTTGGTGAGGCAGTGTTTTCTCGAGCTTTCGACTGGAGTGTGATCTGGGATTGAGCCATTTTGTGTGAAATGTAATTTAAATTTGTTTTGTGATTTGATGTTATGATGGTAGTGTGTGTGGAGTCGGCTTCTTATTGCTACTATACCAGCTGGAAGTTTATGTTGGATGATAGGATTCTTGAAAGACTATGGCTTCTATCACCCAAATCTGTAATTAATAAGATGTACTCCCTCCGTCCCTAATTAATTGTCACTCTTTGACCGGGCACGGGTTTTAAGAATGTAAAGAAAAGTTGGTTGAAAAAGTTAGTGGAATGTGAGACCCACTTTTTTATATTGGTTTATAAGAAAATGTGAGTGAAGTGAGTTAGTGGAATGTGAGATCTACTTACCATTTATGGTAAAAATGAAGTGTGACAATTATTGAGGGACGGATCGAAATGGAAAAGAGGGACAATTAATCGGGGACGGAGGGAGTATAAATCTAGGTGGCCTAATCGTTTAGATGCAATCGAGCTGATTCAGAGCTATAATGGGTGGTTAGTGACTGTAGTCTGGGAGGATTCTACATGTAGGAGATGACTGAGTTATGTACCATCTGCATCTTATTTGAATACCAGTATCTTGTTCTCTGCGGTTGGTCGACACACCAACAGACTGAAATATACGATAGGTGTCAGAAATTTTGATGTTAGAGCAATGTGGCTCTCAGTAAGATAATAATCACTTATTTGTATTTTATATTGTGAGGTTTCATTTGTGTGTTATGATGTATGGAATACGTAGAGAGTTGTCTAGATGTCACTTTCTTCACATGAATATCTTGTAGTAAGATGCATGGTATGTTTTTACATAGTCTTCTGCTCGGAAATAACATATTCTGATTACATATTTGCCTCTTGCAGGACTTCATAATGCTTCCTTTTCAGGTAACCACTGTATTCTTTGTTTTAATTGCCTTACAGTAAAACTTTTCATTGATTGTTTGCATCAAGGAGTATTATTAAGTACACAATTGAGATATGAATGTGGCAGAATAATTTCTTTCTTTTTTTACATGTATTCTCATTTGAATTCCCTCTTGCTGGAACTCTCCAACAATTTCCTCGACCTTTTATCCTCAGCTCAGTGTAGTCACATAGTGCTATTTTTAAACCCTAATTTTAGTGTAGAAACAGCTGAATGCATTAAATAATACGTATTTTCAGCAGCTGCCTACTGTCTCCATTGGAGTATGTCTATATGTCCTCTTTACATCACATTAGTTAAGCTGAGAATTATTTATGCCGGTACTCATTAGTTTAAGTTATACACAATGAGGCGGTCCCTATTAATAATTCATTCTGGATCATTATATTTGATTCACATTGACCACTCTTTTGCATCTGGATGATACTTGCATTCATTTATGTCACATTATTAATGCAAAACCGATAGAAACCGAATTTGGATTTGAAACTGCTGCCTATCTTGAGTGTGCAGCATTTATTGTCCCTGCTTTATAGTTTTATTAGTTTTTGTCGCACTTGCAATGAATTCTCAACCTATCCGCTTTCTTCTATTTTCTCTTCATGTCACAGAATGCGCGAAGCACGATCCCGATGTGAGTGAGGACACGCAGAAGAACTTCGCAGAGCTACTATCGGAGGAGTTAAAGCTGCGAGAAGCCGAAGCGTTGGAGAATCAGCAGCGTGCTGACATGGCACTGCTTGAAGCGAAGAAGATGACATCCCAGTACCAGAAAGAGGCCGACAAGTGCAATTCTGGAATGGAGACGTGTGAGGAGGCAAGGGAAAAGTCTGAAGCAGCTTTATTAGCGCAGAAACAGGTGACGGCAATGTGGGAGCAAAGGGCGCGCCAAAAAGGATGGAAAGAAGGAAGCGGCAGGGCTCAATCCTAGCTGAATCATCACACGTAGTCTATTAGAAATACCAAAAAATGTCATATATAGTTTCTTGCAATCGGTTAACGGGGCATGGTGCTCTGGTTGAAGGGCATCACAAGCTCCAAATACCAGGTGTTTTTGCTCTAAGCGAGCATCAGCTTCACAAGTATGATTCAAGACCGATGAATGTTTTCGGATCTTCATGTAGAGGTATCATTGTCACTATTATTGTTACTACTATTATTTACCATTTGGAAGAATACATACAGAGTTGTGTCAACTTCGAGCTTTAGATTGTAGCAGATATGGTGCTTATAATGTTTATCGATCGATCTTAGGAATTGAAGTAATGTTATAGAGCTTAGTTATTTTGTAGGAAAGAGTCATCATTGTGCTATTTTAAGGTTTATAACTTGAACAGGTAAACATATTGTTCTTCCATGTTTATTTTATACATTGACAAACGTCGATGTATACAGACGTTGTACTGTATTATGATACAGCATCATTTATGGCCGTTACTTTGCCCTTTTGAGAGCAGTGATGGACCCAGAGGAAATGGAGATCTCATCATATCTCTGAAACAGGTAAGCCAGAAACACAGCAGCAGTTTGAGGCACGGCGTCCTTGGCTGCACACTGCTTGTTGGAGGCCGATGGGCCCGGAGTCCCCATCTGCGGCCCATTCGACCAGAACAGGTATTCCAGCAACTTGTTACCACCGTTTTTCTTCGAGAATCTGTTGTACACGAAGTCCTCTGGATTCTCGAATATCTTGGGATCCCTCATCACTAGTGGCTGGAAGCCACACAGCAGCTCTCCTTTCTTGATCTCGTACACCGCGTTGTGTGAGGTGAGGTCGAAGTCCTTTCGGGCTCGGCCGAACTGCTGTGGAACCGGCGGGTCCAATCTTAGTGTCTCGTACACGAACGAATTCACCAGGTCCATCTCCTTCACCGTCTCGAAGCTAAGGACATTGTTTGAGAGCTTCCCTCGCACCTCCCTCCTCAGCTCCTCGTGCACGCTCGGATTCTCGCCGAGCCTGCCGAGGAGCGAGAGGAAGAAGAGGGTGAACCCTCCGAACGCGTTGAACCCGAGCGTGAAGAGGAGGTTGTGGATGGCTTCCTCCTTTGTGAGGTTGAACTCGGTCTGCGCTCGGGCGACGGTCTCCGCGGCTCCGTTCTCTACGAACCTCGTGAGCTTCTCGTAGCTGGATTTGACGAGCCAGAAGGGGTAGGAGAAGGAGTGGAGGAAGATCTCCTCGAGGGGCTGCACGACGTTGATGGGTATCGTTGGGAGGAGCTGCACTCCGAGCCAGAGGTCGAGATATATGTGGCCGCATTTCTTGATCTCCGGGAAGGCGGAGGCGTCGGCCCCTAGGAGGGTGAGGCTGAGGAATGCGAAGAGGAATTCTTGGAGAGGGAGGATGTAGCTGGCTGAGCCGCCGTCTCCGGCGGCGGCGAGCTGGGACTCGAGGGAATCCCACGTGGCGTCGAGCGTGGTGACCATGGACGAAACCCATTTGCTCGAGCTCCGTTTTAAGATGTCTATGGCGAAGGATTTGATCTGCAATTTTATTTAATCATTGATTAATTATAAAAAAGTTAATGAAGTAAATAATGTGGTAATGGAAAAGAGTATAGTATAGTATACTAAATAGTCCCGATTTAAAAAAAAACTATGAATTATAGAAAATATAACTGTTGTCACACTTGAATTACCTAGCGATTTCATTTTATATTGAAATAATTCAAGTAAATCAATAATATGTAATGCAACACACTATTGCAATAATTCAAGCTTCAATGTGTACTATAACAACCTATCATGCTTCTTAATCCACAAGATATAGTAGTCCATCCCAAAGATATTATGTGGTTACGAGAGCAAACAAGATAAGATAATTCGTATAATAATAATGATAATAATAAATATTTTTTCTTTTTTAGCATATGTACAAAATACAAATATAGACGTGTGGTCACATGCATATTCACATGCGCAAATCAGTCAAGATTTTTTGCAAATTACCAAAAAATTAACACAAATTATGTTAAATTTGCGTCATAAAAATATTAATTAAGTTATCTTTCCTAATCACAAATATGTGAAATTAAAACCCCCATAAAAAACTACTAAGCTATATAAATATTATATTTATTTTTATTTTTTCAAGTTTCCAACCACACCAATTTCATTTACTAAAAAGAGAGATACTTACTTGGCCATGTTTAGCTTCTGTGGTATCAAGATAAGCACAAACCCTAATTCCTCCGGTGTACTTAACACTAGGCATGAAATCTCCGACAAGGATGTTCGTCTTGTCGACGAGCTCCGTGTCGAAGAGGTGGCTGAACGACTTCACGTCGAGCACCGCCACCACGTTCGGGTTGACGCCGACGAAGAACGGGAACGTCGGCGGGACGTTCGTACGGAACACCGTGCTCTCGTACTTCTCCATCCGATTTGCGAAAAACTTCTGCGGCCCCTGCAGCCAGAAGTACTGCAGGCGGTCCGACAGCGGCCCGATCACCGGCCAGCCGTAGCTACCGGGGATCGCTGCACGCTGAGGGACGGCTGATGGCGATATCGCCGCCCCTGAGAGTGTTGCATTCATAATTTGGGGGGATTTTAAGCTGATTGTGTTGAAGAGAGTGTGGAATGTGAGTATGGAATGAAATTGAATTTTTGTTTGGATGAAGAGATTTTTGTAGGAGGAAGAAAAAGGTTGTGATGAATAAAGTTAAAATTTGAGCTAAATTATTGAGAACGTTGTACACGTGTTTTTAATTTTCTAATTTGGACGAATGACAATTGTTGCAGCACCTTTGTTACAACATATATTATCATTAGCTAATCAATTTTAATAAAATTGAATAGTGTATTGTAAGTGGAGAAAGATCAAGGATATGTATTAACAATGATTAAGAAATGAATTGCGGATAAAGAAAGTAGTGAGTCATTTGGCATAAATGATCGATGAATAAACTAGGGGGAAGTTGTACGAGAAAACATGAAATTTGGTCAAATTCCGTCATATTTTAAAAAATCAGTAGGAAATATGAAGTTTTGATTTATTCGTAATTATCATTAAATTTTTTTGATATGTTAGTTAATTGCATCACCCACGAGTTAAACGAATTCATGAAGAAAATATTTGTTGAATACTTAATATTTTGCACATAGGTGATTGTATTTTTTCCTGATTTTTTTAAGTTGCCGACACAGAATTTTGATTATGTGTAATATATGTTGAGGAAATAAAATAGTACTGTATATTTTGTATTTAGATAAATAGTTATATAATTAATAAAATATCTTGCACATGAGGATCGAAAATTAAAATATATCTTGCACATGTGGAAAAAACAAAATCATGTAGGCTCACACTTTTCGGCCATACATTTGGTTCACGTAAAATATCTTCTTTTTTTTTACTTATTTGCAATTATTGTTGTACTTGGATGAATTTATATGACAAGTAGTTAAATCGTTTCGTAAGGTAAAAATATGCATTAAATTCAAAAAATATAAATCGAAAATAATATCATATATCAATTTCTATTTTCAATTTCATAAAATAAATTTAGTAAATAAGTTAGATTTTTGGGTGATTTTTGTGTTGTCTAATTTTTAAATTTGAAGTATTTTCCAAATTAATAGTAGTTACACTTTTGGATTGTTGTTTATCACTTCATGATATTTTTCATAATAATTCAGATCTTATCTCTTTTTTACATTTGGGGTTCGGCCGTTTGGAAATCAGTGTTTGTGTCACGTATTTCATATCATCAAATCACCACCTCCCATTCATCATCTAGGTGGAGCCATATGAAGCTAAAGTTTTAAAATTTCGATTATGATTTTATTTTAATTTTTTTTGAAATATTCACATTTTTTTAATGTGTCAAGTCAAAGTTCAATACAACAGAATTACTGAACGATATGGCAAATTATCAACAACACTAATGGTAATTTCACCTATATTAAGAAGAATCATGCTAGGTTATTATCGAGTACATCTATTAACAACTCAGTCCATTAAGGTCAAATTCGAACACGATATGTTAAGGAAATTTTAAATCCAAGCACAAAGTTGACCTACTATATTCAAATCCGAACATTATCTACACATGCCACGAATCAGTTCAGACACGGTGATAACATGACAAGGATACAATTCAAAACACACGATAATGGCATGAAACGATTCCGATTTCTGACGTATTGCGGCAAAGATATGATATCTGACGGCATGGTCATGGACTCATGGTGGTCGTGACATCAAAGACAAGAAATGGAGACAGTCATATCAAATGCAAGAAAATATAAACATAATTAAGTAATTACGAAAATTACTGCTATTAAAATGTGTTTATGTCGTATCAAAATTTTTTTGACCTAATAGTGAGATATAACTAAATAACTAACTATTAAAATGTAAACTTTATATGGGGGTGTAAAATTTTTGGACCTAATATTGAGATATAACTAAGTAACTGATAATTAAGTACTACCATTTAAAAGAGGACTTGGGTTAATACAAGTTACGATCGTTATAATAGCAATGGGCTAAATGGGCCTATTTTATTCTCAACTAAAAGCCCATTAGTTGTTGGTTAAGCCCAATATGAGCCTCCAATGATAAAATGTCAAATGTATAATAATACGAGAAAATATTCACTAGTCAAGCCACACCAAGATGACACTATGACACTACGACATGCTATGTCTAACCACTATTTATTTGATATGTGGAAATAAATTTACACATTAGCTAATATCACTTAATGGGGTATTAACATTTTTAGAAAAAGGCTAAAATATGGTAGTAACATTTTTGAACTTCCTATATATACCATATACAATATAGAATGTATGCATTTATATGTACACATTCATTGAATATTGCTTATAGATCTACTTTGATGAATAAATATATAGTAATTAAATCACTATTACTTTTATATTTAAATTTTGCTCACTAATTTTGATGGAGTTATTTATTCTGTTTCATTTGATTATATTAAATAAATATATTTCAAGTTCCAATAACCTAATTGATAAATAGTGACTTACTTAATTAAATTTATTAATATTTATACGATATTAATCATTTAACGTAACAATAAATTTGTATACTATTAAATACACTGTAATTGTTTTTGTAATCATTTTTTAGTGATCATCACACTAAACTGTGTAGTATTATTATAACTATTTAAATTTTCTAATCGGATTAAACTTTTATGATCAATTGATAATAGTATAAGTTTTAGTTTAGAATGTAATTTTAATTAGATTAGAATTTTTGTGTTCAATTGATATGATTAGTTTTAATTATTTTTAATTTAGTATGTAGTTGCTACGTTTGTAAAAGTAATTTCTAAGTACAATATTTTATTTTAGAGTATTTAAATAGAAATTACATATAATAAAATTATTTTTAGTCATCTCCTTATAATTAGCTCCTACACGTTATATATGGATGCAAATTATATTTTATGTATAGGAAGTCCAAAAATATTACTCCCTCTGTCCCAAGATAAGCGACTCACATTTCCTTTTTTGTCATTCTCTCTACTTTATTAACTCTCTTACTTTATTCACTTTCCACTTTACTAACAAAACTCCATTTTTCTTAAATTCTGTGCCGAAAAGTTTTGGCTCACTTATCTTGGGACGGAGGGAGTACCATATTTGAGCTTTTTCCAAAACAGTTAATGCCCCATTAAATGAAATTAGTTTAGGTGTAAATTTATTTCACACATGTCAAATAAATAATGGTTAGACATACCATGTCATAATGCCATCAAGACCTTGATTTGGTTGGACTAGTGAATATTTTCTCATAATAATAGATGCTATATATACCAAGTTGACATGGATGGAAGAGGGAAGAAATTCAAATGAGAATAATTTTTATAGTGAAAAAATTCAATCTTTAGGCTATGAATATCTGTGATGGATTAGGTTATGAATGTCTGTGATGGATGAGAACCAGAATCTAAATCCTAGATGCGACATAAATTTTGTTTTTTGAACAATACAATTATGTTCTTACATTCTCATAGTAAAAGTGTTTTAGTACGTTATAGGCAATCTCCAAAGAAGCTCCGATGAATAAATAAATAAACACTTTGGAAATGTAAGTAAATAGAGATACTATTCGCCTTCAAGATTTTTCTTTATCTATGAAAAATATCCAAATCGGCTAAAATAAAAAAAAAAAACAATAATTCTTGAAGTAAAAATCACGTTGGGAAACATGCGCACGTTATGATGCAAGGTTAAGTATCAATCGCATTCCAAAATCACGTTTTTTCTTCTATTATTCAAATTTCAAACCTTAATTTGGCAAGAACTTGGTGGTGAAATGTGAATATCAAATTTCTATATTCGTAACCCACAATAATAGAACTTCTATATTTGTATTCTACCTTCTAACTCCTTCCTCTTTTTTTTGTTTGAGTAGATAGTTATGATATATATGGTTGCAATTAGTAGTTGAAGAGTAGAATACAATCAATGTTAGTTTCCATAATTGGGATTAGACAATAGACACGACTTCTTGTTGGCACCTCATAGTTTAATTGATCACGTATCTAATCATTTGAATCGTCAAATTTAGCCCCTTAATTTCGTGCTCAAGATTACCTTATCAAAATTGTTATTGAATTGGTTTGAGATTAGTTAGTCACATGAGTGATACAAGTTAGGTGGCTAATTAATCAATCTAGTCAGATGGCGTTCATTACGTTAGACAAGATAATATTGAGATACACTATGCGATAACCTCAATAGTCTTCATCTAGGATTAAATTAGTCATATGGATGCTGATGAGATGTATAATTATAAGACATAGTGTAATTATGTGTCTTTCGATTGACATGTTTGTTTGTAAATTGAGATCATGTCTATTCTTATCTCTTGTTCTTTTTTAAGAATTTGGTCCATGCCAATGTATCTTGGCCCTTCTTCATAGTGTTAAGATTGCATTGTATATCACATTTATTCATCTCAACTCCACCCCATGACTAATTTAATCATTAACAAAGGTCAATTTGGTTCATTCTATAACATATCTTACTATTATTTTATCTAATGAACTGAACATCACCTCAATACTATGAAGACGAGCTGAGATCAAGTTTTTGGGAAAATATGCAGCCAAACAAGAGATAAGAAAAACCATGTCATCTAATTATGAGTAATAGAGAATTGAATAACTCTTTATAATGTGATATTGTTCTAAGATTAAGTAACAAATTACTTTAATAAAAACATTATGCATAAGCCTTAATCTTATAGATATATTAAACCAAACACCATGTAATATACTACTGCAATAGTAGTTAGTGGAGTTGTCAATATCATCTCTTGAAAAGGGACAAGAAGCCTATATTATTGTACGTGTGAAAAATGAGTAAAATGTGACAATTACCAAAGAATAGGTCCCTCAAAAATCTTTATGCTCGTAACCATTGTGGTTGAGTAACTTTAGATTTTATCGAATACTCTTTAGATAATTTCTAGTCCCAATTTTTTCTAAATTAAAATCGCCATTCCAGCCATAATTTATATAGCCAATATTTGTCGTAATTACATCTAATTTCTAGTCCCAATTTTTTCTAAATTAAAATCGCCATTCCAGCCATAATTTATATAGCCAATATTTGTCGTAATTACATCACTCACATGTTATTGCATACAACGGCGGATCTAGATTCGGCCGGTGAGCAACAACTGTATCCTCAAAATAGTAATATTATAAAATATTTAAGACTTAATTTTTAATCCTCCTAAGTCCTCAATAAAAATATCTAGAGGGTCAGAAACAGAGAAACTCTGATTGTCAAAAATAAAATAAAAATCTTCTCTTTGTCAGTGCTCGTCAGTCTATCCAATCTTCCCACGTTCTCAGCCCTGAGCTCTTTTACGTGTACAGTCGATTATGTAATTATTTTTCACATGAATAAAAAATCCTGACTCCGTCACTGATTATATACAAAGTGATATAGTTGAAGACCTACTACCATGACTATAGAATTTTCTTTCCAATCAAACAAAAATAATTAAATAAATAAAGTGGAAAATCGATATGGAGATAAATGCATTGTATCTATTAAAATGTCTTGATTAGTTGTGTAGGATTTCAACCACAAAAGAATACCTCCAAAATCCAAATGTACAAGTTTCATTTATTTGCTCAGACTACTTAGCATTTTTTCCCAATCATTCAATTCCAATCCTACTTTATTGTATTCCTTTTGTGCTCAGCAATACCAACTCTCTCTCTCTCCTCTCTTTCCACTCTCTCATCTCTCTCTCTCTCTCTGTGCAATGGTAAGTAACACTGTGCATATATATATATATATATATATATATATATGCTTTGTGTAAAAATGGTGAAACTGATGTTTGGAAATATGCAGGTTTTTGTTGATAATCATGGTAGCAAAGATGAAGGAGCTATGGTGGATTTTCGTGGAAAACAGGTCGATAAATCGAAAACCGGTGGTTGGCTGGCAGCCGGGCTCATTTTAGGTAATCCATATATCATGCAGTGACGAATTCAGAAATTTTGATAAAATTCCTAATTAACAATATGAGACTATATAGGCTAACTACCCCTATAGAATCTAGCTATAATCATAAAGGATTCACCTTTTATTAAATAGTCTTGACTTATGAGTCTCGTCTCGTCTCGTCCCGTATTTCGAGTTCAGGAACGGAACTCTCCGAGAGGGTTTGCGTGATGGGGATATCGATGAATCTCGTGACGTACCTCGTTGGAGAATTGCATCTTTCGTCGGCAAAATCGGCGAACATCGTGACAAATTTCATGGGAACTCTCAATTTACTCGGCCTCCTCGGAGGCTTCGTCGCCGACGCCAAACTCGGCCGTTACATGACGGTTGCTATCGCGGCATCCGTCACAGCTTTGGTAAGTAAAAAAAAATCCAACCCCTCAAACTAGCTAGTCATGTCCTAATTTGTTAGTACTTTTTCTATATTATTTTATAAATCTAACATTATATTATTTCATTTGAAGGGTGTGACAATGTTGACATTGGCCACCACCATCCCCAGCATGAGGCCTCCTCCCTGCACGGATCCACGGAGGGAGCCGTGCGTGGAGGCCAACGGGCGCCAGCTGGCCATGCTCTACACGGCCCTCTACACGATCGCGTTGGGGGGAGGAGGCATCAAGTCTAACGTCTCCGGCTTCGGATCTGACCAGTTTGACTCGTCTGATCCGAAGGAGGAGAAGGCCATGATATACTTTTTCAACAGATTCTATTTCTGCATTAGCCTCGGGTCCCTGTTCGCGGTCACGGTTTTGGTCTACATTCAAGACAATGTGGGGAGAGGGTGGGGCTACGGGATCTCGGCCGGGACGATGATCATCGCAGTTGGGGTGTTGCTAGCGGGGACCACTTTGTACCGCTACAAACAGGCCCAGGGAAGCCCGCTGACCGTGATATGGCGCGTCGTCTCCTCCGCGTGGAGGAGACGACGACTCCCGTATCCTCCTCAACCCGACATGTTGAATGAGTACTTCAGTGCCACAGTTCCTCATTCGAATAAACTTCGGTAAAGAGTTTTCTGTTTTTGTTTAACTTCCCCTGTTTTACTAATCTGGACATCACTGAACTGAAGTCTGATGCCTGACAGTTCATTCATGTCACTTCTTAGTAAAACATGGGAGTTATTAGAATAACAATTAAGAAAAAGTGTGATTTTTTCTTGGAATTGTAACAATGTTAGGTGTTTGGACAAGGCGTCGGTGACCGAGGCCGAGGGAGACAAAGGCGCGACGACAGGGAAACTCGCAACCGTTACTCAAGTTGAGGAAGTGAAGATGGTAGTAATGCTCCTACCAATTTGGTCCACTTGCATTCTTTTCTGGACAGTCTACTCCCAAATGAACACATTCACCATTGAGCAAGCCACCTTCATGAACCGGAACATCGGCAGTTTCGAGATCCCGGCCGGAAGCTTCTCCTTCTTCCTCTTCATCTCGATCCTCCTCTTCACGTCCCTCAACGAGAGGCTCCTCGTCCCCCTAGCCCGTCGCGTCACCCACACGAAACAAGGCCTGTCCTCCCTCCAGAGGGTCGGGATGGGCCTTGTTTTCTCCGTATTCGGCATGGCAGCCTCGGCCCTCGTGGAGATGAAGAGGAGGGATGCCTTCGTAAACGACGGCCTTAGAATCCGCGCCTTCTGGCTCGTGCCCCAGTTCTTCCTAGTGGGGGCCGGGGAGGCCTTCGCCTACGTGGGCCAGCTCGAATTCTTCATTCGAGAGGCCCCAGAGAGGATGAAGTCCATGAGCACGGGGCTGTTTCTCAGCACCCTGTCCATGGGCTTCTTCGTCAGCAGCCTGCTCGTCACGCTGGTCGACAGCGTGACGAACAAAAAGTGGCTGATGAGTGACCTCAATAGAGGGAAGTTGGATAAATTCTATTGGATGCTTGCACTTTTGGGGATATTGAATTTTTTGGTGTTTCTTTTGTTTGCAATGAGGCATAGATACAAGGTGCAGAACTATGTTGTACCTAAGCTTGATGGGGAAGATGATCTCAAGGAAAGTACAAGCATTAATGCAGGCAAGATTGCAGCTGAGGTTGCAACAGAAGTGCCTTAAATTGGACTTTGATCTTTGTTTATATTATTTCATTTTTTTTGTTATTAGTTTTTTTGAAGCATAAGTTGGTAAATGTATATAGGGAGTACACACTATGATTTTTTTTAATTGTGTAAAATTATTTTGATTTTGGTATAGTACAATGTGTTTGTGTGTTGTAGTGGAAGATGTGGTATTTGGATTGTCATTGTATAAATATTTGATTTTGTAATGTGTATATTCATTCAAGTGTTTGTTTTTTCCGCCCTTCTTTGACTGGATATATGAACTATATATTTAATCTCTAAATTATGATATATTCTTAAAATTATTGTGGAATTTAGTATAGTATGATACACTCCCTCCGAAAAATAGGGTACTTTGTGAATGACACATGTTTTAATGTAAAATTGATAAATTAAGATATAAGGGAAAAAATTAAGAAAGAAGTGAAAAAAGTAAGAGAAAAGTAGTGACAGTGGAATGTGAGTTTTATATTATTAGTAAAAGATAAGGGGAAAAAATAAGAGAGAAATTGTTGAAATTTTTTCCTTATTTGAATGTGCACTATTTTTCATGGACAACCAAAAATGGCAAATATGCCCTATTTTTCGTGGACGGAGGGAGTAATTTGGTAAATTAATATGGATAAGATAAATAGATACAAGTAAATGATGTTCTTGAAATATAAAAAGCAATATTGAGAATGACTTTGGATTTATTTCTAATAAGGTAAAACAATGAAATTATTAAATTTTGTTCTATTTTTAAAAAATTAACATGGAATAGCAACGTTATTTCGAGCAATTAATTAATTATTTTAAAAATTGTTACTACTAATTATTCACAATTAAATTCATGTGTAATTATTTATTTATATGCCTTTTGAAAAGGAGGGAAAAAACAGAATTTCGTAAACCTCTCTCTCTCTACGAATTCCGGCCGCCGTCTGCAACCGGAAATGGGGGAAGCCTTAAGCCCAATTTCGAAGCAAAGAGCTGCATTTTCCCCAATTAAGAGCCCGCAGTTTGCAATCGGCTCCAACGACGACAAGCTCGAAAGGGCTCAGGCCCACCGTCGTTTTCACCTCCGTGACGCCTGAGGCCGATTCTTGTCTCGGGAAAGAACAGATCCTCGATTTGTTCCACAACTGCATCAAACTGGCCAGTGAAAATGTCCGCTCTTTTCTATTTTGAATTATGATTTTTTAAATCTTTCAAATTAATTTCTAATTGTCGATTGTATTTATCTCTGGCGTGCAGAAAATTAATCAGAAAAATACTTGGGAGCTGAATTTGATTGATCATCTCTGCGAGATTGTTAAGGTCGAAGAAGAAGATGACACTGAAACCAATTTCCAGAAGGTATTTTGTTTTAAATCCCTAGTTTGTATTTGATCTTATATTGCAATTGCAATGACTTTATTAGCTGCATATTTGGAGCTATGCTTTGATAGTGCATTGGATTTTGGGCAATTCATTGCACAAGCATTCAGTGATTGGGAGAAGTTGAGCATCACTTTTTAAAACATTTTGAGAGTTGAAGACTTGAACTTTTGTTTAATCAAGTGTTCTGGATTAAAACATCAGTTGATTAAGGTTGAAAATACGAATAAGAGAAGCATAAGTAAGAAAAATCAGTCCATCACATAGGTTAAGAGGATTGTAACATGATTATGATTATTAAGTTGAACATGTCAAAAGGTCAAGTGGAATTTGTGCAATGATCAAGCTAGTTTCTGTAACTTGACGACGATCATGATTGTGGGGACTTTGAGTAAAAACATGATTCTTGGTTGATGTTGAATTTTCTTCATCCATACTCCTTAGGAAGCAAAAACCACATATTTTCTTGAATGTGTGAATGCTTTGTCTTTGGATTCTTCTTGTTGATATTAGTTGCATTCAGTAGTATCTGTAACTTTAACTGTATAACTCTACTGTAGGCTAGTTGTACACTTGAATCTGGGGTTAGGATTTATTCAATGAGAGTGGAGTCTGTGCATTCTGAGGCATATAAAGTTCTTGAGGACTTAATCGGGTTGGGCATGCAGATGAAAAAGGTGAGGTTTCACATACCTTCATGGTTCCTTTGTTAATTGTCTATGAGTTTTCCTCCTGTTTCCAGGTTTTACTACTTCAGTTTGACTGTCGGTATGTGGATGAAATGTAGTACTCCTAGAAAAGAACATTTAATACCAAATTCACATCATTTTGTATCATCTGGTTTTGTTATGCTATTGCTTCCTAAATCCTAACACTTTATTCATACAGATGCTGTCGAGGATGGCAATGTCACTGCTGGACAAGGGGAAAGTGATGAGAAGAAAGAGCAAGGGAGAAAGGTTAAGTGTCTGTCTTGTATTCTGTACTCCTGCAAAGATAGTTCACTTTTCCTTTTCACACCTAAGTAGATATGTTTTAAAGTATTTTTAAATATTAACTAGAAATGGACTTTAATTTTCGGAGAGATGAAAAAGGAATATGAAGTATTAAGCAGTTGATCAAGTACGTTGTTATTTGAGTAACCTGTGCATTTGGCATGTATCAATGCAGTTGTCACCTTTGTCAATGCTGGAGTCATCTTTTGCCGCCATAAATGTAAAGAAATTTGATGGTAAGTTCCATCTAGTGGTTTCTAATAAATTACTTTATCAATTAGTTCTCGTAATATCTGGTGTTATTATTGTCTCTCTTCTGAATGCCATTTGGTGTGTGTTAGTCTACATGTACTCATGACTTTCATTTTCTTGTTTTAGTTGCATTTGCGGTGGATCCTCTCTACCATCAGACATCAGCACAATTCGACGAAGGTGGAGCAAAGGGTCTGTTGCTGAACAATCTTGGAGTTTATGGTAACTGCCAGGTCCTTTTTGATTCATTGGAAGTACCTGGGAAGTGTTCATCTCCCGTGGCTCGAGATGAGGGTGCTCAGGTTATTGATCTGTCATTTGCTAGTGGTAGGTAATTCTGGAGGCTGGATTTTCCTGCAGGATTTTACCTTTTCTGTTTCTTTTACTAAAAATGTTTGGTTTGGACTTGATGCCTGTTAATTTTGTTGTTTAATTTTTTTAGAATGCATTGAGCGGATGGTGTCGGATATGCTTAGCAGCTCTGAAATATCTCCTAGCCTTATGGCTATAGTTAATCAATTGGACACAGATAACCGAAGACAGTCTGAGTCAGTTTCATTTGGGCAAGTTAATGAACCTCTCGACAGGGATGATGATGATGATGATGGTGTATCTGCTGAGACGTTTGGGGGCTATGGAGCTTGGGACGATGATCATGATGACGAAGCAAATGTGATAGACGAGGCTACTGATAATCAGGACACAATGTTCCCAAGCCAAAATGAAGCTCCCTATGTGGTTGATATATTGTTGCTTCAACCTCCTCACCTTCTTTTGCGTATTTCAAGTTATCAGAACGAAAAAGGTGACAGCATGCATCACTTTGCAGGGTGACGAACAGTCACATGTGTATGACCCCGATGAGGATGACAGATCCGAGGAGGTTGATAGCTATTTGTTTTTAAGTTTGGGGTTTTCAACCAAGCAAAATTCTTGGGCAGGTCCCAATCACTGGAAATTCCGGAAAACAAAAGGTCTAGGCTTCACCATGCACCCGAACTGGCTTTTTTTTCCGGCATCTCTTGCTTTGAAATTAAACGCTGACTTCTTCTGCAGAACCTGAGGTTCCAGCTGAGGAAAGTGGATCACCGAAGTTGAAGAAGGCAAAAAACAAGAAAGCAGATTTGGATATTGATTTTTCAAACACTATCAATACTGACATTTCGCAAATCTTTGATCCTCCAAAGAATCCCAAGTCCTTATTACTTCCAGCAAATAGAGCACCTTACAACACCAGGCTTCCCGAAGATTGTCACTACCAACCAGAGGATCTTGTGAAGCTTTTCTTGCTACCTCATGTTTTGGTATACTTACGTCTCATATAGCACACTTAGCTTTTTCCATTAACGTGGGACGATACAATAATATCCATTTTGTTGTACTTTTTGATGCAGTGCCTCGGAAGGACTAGAACAAAGAAACATGGTATGTTTTACTATTACGCTTTGTATCCTCGCCAACCATAAGAAAAACATCACTGCTTGTTCATCTCTTTCATCACATGCTGAGGTCGTGAGACACTAATTATTGTGGTTAGATAATGAAAATCAACAAAGAGATGGGTTTGAAGCAACGGCATCTTGGGATGATGGAGATGATTTTGGTGGTGGCTTTGATGATGGACATGCTCATAGCGATGTTGAAGAGACAAGCACCCTCGTTTCTCAACCCCGACAGGTTTGTTTGTCTATCACCATTTCTTAATCAAACTGTGCTAGCTAGTAGTAGTAACCAATGCATCATCTCTCTGTCTCATATACGACTTGATTCGTACTCAGGTGAGCAAGATTGAGGTTCAGTACGATAAAACATCGAAACAAGTTGATGTTCACGCGCTAAAGGAAACACTATGGGGTCATATACAACAACTGGATCAAAGCCCAGTTGAGGTAAAGTAGTTTACATTTAAGTTACTATTTTGGAGACTTGTTGTTTCCATCACATTTGTAGTAACACGTACTCCACTTTTTCAGGAAGAGTCTATCTCCTTCAAACAAGTGTTGGCTAATGTCCCAGATAGCTGCAGAGCAGCACCATTGATTAATGACATCTCGACTCATTTGTGCTTCATTTGCCTATTACATCTAGCGAACGAGCATGAGCTGAGAATCCTCGATTGCCCCACCATGGACGACCTCACCGTATGCCTCAAACCTCAAACCTGACTTCTTAGCATCGTCTCGTTTTGTGATAAGTTATGGATATGATTACACAAGCAAGCCTAATTCTCAAATTTTAAATGATGATATTGTCACTCTACATCAATGGAAGTTTATTACTCTATGCGTTCGTTGTTAATTGAGTCATTTTTCTATTTTGTGAACTTTCAAGATAATTAGTCATTTCAATTTTTTTTTGCAAAAAGTAATATTCTCTCTTTATTTCTATTACTTTATTCTCCCTACACTTAGCGCACTAAACATATATAAAAGGTTTTTTGTTATTTTATTCATTTATCTAAAATTCAGATAATATTACCATATAAACACTTTGCAAGTAGAATTACCATTTGATGCATATATTACAAATAGTGATCATCACACCTCTTCTTAAATTACAAAATGAACATATTTTTTTCTGCGTACGTGGAAAAAATGAAATAAAAAATGGACGTTTAGTTTCAGGAAAACTAAACCCTCAATGCTAAACCTCGAAGCAAATTAAACGAAAACGAATAAAAGAAACATACCGGCTTCTCCAAATATTCACCTCCAAATACGAAAAAATATGATCTGATAAGGATCTTGGTTGAATCTTTATTTCTTGCCTAGAGCGCTTGCTGTTTTGAGGAGCCGGGCGCCTCAGCTCCCTATAGCGACAGAGGAAGGGAAAATGGACACGGGCAGAGGCTCGTTTCTGAGGGGTTTGGCAGCGGCTATGTCTTCCAACCATTTCCAGTTTGATACTCGTCTTTCCAGCATTTCCTTCTCCTTGGCTTCGTATTCGTTGAACTTGGCCAAGCACTGATCAAAGAACGATTGATCAGCATCCATGAATACCTTGCGCACGTTCCATGTTAGGCTCTGAACCACGTGGTTCCAGTGACCACGGATGCTCTTCTCAATACATGGGAGTATTATAGGGAGTATGACATCTTGGTTTTGAATGATCAAACTTCTTATGTTGTCGTTGTTCCACAGGAAGAGGGCACGCTCAGCTACCTGCCAACAAGAGTAGAAGGAATTTACATTACTGGAGCAACTGATCAAGTTTATCGTATATTACTGTCCACTGCAAATGTTCCATAAATAACAAATCAACGATCAACCAAATGAGACAAATATGATGATTTCTCATTAGTTCTCAAACTGACCTTACTCTAAAAATCATGATTGTGTGTGTGTTCAAAAATATAAGTGGAAAAAGATTAATTTCTCATTGTATAAAAAGCCATCTAAAAATGGGAAGATACTAACTTGATCTAGAAAATCACGGAGTACCATTAATCCCAATCTTGATCTTTCCTGTATTCTAGAAGAAGAAAATGATAAAAACAGAATCATGAAATGAGTTTTTGTGTGTGTGAAGGAAAAGCATAGAAGATTTCGGGGAAATGTAGTTAAAGAAGCAGCTTAGGCCATCCACAACCCACGTCCCTTAATCATATTTTCCCTTCACTATTCATGGGCCCCACATATGTATATGATATTCCCTCTTGCTCGAACTCTTCTTCTAAATATTAATTTAGCAAGCAATAAATATATGCAACATGTCATGTATTCAGAAAACGAAACAGACATCATTAAAACGAAACTAAAGGAGTCAAACTCTTCTAACTGGGAAATGGTAACAAGCAAACTGAAATAAATTAAGGAGAACACGAGCTTCTAATCCGTATGCCAATAACATATTTTTATGCTTCCCCTTCATTACACAAATCAAGAGGGAATAAACAGAATCCAAGATTTTGGATTCAATTTTGTCCAATCATGAATTTACAAGCAGCTCTAAGCAAGATAATCAGATTCATAAAAATGAAATATTCCCTTAATTCAAGGAAACCATTAGACCATGATTGTGTGTGATCAAAACTAGAGATAAGAAGTTCATTTCCCTAACATAATTCAATCTGTATATCCCCTTGCTTGAACTTTTATTACTCCCTCCGTCCCCAAAGAGTATGAACTTTGGGTTCGACACGGGTTTTAATGCATTATTGGTAAAGTAAGAGAGAGATAGATAGAGAAAGTTTTTTAAGTATTGTCCGGGGAGAATGAGTCTCACCTCATTAGAGAGAATAGAGTTTCCAAAATTGGAATGTTCATACTATTTGGGGACGGACGAAAAAGGAAATAGTGCATACTCTTCAGGGACGGAGGGAGTATATAATTTAATGTAGTAAGCGATAAATATATCATGCATTCAGAAAACAAATGGAAAGAAGCAAACTGAAATAAACTAAACAGGAGAATACGAGCTACTAATCACATGCCGATAGTATATTTTTATGCTTCCACGAATTATTAACCAAATCAAGAGAGAAAAAAATGAGATCAGCACCACCTGAAAATGGAAGCTGTTGATGCAGCGACCTATCTGATGGAACAAAGGGACCATCACACGTTGAAACTCCGGAGCCAGCATAGTTTCCAACACTTCCTCTATTTCACTGATAAACATAACCTCCTTGGAGCTATTAGTCACAGGCCAGTACTTCAGAAGACCTCTGATCACTGTATCAGCTAACTTCACATCTTTCTCGACAAATTGAGTTACACAATAAGACAGCTGCTGATGATACGCGCACATTTGCTTTGGTTTATGAAGTGGAATCAACACACGCACAAGAAAAAGCTTATGCTCCTCCTTCAGAGGCAGAGCAAAGCCATTAATAATACTCCCTAATATCTCTAGCAACTCCGCAATCCCATTATGCTTCTCCGACTCAAACATGAAATGATAGAAAATGTTATTGATCGACTTCCTGATAAACGGCCTATGCACCATAAACTTCCCGTATATACGATGCAGAATCGTCTTCAAGTACTCCCTCTCCCTCTGATCCTCCGAGTCAAAAAGATCCAACAATCTCAGCACGAAAGAATGGTCAATGTATCTCTTGGCAAGCTTAGCATCCGTCTCGGAGGAGGACACGAACCTCAGGAAGAACTCGTACACGAGCTGAAGATGATGCCAAGAAGGCTCCAAGACCGGCTCGTCATCCTCCGGATCATACACTTCACCCACCAGCTTACTATCCGGATTCGTAGAAGGCAATGCCCTAAACAGATTCGCCACCAGCATCTTCGTGATCTCGTTCATCACAATCTCACTGAACTTCGAATTCACCAACGAGAAATACTCCAACAGCTGGAGGAGCAAACCCCTCTTAGCATCCTTCTCCATATGAAAGGAGGAGTCAGTAAAATCAAACACCACACAGCACAAATTCAGCTTTTTGATGAACACACTCTGCCGTTCCGAGCTTGAGGCGTCGCTCAAGCTCGGCAACGCCTTGCAAGCAGCCACGTAATTCAACAATGTAGGGCTCCCACGCACCGTAGGCGCCACCGGGAGAGACATACCATTTCTGGACGACAGTGGTGGGCCCGGATTCAAATCGAGAATTGAAGCGTCGGATTCAAACTGAGACTGCTTCGGAGATTGTTTCTTCGGAAGCTTGCCGAATATTTGCTTAATCATATCTATACAGAGACAGAGTCCCCCAAAAACTATGCTAAACAGAGAGCTGATCCATGGAAATGCAATCTAAACAGCCAATCCATTCTATTTGTACGAGCATTTGGAGAATTAATCGAAACTGGTCGAATCAATAAAGCTCGAACCTTTTTTGCATTCGATCACAGTCGGAAAATCTCACCGAATAATATCCGAATCAGTTTAGATACAGAATTTTGAATAGCAATCGCGTAAGCATCAGACAATGGCGAAATCTGAAGCGATGAAAGAGGAAAGTGATAATTTTTTCCTGGATTCAAAACCCTGAGAAGAAGGGAAGTTAATTTTGATAATTGGCAATATTAAAAATGATTTTTTACAATTATTATATTGGAAATAAAATTTCAAGATCTATGATTCTATCCTATCCTATCGATTTATCCCTCAAAATCTTATAGTACGATTATTGAAAATACTTAATTATTATGTGAAATAAATCTATTATAGATATGATCCCAATCTAATCATAACACTATTCCAAGTAGATAAGTTCCACAAAATTCTCTTTTACGTACTATGTATGCGAATGCGACGCACATTATTATATCAAATTATTATTAATATTATTAAAATTTTACATTCCATAAAAATTATTTAATTTATTTATTTAATAAGTTATAAACAAAATTAAAACATGGGCACGGTCATCTTAGTCATAGTTTTAATATTTGCTTGATTATTTTATGGCAAATAATTCCATCATGCCAAGGCAAGTACTATAATTAAAGACATGATCAACTAGAAGTGTTCAGTTTAAATTTAAATGATTCTATCCGGGATTAAATTTGTTGTGCATTTGGTTCCTGAGATTCAATCTCACAATTTAATCCTAGATGGATAATTATTGGATAATTAGTCATAGCTAATCTCCTATGACTAAAATAATCTCACGACTCAATCTTAAATTATATCTTAGTACTCCCTCCGTCCCGCACTACTCGCACTTATTTCCTTTTTGGACGTCCCAAGTTACTTGCACTCTTTCCATTTTTAGTAAAAATTTTCACCTACAGCCGTCATTTTTTACTTTCCTATACACTCATTCTTTAATCTCCGCGCCGAAAAGGAAAGGGGCGAGTAGCCCGGGACGGAGGGAGTATTATTTTATCTTGTAAACCGAACACCAGTATATCAAATGATACTCCATCCGTCCGCCATTAGGAGTCCCAGTTGACCATTTTAGTCCGTCCGCCATTAGGAGTTCCAGTTCATTTTTACAATCTCACAATTCAATCCTAAATGAATAATTATGGGATAATTCATCATAGCTAATCCCCTATGACTAAAATAATCTCACAACTCAATCTTAAATTATATCTTGATATTATTTTATCTTGTAAACCGAACACCAGTATATCAAATGATACTCCCTCCATCCGCCATTAGGAGTCCCAGTTGACCATTTTAGTCCGTCCACCATTAGGAGTTCCGGTTCACTTTTACTATAAGTGGTAGGTACACTTCACTTTCCACTAACTCATTCCACTGGCATTCTATTATAAAACTAATATATAAAAATGGACCACACATTCCACTATCTTTTCTCACCCATTTTCTTTTATATTTCTTAAAACCCGTGCCGAACTCAAATGAGAAAACTGTTAAAATCATGATATAATTAACTAATTTTGAAAGTTGCAAAATCTATCAAAACTAAGCAATGAATGAAAGAACTCAATCACATGACCAGGCCTAAAGCTTTAAATAAAGAATCTCTCTCTCCCTCTTTCATAGTTTAGTAGAAGGCATTACAACACAAACATGACAAGCTAGCAAATTAGAAGCATAAATGGCTAAAACTATCAAACACAACAAACATGAAACACCATAGATTTTGCATTCATTATCAACAGAATCCAGCATAACTCAAGCAATTCAGCAAATCTAGGATTCAAAATCTAACATTTGTAACAAAAAAACAAGCACGTCGACACATTTTTTGAATAAACACCCTCTGCATCCTAACAAAGACAATGCTTAGTGTGGTTTTTAGCCCTCATTCGCGTTCGTGCACACGATAAGGAGGCGGATAGTTAAATATCTCATGCCAGTGCAGACGCGGTAAATAGATAACAAAGGTAGCCATAGATATCCGTGGGAAAAAGCCGCTGTCACTGTACAATTCCTAGATACAACTATACTAGAGCTATTATGTGCTGCTATGCAAGAAATGTGCACAACCTTGTGATGCCTCGGACGAACGTGTCACCTCTTTCTGCGCTTCGGCTCCACCTAGTAATGAAAATCGAAATGCAGTGTCGCCAAGTTAAACTTCAGAACAAGAAGTGGAAAGGCTAATTTGTAATGTGCACAAATTGCAAACACGATGTTTTGGTCCTTGACGACAAATAGCACAATGACCTTATCTAGCTATCATTGTCTACATCTAAATTGAATCGAGAATAAATTCGAAAGCGGAAAGCCACAATACATAATATCTTAATCACTCCAATTCAAAATAGAGAAGAAGCTCGTACCTTTCCCTCATCAGCAGGTGAGACCGGAAAAGAGTTTAAAGACCTTTTGGCATCATCATCTGATGAACAATCAGAGCATAAGAAATGGTCCAATTTCTTCGCTTCTTCAATGGCCATGCCCATACACGAAGGATGAAACCTTCAAAAGAAGATTTGTTAAAAAGACTCAAAATTGTCTTCAGTCAACAATTATACATCTATCATCTCCAAATTTCAGTGCAATGAGTTAATCGAACTGCAAATTTCGATAGCTGCCAAAAAAAGCCATCCAGCTCTTCTACCAGACACCTCTACATATCTTCACAAATAATCTTGTTTTGAGAAAGCATCAACAAATGATTAAATAAATGCAATACTACAACTCATGAATCACAGTCTACTAGAAAAACCCAAAATTCGTAATTCACACCATTCGAGCACTAGAATGCTGAAAAATCAAGTGAAACAGTTAAATCAGGATTCAGCGACACAACAAAAGCGACTAGAATTTGGAAGCCATACCAGTCCTTGCACCCCTCACACTGCACCATGAGATCGTCAGGGTTGTAAGGCATCTCGCATTTGCAATACCTATCACAGCAGATAGGTTGATTGAACATTAAACAATTTTCTTATTTTCATCCACTGAATCTTCAAATTTTTGTACTCACACAGCCACACGGTCAGGAGTAAAGCCTCCAGTCGCAGCCTTGTACTCAAACCTACAAAAGTAATCCTCTGTGCCGACATTCTCAAGCTTGGTGTAATTCTTGAAGTTATGCACAATGCATTTGCCTTCGATAGTGTGAGCACTCTGCACGTCGAAGTGGTCGGACAAGAAGAGCTCCTTCACGCCATGGAACTGCCTGCGGCCCCCTATGGATTCCTCGGGGCGGTAGTACCATCTCACACGTACTTTCACATTGTTCCTATGGTCAGCTTCGATATTCTCCACTTTGGCCACGTACGGGGCCTTGTCTGAGTCGGATGGTCTCATTAACACACAATCTCCCGCTACAAAAACACCCACATTCTTTAGTCCAACCAAGTTCAAAACATTATCTCAATGTGCAAGTGTAGGCATATATAAACCATTAAACTTATAGAATTCGAGATCACTAGTAATACAAACATCAAGAAAATCCCAAATCACATTTGCAAACAGACTACTTTTTTTTTGCAAGAAATATGAGTGCAACATATATAAACAATGGGCACAACACAAATGCAGAAACCAGGCATTCCAAAACACCATAATTCAAACAAAAATCAAGCAAAAATCAAGCAAAAATCAAGAAAAATCAACTATCAACCAACTCCAACATCCAATTACAACATTCACATTCTCAAAAAAACCAAGTCGGAGCAACAAATTAACCCAAACCATGGAAGAATCAGAACCCAAGATCAAATTTTTATGATCAACAGCAGCATAAAACGAACTGGGAAGTTCGCATTGAGCCCCAAAATTCTCTAAAACTAAACAATAAAAAGGAATGACAAAAAGGAGTAGCAACATGAATGAAACATTAATACGTCTGACGATTTTGTTGGTGCCCTTAATGCTGTAAGAATCAAGGTCCTTTTTCCCGGGCTTCGTCTTTGCCATTCCTTTCTCTCAGCTGGGGAGCTAGATTGAGATAGAGAAGCAGAAACCCTAGAAACCGGGATGAGAGCGAGGGGTAGGGGAAGGAATTTGGTGGAAGAGCACTGGTTGGAGTTCAGTTTGCCTCTGCCTCTAGCCGTCTACTTCTGATTTTTTTTTAATTTTTTTTTTATTTCTTTTTTTTTTCATTTGTCCACTGATAAATATCTTATTTATTTTTAATATATTTAACAAGTTGACTTTACGTTTTATTAAGACCATCCAATAGGAATAGCCCAGCAATAGCTCAGCCATAGTCCAGCCACTGCCACATCATCAGCACTAAAAATCCTCCTGCCACATCATCAAAACAAGCAAATAGCCCAGCAATAGCCCAACCATAGCCCAGCCACATACTATCCACATCATTATTAACAAATATATACAAAATGAAATAATTAAAAATCAGACAATATACGGAATTAAATTTACGACACAAAAACGAGAAAATTCACTAATATTAATAAAATATAAAAAGTACATTAATTAAAAAAAATTACATAATTAAAAAATACTAATGGCGGTCAATCCTCCGTGCCCATAACTCTTCAATTAAATCCTTTTAGAGTCGAATATGAGCCGCCGTTTGGCGCATGTCGGCGTGTGCTTGTAAGAGGCCGGCTTCATCGTGAGGTACCCCACTCCGTACGTTGGGGGCGGCCACGCCGTGGCTTGGACCGGCTTCATTATCGTCGTTGACCCAATTGGTCAGTTCGTCACCTTCATCTTCGACAATCATGTTGTGCATGATAATACATGCGTACATGATATCAGCAATGCATTGGACATCCCACAAACGCGTTGGACCCTTAATTGCCGCCCATCGAGACTGGAGCACACCAAATGCGCGCTCCACGTCCTTGCGCGCCGACTCCTGCCGTGCCGCAAAGTAGGCCTTCTTCGCATCTCCTGGGCATCGGATCGTCTTCACAAAGACGGGCCGCCTAGGGTATATCCCATCCGCCAAGTAGTAGCACATATCATGTTGGTTGCCGTTGGCGACAAAACTGATGGCCGGACCGACGCCCTGACACTGCTCGTTGAAAAGTGGCGACGAGTTGAGGACGTTGAGGTCGTTGTTCGAACCAGCTATCCCAAAATACGCGTGCCAAATCCAAAGCCGGTAATCAGCTACGGCCTCCAGGATCATCGTGGGATTCTTTCCCTTGTAGCCGGACGTGTAGAACCCCTTCCAGGCTGCGGGACAGTTCTTCCAGTCCCAATGCATACAATCTATGCTGCCTAACATACCCGGGAACCCATGCTGACTCCCGTGCATCCGCAACAGATCTTGGCAGTCTTCGGGGGTAGGCTTTCGCAGATACTGATCACCGAATACTTCTATCACTCCCAGACAGAAATTCTTCAGACATTGCAAGGCAGTCGTCTCACCGATGTGGAGATACTCGTCCCACATGTCTGCCGCGCCTCCGTAGGCCAACTGCCGGATTGCCGCAGTGCACTTTTGAATAGGTGTGTGGCCGGGTCTGCCAGACGCATCGTGTCTGAAGCGGAAATACAGATATCGAGACTCCAAAGCGTTGACAATACGCATAAACAGGTTCCTGGTCATCCTAAAACGACGCCTGAAAAGGTTGGCGTTGAACCGAGGCTCCTGTGCGAAGTAGTCTTCGTATAGGCGCTGATGTGCAGCTACGTGATCCCGATCAATCACACTGCGGCGGTGGACCACTGGGGGAGGTCGAGGTATCGCCGGCTGCAAGGCCCTTTCCATCCATTGGTTTATCGCGTTGGTCGTATAGGCGTCCAACGCCTCGGCCATTCGACGTTCGTACTCCTCAGCATCCCCTCCGCTACCACCACTACTACCACCAGCATTACTCATTTTGCGTTGTTGATCTTGAACAGAAATTAAGATAGAGAGAGTACTCGTTAAAACAAGTCGTGCGAATGAAAATGACGAACAAAGCGCGTATATATAGTGTTTCGAAAAAAAAAATTATTTTTTCGCGCTAGGCGGTGCGCTGGGCGATCCGGGCGCTGCAATAGCGCCGAACGGACCGCCCAGCCGACCGCCCAGCGCCACATAACCGCCCAGCGCTGCGCGGTTTCTCTCTCCACTCAGCCGCTGGGCGGCTGCAATAGACCGCCCAGCGAACCGCCCAGCGCCGGCGCTCGGCTGGGCGGTCGCTGGACGCCTATTGTGGATGGTCTAACGCATTTCACTAACATTTTATTACTCCCTTCGTCTTCTATAATTTGTCATCATTTGACCTAGCACGGATTTTAAGAAATGAATGGAAAGTGGCTTGAAAAAGTTAGTGGCATGTGAATCCTACTTTTATATATTAATTTTATAATAAAACATGAGTGAGAATGAGTTAGTGAAATATGAGGTCAACTACCAAAAATGATAAAAGTGAAAGGTGACAAATTTTTCGGGACGGACGGAAATGGAAATAAGTGACAAATCTTCAGGGACGGAAGGAGTATAAAAGTAATACTCCCTACGTCCCATAGTAGATGTCTCACTTTCCTTTTTAGTTTGTCCCACAAAAGATGTCACATTTTTTTTTTAGGAAAAAGTTCTCCCTCACATTAATATAAATATACTATTTTCTCTCTCCACCTAACACACAAAACAATATCTCCTAAAATCTCATGTCATTTCCCAAGTATGTCATCTATTATGGGACGGAGCGAGTATATAAAAGGAGATCTCACTTTTCACTAACTTTTTTTACTCGCTTTATTTTATAAATTTAAACAATTTTTTAAAAATTTGTGTTGATGATATATGTGATATGTAATCATGAACCAAGGAAGTATAACTTTATTTGTTGAAATTTTAAAATAATGTAAATTTTATAAGCTTTTATTATTGAGATTGAGATTTGGCAAAATGTTGGTCTTGGCTACTAAAGTGACCAAGGAAAGCCCAAATATTCACATAGTGTAAATGAATCTAAAACTATTCATGATTGATGATTCAGTACTCCATTAGTGTTAAAGGGATCTTGTATAGGCCAGTGTGTTTGGTTCGCAACCACACGGTCTGCGCGAAACGTTTTCGTCCGAAACAGAACATAAACACGCAGTCGCGTGCTTCATTAGACAAACCACGCAACTTGCATCGAGCATCGTCTCCGCTCCAGAATATTTCAATTAATTGAGTGGAATGTATCATGGGTGCGCCACGGGTTTCGGTGGCAGGAGGAATTTTTATTGAGCGCGCAATTAGACCGGATCCTGTCTCGCTCGATCTATATATCCAATCCGGTTTAATTTATCGAATTTAAATTTTTTGTAATATTTTTTAATTCTCAAATAATCCTTTATTAACATAACCTCAAAGTCTATAAAATTAATTATAAAAATGACCCATGAATAAGATGTCAGCTCGCATGATTGGAATTTTTTCATTTCACATTTCAACTTAACTGAATCTTAGACTTCAAGTATTAGAACGAATTAAATGAGTTTCATTGTTTTGTGAGAAAAAAGAAGTTGGAAAATTCTTACGTTGTTGAATTCGTCGTCCCAATTTATACGATATGGATTATCTTGAAAGATTTTTTATTACTACAGTAAGTACTATTTATGATTTATTTGTAAATAAGTCATTCAAGTTGACTTGCATGTCGTCTACGCAATTTGAGGAATTTTATGAGTCGATATTTACCTATTTAAAACGTTACATTCGAGAAAGGATTATCCCACAAATACACTTCACTTCCTTAGAATTAAAAAGAGAGTAAGATTTCTCATAAAAGAATATCGATCAAATTTATTCTCATTGTTCTTTTCTATGTATTTGTTTCAGGAGATGCAGAAGTGAGATGCATGGCGAGCAAGAGAGAAGCTCTTCTAAGCTACAAGAATGGTCTCATCGACGAGGGTGGTATTCTCTCGTCGTGGCAAAGCAACGAATGCTGCAAATGCCATGGTGTTGAGTGCAGCAACACCACGGGCGGGCCATGTCACCACTCTCCATCTTAATAATGCTGATTATGATGTTGCGTTGCAAGGCGAGGTTCGTTCTTCGTTGAATGAGTTGCATCATTTAAATTATCTTGACCTGAGTGGGAATGATTTTGGAGGTATTCCAATCCCGAAACTCATTGGCTCCATGAAACAATGTATCTTCGGAATTCTAACTTTTCTGGGACTATTCCTACTGAGTTAGGCAACCTTACCAACCTACGCTCACTTCATCTCTCATTTAACTTTTCAAGTCTCTCTTTGTTGTCTTCCCTTGATTTGAGTCAAATTGTTTTAAGCAATATCAACTGGTTACACCAAATCCTAAGCCATCAATTCCTACATGAATTGCATTTGGCATTCTGTAACATCGGTGTTGACTCTTTTCCTACATCTAATTCCACCAAGTGAGAGCTAACTATAAATCTAACTATCTAAGAGAGAATGTGAATAAATATGTGTGTTGAAGAGTAACTGCTACACAAAGAGCTGAAATGGAAGGTAAATATGGACAAGACATATTATTTAGGACAAGAAGTTAACATACTTAATGTTTATGACCAAAAAGTATTTTACACAAATGTGTATAACTAAATATGGACTTTAAAATGCAGTTGATCATTAATTTGGACCAAAAGGTAACACACTAATACGCAGACCAAATAGGTATTTTATGCAAAAGTACATAACCAAATTTGAATTTTAAAATGTGGTTGACCGTTAATTTTTATGAATCGTTGAACATAAAACTAAAATATTGTACTCCAGCATTATTTAAAAGCAAAATACTACTCCCTCCGTCCCTTATAATTTATCACCATTTGACATGACACGAGTTTTAAGAAATGTAATGAAAAGTGGGTTGAAAAAGTTATTGGCATGTAAGTCCTACTTTTATATATTAGTTTATAATAAAATATGAGTAAGAATGAATTAGTGGAATGTGGGGTCCACTACCAAAAATAGAAAAATGAAAGGTGACAAATTTTTAGGAACATACGAAAATGGAAATAAATGACAAATTTTCAGAGACTGGGGAAGTAACACGCTTATTATATAGTATGATTAAATTATTTTGTGTAAATCAAAAATATTAATTTGACTTTAATTTTTTTTATTAATAATGCAAACCTTGTAGTTGGGTTTCAATAAAACAGTCATTTAATGTAAAAACTACAAGTGAATTGGGCTTGCATATTGAGGTTTGTATAAATGCTAATTTGGGCTTCTCAAGTGACTATGGAAAGCCCAAATATTCACGAGTGCGCACGTTCAGACTTGAATGATTAATTATCGATATATAGACTTGAATTATTAATTAGAATGCATTAAATCAACTATGAGAAAATGAGTTGGAAAACTCATTCGTCTTCAAATAATTTCTATGTTAGTTGCGATTAGGATTTAGGACTTAGTCAAAAGTCACTTTCTTGTGTTGTCTTTTAAATTGATTTACAAGTCATCTAAGAAATTGAGAAAATGGACAAATGCACTTCACTTTCATATAGTACATAATTAGAGAGTATGATTTCTCACAAAAGATAATTAGCATTCAAACTTCTTCTTGTTGTTCTTTTATGCTAATCACGAATTCCTATATGTTCAAATAATGCACTTTACTAATGAAACGACGTAGTTTTGTTCATGAGAGAATCGGGGATGTTGTGAATGCATATAATCTCATAATTTTATATTAACATTTTAGCACTGATGTTTTTAGTGGCGTCATTTATATACAATTATACAAAACATGTAATTGGATGCCATTTAAATGTCTTCATGCTAGCTTGGATCAATAACATTCCAAACTCTAATATTTTACTGAAAATCAAAATTATTATTGTCATTAAACTAGAATTTTCATTATTGTGGAGTAGTGGGTTTAGGGCTTAATGCCATTTAAAACTATCTTTGATGACTTTCTATTTACTAAAATAAGAAAATTTCGAAAATTCCAACCACGTAGCCGACTTCGTATAAATGTGTGATTTTGACTATAATGTACTTCCTTGTCATGTATTAATTCAAAATAAATTCTCTTTTGGAATCACATCTTTTCCAATAATTAATCACTAAGTCTTCTATGATCATTTTTTTGTCTTCCCTTTGTCTTCGTTTGCGTACAGTTTTTCAAGTCCAACAAACAATTATTTCCCTTGTTTTCCAAGTTCAATAGCAATAATAGAGATGTGTTGGGCTATTTAAACCCCACCAACTTGAGATTCTTCAACACCAAATAAATATAGACAAAACATGATTTCTTACAAAAGAATAGCACTTCTTGTTCTTTTCTGTGTGTTTGTTTCTGGAGATGCAAAAGTGAGTTGCATGGAGAGGGAGAGAGAAGCTCTTCTAAGCTTCAAGAATGGCCTCATTGATGACCATGGCCATCTCTCGTCATGGCAAAGCGATGAATGCTGCGAATGGTATGGTGTTGAGTGCAACAACACTACTCGCCATGTCATCACCCTCCGTGTTAATGGCGTGAAATTAAGAGGTAAGATTGGTTCTTCATTGCTTGAGTTGCATCATCTGGATTATCTTGACCTCAGTCGGAATGATTTTGGAGGCATTCCAATCCCGGAACTCATTGTTTCCATGAAACAGTTGCAACACTTGTATCTAGGGAGTTCTAACTTTTCTGGGATTGTTCCTATTCAGATAGGGAACCTTACCAACCTGCGCTCACTTGATCTCTCGTATAACTCTTTGAAAACTGAGAATCTTGATTGGCTTTTAAGTCTGTCTTTGTTGTCTTCTCTTGATCTCAGTCAAATCAATTTGAGTCATACCAACTGGTTACACAAAATCCTAAATCTTCAATTCCTGCATGAATTGCATTTGGTGTCATGTAACGTAAATGTTGGCAACCCTCTTCTTAACTCTTCTTCTTCTTCTTCTTCTTCTTCTTCGAGGAGGCGGAGGAGGAGGAGGAGGCGGAGGAGGAGGAGAGGAGGAGGAGGAGGAGGAGGAGGAGGAGGAGGAGGAGGAGGAGGAGGAGGAGGAGGAGGAGGAGGAGGAGGAGGAGGAGGAGGAGGAGGAGGAGGAGGAGGAGGAGGAGGAGGAGGAGGAGGGGGGAGGAGGAGGAGGAGGAGGAGGAGGAGGAGGAGGAGGAGGAGGAGGAGGAGGAGGAGGAGGAGGAGGAGGAGGAGGGGAGGAGGCTTCTTCTTCTTCTTCGGAGGAGGAGGAGGAGGAGGAGGAGGAGAGGAGGAGGAGTTCTTCTTCTTCTTCTTGAGGAGGAGTTCGGAGGCTTCTTCTTCTTCTTCTTCTTCTTCTTCTTCTTCTTCTTCTTCTTCTTCTTCTTCTTCTTCTTCTTCTTCTTCTTCTTCTTCTTCTTCTTCTTCTTCTTCTTCTTCTTCTTCTTCTTCTACATCTCTTTCTATACTTGGTTCCGTATTGGAATCACTCGAAATACTGAACTTGTCTTCTAATCAACTCAACGGATCGATGCCAGACCTGAGAGCATTTTCTTCATTGACACAACTGAACCTTTCGGCTAACAACTTTACAGGTTCCATTCCAATTAGGGTTGGCCAACTCTCCAAGCTTCAACTTCTAGATCTTTCTCATAATTCTTTGGAAGGTTTAGTCTCTGAATCCCACTTCGTCAAGCATGATAAGTTAAACACACTCGACTTATCCTTCAATTCATTGATCTTCGATATTCCCCTCGATTGGAGCCCTCCTTTCCAGTTGAAAACACTATGCTTAGCCAGGTGCAATGTGGGTCCATATTTTCCGAAATGGATCCGGTTTCAAAGGAATTAGTCATTTCTTGATCTTAGTGGTGCCAATATAGCAGATGAAGCCCCAGAGTGGTTTTGGAATTCGTCTTCTTTAATACAGAACTTATATCTCTACGACAATCAAATAAGGGGTACAGTTCCGAATCTATCGTCCACCTCCATCGAGTTCATGGATCTTAGTGTCAATCAGTTTTCAGGTTCCATACCATTATTTCCTGCCAATGCATATCGTATTTACGAGTGGAAATATGTTCAGTGGTTCAATTTCATCTATTTGCAAAACTCACCTCCATCAGCTAAGATACCTCCTCATCTCAGATAATCAGTTGTCAGGAATTATTCCCAACTTGCACACTCTCCATTTGGTTAACAACAGTTTTTCGAGTGAAATTTCCCGCCTCTTTTGGCAATTTACGAAATTTCGTTTCACTGCATATGCATGGCAATAATTTATCTGGTGAGTTGCCTTACAATTTGAGACATTGCCAGGAATTGAGATTCATTGATCTTGGAGGAAACAATTTGAATGGAGAGATCCCGACTTGGATTGGCCGGTTGTATAACATGCAATATCTAATCCTTCGTGGAAATATATTGCATGGTAGTATTCCTATTGAGATATGTCATCTTACTAATATTGGTAAAATGGAGATTCTAGATTCTCTTGATCTATCACAGAACCAACTCTCTGGCAAAATACCTACAAGTTTGGCAGAAATATACACTCTCTTGGTGTTCTTGATTTGTCAAACAACAATTTGCTTGGAAAAATCCCAACAAGCACTCAACTTCACAGCTTTGATGCATCATCTTATGCTGGGAATGATGGACTCTGTGGTGACCCTCTGCCAAAGTGCCTCGACGATAGGTTGAGGCCATCCACCATAAATCCGGGGGTAAACATGAATGAGAGAGACAGCAACAACTTCTCATTTATGGAAGAAGTTGGTATATCAATGGGCTTTGGTTTTATCTTTGGATTTTGGGGAGTTGTTGGTTCAATCATATTGAAGAAATCATGGAGAATTGCATTCTTCAATTTGTTTGATGATTGTTGTGTTTGTATCCAAATGGAGACGAAGCTAAAGTAAAGGTAATTGTAAGTACATTCCATGCTTAAATACATATTTAGGTTAATTGTTGCGATTGAGATTTTGTTTTTTGAATTATAACCTTCCCATTTTCTACGCGCTTCGACGTTGAATCAAGATGAAGAAACTCATGGATATGGATCTTTATAAGTTATTGTCATTTGGATTGGTTTCTTTTTTCTTTGCTCTGTTTTGTGAATACCGTAGGGCAGAAAATTCGGTCGGTTCGGCTCTAACCGAACCGACCGATCGGTTAACCGAGTCCTCAATTGACCGAAAATGAAGAACCGGAACCGGAACCGAATTAAAAATAAAAATAAAATGTTGCTGTTGGGATTCAATCCCTTGCCAATGGGTGAGAAATACGGCCAGACAACCACTTGCACCAATTGCTCTTAATGTTTCATATGTTTGTAAAAAAATATTTATGCTGAAAATGGTGGTGAACTGGTGATTATACTAAAAACGCCAAAATCTTGAGTGAAGAGAAGGAGGAGGCGCGGGTCCGTGGCGGAGCGTCGCAGTAGCGGCCGGTGGGTAGGGAAACAGCGCCGGAAAATAGGGTTGCCGGCTGCGTGGTGTGGAGGAGGCTGTGCTGCCCCGTAAGAGTAGAATAGGAAAGGAAAGGAAGGGCGGCGTGATTAGTTTTGGGCGGTTCTAATCGGTTCTCGGTTAACCGAGGAACCGATCGTCGCCTAGCATTTGGAACCGAAACCGAACCAATAACCGACATTCTCG
Source organism: Salvia splendens (assembly GCF_004379255.2). Lineage (NCBI taxonomy): Eukaryota > Viridiplantae > Streptophyta > Magnoliopsida > Lamiales > Lamiaceae > Salvia > Salvia splendens. Next base: position 605,781 of record NC_056043.1, on the reverse strand, counting down.
GAATGTCAGTTATCGGTTAACCGAGAACCGTTGTGATTCGGTTCGGTCATCGGTTAACCAACTAACCGATGACCGAATTCCCAGCCCTAGGAATATAGGGCATATGTATTCCACTTTTTTTACTTACTTTCATTTGTACTAATGTTTTAACGAACTGATCAAAACCAATTGTACAACTAGTTCAATCAATATTAATTATATACTATCATATATACTATAAGTAGGGTAAATATATAATATACAAAAAATATCCAAATATAATCGATTGTTAATTATACGAATATATAATTAAACATGAACTATTAGTTAGCGAAGAAAAAAATATTTATATGTATGTATAGAGGTATATCTGACTGTACCCACTATTCACACGGCCATTTTATCACATGATTTGTGTTTTTTGTGAAACAATTGCATGTGGGAACCCAATTTTTAGACATGTGCAATATTTTCTCCCTACATATCACAAACCACATGATTGATTCCCTACATCTCTTGCTTTTATTGTTGAATGTCAATTATTATTCTACACTTGGTGAAACTTTATTTGATACTCTCCAATTTTGTTAATCAAACATCAAAATCACACCCCTAAAATAAATACATGTAGAAATAATAGACTTATATATGTGGTCCTTAAGGTTTATCTTGTCTGTTAATTTATCTTGAAAAATCTTCGAAGAATCTTCCTTCATTTTCTTGTTCCGTCCTTCAAAGCTGACTAGTAGGTAAATCACCTAAGCAAGTTAGATTTTATTTTAAGGATTGTATCAATTTTTCTTTACCTATTTAAACCGTTTCATTTGGAGCATCCCACAAATATAATTCACTTCCATATATCAATATGATTTCTGATAAAAGAATTGCAATCAAATTTGTTCTTGGTGTTCTGTTCTGTGCGTTTGTTTCGGGAGATTCAGAAGTGAGATGCGTGGAGAGGGAGAGAGAAGCTCTTCTAAGCTTCAAGAATGGCCTCATCTACGAGCATGGCCATCTGTCGTCGTGGCAAAGCAACGAATGCTGCAAATGGTATGGCGTCGAGTGCAGCAACGCCACCGGCCACGTCATCAGCCTCCAGCTTAATGGTGTGAATTTAAGAGGTAAGGTTGGCTCCTCATTGCTTGAGTTGCATCAATTAAATTCTCTTGGCCTCAGTTGGAATGATTTTGGAGGCATTCCGATCCCGGAATTCATTGGCTCCATGAAACAGTTGCAACACTTGTATCTAAGGAGTTCTAACTTTTCCGGGTTTGTCCCTCCTCAGATAGGGAACCTTACCAACCTACGCGCACTTGATCTCTCGTATAACTCTTTGAGGATTGAGAATCTCGATTGGCTTGCAAGTCTCTCTTTGTTGTCTTATCTTGATCTGAGTCACATTGACCTAAGTCATGCCAATTTGTTAGAACATGTCACAAGTCTTCATTTTCTACGTGAATTGCACTTGGCCTTCTGTAACATTAGTGTTGTCAAGCATTCTGCTTCTCCTCATATAAGGAGCCTTACCAGCCTACGCTCACTTGATCTCTCGTTTAACTCTTTAAGTTCTACATCTATATTTATATTTGTTTCGGAGTTGGAATCACTTGAAATATTGAACCTGGAATATAATCAACTCAATGGATCAATACTAGACCTGAGAGCATTTTCTTCACTGAAAGAATTGTACCTTTCCGGGAATAACTTGACAGGCTCCATTCCTCTAAGTATCGGCCAACTCTCGGAGATTCAAGTTCTAGACCTTTCTTATAACTCTTTGGAAGGTTTAGTCTCCGAATCCCACTTTATGAAGCTCCATAAGTTAAACACACTAGATTTATCCTTCAATCCACTGATGTTGGATATTGCCCCGGATTGGAGTCCTCCTTTTCAGTTGAAAACTATATCGTTAGCTGGGTGCAGCGTGGGGCCGTATTTTCCAAAATGGATCCGAACACAGAGGAATTTGTCATCCCTTGATGTCCATGGTGCCAATATAACAGATGAAGCGCCAAGGTGGTTGTGGACTACGCTTTCTTTATTACAACACTTACATCTCTCCGACAATCAAATAAGTGGTATAGTTCCGGATCTCTCAACCACCTCCATCCTGCACATTGATCTAAGCAACAATCAATTCTCAAGTCATATACCATTATTTCCTACCAATATTAGTGGTATTTACTTGGGTGGAAATATGTTCAATGGTTCACTTTCATCTATTTGCGAAACTCGCCATGATAATCTTAGATCCCTTACCCTCTCAAACAATCAGTTGGCAGGAGAGGTTCCGAACTGCTGGGAGAAAATGCCCAACTTACTCTCCCTCAATTTGGCAAACAATAGTTTTTCGGGTGAAATTCCAGCCTCTCTGGGGGCTTTAGGGTACAATGTTGCACTGCAGATGCATGGTAACAATTTATGGGGCGAGTTGCCTTACAGTTTGAGACATTGCCAAGAATTGAGATTGATTGATGTTGGAGGGAATTTGTTAACAGGAGAGATCCCCACTTGGATTGGGCAGATGTATAACATGCATTTTCTAAACCTTCGTGGAAATAAATTGCATGGCGGTATTCCTTCCCAGATATGCAACCTTACTAGAATTCAAGTTTTGGACTTGTCGATAAACAAGTTGGATTCGATCATACCTGATTGCTTCAACAATTTTACAGCCTTGGCCAGTACGAATATCTTATATTATGATCTGTATTTTTTCGGTACAAATTTTGATATTATGGACGAAAATAAGCAGGGTGGAGGATATTCATCGTTTCAATGGAAAGGTCAGCAATTGGAATACAAGAAAAATCTGGGGCTTCTCAAACTCATTGATTTCTCAAGCAATAGATTGAACGGCAGCATTCCAAAATCATTTTCTGAGATGAGGGGATTAAATTCCTTGAATCTATCAGGAAATAGTTTGACCGGGACTATAATTCCTGACATTGGTCAAATGGATATGTTGAATTCTCTTGATCTATCACACAACCAACTCTCTGGCAACATACCAACCAGTCTCGCACAAATATACTCTCTTGGCGTTCTTGATGTGTCGAACAACAACTTGTCCGGGAAAATTCCAGCAAGTACTCAACTTCAAAGCTTCCATGCTTCGGCTTATGCCGGGAATGATGGACTCTGTGGCGACCCTCTGCCAAAGTGCCAAGAAGATAGCTCCAGGCCACACGCCACTGCACCTGGGGAAAACATGAATGAGAACAACGACATCAACTTCTCGTTTATGCAGCGATTTGGCATATCAATGGCCTTTGGTTTTGTTTTTGGATTTTGGGGGAGTTGCTGGCTTATTCTTCAACCTGCTGGATATTGGTTCTAAGTCGAGACTTCTGTGCTTGTATCTGGATTTTTTTTTTCTTTTGTTGTGAATTAGGTATATGTACTTATCACTTTGTTTTTTTAGTATTATGTTTACTTTCATTTGTAAAATTTTGTGTTGGTTTGTAGTTTTTTCTTCTAAAAATGGAAGCTTGTGTTTTTGTATACTAAGGCGAATACATTGCAATACGCTACTGTGTGCCCCGATTATTTTCAACTAGATCATATTGGATTCGACCATGTTTGTCTTTATTGCGTGTCGATTCACTGCAAGCTATATCATTTGAGGTTGGCATTTAAGTCGTAATTAGTAAAAGATGAGAGAGAGGGGAAAAAAAGTTGAACTAGTGTAGGGAAGATGATGGGTTCATAAATGATAAAGTAATAGAGAAAAAGAAAAGATTTCTATAAATGAATATCAGACTATTTGTATGAGACGATAAAAAAAAGTAAATTAAGCCTATTTCTGTAGAGGAAAGGATTACTTTTCAGGAGGAAAGGAATATTTTAAAAAAATAGTTTCAAAAAAAAAAGCCCATACTTTAGGTTGATCTTCGCTATGTCGAATAATAGAAAAAGCCCATTTATGATGGGCCTTCGCTTCAAATCGGCCCATGTCGCTTTAGTGTATGCCTTGAGTCCTTGACTATTGGTACCGAGCATGATTTTAATGGTTACTTCAATAAAGACAAAAGGGTCGAATGTTCATGCTCCTCCATCTCTGTTAATTGTCCTACTTTTTTAATCAATCCCAGTTTTAAAAAATTATTTAATTTTATTAAAAAAATAGAAAAAAATTAATGAAATATTAGTCATACTCCTCAACCACAAGTCCTGTGACGGTGATGAGATGCCAATGGTTATCTCTTCGGGAGTTGGAAAGGTTGAGAAGACGGAGAAGTCCAGTCAGAATTCCGTATGCAAAGAGAAACAGGTTCCAGTTGCGAAGAGATTGAGTGCTCGATGCAATTGAATGCTTCTCGAATCAAGATTCTCCAAGCCCAGATTGATTTGGGTGATTCCATTATGGACAACGCATCGCCGAAATTATTGAGTGATTCATTGCATGTCACGGATGTTGCAAGTATGAATCATCGATCAACATCGCTCGACGCCGATGTACGGTTGATCCCTCCGCAAAACAACATGCCGTGGTTGGGCATTCATAGACTCCTTGACAAGCTCCCAATTAATCGATTACTTAATCGAGTTCAAATTAAGGAGAAAGAGGCATTGTTGGATGACGACAGAGGTGATGGATCCAACCTCCTATTCGTCATGGACTTTTGATAATTCTCCACTTGATTATATTTCAACTAAATGGAAAAGCAGTGAATGAATGGAGAGGATGCATCATTAGGTCATTAGGGGACTTGCTTAAGTCAAATGGATATTTATATGTTGAGTCCAAATCAACATAGCACATCAATTGGGATTGTTGTGGCTATGGTTACCTACATCAATGCAATTCTAGCACATTTTGTGAAGTCTCTGGAGCGCGATGGTCTTGCTAAGCTGCTTGACGAGAAGATCATAGACGTTCGTCACGCTTCGTGGTTTCCACCTTGAGGACAAAGTGGATTTTAACCATGGGGAAGTTGATACGAGTATATCACTAGGAATATCCCCACACATCTTTAATTTAATTTAGTATTGATTTAGCATATGTTTCCCATATATTATTAGAATCTTTATTTTCTTGTTCAGTAAGTTAGGGCTAGTCTTATAAATATGAGTCATTGTATTATTCTCAATCATTGAAGAAATACAATTATCTTATTTTATTTTCATGTTTTGTTTCAATTGTGCACTGTTCTTGGTTTGATCTGTAGAAATCATGGAATAAATATGTCCGGTCAATGGATTTTGACCAAATAATAAATGTGACGAGACATCTAATTTTTTGAAATTAAATGATATAACGTCGATCTACATTTTAAGTAGATAAATGTAGTATATTCATTTTCTCAAATCCGATTTCCGGTGAGTGAGAAATAGTGGATTAAAGTTGGGCATAATTAGTTTTTAATTAAAGCTTGGAGTTTGAGCTTAGGGAATAATTAACTAGGGTTAATTATCCCACATATGAGAAGTGACACATCTTTTAATGTGCTTAAATTAAGGGACTTTATGTTACTTAATAATTATAGTGGACCAAGATGGGTGAAAGAGCCCACACGCGCCGCCCGCCCGAGCCCGTGCTCGGTCTCGATCTTGGCAATTGGTCTTGATCTATCACACAACCAACTTTTTGGCAAGTTACCAACAAGTTTGGCAGAAATACACACTCTTGGTGTTGTTGATTTGTCGAACAACAATTTGTCTGGAAAAATTCCAATAGGCACTCAACTTCAAAGCTTCAATGCTTCAGCTTATGCCGGGAACGATGGACTATGTGGCGACCCTTTGGCAAAGTGCGCCGAAGATAGCTTGAGGCCATCCCCCACTAATCCTGGGCAATACCAGTAGATTCTCATTTATTCAAGAAGTTGGCATATCAATGGCCTTTGGTTTCATCTTTGGATTTTGGGGTGTTGTTGGTTCATTCGTACTGAAGAAATCATGGAGAATTGCATTCCTCAACTTGTTGGATTCTGTTGGAGATTGGTTTTACGTTAGGATTGCTTTGTTTGTATCCAAATGGATACCAAGGTGATACACAATGATACATGTAATTTTAACTACATATAGTTAGTCTACTTACTTTCACTCTTGTCTTCTTAGTCTTTTTACTTTTGTTTGTAAACCTTATATTGGTATGTATTTCATTCTCCTAGAAATGTATGTGTGTGTTTCTATTGAAAGTTACTGAATCTAATCACCACTGTCTGCCCAAAGCCTGCCTATTTTCAAAGAAACATAACAAGTTAATATAATGCACTTTACTATTGAAACGACATAGTTTTGTTCCTAAAAGATGGATTACCTCAAGGCCGAAACATATGACAGGATGCAACACTTGTCCGTACAATCGAAACTCAAGGAAATAACACAACTTTCTGTCTTCTCATATTCACATAAACAACAATCTTCTTTCTTCTCTCTCTCTCTCTCTCTTGAATCCACAATGCCAAGCAAGCTCAAGAAGGCCATTGCTGCCGTGAAAGACCGAACAAGCATCAGCCTCGCCAAGGTCTCGAGCAAGGACTCCTCCAGTCTCGAGGTAGCCGTGCTGAAGGCCACGAGCCATGATGATGTCCCCGTCGACGAAAAATACGTCTATGAGGTCCTCCGGCTCGTGTCCTCCAGCAAGATCCACGCGGAGGCCTGCGCACAGGCCATCGGAAAGCGCATTGGCCGCACGCGCAACTGGATCGTCGCCCTGAAGTCCCTGATGCTCGTCCTCAGGATCTTCCAGGACGGCGACCCCTACTTCCCGCGTGAGGTCCTCCACGCGATGAAGCGTGGGGCCAAGATCCTCAACCTCTCGAGCTTCCGCGACGAGTCCAACTCGAGCCCGTGGGACTTCACCTCCTTCGTCCGCGCCTTCGCCCTCTACCTCGACGAGCGCCTCGAGTGCTACCTCACGGGGAACCTCCAGCGCCGCAAGGCGCTGGAGGGGTCCGAAGGCGCCTCCTCTGTCTTCCAGCGGAGCCGGAGCAAGATCATCACCGCCACCGAGCCCATCCAGGACATGAAGCCAACGATGCTCCTCGACAAGTTGTCGTACTGGCAACGCCTTCTCGATCGGGCCATCGTCATGCGGCCGACTGGGTCCGCGAAAGCGAACCGGCTCGTCCACGTCGCGATCTACGCTGTGCTCAAGGAAAGCTTCGATCTTTACAGAGATATATCTGAAGGGCTTACCCACATTCTTGATAGCTTCTTCCATATGCAATACCAAAATTGTGTCATTGCATTTCAAACTTGCATCAAAGCTGTGAAGCAATCTGATGAAGTCTCTGCTTTCTTCAACCTCTGCAAAAGCTCAGGCATCGGAAGAATCTCCGAATATCCAACCGTGCAAACGATATCCGAAGAATTGATAGAATCTCTTCAAGAATTCTTGAAAGATCAATCATCCTTAGTCAGCAAGCCGGCGGCGACGAGCCAGATCGCTGCCCCGACGCCGGTGGCAGTGAAACAGGCAGCTGCCCTGGCGCCGGTGCGGACGAGGTCCGTCGCTCAAAAGAGCCACCGCGCGCAGTCGGAGTTCTCGGTTGCGACGGACGACGTCTCTGACGAGGGGTCCGAGGCCGAGTCCCTGGGCGCCCCCTCGTTGGAGGAGCTGATCGAGGCGTCCGGGACGTGGAAGAGCCGCGGCATTTCCATTGATCTCGAGGCTTATTCGACGTTCAAGCCCGAGGACGCGTTCGGGGTGAGCGACACCGGCTCCAGCCGATCGCTGCCGGTATCGGTTAGCGCCGATCTGATGTCGCTCGACGATTGGTCGGTGGAGGACAACGACGAAGACGACGATCTGGAACCCCGGCGGAGGGAGAAATTGGGGACGTTGCTATCGAAAAATTGGGAAACTGTGCTAGCTGAAACAATGCCGACTAGGTCTACGCCAATGCCTCACATAGACATTGACGCAAACACCTTTTCTGCGTTCCCGGAAACCCTGAATGTCGATGGCGGAGGCGAGGAGGATCTGTTCCTGTTTGAGGTGGCAGAGGCGGCGCCGGTTGATCAGAATTTCAATCCTTTTGTAGAGAATTCGACGGAATTGGCGGCGGCGCCGACGTTTACTGCGGAAAATCCGAATGTGGGTTCGGTTGAAAATGATCCTTTTGCTTCTTGGGCTGATTTCTCCGATCAAGGTGCCGGCGGCGGCGGAGATCAGCAGAATTTGAAGGAGCAGCAAGAGCTGTGGCTGCAAAATCAGAACAAGATTTTAGAGAAGAATTGCTCTTAGTGTGAATTCAATGAGATGTAATTATTGTTATACATAGATAGCTAATGAACATAAATTAGATAATTATTGTAAACTATATTTATGAACAAATTGTAAAAGATGGGATTCATTTTAGTATAAAGTCTAAAATTTCATCAATTTTCAGTCTCAATTTTGTTTGTTCGTTTTCAAAAAAAAAAAGAACTTTAGAAAAATTCTAATGGGCAAGTCCAAAATTAGTCTGGTACATGGACACCGGTCACAACAACATGTTATTTTTGACATTTTATAAAATGGTTTGTTCGATTAACGTATGGAATTGGGCTAAAAACGTGGGTTAAATCTGAAAATTCAAAATAGTCATTTGTTACTATTTTTCTATGAAAATATATCCATTGCTCAACCGATGTCATAAATTTTCATCTTGACATGACAAACAAATATCATACATTAATCGAACGAATCTTGTTACTAAACGAGCTAAAATTGGTTGTAGGCAACTATAATATATAAAAGAATTTCAGTGTTCATGTTAGGAAAAAAAAGTAATTTGAGGGTATAAACTGAAATTCATTAAAAATTAGGTAATGTTTTAAATTTTAATTGACAATCTCGCGGGAAAATTCTTCTATCACTCTCTAAATTAACGACCGGTTCAGTTTATCAACGCCTTCTCTCTCTCAAAAATAACTACCGCTTTAATTCAACGACGCCTTCTCTCTCTCTCGTGATACGTGTCGCTGATTTTCCGACGATCCACAAACAAATTTACTTCTCTCTCTACAAAATCCACGCAATCTTCAGCTCCTATATTTTCTCTCTCCACACACATTAATGGCAGACCTTCATTACCTCTGCTGAAGCTAAGAATCTGCGATTCTCGGCATCTGATTCAGCTCACTCCGTAAAAACAGATAATTGCTCGATCGCGTAGCTGAACATCCGATCAATTCCCCCCATTCTCCCTGGATTCTCGATTTAAGGTTGATGAAGCTTGTAATCGGTGTTTGCTGTTCCGATCGTTCGTGCCAAGCAATAGTCGTATGGAAATCCCCTGAAATCGAACTGCATTTCGTTTATTCAGGTAATTTTTTTGTTCCTTTTTAGGTTTTTTCCCCCAATTGATTTTTCAATCCTGTCAATGTGAATATTGTTGAACTTGTGGTGGTAGGAGGAACTTTGAAGGAGGAGCGAGGATTGAGGAATCGTTGTTCGAGTAATGGCGCAAGGGGAAGAGGAGCGCTGCATCTTTCCATTGACGAGTTTGCAGATTGGGTAATTAATTTCTTTTATTGGATTCATTGTGGCTGAATTTAGATTTTGGAAGCTGTTTTTATTGATTTTTCCATGAATGGTATTCTATTTGTGTTGAATGTCAATTTGTGAGTAAATATGGTTTCTGGTCTTATTAAAGAAATACTATGAAGAGAGGAAAAGGTTATGGAAATAGATTAGAGAACTCTGAATATCTAGAAATCATTTTCCTTGTAAAGAATATATGATGGATTCCCGAGGTCTCTCTATTGGAATGTAAAGCTTTTGTAGTTGCCTAAAGCATTATTTAACTTAGTGTGTAGGACGCTAAAGAGGAGAATTTTGTTTATACTAATCTCTAGTGTATAATCTGATATATTCAGCAATGATCATGGCAGCCTATTTCTCAAAATTCCTGATTATTGAATATGCAAATGAGGAAAATCTAACGGTGACTTCCTTTTCTTGGATACATCGTGTGTGTCTGGGCGGGTGGGTGTGCGTTCATCCTAACTCAATGTTCTGAAAGATTTTCTCTAGACATTGCTGTAATCTGTTTAATATAGAGGTTCATATGCTTTGTGCAGGGATTTGCAGTCCTACCTTTCACATCTCCACTTATTTCTAGCTTCTGAGAGTGGGAATTTCTATATCTTGGTGGACAACAGGCCATGGTTGAAAGATCTTGCGCCTCTGCCTACTCATTGGTGGCAATTGATGGTCACTAAGGTTGCTAAAAAGTTTATGTTCCATTATAGTTAACACTATCAAGTTAACTTAAGCTCCGTCAAAAACTGTTTCTCAGAAGTACTTTTCATATTTCTACAGTCCAGGTTGTCCCCATTCGCAAACACAAGGGGCAAGAAGGAAAGAACGACAACTGAAGAACTTCCAGAATCGCAGACTTCTTCCCCACCACCTACCAGAAAATTAAGAGTTCTCCGAGAGTGGTTCCGTGTCATCGATGTTGTGGTTGGATCTAGGAAGGATGCTTTGCTTCCAGTAAAGAAGCTTACAACCTCATTGATTGCAAATGGCTTGATACACAGCACTCTGTATGGGTTCATTGTGTTTGAGGTTATGTGGAGCAATGTTCGTGGAATCAATTATTATAATGATCTTCAGGTTGGTAGTGACCGCAGAGAAAACTTTAGTTACTGCATTTAGAAACCAGGTGCCTGAAATCTGGTTTCTCGTTTCTTGTTCGTCGTTTTCAGACAGATACATCACTTGCAATAGAGGCTAAGATTATGCGAAGATGGGAATTCGACAGTATAGCACAAGCTGTGTGGAGCATAGCCTCATGGTTTCCTGGGACGATGGAAGAACATATTCTGCTGAAGGAGCATTTGGAAGTCACATTAGGTATTTGTCATAGCCAGAACTGCATTCTAGATTCTTGCATCATTTCAATATTATTTTTTAGGTGGCTAAAATGTTCATAGGTATATGGCAAATCCTGTCCAGTTCTCATTGCCTCATTTGTTTTCAATCCTCCATTTCTAACAGAACTACAAAGTTCAAATTTGTATAATACTACTATAAACATGTTTTTTTATTGTCCAAGGCCTTGATCCATTTTCTACTACTTTCTAGCATGTCTAGAATCAGAAGAACAAAACACATGAATGTGATAATGCTTCATAAGTTAATGTTGCAGCACTAAGTTTGAGGTTATTTCAGGAGAGGATTACTATGATGCTGAAGAAAGTTTCCTGACGAATATCGATGAGGATGGGGACGAAACTACTAGTGATGTTACACCTGCAGGAAGTGAAACTCCCTGCTCTCTGGAGCATACTCCTAGTGTGTGTCCAGATACAACTGACATTATTAAGAGAACACACCGTGTGTCTCCTACCCTCAATGAGCCTCCCAGAAGATGGACACTTTTTCGCTCTAGTCACTATGAAGCTGAGCACGCTTCTAGCTCTGGAGAAGCAAACAATGAACCGAATGGAATCTGTTCGAAGACCTCTGATGTAAGTGACAGTGAAGAAAAAATCGAGGTCACAGTCTATTGTGATGTTTTGATTCTATTCAAGTTCAGTGATCCCTATCTCCCTTTCAAGCTAAAGGAAATAATAATGCCAAAACTAAGGCTACTCACTCTACTTGAAGCTGGACTTCCATCGTGGGTCATTTTCCTGCAGTCTTACCCAGGATTTTGCCGGCTCTACCGACCATGGATGTGCCCTCTAGCACGAGGCCTATATGTCCTTATCTCAGTCGTTACTGTCCTCATTGGCTTCTATGACTTATACAAGAATGTACCTCTGCTAAAGGCAACAGTTTCTAGAATGTTCGGACCCCTCTGCGACTGGATAGATGCATGGGAAATGACTTCAAGGATTCAGTATTTAGGAACTATGCTGTTTCTTCATAACTTCCAAAAGGCCATGAAATGGTTCCTCACTGCAACAAGGACCATTCTCTCCTTCCTCTCATTCTGTGTTATGCCATTGGCTCGGCCCTTTGCTGAGGTCTTGGAACTCTTCTTGCCCCTTTGGAATCTGTTCATACCAGTAGCAGAGGATTTCTTCTCAGTGATTTCGGCAGTGGTGGAATCTTCCTTCACGATGATAGGTGACATTTTGGAGATCTTCCTGCTGCCGGTGTGGTACTTGTTCAATGTAGCTTGGAATGTTTGTAAGGACGCATACTTTCATCAATCACTTTAACCTTTTCTACATAACGGCTACACATTCTTGAATCTTTTTTATCTGTTTCTTCTAGCAACAAAATTCGTATACTCTGTAGCATGGATACTTTTTTACGCTCCGTTTAGGCTGCTCTTCGGGTTCTGCCGTATTCTCGCGTCCTCAAGTTTGGTCTTATACACCTTGTTTAGAGATGTGTGGATGTCTACAATGAGCATCTTTAGGGTGACAACGAGTGTTCAGTCAACAGTGAGCACAGCTGAGATTTCAATGTGGCGTTCCCTTTGGAATGACCTTTTCTCTCAGGTAGTTTGCTGCACAACCGAAATCTGCTTAGTTACTAGTGTTTTGCATATTTGATCTGCTTGCAATTTTTGATTTATACATATATGTTATGTTTCTTTTGATCAGATTTTTCGTGCTCTCCGAAGTATTCTCCACGGTTTAGTGGCTTTCCTTGCTGCCTGCAATAGGCATCGGCTCAGGTATGACATAGATGTAATTATATTAGTCGATATAGGGCTGGAAAGGAACCAAGCCTACCCAAACACTAGCAAGCCCGAGCTTAACACATTTGCATTTTACTTAGGCTCCTCCTTGATACATATTTGAGTTTGGTTCAAATCAAAATAGTTAGGCTCGTGCACAGCTCGAGCTGGGTTTGTCATTAATCAAGGTACATAAAATTAGGGTGGAGGGGGATCGAATTTGAGCTTGTGAACAGGGTTGAAAGCATAATATTGGGCCGAACTTCACTTGGTATAAGTTCACAGGCATGCAAACAAACAAGTTCGTGAGCTAACAAAAGGGACTAAGTGATTGAATCTCAATGCATTTTAATTAGTTGAGATCCAAGTAGCTAGCTCCTTTACAGGTTCAATTAGCACATGTAGCACGGAAAGAGTTCAATGCAGAGGGGTGCTTCAGCACCCTCAACCATTTTTTTAAAACTTGAACCTCGTATTTATTATTTTGGGGGAGCAGTTGATTTTAGTATAACATGAAATATTCAAGCAGAAATCCTAACCCAGACTTACAGAATGCAGCACCATTTTTTATCTTTGGACGAAGGCTAGCTCATCGGTCTGACTAAATTTTTTTCAATGCAGTATCTATAATCATGTGCGTGAGTTCATTCAAAGATCTTTAAGAGCCATGAGGAGTGCATGGCCCCAAGAAAAAGTTGGGATTAGTGTAAGTCAAAAGAACTGTTCTCCCCCTTAATGTGCAGAAGAGATATTCAATTTGATTTATGCATCCGCTGGCAGTTTTTGACCCAAGATTCATATGACAGTGCTCCTCCCTGGAAAGAGTCCTTTTATCGAGTGAAGAAGTCCAAGAAGGACATGTAACATCTCAATCAGAGGTAACCACAGAAAGCTATCTTCGGTTGCTAACTGTGGCTGAACTAGCAGTAAATTGTTTTCAGTGGTGCAATTTGTGTAGCATAACTCGTGTCTTCAGAGAGAAAGAGGAGAGGGAGGGAGAAATTTCAGCTTGGCTTGCAGAGACTTAACTAGTACACAAACTTTTATGATTCCATAAACAACTAGGAGTTGTTACATTGAATTTGAAATAGCTGCTCTAACTAGACTCCTATGCACGATAAAATAAGCACAATTTCTACTTTACTTTCGACACTTAAGGCAAGTATATTGTGAAAAGATACAAAAAAGAATGCTCATGGAAAGATGAGTGAGCTCATACTGAAAGTTAACCTGCCATTTTCATCTCCTTTGCCTGTCATCCACTAACCAGTTGTGTTCTGCAGTAGACATAAAGCTTCATCAAAGACGAATACCCGTCCAGAAGAATAATCAGAATAAGGAATGTATGTGCATTGCAGATTATTCATTACTGAGCAAGGTATCATTCTGAACTAGAGAAGCAGTACATATTAGATCATTCAAATATTCTCGCTCTCAACAATACTCTTGTATGAAGGCCGTAAGCATGAGTCATCATTATGCTTCAGAATATATTGATTCAAGCTTTTAGTTTCAATGGAGTGAATATGATAGCTGCATAAGAATTAGGCTCATTTACACTCATATAAGAAAAAGAGAAGCCGTCTTGATCTGATAGATTGTGTTTTACTGATCCTAAACAATCATTCTACTTTATAGTTCAGAGGCAGGTCAGCTTGGAGAAGGAAGGAGAAGACATGGCTTTGGAAATGTCGTTGCTCCATAAATTTTGATACTGATGTTTATTCACTAGTTGAACTGATGAAATAAAAAATGTTCTATCAGGCACACTCCTTATACCTCTTGGAGACTGGGAATGACTTAGGGAAGTTCTTAAAGGATGAAGCGTCGAACATCTCCATAAACCTCTGATCCGAAACTCTTGCTTTGGCTGCTGCAAACCGCTGGTACTCATCGAAAACAGAAGTCAGGCACCATCTCTGTGATTTTCTCAAGCACCCAACGAGGCAACCAGTTCGGTGCTGAATGAAGTGACCACATCCAATAACAAGTTAGTACTTACATCTGCAACTTTGTAGCTACCTAGTTTAGTCTATAGAGAATGTATATATATTACCTTTCCTCGTTTGCAATGAATCAGTAGAGGATGATTCTTGACATCTAACATTAAGAAACAAAAAGCAAATAAAACAGAAGTTATCTTACTGAACTCAAGCATGCTTTTTCTGAAATGGGAATTTGAAAGTTGAAACCAACATACCTATAGCTACCTTCAGTGCTTCGCGAATTTTGTCTTCGGGTATATTCACAAAGGGTTCCTGTTAAGCACAAGTTCGTGTTATAGGTATCAGGAACATGTTCCCCCTAGAATCTCCAGTCGCTAATTAGAGTATAGTTCTATTAATTCTTAGGAAGTCAGTACTCTCTTTTCAAAATATTTGAATCATAGCAACTTACACAATCACAAATCTTTGATGAGCTTCATAACTAAACAGCCATTTTAATTTTTGAGCATTATACAAGAACATTATGATACCAACATTATACTTACTTTACATCCCTCAATCCCAAACTGAAATAACTGAATCCCATTTGCTTTAAGAAACTCCAGGTTGGCGTCGGGGTACGGCTCCGGGCACAAATATCTACACAAAGAAAACACAAATTAGCCTATCTCTCCACACACACACACATTACTTTGATGTGTGATATAAGGAAAGAGTTATAGCCATGTTCAATCATATGCTTATTGCATAAAAATCTTATGAAACTGTACAGTCTTAACTGAAATAACTGAAATAACTGTATTGTAATCAAAATAGCTAAAGAAACACCCAAAATGATTCCTTTATATTTAATCCTTCTTCCCACACAATGACAAAGCATTAAATGCCATTTCCCAAATCTTCAATAATCTAACAACTAATATAAAAAAAATGTCTAAAAAACCTTAATATCCACGTCTATGTTCTCACACACCACACACACTCAAATCAGCACCATATCCTCAGACCTCAGTTTTCAAATTATGGCACACCTCTCTATTTATAGATACACATGTATATATAGAGAAGAGAGGGACTTACATGATAGATCGGAGGTTGAGGGTTTCGAGGAAGGAGAAGTTGCCGGAGTCAGGAAATCCAGACCGGTAAATCCCGCACTCCACCATTGCGAAATTGAGCGGCGGCGTGAATACCGCGCCGCCAGCCTCCACGTAGCTCTCGCCCCGGAACGACACCCTCAGCTGCCGCGGCACCGCCGCTTCTGCAGCTCTGCACTGATTTCTATTGCTGCCGTTTTCGGCGTTGAACTTCATCATCATTTTTATTTTCTGATTTAATTTAACACAAAAAAATCAAGTGCTGCAACAACGATCTCTCGCTTTCCTGCTTTTTTTAGTTGATTCAGATGAAAAGGAGTGTTGAAGAAATGCCTTTTTGTTGATGATTTTTAGTTGGCGGGTTTATTTATTTATAGGCGATGTTTGGGGCATGTAATTTTGACTACCACAAGCAAATGGTAGTATATGCGTGCACTCACATCCATTTATTCCAATTTATCTATTTCTCTATTTAATAATACTCCCTCCGTCCGCGAGCCATTTCCGGTCATTAGGAGCAGACGTAGAATTTTGTTTCGGTATAGGATATTATATAAAATATCGAGAATTCGACGATATTATATGGATAAATAAAATAGCAATTTGGTAGGGCTTCGGCCTATTATATTGTTGGGTTCATGTGTGTCCGCCCGTTCTCCGTCCCTTCTAACGTGGATTGTGATGAATTTCTCTGAGTCTGACTACACTGTTAGTGAAATGAGAGTCTCAATTACTAATTTTAAAATGATTAACTAAATACGAAAATTGGACGAGCCAAATTGATAAAAATGAATTCTTAGTTTATGGACTGAGTAAATATTTTATATTTCATTAGAAAGAAAATGTGGTTTTGACTTTATATTGCATTTAGGTTTTGAAATAAGTAAGTACGCAGGATGTATAGTCAACTAAATTGTGTTATTTTTTCTATTCAAAAGAAAAAAATTCTTTTATAATAAAGATTATTAGGTCGACTTTTCGTGTTCATCGGGATGCTAACCATCTAGTTGATTATGTGAGTATTGTTTAATTAATTGTGCATATAGTAAATAATTTCTCGAGCTAAATGAAATTTTATTGCGGGAATATAGAAATCAAATATTGTTATAATGTTATTTAAAATAGATAAACAAAGTGCTAGTATAAATTTGAAGTTTTCAACTTGAAAACTTTAGTTTTTTTTTTAAGATTTCAGGATTTGAACTATAGTGTACGGTAGCATAATCTAAAGTAGTAGAATCTTGTCAATTCAACTATTTGACTTTACTATCTCTAATTAACTTGTTCCATACGAAAATACATGAAAACAATTATTTTCATACATGAATTTAAAATCGTGAATACTGAAAATATTGGAACCAATAATTGACCATTAATTATAGAGTGTATTATAATTATATACGTACATATACACACACATGCAATTGGTAGAAGACAAAGCATGAAAATGAGGGAAAGGCAATCCTTTTCTACTTAACTTTTTGTTGTAAGAAGTATATTCGCTTACATCTTTTTTGACAAATAAAAATCGGTGGATATTCCTTGAATCAATAAATAAAAGAATAAAATAAAAAGTGAAAGAGGAAATATACTTTAAATTAAAATCATAAAAACAGTTTTACAAGTATACTAGATTTTTTTATAATTGATTTTGTCCAAAGCTAATGTTTCTATTTGTAGCAATAATTGTATGTATTAAAAACCTTACGTTTGCAACTCTAGCACTGCTCTGTATATTATATTAACAAGTTACAATAAATGATGTGTGGTTTGGAAAATGTTAAAAAGTTGAACTATAAATATAAAATTTTATTCAACACCTTCCTAAAATGGCTGGAACAAATTATGTTGACAGAGTCAATATTTTAATAGATGCACCTTTAATTATTTTTGTTTTATTTTCGGTAGAAAGAGCATAATAGTAATATTCCGACGAATATGCTACTTTATATTATGAGTGTGCTGATTTGGAGAGCTGCGTGCCACGTTTTTATAATTTGTCCTTTGTTGGGACCTTTGGCGTATATCTTGAATGTTCAAATTAGTTCTAATTGTGCAACTTCGGGTCCAGAAAACAGAACTCGTAGGATCTTACATAATAAAAGAGATTGTCTACAGCATCGAAGGCATAAGAGCTCTCTCACAGTGGGATCGACAACAGCTCTAAAGACTGAATTTAATAGAGTTTTTTCTATCTTCGGATCATCCACAAATATACATAGATATGTAATCGTTGTGATACGTCTCTCTTCAATATATTTATCATTAATAATATATAGTAGTATAGATTTTTTGCAAATATAAATAAGTGGACATGTTATAAGAAGATGGAAAGTTCTCAAATTAAACCTTTTTTAATTCTATTTCTATTTGATATATTTTTGTAAAACAATTATTTGAAAATCAAATCATACACCAGTTCTAATTACCATAATTAATGTAAATAATTAAAAAAACACTTCAAACAAATAAATACTTACTAGTTTTGAATGCATCCAAACACTAAATTTTATGCATTGAACCAACCATGCAAAAACTATTGTAATTAAATATATTTGCACTTTAAAATTAGTTTAAATTACTGTATAAATGGAAGACTGCATGAAACAATCCACATTAAATTTAACTAATCAAAATTATAATCAATATAAATAATCAAAAAGGATTTTAAATGACATAAAATGGAAACATGCATGATCCATGAAACACCCCCACACTAAATTTAAGTAATTTTCTTAATGAAGTTGGAGCATGCAAAACCACAATAAAAATTTAGTAGTTTAGCAAACTACCGGAGTTGCTATTATCAACTATCAAGTGTTAGCTGAATTAATTAGTCGCGCAATGTCACTTAATTATTTGAATAAATAAATATGAGAACAAAGTTACACCATAAAAATAAACTACATATGTAAAAATCATTTTCCATAATTAGTACTTTCCATCGCTTTTAGTTTTAGGTGTTCTAGAAATGTTTTGTCTTTCGAATTCGATCACTATTTATATTTAACTTTTAAGTGATAATTCTTTTGACTATTTATGTGTTGAACAAAACTTGTACTATAAATTCACTTCTTTATGATGTGGCGATTTCAACATTGTACATTAAACCTTATAACTTTTAAGAGAAGTTAATCCTTACAACAAACTGCAAAAACTAGACATTCAGAGTAAACAAAATATTCGTAATCAAAATAATCGAAGAAAACCAAATCAAAAATAATTTGATTCGAATTTATTTAAGTTTCTAGATTAGATCATAGTACTTCTTTTTCTTCAAATTCGGATTTTTGAATTGGATTTTTTAATCAGAATTGTATTTAATATACGTACAATTTTAATTAAATGTTAGAGTAAAGGTCAAAATTGGTCCTGAACATATAGCCATTTTACGATTTTGGTCCTAAACATTATCTTTTGGATTTTTTGGTCCTGCACATATGGACATTTGATCATTTTGGTCCTCCGTCAATATTTCCGTTAAAAACTAACGGTCAACATTATCTTTTGGATTTTTTGGTCCTGCACATATGGACATTTGATCATTTTGGTCCTGCACATATGGAATTTTGATCATTTTGGTCCTCCGTCAACATTTTCGTTAAAAACTAACCGTCAACGGCCGATTTTTGACTAAAACAATGGGTTGGGTCGGGTCGTGTTTAGGTCGGGTTTGGGTTACACGTTAAGAAAAAAATAATATTTTCTTAAAATCTAAGCATAATATTTTCGTTAAAATCTAAGGATAATATTCTTAAAAAATTAATTAATATTTTTTAATTAATAAAATTAAAGTATAGTATTTTTTAATTAATTTTTTCATGAATTTGAAGAAAATATTATGCTTAGATTTTATTAAAAATAATTTTTTAATTATTTAATTTTATTATATAGATTTAATATTAATATACTTTAATTTTATTATTTTGATTAAAAAATGATTATTTTAATTTGGTAATTTTTTATTTTATTGTGTAATATCATGTTTAAATCGTATAATAACATCATGTTTTAGTCGTTATAATATTTTTAATCAACAAAAATAACTAAAAATTAAAGTTTTATAATTTTTTAATTAATAAAAAATAATTATTTTTTTCTTAACGTGTAACCCAAACCCGACCCAAACACGACCCGACCCGACCCAACCCATTGTTTTAGCCAAAAATCGGTCGTTGACCGTTAGTTTTTAACGAAAATGTTGACGGAGGACCAAAATGATCAAAATTCCATATGTGCAGGACCAAAATGATCAAATATCCATATGTGCAGGACCAAAAAATCCAAAAGATAATGTTGACCGTTAGTTTTTAACGAAAATGTTGACGGGGGACCAAAATGATCAAATTTCCATATGTGCAGGACCAAAATGATCAAATGTCCATATGTGCAGGACCAAAAAATCCAAAAGATAATGTTTAGGACCAAAATCGTAAAATGGCTATATGTTCAGGACCAATTTTGGCATTTACTCTAAATGTTATTTTAAATATACATGCACACACATAATCAGTCTCCATAGTAATTATGATTCTTAATTATACTTTATAATCATAAACCTGCCACAAAGAACGGTTTCAATTTGCTCACGCAATTTGTCTTTCTTTACTAATTAAGGGTTTAATTTTTTACTATTTTTTATTTCATCGATGTCAATTAAAAAAAATAAAAAATACAAAAGTTTATTCATATAATGGATCCTTTTTTTAATTGATTTCCAAGGGGTCAGTTTATTTTCAGTGATGTGATTTGAACATACAAAACAATTTAGGTCAATTCTCTATACTATGCTAATAGGATTATATAGAATTGTAGTGAATGTGACAAGGCCATCTTACAAGATAATTACATTTATATGTTATATTATCATACACGTTTTGCCTTAGTGAGAATAATACTTGTGTGGACGATGGCATTGATCAGTGTCACTCTATTTTAAAAACATGAGATTTGTAAATTTGTTTAATTATGATGCACATAGGCTATTATGGTAAATTAAACAATGATACTGTAAATTTAACTATGACAAAAAAAAAATTGATACTCTAATAATCTTAACTATCACAAAAATAAGTTATTAAAATTTCAATAATAAAATATTTATCCTTTCCCTCCATTTTCTCGTGAAAGCAATGTTCTCAAAAATGTTTTCTATCACTGCATATACTAAAAAATGTTATCTTTAAATAACCTAAAGCTATGGGCTAAAAGTAATAATCTCAAAATGAGTAATTTGAGAAATGAACGCCATAAGCAGAGGTTAATGGTATTAGTAAACTAACTCTTGAACAAGCCTCTGCTCTCACATTTTCTGTCGTTTTCGTAGTGCTCGTTTCACCTCCGACTCCCACAGGTTCTGAGGTCATTCCATCGCGTGGTTCCATTAATCACGCCGCTTTTAATCTTTCATCCGATGTTTGTGTTTTCTATTCTAAATAAGCTCTTTTCTCAGAGGTGAGTCTGTGAATATGGCTCGGATAAAATCCCGGACCTGCAACGCAGGAGGCAGTGACTAATAGTAGATTTTTCGAACAATCATCTGAAAAGCTTTGGATTTTTTTGTTCAAGGTGTATGAAATTGTCGTACCTCTGATGCTTCGAAGTTGCAATCAGGGAGTTCACCGCTCTCCCAAGCATCGGTAATAGACTTCAAAGGCATGTCCAAGAGTTCTAAGGGAAAATGCAGGAAATAGAGTAAGATAAAGTTGCTGAGAAATGCAGTTATAATGGAAATATGGTACAATAATCGAAAAAAATCTATCACCGGCCAACTTTCTCAGCTTCCGAATGGATGATATAAGATTATCGATGTCCTTTTGAGCCTCTTGTGACTTCTCTCTCTCGTCCACGACCAAAATGGGCTCGAGTAAAGAGGAGAGATGCTCGAACAGTAGCTGGATCAGTCTTTGTAGCTGTATTTAGAAAGCTGGTGAGAAAGATACTTCAGCTTAATAGTTATACATTTTTTAACTCAAGTATATTGAATTATTGATTAGTTCTTGCACTGCACCTGTAATGTTTCTTCAGCAGCCATGTCATCTATAAGAAGTATCTCTTTCACAAGTCTCGTAAAGACCGACTCGAGAATCATGGTCATGCTCTTCTCATATACGGAAGGAAGTAACAAAGGTTCCCAGATTATGTGCACTTTCTCGATCACAAACGCGATCTAGCAGAAAACTGAATCAACATCTCAAACTGGGGAAGGCATTGAAGCTTCTTCATTTCAATAAGGTGCTGAATACCTGATCGATGCAAAATTTGGCAGTTTCAAACTGTTTCACTTTGTGGATGTTTTGAAATCCATTGGCTCCATCGATAGCCTAGTCAACAACATATCACAGCACAATCAGATCGGGAAAAAAATGCACGCAAAGAAGATACCACGAAAAGGCCTCTTTCCACGAGAGTACCTGTTTTAAGTTGGACTTAACAAGCTGAATTTGACGCTGCAAAACTTCTTCAGCCAGGAGTAGAAATTTGGGAGCCAAATCAATAAATACAGCAAGCTCCTTAACAGAACTAGGAAAGTACGGGCGATACTGCAAAATTATTGCGATGGGATGCATTATTAAAAAGTACTAGTTCAGAGCTGAAAGACAGTCAATAACTCTAAATAAACTGCATTCAATTAGCTTCAGAAATCAGAGATCAATTCCTTCAGTTCGATGGCATGAGCATATTGTCGGAAAGGAATACAATATTTTTTTCTGATGATGCCAAAGATAAGGAAAGGAAAATTAATCAATATGCAGACCTACCTGAAATGCAAGCCCAAGAATCTCCTGAGAGAGGTAAAGACAGTCATTGTGCATGAGAACAGCTGCCTGGGTAATGGAATCGAGCTGGCTTTGAAGCTTTAGAAATCAAGTAGACGTTTCATAACATTAATATATTCGTTGAACTTTTATGAATATGAACGTACGTAAAATCTTCACCACAATTCAAAAGAACTTGACTAGATATAGCTAAAAGCAAAGTAATTTAATCTACACACCTTCACAGGGATGATCGCTTCGTAAAGAACTAGAGCATTTCTAGCAGCATGGTAGAATTCCAATGCCACTTTTGGAGGTGATAAGCACACATCCAGAAATAACCAGTGGAATAAAAACACATTCTCAATATGTGTGGGGTACAAAGACATAGAAAGTATATAAGTCGACAAATTGGCGAGAGTGTATAGTGAAATGAAAAACAAAAACATAACCTTTAGGGTTTGATGCACAAGCTCCATTAGTTCTTTAGCTGATACAGACACCACGCATTCCTCAGATGAAAACAGCAAAATAACGCGGTTGGAGTCAGCACTCTTCTTTGTTGGCGCCCAATGTTATCGTACTATAGTCCTGTAGGCAAATACACCACAGCTGAATCAGACAGACAAGCAGAAAACACTTACAAGATCACAAATATGTACTCACTTGAGGAAGACTGAAATCAGATTGCAGAAGAATATTTCTGGCCCTAGCCAAAATTTGAACTTTCTTTCTCGATGCAAAGTGCACTTCAACATTCTCAGCAAAATTACTCAGCTTATGATCTTTATCATTCGATGAAGATATGAACTTAAGTTCCTTCAAAGCAAATCAATTGTGAGTTTCCTGATCTGCTAAAACTCAGCGAGCTTCGAAGCATCATCGGGAACAACCTGAAACTCGATGGAGGGATTTCATGACTAACATCTCACCATGGGAAACAGAATTTTATGAAATCACATATCTTCTCAACAAAATTCTTTATATATGAACAGATATTTAATACTATGAGAATTAAACACAAACCTTGACAAGGAAATTTGAAATAATCATATCTGACATCCTTGGCCAAGTTAATTGTCCAAAACAGCGCATCCAAGATCCATCGTTGAAGCATAAATACTTGCTGAAAAAATTTATGATTTTAACGATGTTGGAGTACATAAGTTTACCATCCACCTTATTGCCCTGTGAATATGAGGACGATTTGATGGGCTACAAGCATGGGTTTAATTCACACAAAGGAATGAGTACATGATAATTATATAAACGCATTGCACACGAAAGCTAATTCTGCATCCAGATTCCTAATCTGTACCTCAGACGCAACAGACGGAGACATCTTAAGAACTGCTTCTTTGACATGGTCCGGATCCTGGTTGTTTTCTCCTTCAACTATAGGATTTGCTTTACAGCTCACCTCTGGCGTGAAAACGTATTTAGTGATCAAATCTGCAATTTTAGCAAGCCCACAATCAAGAACCCCAGCAAGCTACATAAACACCATGGGTGATTACGCATTGCAGAGAAAGCTGCCACTGAAAAATGAATATGGGAATATTTTCTAAATCCGGGAAGCATTATTCAGAAGTAAGTAAATTTTTACTCACATCCATAGCATTCATTATAGTGGACAGCTCTAGACCATTAACTCCATCGATCTGATACTTTACGTATACCGCATTGGCATCCTGATCAAACCGCACGGCAGTCTCCATAAACCTCAAAAGTAGCTCTTGAATCTACATCCAAATTGAACGGCTCTAAAAACAAATCATTAAATTGGATAAAATCACCATTTGTTACTCATCACCAATAAAAAAATGGAAGTTTCAATCGTCAATTGTGCCACAAGCAATGAAAAAAGTAAAAAATTCAACCTTTTCTAAGTATGAGAAAAGCCTAACTCCTCTAAGTTCAGAAAATGAAATGAAGTTCTCTATTCACGAAGAGTTCTTATTGCATAAGCTTAATAACTTTAAAAATTGCACAAAATACAGCCTTCAATCCAACTAAGGCAGAGCAAAATTACGAGAAAATATATTGAAAAAAATACATTTGATGTTCAATCCAAATCAACATTTGCAAAATCCAATTCCTCTGATCACAAAAAATCAAAGGAAAATTCCAATTCACCTCCTCGAAACAATCCACCCACTGTTTTCTGAGAATCGCATAAACCGCCGGCTCACCTTCCGCCGCCGTGTGAGAATCGCCACCGCCCTTCATTCCAAGAGCTGCTTTCAGCTCCCTAAGCCCCTCCGCCGCCTCCACCACTCTCCCACTCTTCACATCCTCCCTAACCGCCCCAATTTCCCATCCAATTCCAAAATTACCCCCAAAAACTCCACAATCTCCCCTTTTCCCCGCGCTTCCGCCTTTTTTCCACAATCTCCTTCACGATCCTCTCCACATCCGCCTCCACCGGCTGATCGCACACGAGGCTCAGCAGCGCGGTGACGTCTCCGGAGAGATTCTCCGATTTCGAAACGACGTCGGAGCAGCGCGAGAAGAGGGCGGAGAAGTCGGAATGGTGGGAAATGAGGTACGATTGGACGGTGGATTTGATCCGGAGGTAGTGGGAATCGGGGCGGGAGATGAGGAGGCGGAGGTCCGGCGCCGACAGCGGCGAGGAGAGAAGATCTCGGACGTTGATTGTGTTGATCATGACTTCGATCGTGAGAGTCCACTGCATCGACTGTGGGGATGTCTGCAGCAGATAGTATGGCGTTGCAGAAAATTAATGTTTTCGGTGAATTTCACTTTAACCCCCAAATAATTGATAATTATCAGTTTTCACCCTTTATTCAAGAAAATAACAAATTTCACTTTAAAATCTTTGATTTGGACTTTGGAATTCGTTAAAAAGTGTTACTACTACACTTCTTCTAATATCATCATTTTTACACGTTAATTAGACATAAAATGCTTAATTTAGAGTTATAACAACATAAAATGAAATATTTTTTGTTGCAACACAAGTTAATGAGTATAGATAAATTATTTGATTACATGCTCTGAGAAGGTTGATATCACGTCTGAAGAAGTCGAATGACAGAAACTCATACATCCTATTCTGTATAGAGATTGAATTTTGAAACAATCATAATCTATATGTGAAAAAACCTTGATTCGGTAAACAAAAATGAACGAGAATGGATGAAATATGTTATCGATGTAATAACAATTGTTTCAGTAAATATACTTTTCAACCACTTAGACCCACTTGATTACTTGAATCGCATCGTACCAAAACAAGGTCGATCAAACTCTCTATGACAACAAAAGAATAATACATTAATACTCCATAAAACTATCACAATTGGTTTTCTTTATTTTTGAATAAGTATTTGTAGTAGTATAATTTAACTCCAAATAAGTGTATTATTTTTAAATTTTAGAAAATTAGATCGAATTTCTAATTTCAATCTTGTGTCCAATGCAATCCTTCAATTGCATGTCTATTTTTTCATGCAACAATCAAGGTACAATAATAATTTTGTAAAAATAAATATTTAATGTCAAGAGAGATAAGTTAGAAAGGGAGAGGGCATATAAAATACTCTTCCAAAAAAATATTGAATCGACATAATTAATACGATCAAATGCAGCCAAAGATTTCGATAGTACCAATTTAGCAACCACCCACCGAATGCTATTAATTGCAACTAATATCGCATTCGCAGGCATTGTACTTATATACCATGCATGTTTTGCTAGATTTCTTTAGTACTTACAATAATATCACACCAAATATGTATGAGAATAAAGTTGACAAATTCATACATGCCAATGCATTTAAATCCCCAACTATAAACTAGAGGTGCATCTTCTCACTAGCGATTGATGTCAGATTTCTAAACCTTTCCGATTCGACACGTGTCGTTTTTTTATGCACAACGATTATTGACTAATAAGTCAATATTATTAAAGCAATGAATTGTGAGTTCATTCACGTTAGGGGGTGTTCATTTTGTAAAATTGTATCAAGGTATTATATATGTAGTATGTTTGGTTCATGAGATTCAATCTCACAACTCAATCTTAGATGGATAATCATGGGATAATTAGTCATAGCTAACCCTTTATGATTAAAATAATCTCACAACTCAATCCTAGATTATATTTTGGTATTATTTTATCTAGGAAACCGAACACCACATAAGTGTTAAGATGCTTTTATCTTAGGCGTCGCTCAACTATATCGGCTAAATCCTTTAAAATTTAAATTATCGGGTTGTTAATGATTGTTTTTACGTTTATTAGACAGTGCCCGATTGTTTTAGTTTGTGATATTATGTTCGGGTTGTAAATTCTCTCTTTTTTATCGTTTGTGCTCACTAGATCACTTTTTTGATGAGTTTGTATTTTTGCTTTGTGTGGTTCACATGTATTTGCGGGATTGATACTTCTACGGTCTTGATATTGTTGTATGTTGTTTGCAGTTTGGTAGTTGATTTTTTTTTCTCATTTGCTATTGCACTAATTTTTGCTACTTTTTAGAACTTTGCTTGTCAGCTTCTTCTGGCTTTGAGTAATTTTCGTTCATAAAAAAATAGTGATACGCGGAAACAAATACTGAAAACTAGATATAATAGTTGACATAACATATATATTGACATATAACACGAACATCGTCAAACATAAATCACGCTATCTCACAATCTAAGTCGAGATATTAATTATGCGCGCACACGAGCACTAGTTGGGGGCATCGGTCACAAAAACCACAACGTACTCAAAACCTAGCTAGATGTGCGCTAGTAACACGAAATCGGGGTCGAACAAGTTTTATATTTTTCATAAGAATTCACGCAGACTATGCTTGAGCAAATAGGTAGCCACAATTTGGCTGGCTTTCTGAGTTGGATGGAAAGAATCCCAGAACACATATTTATTTGCATCTGTACATGTGAAGGGATTGAGCTGGTCGCACATATACCCCATTTCGAACATTCCTGTCGCACAACATGCGACTGATGCTACTTCAAATCCTGTCAATATATTTCACAACATAATAAGTTAAATAAAAAATATATAAATTAATTCATATTTCAATTCACACAAAATCCATAAATAATCTATTATAGCCGAAATAAACCTAGAGAAGAATAATTAAAGAATGTTAATTGGTTAGCTAGTAACAAATTATTTACCAACCTTCAATTTAATTAACAACCTCTAAAATCTGGTGCTCACATGCATAATTCATAACAACATGGTACTATTTTGTACTATCACATAATAATATTACCCTCTTTTCTTAATTTTCCAGCTATATTTGTATACATAAACACATACAATTATTGAAATTTATTGTTGCATGTTGACATTAAAACAATGCCCAACCACCTTCATACTTAATTGTATCCTAATTTATAGCCCCAAATTGCCGTGTAATTAAACTATTCACAAAATATCTGATCATTTGGAAGTAGTATCAAACTAAAACCCCATTTGAGACGTAAGACTATCTAAAACGAGACTGGTCCCTCAAAACTCGAAAACATAAACTTACCAAATTGAGAAGGCTTCTTGATCATTTGCATGAAAATCCCATAAGGATTAGAGAAAACAACCTTAATCCCACTCAACTTCCCATTCACCTTCCCAACCAAACCATTCAACTTCTCATTAAAATGCAAGGCCACAAGATTGTACCCTTCCATGCACTCATTCCCATTCCCATTCACATAATTTGTTGACCTCTCCAACGGCAAGCATCCCATCGGTGGGAGCCCGGTCAACGAGATCTTCCGGGCTCCCAGGCCATAAATACTCGTGATGAACTCCTCCACTAGCCCGACAAGGAAGTCCTGATACTGGTCGACCGTGTATCTGGACCTCGTGTTCGGGATAGTGTAGTAGTTCTCTAGGAAGTCATTTGTGCCTAAGCTTACCAAGTAGAGAGCCTCGTTGATTATGGAATTGGCCTTTGTTTCGCCGGCGTAGGCTTTCAGTTTGTTTTGATATTCCTTGTAGTATTCCACCTCTTTCCATAGAGGAATCACATTCTACATAGATATCACAAAATTCAAAGTAAATATACACAAATTGATCAAAATTGAGTATATGTTGTCTATTTTAATACTGAAATAAAATACTTTCAACATATGATAATATTAACTTCATTTCATTCATTATTATATGCATAATAAATGCTGCTTATTTTCAGTCTGATATTTTTCGATCCAAGTCAAGTGAAGCACAGAATTATCTCCACTTCAGCAACAAAACACAAACACACACACACAAAACCAACAAAAAAGTGTGATTATGCAAATGAGAATCTAGCTAATTTCTGAATTTGTATCAGAAACAAGCTTGAAATTATTCTCATGCAAATTTCAATTTGTATGTATCAATTTCCGCAAAAAAAAAAGTAAACAATTAAAATCGCAACAACGAAACATGATATAAGCGTGTCGCTAAAACCGATCTCGAACTTACGAGAACATTCGAAGTCGCGTTATCAAATCCGGTGCCGGCGGAGGCGAAGCAGACGCCGGTGGCGAAATCGGAGATGTTATACTGCGGATCGAGGTACGCCGGCACGAACGGCCGGAGACCGAACGCCTCCGAGATGAAATCCGGCGGAATGCGGCCGTTCGAGAATCTCCCCGTCGGTTTTCCGCCGTAGAAATCGCGGCCGTAGGGGCGGAAATTGCTCCGCAGCACCGTCGATATCTGGTTGTTGTTGCCGGCGTCGACCGATGAGTCTCCGAACACGATCACCGCCGGGACCGCGGCGGCGCCGCCGCCGCCGAGGAGGCAGAGGAGGAGGCAAGCTAAGAGAGGAAAACTGAGCATTTTGGAAAATATTAATGTGTTTTTTGGTTGAGGCGATAAATGGAAGGGTTTTATATAGAAAATTGGGGAAAAGTTTGTTGGTTGATTTATTTAATGGATTTGGGAGTTGAGGAAAAGGAAGAAGCTTTTAATGGTGCATTGAATTAGAGTGCATTGGTGTGAGGTGGTTAAATGGGTTGGCAGGGTGTTGAAATGCACCCATGCATTCATGCACCCATCATCGAACATCTGTTGATATTTAGCTCGATGAGTATGTGTACATGGTAGCGTTCGAATAGACCGGTAAATTTATGTGTTTGGAAGTGATTTGGAGTAATAATTTTGTTATTGAACACTTATTGATGTGTTTAATTTTAGAAGGATGGACCATTACAAAAGAGAAGAAATTAATGAAATGCTTTTCTTACTCTAGATGTGTAGGCATATACATTTATTAATTTTGTGCCCTAATTTTTCTTTCTTCTATTACTGAAAGATATTCTAATTGCTGTAGCAAAAAAGAGTTATTCATGGTACAAAATATTATGATGTAAAATATTGTAAGATAAATAAAGGTGCCTTTTATTGCACCTATAACAAATAGAGGGAACATCTTTTTTGATCCACGAACTTTATCAAAGTATTATTTTAGGTCCGTGAACTTTGAAAATATCATTTAAAGTCCACCAACTATGAGTTAATATCATTTGAAGTACTTTTTACTATTTTCAATTTTTTTGGACAAAAATACCTTCAATACCTTAAAGGGTGTATATTTTTAATAAATTTATCATATACTCATATTTTTTATAAATATCTTTACAATATATTTTTGACAAATTTTCTAAATATAATTTGACCTTCAATATTATCATTTAATTTTGTGACATGCAAGAAAAAATCTTTATTCAATTTTTTATTATTAAAGAAAAGTTCTTTATTCAATTTTAAAAAAATTAATATAAAAAATTGAAGAAGCAATTTTACTTGCATGTCACAAAATTAAGTGATAATATTTAAGGTCAAATTATATTTAGAAAATTTATCGAAAATATATTGTAAAGATATTTATAAAAAAATATGAGTATATGATAAATTTATTAAAAATATATACACTTTATAGTATTGAGGGTATTTTCGTCCAAAAAAACTTGAAAATAGTAAAAAGTACTTCAAATTATATTAATCTATAGTTGGTGGACCTCAAATGATATTTTCAAAGTTCACGGACCTAAAATGATACTTTGGCAAAGTTTGTAGACTAAAAATGATGTTCCCTCTAACAACCAATCTAGCTACATGGCATATGCAATAAATAGTAGTAGTAATTAATTCAATTGTATATTTCCGTAAGTAATTTATTGGGCGATAGCTGTGAGGCAGAATAATAATTAATTTATTAATAATTTTTTAAAATAATGTACATAAATAATGATGCAAAATATTATGATGTGGTGAAAGCACTATGTTCGAAAAAATGTGCATTTAAATCCCCACCTGAAATGGAGGCCATTCAGTAACCGTATTTTTTTATTTTCTTTTCATGATACATAGTTATCATCGACTGTCCCTCTCAAACTAATATTTTGTTGAATTCTTTTTAATTTTTACTCCAATTTCGTTTTTATTTTTGCGAAATAGAGAATATTAAAAAAATACCGAAACAATTTTATAAATAAAAATGCGACGAGTGTTGATAAAGTGAAAGTGAAATGAAATATTATGAATAATGACATAAGGGAATCCCCATTTTAAAATTCGACATGGGACTTTATAAGTAAGAATACAATTAGATAATTAAGTAATTGAAAACGGTTGTTAAATTACATTCTTGTTGTGTCGTAGTTTATATATTACTCCAAAAAAGATGTATTTTGTTAGATTTTATTCTTATTGATCGAGTATTATATATAGTATATTTGAAGTCCAGAAATATCGATGATTTATTGAGCTGAATCTGATGCATCATTAATAGCTGCACATTTTGGTTACAATCAGATCGTTCTTTTAAAATACTAGTAAAATTTATTTTGGCTTATTGTATTGATTTTTAAGTGGCATTCCCTAACTAATATGTAGGGTTACATTTTGGGGCTCATAATTAATTGACCTTTTTAAGTTGTAGTATCTCTTAGGTCTATTCCCTAAGGAAAAATGTGCCATAAATGATGGAATATGTAGCCATAAATCTAATTCGGATTTTATTTTATTTTGGTGTAATAATGAGTTTTAATAAAAATTAGATAGTGTGTTATGTGAATGTAGATATAATCCGACTTATAATGATTGGCCATATTCTTGGTAAATAAGTATGGAAACTTAGATATTAAAAAATGTTCTAAAAAGGGAAGTTAGAAAATATGTAAAATTTTCGAGACATATTCAAAATGACAAAATATACTGCTCCGTATTATTCATGTATTGAGGATATTATTATTATTTAATTCGACAAGCGCACCAGAGTGTGTCTCATTATTAAAAACTAGTTTTACCACCAGTGCTATAAAACTTGTAAAAAATTCTTAGATAAATGAATTTAAAATACAACGTTGACAAATATTGTATAATTATGCTTGCAGACGGAGAATAAATATCTAATAAAAAAATACATTGTAAATATCAAGACAAATGAATAAGTGTCTATTTCCAATGAACAAATATTTTTTTTGAATTTGAAACGCATATATGAGTGGACTAAATAAAATATAATACAGAATAAAGATGAGATAATGATACTTATATACATACATTATACATAAATAAATACTAAAATAAGTTCATTAAAAAAACAAAAATTCATAAATACGAAATTACGCAAATATCAACAATCCAATAGTTCATAAGTTTTGAAAAACTTCTTTATAAACAATGTTAACAGTAGAATCACCATTGCCTTCATCTTCTTCATCTTTACACACCAAAATCTTCAAACCTTCACGACTTGTGACTCTTGATATAGCAACATACAGCTGTCCATGATTGAAAACAGGTTTTCTCAAAAATAATCCAACATGAGAGAGTGATTGACCCTGACTCTTGTTAATTGTCATTGCATACGAAACAGCCAAAGGAAATTGTCTTCTTTGGAACTTGAAAGGCAATCTCGGATCAGATGGTATTAAGGACATTCGAGGAATCAACACTTTATGACCAATATTATGGCCACCCAATACCTGTCCCTCTAACACATAATCACCTAATTGTGTAATTATCAATCTTGTGCCATTACACAACCCGTTTGACAGGTCTATGTTCCTAAACAACATCACATGAGTACCAACTTTCAGCAACAATTCATGGTTAGGTGTACCAGAACACTTCAAATTATTCAAAAACTCAACATAATGTATCTCAGCAAGACCATTTGATGTGGAGTCAGAGTTTAAAATACTATCAGAACTAAAGTAAACTCGACCTTGAGACTGATCCAAAGAAATCATAAATTGGTTAACCTCGTCAACTACCTATAAAGTAGGAGCAAGTATAGCACGACCATGCAAACAACTAATCAATTCTTCAGGATTCATGTAAGAAGGATAGACGTTTGAAACAATGGTTCTAAGAGGATCACCAGAATTTGACAAAACAATGTCTCTAGGAAGTCGAATACCCACTTCACCATCATTTGGACCACCAATAACACCATCTCCAATATAAGCAACCCAAGAGGAAAATTCCTTCAATTTAGAGGCTTCATCAACATTTTCAACATTCAAAAGCCTAATATTTTTGGTCAGCCTTAAAACTGTGCAACTCTTCCAAAGATAAGATGAGTTAATGGTAGCATTCACAACATCTTGACGACTGCCTTTAGGAACAACTGGCAAGATTTGTCTAAAGTCACCACCAAAAACAACAGTTTTACCACCAAACGGTTTGTTACTATTTAACTCATTGCATACACGCATAATATCTCTTAAAGTTCTATCCACGACTTCTATGCAGTATTTATGAATCATCGGAGCTTCATCCCATATAATAAGCTTAGCTCTCACAATCAACTCAGCAAGTGCACCGCCTGGTTTAATATTGCACATAGAATCTTTATTCACATTAATGGAAATTTTAAACCGAGAATGAGTTGTTCTACCACCAGGCAATAATAAAGAAGCTATGCCACTGGACGCCACATTTAAAACAATATCGCCCTTCGAACGAATCCCTGCAGACAATGATCTCCAAATGAAAGTTTTCCCAGTACCTCCATAGCCATAAACAAAAAATTTTCCTCCATCATTAGAATGCACAGACGACATTATAGTGTCATGCACATAAAGTTGTTCATCAGTGAATTTGGAGATAAATTCCAAATATTCCCTTGCTAAACATTCACGATCATAACACAACTCATCAGTAATCAGCCTATTTTCGCTTGATTCAAAATACTGATTATCAGGATACGGCAAACCATGGAAATCATGCAAAGTTTTGCCAAGATTCTGCAACAATTTCTCAATCTCTGCCAATGCAAAATTCTGAATTTCATCCCCACTCAAGATCATACATGTAGTAATTAAGAATACGTTGTTAGAATTAAACTTATATTATAAATTGAAATTAATAACAAATAACATAATAAACATGCAATGAAAATAATTAAAAAAATAACTTACCAGGATAATTTGTTAATTTCCGGCGGTTATAAAGAACATCTTCAGGCAAATATTTCCAACAACTTTGCCAAACAAAGTCCGGGAATGAAATAGATTCTGATGTTAACAAATTCACAAAGAGCAATCTCAAAGAGTGAGCTGAAGCCCAAAAAGAAGCCTCTACAATTCCATCAACATATTCCTTATCATCATCCAACTATCCTAAAGCAAAGCAAGCATCTCTAAATGTATCATACTGAACACCATTAACACATCTGATGTCTTCATATGAAGAAGCTCCTTTAACAATATTCAACAAACATATGAGATAATACATATCACCAGAACCAGGAGTAACATAAAACAACCTTCCAATTGAATATCTTTGTTTCATAGGTTCCTAGTGATTCTTCTTCCATACAAACTTCATCGGAAATTCACCATAAGTGAGATCCCTACCTTGGGAATATATCTTATTTACTTCCATCCAAGCCAAGAACTTACTTTCATGAATTGTCTTACGATTCAAAACAGTATCCAAGTCATCAGCTTCATCAAAAATGACATGTTGTTGATCTGGAAGATGAAAACTCAATCTTTCAACAGGAGGATCCTTATATTGAATTTCAAATCCAAATATTCTCCAAGCAGCTTCACAAGACGATATATACCTACAATCGTAGTACAAACTTACTTCATCAATACATCGTTCAGCACCATCCGCACCAGATTGGAAAAAAGAAGTTGTCACACGGTCATAACCCTTATTTATATACTTAAACAAATACTTAATAGATTGTGACTGATTGCACCACTCAACGTTGACATACTTCATAAGAAGAAAACGATTGTGTGGAACAACATATCTATTATCTAAGGGCACACCATCCTTCATAACAACACGACCATTATCTCTACGTCTGTAAGCAGGATAGCCATCATCATCAATGTTTGTGGCCGCGAGATATTTCTTGGGAAAATATTTGGAACAACGTCCGTTGAGCATGCAAGGAGATGATTTTCGAACAACACTACACGGCCCATGCATCATGAATTCTTTAACATACTCATGATAGTGAGGATCAGTTACTTGGTCGGGAAGTTCAGCTGAAATTATCTCATCAATGCGTTGAGGCTTAGGATGTTTGTCCTCATTGCTTAAAAACAGCAAAATATGGGCATGAGGCAATCCACGTTTCTAAAACTCAATCGTGTACACAACTGCACAAAATAATTTAAATAAATTATTTTTCATAAACAACTAACAAAAAATTTATAAACCAATGTCATTTAGATAAAGAATGCTCAAACACACCTGCTTTCACAACTCCAAATACTTTTTTACTCTTAAGATCTCTTATCAAATTATCCAACTTGACTTCAAAGATCCTACAAATAATATATGGACGATCATCTGATTTCAAACCCTTAGATGCAAGATATCGATATATCTCTGGCCACTTAGGATTGCACGTAAAGGTAATAAACAAATTTGGATAACCAATCCACCTACAGATCGCCATAGCATCTTGATAATTCTGAATCATATATGGAGCTCCACCAACAAAACTGGAAGGCAAGATAATTCATTTCCCATGCCTTGAACCATCTGTCTCACCACGAAGAACAGCTTCCGCTAAACCACTATACAATTCAGCCCGCAACCTTTTCTGATGGGTTCGTACAAAAGTAAAATGACCGGTCTCAATCATCGTATAGGCATCAACGACAAACTGTTGAAACAATCTCCTTCCAAATAAAAGAATAGAATACTCAGAAATTCTTTCATGTAAGCAAAACGCAAAAAATTCTTTAGGACTAATACTTTTCCTATGGGTCGACGAAGAAGTAGAATTTCTAGACAATCCAATATCTTCTTTATAACCATCCTCCCCATAAGGAAACAAAAGTGGATACTGAAGTGGAAGATAAGAAGGATGCAGTTCACTAATGCGCTGCAACTGCGCTGACTTCTTTACAACAACAATATCTCTGTCACCCAAAGCTTCATCAAAATCCCCAACGACAAGCATAGCAACCTCAGAAACAGAAGGTAGGTTATGAGTTCTTCCATCCCTACCTCTCTTACCAAGCAACCTCAAACTTACATTGGGTTGATTTTCATGCCCAATCTTTTCTTTGGCCATACGAAAAGACTTTACTAACACATTTTCTTCATCCAACATATGTTGCAAATCACTAACAATATCTGAATGAAGATTATTCACAGCATCCCTTTGCCTGTAAACTAAAAATTACTAATTTATTTTTTAACAAAAAAATATAAAAGTAATGTGTTAAAAAATGAAAACTATTTACCTCACGGACGTTATTCTGTAATTGATCTCATTGTCCGTATCATACACATATAACTGGGCAAACTTCGGTTCACAACCATCTAATGGTAGTAAACTACCAATTAAGTGGTAATTTTGCCCGTGTAAACGAAATACAGGAGGACCACCACCGGTGTTCACACTATTATCAACTTTACCTCCGATGGAGGTAAACCCAAACATCGAATTATATGAACGAATATTTTTTCAAATAGTGACTACTTTTGGCGTCATTAGAGAACATTAATTGGTGCAAAACGTCAGGTGGAGAAGTCAATTTAGGAATCTCAATATTTCCATTCATACAGCAACTCGAATATCTTGGATTAGTGGGCTTATTTGGTTTGCCAAGACGTTCCTCATACCAAAATATTGCACCACAATGTGAACACATATACAAAGGATCACCAATATCCCAAAATTCTATATTAAAAAATGTTAGTAAAACATAAATAAAAAACTGATATAATTTAAAATATTTAATCAAGAAAATAAGAAATTAAAAAAAGTAACCAAGCTACGATAAAAAAATTACCTCCATCTTCATTTAAATTGGATGAATCGAAAGAGCTCTCAATGACAATAGACCGATTGCGTTCATCAAGAACATCATCACTTATAACAATAGGACTTTCAAATGATCCACACACATCACCTACAAAATATAAAGCAAAATTAGTAGAAATATAGTACACAATATATAATTAGAGTATTATTTTCCAAATTAAAAGAAATACAATAGATTGCTAATAAAATTTAAAAATAATTACCAAAAGTTTACTCAAATAATTTAAACAATTCTACTTGTTTAGAACCTAAGGTTAACATATTTGCCCCAACAAATAAATAAGAGCCAAAATAAATTGCATCAGGGCCCAAACATTTCATATAGGATAATAGCCCAACAGCTTAAGCCTAAGATTCTAGGATTTCAGATTCAAGAGCCCAAATCAATAGCTCAAATCTAATAGCCCAAACAAATCACACCTGCCTTCTAGGGTTTGAGACTCAACAGTGATTTGAAGTCCAGAAATATCGATGATTTATTGAGCTGAATCTGATGCATCATTAATAGCTGCACATTTTGGTTACAATCAGATCGTTCTTTTAAAATACGAGTAATATTTATTTTGGCTTATTGTATTGATTTTTAAGTGGCATTCCCTAACTAATATGTAGGGTTACATTTTGGGGCTCATAATTAATTGACCTTTTAAAGTTGTAGTATCTCTTAAGTCTATTCCCTAAGGAAAAATGTGCCATAAATGATGGAATATGTAGCCATAAATCTAATTCGGATTTTATTTTATTTTGGTGTAATAATGAGTTTTAATAAAAATTAGATAGTGTGTTATGTGAATGTAGATATAATCCGACTTATAATGATTGGCCATATTCTTGGTAAATAAGTATGGAAACTTAGATATTAAAAAATGTTCTAAAAAGGGAAGTTAGAAAATATGTAAAATTTTCGAGACATATTCAAAATGACAAAATATACTGCTCCATATTATTCATGTATTGAGGATATTATTATTATTTAATTCGACAAGTGCACCAGAGTGTGTCTCATTATAAAAAATTAAACTTGAAATAGTTATTTTAATACATAAAAAAATCATAATAGCGAAAAAACCTACAATAATCTTTTATTCAAGGGCATTGTTGTGACAAATAGGGCAATTATATAATCGACAAATGAAAAAGAACGTAAAGATGACACAGATTTACATGGTTCGTCAATTGGTTACATCTACGGGCAAGAACGGAGAACAAATTGTATTATGACTGCAGTTACAGATTTCAGATCTAAGATAACGATCACAGAATTATGTGCTCTACTCACATATAAATAGACACACATGAGATCCTATCCTAATTCAAAAACATAATCTTATCCCAATCAGGAAACATAATCATATCCCAATTAGGAAACAAATCCAAGGCATACTAACAAATCTCCACAATTGGGATAGGATTATGCCTTAAATCTGTTCAGATCACGTGGTTCGCCAATTGGTTACATCCACGGGCAAGAACGGAGAACAAATTGTATTATGACCGCAGTTACATATTTCAGATTTAAGATCACGATCACAGAATTATGTGCTCTACTCACATATAAATAGGCACACGTGAGATCATATTCTAATTCGGAAACATAATCCTATCCCAATTAGGAAACATAATCATATCCCAATTAGGAAACAAATTCAAGGCATACTAACAAATCTCCACCTTGACTTGAATCCTCCTTCCAAATGCATCATCATAATACCAAACAAATAAACTTCTTCATCCTTGCCCCAAATTTGCCCTGCATGGACAACTAACAGCTCATGACATCAACATTACGCAAATCCAGCAAAATTTTGTTCAAATTTTCCAGATGATCCCAAAGGGGCATACCTTCCTGCATGCGTAATCGAAACAAACGTTGCTTCAGGAGCAACTTGTTGGTTAGAGACTTCGTCATGTATAGACTCTCCAACTTCTTCCAAAGGGCAGCAACAGTCTCCTGATCAGCAACTTCGATGATAACATCGTCAGACATGCACAACATGATGGTCGAGTGGGCCTTTTCGTCTAAGGTTGTCCACTCCTCATCATCCTCCATTGCCTTCTTTGTTTTGAGCGTCGCCCACAAACCCTACTGCTTCAGCAGGGATCGCACCTTGATCTGCCATAAGCCAAAACTATTTCTCCCGGTGAATTTGTCGACCTTCACCTTCAGAGCAGACATCTTGATCGTTTAACACAGAAACCCTAACAGATGCGGAATTCAAAACCCTAGTCCGAAAACTAGGCTCTGATATCAGTTTGTTGTGACAGAATATGGTTTTTGTGTAATCAAGATAAATAGAAACGTAAAGAAGACAGAATTTACGTGGTTCGCCAATTGGCTACATCCACGGGCAAGAACGAAGAACAAATTGTATTATGACTATAGTTACATATTTCAGATCTAAGATCACGATCACAGAATTATGTGCTCTACTCACATATAAATATGCACACATGAGATCCTATCCTAATTCGGAAACATAATCCTATCCCAATTAGGAAATATGATCTGAACAGATTCAAGGCATACTAACAAATCTTAATGTCCCAACAAACTGGTATCAGAGCCAGGTTGGCGTCGGGTCTGGTCCGGTTTGAGAGACCCATGTTCCAGTGGGGCCGACGATCCTGACAAGTCTGAGTCGGGCCCATTATGGTTTCGATGTGGTCTCGGTTTGAGGGGGAGGTTTGTTGAGGACAAACCTATCCCACATCGAAAATCTGAGGGAAGTTGGAAGGTGTATATAATTTCTATCCAACCCCAATTAGTTTGAGGCCTTTTGGGAGTGACCCTAAAACAAATCCGTGCGGGCTAGACCCAAAGCGGACAATATCAAACTAATGTTGCCGACGCCGTCAATCCCAACAAACTGGTATCAGAGCCTGGTTTTTGGACTAGGATTTTGAATTCCGCATCTGTTAGGGTCTCTGTGTTAATCGATCAAGATGTCTACTCTGAACGTGAAGGTCGACAAATTCACTGGGAGTGCCTGGTTTTCGAACTAGGGAAAATTTGAGGCAAGAAATGAGAAGTCTGGTTTTCAGACTAGGGCAAATTTGAGGTAAGAATGGAGAAGTTTGTTCGTCTGGCATTGTAATGATGCATCTGCAAGGGAGAATTCAAGTCAAGGTGGAGATTTGTTAGTATGCCTTGAATTTGTTCAGATCATGTTTCCTAATTAGGATAGGATTATGTTTCCGAATTAGGATATGATCTCATGTGTGCCTATTTATATGTGAGTAGAGCACATAATTCTATGATCGTGATCTTAGATCTGAAATCTGTAACTGCAGTCATAATACAATTTGTTCTCCGTTCTTGCCCGTGGATGTAGCCAATTGGCGAACCACGTATATTCTGTGTCTCTTTATGTTCTTTCGTTTGTCGATTACACAATTACTCTATTCTGTCACAACATACATTTAATGTCTGGCATATAAAAATTGAAATATGAAATATTTAATGACTGATAAAGGGAGTAGAAAATAAACGAACATAGAGCTCCCATGAGATGAAAGATTTATAAACATATGTGTGCACGTGCACATCGTAATGTCCCAAAACGGTAACTTCCGGTATATCGTCATCCAGTGGCGGATCCACGTGAGAACAAAGGGGTACAAGTGCACCCCCAAAACATATCCTAGCAAGTGGTACAATGGTAGAAGGGTCTACTATATTCAGGGGAGACGCGGGTTCAAATCTCATTATTATTTTAAAATTTTAATTAGAAAGAAGATAAAAGATTCGTCGAATTTTGAAATTTTAAATCATTAGAATTATTTATCGTACCCCTTATTATAAATTCTGAGTCCTTCACTGTCGTCAACGTAATCTTCATTGCGAACTTTCTTCAGGCTGCCTATAACAGGCTCATCGCGAGTACCATCGGCATCTTCGTTAGCAAGCTCGCGGAATGCGTGTATGCTGTGTCCGGGTTGGTCCATGGCACGGACTTGGTTTACTAGGACCAAACAAGCCAACATTCCCACAAAAAAAATAATTGAAACTTTTGGCCTAAATGCAGCTATTGCTAGACTTTGTGATTTCCTAAAAATTTTGTTTGATTTAGTTGTTGTGATCAAGAAATGAAGATAGAGTTAGATTTTGAGAAGAGGTGGAATTTATATATACGAAATATTTTAGGTGAAGTTGGTTTCGTTAGTTGGAAATACAAGTGGTTGAGTTTTTCCCGATTCTATTTTTGTGTAGGGTAGTTAATTTTAGTATGTGGAGGATTTCCCGAAAAATTATAGTACTACAACTAACTAATTGATAAGGTATATTTCATGCATCGGTTTAGGGGTAAAAAGTACGCTACTTGATCGGTTTATCACCCAAAAGCAAGTGTTAATTGTGCAGGAATGCCGCTTGACCAAGGCAACAAGACCAAACTGATCAAGCAAGTACAACAGGCGAAAAAGGCAAAAAATTGGGGAGTTGATCAAGGGGAATAATCAAGCAGTTAAGGAGGGGACCACTGAATTCTAGAAGGAGGACACGTGAGGCTAATGAGTCGGATGGTGGGCATCATTCTGATAGCAAGGACGACGTTCTAGAAGAGGGACACGTGCTAATACATGAGACGCAAGGACGGAGCAGAGTCATGAATCTGTTATTGAAAAGTGACATTATTCTAGAAGGAAGGCACGTAGCAATCGCTGAATCGCTCGCTCACAGCGTGAGCGAATATCCTCTGCCAAGATCGTTATCCAGCTATAGATTGTGTGAAGTGCCTATTAATAAAGGATGTGCCACCATAATAGGAGATCCCTCCTTTACTTTTTAGTTGACGCTTTAGTTTAGTTTACGTTTTAGTTTAGTTTCCCAGTTCCAGAGATAATTTAGATAGAGAAATGTTTAGTTAGAAAGGGCGACCGAAGGAAGCGCTACAAAATTCTCGATATCTGTCGGTGTTATCTCAAGTTTTCCGCAGAGGAACTCTCGGTTTTACTTGCTTTATTCTCCGAAGAGTTAGCTTAGTTTAAATCTCGCATTGTAGCTAAAGTTTTGATCTTTTTACATTCCACATGTTCTCTGTACTGTTCTGAGTTTTTAGTATAAAATCGAGTTGTTTTGTTTTCGTTCTCGTGTTTACTGTTTTCAAGTTCAGTTCATCTTTTAATCTTTAACCAAGTGTTTAATCATGTTGAGTGGCAAGGTGTTTCATGTTTTCCGTAGCATGCTTAGTTAGTTGAGTTCTTATTTTCAGCCTGACGTTTACTTGATCCAGTAGTAATCAGTGACTTGATCCAGTAGATAGTTTACTTTGTGCCTAGTGTAAACTCAGTAGTTAAAACTCCCAAAATTAAAGCGTGGCAGCAGCCGGACCCTATTCACTATGCACACACTCGATACACTCGTTTCTCTATGGGATCGACCCCGAACTTGCCGCTTTACTGTTAAAGTAGTGCAAATCGGGAGTTATATAAATTACATTGGTTGGCTGGCGAGAGCGAGATCGCCTTGATCAAGTGGCAACGACATTTGCTAACTGATCCATCCGGTTCAGCTATCTTCTATATAGCTTGATCCACTCACGCGAGAACGACAAAGTAGACTTAGTAAATGACAAATCAAAATTAAATATATCCGGAGGTTGAGTATGTATAGAATTAAGCGGTGGAGTTTCCTGCTGCTGCAAGTTTAGCTCTCTTGTCTTTCATCAATATTTTACCAGATGGAGACTTGGGAAGTAGACTTTTTGTGTAGTCTCTTATAAAAAACACCACCAGCTAAATTTATAACAAAAAAAAATCACAATTTGTTGATATATACTACATTTTTTTTATATCTAGAAATGGCATAAAAAATTTATTAAGTTTAATTTAAATTATCTATTTGGAGATGAATTCCTTAACAACTTCTTCAGTAAGTTTAGAACCATTTGATGGAACTACAAAGGCAACAGGAACTTCACCAACAGCTTCATGTTTTTTCCTATTACATAAATATAACAAAATAGTTAGATTTGTGGATGGTAAATAAAAAATTATTTATTGATGACTTACGACACAACAACAGCATCAGAAATTTGAGGATGTGATGAGAAGAGCCTTCAGCTCAACTGTTGGTACCTGCTCATCATAAACAATATATACGTTATATCTACACTTTAATCACATATATACATAATAAATACTAGTACAAGCATAAGTAAGTTACATGAAAGCCTTTGAATTTGATGAGTTCCTTGACCCTGTCTACAATGAAAACATCGTCATCGTCGTCCACATACCCGATGTATCCGGTGTGGAGCCACCCGTCCACGTCTATTTTCAAGTACCCTATTTTCACATATTTATGAATCAACTAATCGTTGCATGAAATAAATTACATATATTAGTATAGTTGCAAATTACTACTTCCTCCGTCCCAGCTAAGATGACACACTTTCCTTTTTACTTTATCCTAAATAAGATGACATATTTCTATTTTTGGTAATCTTTTCCCTCCAATTAATATACCCAACCACTTTTTCTCACACCAATTAAAATATTCAACTATCTTTCCCTCTCTATTTAATACTTACACCCACATTTTATCTCTCTAATTAAACACATTAACCAATAACTCCTAAAATCTCGTGCCGAAGAATAAACGTATCATCTTAGCCCGGACGGAAAGAGTGATTAAGAAGTAAGTGTCTTTCATGATCTGGGGTCCACGGATGCAAATTTCACCCGGTTGGTTGAGGGGGAGGGAGCAGCCGGTGTCCGGGTCAACGACCTTGAGCTTGGCGTTGCGGACCACATTGCCGCATGAGCCGGACTT
Source organism: Salvia splendens (assembly GCF_004379255.2). NCBI lineage: Eukaryota > Viridiplantae > Streptophyta > Magnoliopsida > Lamiales > Lamiaceae > Salvia > Salvia splendens. The sequence goes on along the minus strand of NC_056043.1, from coordinate 562,367 downwards.
GGTTGGTAGTGGCAACATGGCGAAGGACGACAACATAGATAAGACCGGCCCGACCTCAGTCATGCCGTAACCCTAATTTATCATGAACCTAACTACTTATTTTCATTAATTAAAGAAATAGATAAAGTAACATAAAAGAGATATATATACATGAAGTAGTACTCCCTCCGTCCCACCACAAGTGATCTGTGTAAGTGCATCTTACACAGGTCTACTATGTATTTGGCAATAAAGTAGACTCGTGTAAGTGCATCTTACACGGGTCTAGTTTATTGCCAAATACATAGTACTCCCGCCGTCCCACCACAAGTAATCAACTTTCCATTTTGAGTTGTCCCACCACATGTGATCAATTTCCTTTTTTAGCTAAAAACAAAAATCAATCATCTCTTACTTTATTCCCCCTCTTATTTTATTTTATCTCTTACTTTATTATCTATTTATCTCTCTCACTTTTTTTCTCTCTCATATTTTACTCTCTACATTTTAACTCAATACGTATCATTTTCTTAATTCTTGTGTCCAAAAGAAATTCATCACTTGTAATGAGACAGAGGGAGTAATAACTAATCAAAATAAGGAATTAGTTAACCAAGTCAAAATGCAATATTTTGGATGTATACAAAATAAATGCACGGTTCCTATAGAGAGATATTGCACCGAATATTCAACAAATTCAACATTTATTGAACAATAGAATAGCTTACTTAATTTGATTTCATTTGATTTAACCCTTTTTTTTATAGTGATGCTCCCGTCTTAGTCAGATAATTTCAATAAATTGTTAAGCCTTGGGACTGGAAGAAATATCGTAAAATCAGTATTGAACAAAAAATTAACAAAAATATCAAATATGTTCGTATGGTAGATACCATGGTGTTGTTGAATGCAAAAGGTTTGCATGTACAACAAGATTGGTACATCGTAAAAGTATTTCAAATTTCTGATATGAGGGCATATGGTAGTTGATGCATTTTTTTTAGACATTAGTCATTAGATTTTAATAAAATTGATATTTGAAGGGTAAGTGGAGTGAGAATAAAATATGAAAAAGAATATAGTTGAAAAGAAAAAGAAAGAATAAAATATGAAGAGGATAAGTGTTTTCCAAAAAAAAAATGATGCAAGTAGTTTGTGATAACTTGAAATGGAATACAAAACAAGTAGCTTGATACGAAGGGAATATGATATAAAATTGATTATCGACAACATTGGTACAAAAAAAAGTTGAAAGACTAGCATAAATTGAGTTTGTAGGAAATCTTTACATAAATAAAGATGTAAAGTTATTTAGGGATTCACTAACAACTCATTCAAACTTGTTTATAATACAAGACCAATCTCTCTTGCTAGATATTTGGTGGCATATGATTCCAAAAACTCACATGTGAAAAGGACAATGAAGACAGAGCTAATGATTGTAGTAAAGTCATGACGAAGTACTCATAGGTAGCTCGCCACGTTGTTATAAAATATAAAACGTAATCTCTTATAAAATCAAATCTGAAAAAGACAATTTGTACAAATCTCAACACAATTTAACGATTCAAAACATATCATCAATTTCTTAAAATACGATAAAAGCAGTCATATACAGTCCAACCCTTTCGATCATATTTGAGAGCAGACATAATAAGTTGACCGTTTTCACGGAAAAACTAATAGAAAGTGCTATTAATAGTACGTGGCTAAAAAGAATTTTCGGAATTGCTTTTAGCGAGAGACTAGCTAATTATTTCAGTAGGAGTGTGTAACGAGAAAGTAATAAATATTTGAGAGCAATGATATTTGTTGCAACAAATGTATCGCCAGGTTCCGCCCTTGAAGAAAAAAATGTCCTACAATCATCAAGATCTTTCTTTAGGGTTTGTCAAATCAAGCAAAATTTCACTTTGTGGGTATCAATATCAACCACCATGAATTGGGCATTGATGGTTGAAGATTACAACGGTTGATAACATCGGCTTCTCAAGCGTAAGTTTTCTATTTATTGATATATGTGTCTTAAAATTCATTTAATTTGTAAAATTTTTGTGTTACTAATTAGATTGCTACTTCAAATATTGATTTGTTTCTAAACACTTCTTTGGAATGCAGCCATATCTATCGTGATGTTTAATTTTTCTTAGCAAACTTAATTTACCTTATTGTGTTGTGAGTGTGTTATGCATATCATATCACAAATTTTGAATCAAAATAGGAGTATATGATTTGCCACAAAAATAAATTGTTTCACTTGACAATTTTTGTGTTTTTTTAATAATCTCAAACAACTAATATTATATCACTAATTTGTTTTTCCGATTCGTACACTTCATGCATAATTGTAAAAAAAATTTAACTATGTTAACAATCCTATATACATTAGTATTTCTTTATGTAACTTTTTTCAAATGTCTTCATAAGTATATGCTGATTTATTTTAATAATTTCATTTCGTTTGATCTAAAATATTCAGTGCGCAATCTTTGTACAATATTTTTAAAACTTATCGTATATTTCACCTCAAGTTGCAAAAATTCACATTCACTTTCGTTTATTCTTCTTTAATTCTCACACTTTGGTAATCAATCTACATACTCCTATTGTTAGGAATGCACCCGATGTACCCGCCCCGCCGACAACGGAGATCGTAGCAGAGGAGTCGGCTTGCGAGCAGTCGACGGTAGAGACAGCCGAGGATGAGGAACATACGGAGGGAGATACGCAGGCTCCGGCGAGCGCAGCCCCGGAGGGAAGGAAGTTGAGGCCGAGAGATCGGTTGAAGCCTCCCAACCGATTCCTTAGCTAGTTAGATTTAGTTAGAGTCTTTTTTTTTATTATTTTATTATTTTTGGTAGTTATTTAGTTATTATGGAAATTACTTTATTTTCTTTTATTTTCCGTCGGGTTTTCTTTGTTGGTTCTTTCCCGACGTAATTAGGATAGGTCGAATCAACCCTAGGGTCCATAGATTATAAATAGGGCTCTTCATTGTTCCGAAAAGATATGAATGAAGAATATTATTTTGCCCAAGAAATTGCGTAATACTTTGAACTTTTGCCTTCTGCCGACGAAGAGTGAATCTTCGCGCCAGATTTTGTTTCAGCCGCCGATCTTCTGGTTGAAGACGCCGGAACGAGTGTTACTTGGTGGAATTGGTCAGGATATTCACGTTAGGAGCAGGAGCCTCTTAACAAGTGGTGCTTTCATTCCGTACTCATGGATGTGCCGGACTTCGACAGCCCGTCTCGCCCGCCGCTGACTGGGGGCAACGCGACGGAATTGGGGATCGGATCTTCGCGCCGCCAATCTGGGGTTGTGTTTCGGGAAACCGCGAGTCAACCGCGGCAGCAGGCGCGCGAGATTCTGCGTGATGGGGACGACGACCCTATCAAACAGGGTTTTGATCGAATAATGTCTCGATTTGATCAATTGGAGATGCGTATGGATAATTCCGATCGACGGATGGATAAGTCAGATCGGAGGATGGATGATTTGGGGGGTACTCCCGTGCAAGATGATGAATTCTCGAACGAGGAGTATGATTCGGACGATCGCGAGTATCGCTCTCATCGCGCCGCATCTGGGCAACCGAGGGGATATAACCCTCGACACCAAGTCGGGTATCGCGGAGGGCGACCACCACGGGGGGGACGTGGTGACATGCAGCGAGGGCGTGATTATCGTAGAGAGGAGGGTGTGCCGTGCGGAACAAGGCAGCGGCGCGCGACGAGTTGGGATCTGCCGCAGACGCGTGTGAGGGAAGGTCCCCTGCCCCGCCGGCCCACGGCCTGGGATAGCCCTCGACATCGGGAGCACGCGAATTTTCGACACGGGGGAGAGGATAACACGGGGGTGACTATGCGGGCGCCTCACTTCGACGGCTCCAATGCAACGAATTGGATATCCCGCGTCGAATATTACTTTAATCACAAGCAGATGCCCGAGGAGGACAGGTTGCATTACACGGTTATGTTATTCGAACCCCCGGCGGCGGAATGGATTTTTAACTACCAGAAGAACAATCCCTACGTCACTTGGCCCGAATTTTTGGAGGACGTGCGACATCGATTTGATCCTCAGAGTTTCAAGAATTATACGGGTCCCCTTGCTAAATTGGTACAAACGGGCTCTGTTGCAGAATACCACAACACCTTTGAGAAGTATTTGGACAGGGTCCAGGGTCTTTCAGATGAAGCATTGATCCCAATCTTTATTGAGGGTCTTAAGCAGCCACTCCAGGAGACGGTGGAGCTGCAGCAACCACAATCATTGTCCGAAGCAATGGCGCTGGCGCTGCGGTTGGGAGCATGTCAGGAGCACCGAGCGCAGCAGAGCGCGGCCCTCCAGAAGCGGCAGTGGCCGAGCCGGGAGACCAGGCTTCCTACGGGGACGCCGCCGGGTAGCTCTGTCCCGCCACAGACTGGGGTCCCGCCGACATCCTCACGGGTCGCCCCAATCAGAGTGTCGCTGGCGGAGAAATCAGAGAGATCACGGAAGGGGTTGTGTTGGCATTGTCCCGAGAAGTATGCCCCTGGGCATGTGTGTGCGGTGAAATTGTTATGCTACGTGGGGGAAGAGGACGACGAGGATACGCAACGGGATACAGAGTGCCAAGTACACGATGATCAAGTTATCACGGAAGATTTATCTCACTTGCACTCTTTGCACGGGACCAGCCGGTCTAGGCCGTTCCGTGTGACGGGGAATATTGGATCCACGGAGGTGAGCGTACTTATTGATACAGGGAGTACCCATGACTTCCTGCACGCACGGATTGCGGAGCGCCTGCAGCTCGCCTTGACGCCTATTCGCCCCTTTCGGGTTTATGTTGGAAACGGGGCCTCGTTATTATGTGCACACGTGTCTCGTCGCACGAAGTTGACTATGCAGGGTGTTCAGTTTTTTGTGGATTTACACATTCTGGAAGTGCATGGGGCGGACGTGATTCTGGGGATGGATTGGCTCGAATCACTAGGCAAGATCTCGGCGGATTTTGTGGGGAAGACCTTGGAGTTCCGTCAAGGAGAGAAATCGATCGTGTTGAAGGGGGATATGCCGGGACCGCAGCAGCTGTCCTTGAACTCGTTGTTGCTGCTAGCTGCCCACTCTCCGGCACACGAATTCTATGAAATTGTGACTCTAGAGCCAGAACCGGAGACGGGGGAGTTGTTAGCCGTCGAACCAGTTTTTCCACCGGACCTACCGCCGCAAATCAGGGAAGTATTGGAGGCTCATCAACTGGTGTTTACTTTGCCGGTGGGAATGCCACCTAAGAGAGTTTTTGATCATAAAATTCATTTGCTACCCAACACCAAGCCAGTTAATGTCCGGCCATACCGGTACCCTTACTTTCAAAAGAACGAGATCGAGCGCCAGGTGCAAGAGATGTTAGAACAAGGGATTATACAGCGAAGCCAGAGTCCTTTCTCGTCCCCAGTTTTGTTGATTCGTAAGAAGGACGGCTCTTTCAGGTTTTGCATAGATTATCGCGCACTGAACTCGGCTACTGTTCCGGACCACTTCCCAATCCCAACCGCAGACGAACTATTCGACGAGTTGGGGGCCGCGAGGTTCTTTACAAAGTTGGACTTACGATCCGGATACCACCAAATTCGGATGCACGGGGAGGATATTTTTAAGACCGCTTTCCGCACCCACGATGGCCATTTTGAATTTCTGGTCATGCCCTTCGGTCTGACAAACGCGCCATCCACGTTTCAAGCTGCAATGAATAGTATATTTCAGCCGCTCCTTCGAAAGTTTGTCATCGTGTTCTTTGACGATATTTTGGTGTACAGTCCGTCCTTGGAGGCCCATTGCGAGCACTTGCGAGAGGTGTTATCACTATTACATTCCCACCAGTTTTTTGTTAAGTTATCGAAGTGCTCGTTCTGCAGCACCACGGTCGAATACTTAGGCCACCTCATTACGGATGGTCTTTTGAAAGCGGACCCGGCAAAGATAGAGGCGATGACAGCATGGCCTACTCCACGGTCAGTGAAGCAGCTACGGGGATTCTTGGGGTTGACCGGGTATTACCGACGCTTCGTCGCTAACTATTCCATAATTGCGGCTCCGCTCACTGATTTACTTAAGAAGGACTCATTCGAGTGGGGTGCCTCGGCAGCAATGGCCTTTGAGGCCCTCAAACGGGCAATGACCTCGGCTCCGGTTTTGAGCCTCCCGGACTTCTCTAAACCGTTTTGCATAGAGACGGACGCTTCGGATGTGGGCATTGGGGCAGTGCTCATTCAGGACGCTCATCCCATCGCGTTCTTTAGAAAGAAATTGGGTCCCCGAAGGCAGGCCGCTTCCACCTATCACAAGGAGTTGTTTGCTATTGTGGAAGCTGTTCAAAAGTGGCGACAATACTTGTTGGGGAGGGAGTTTGTGATTCGTTCTGACCAGAAGAGCTTAAAAGAGTTGTTCCAACAGATTGTTCATACTCCGGATCAGCAAATGTACGTCCGAAAGTTACTCGGATACAAGTTCAGGATTGAGTACAAGAAGGGAATATCAAATAAAGCGGCAGACGCCCTCTCGCGTCGCGAGGAATCTGACTTGCCGCCAGCGGCCGAGACAGCGGAGCCGGGGGACGACCCGGCCTCCGGGGCAGCTTTGTTGACAGCGGTGGCTCACCCACTGCCGCGCCTGCTGGATGTCCTTCGCACGGAAACCGCGACATTTCCCGAGTTGGTGGAGCTGACCGCGAAGATCAGGTCAGGGGCGACGCCGGCACATTTCTCTTGGGCAGATGGCCTGATATATTTTGGCCGGAGAGTGCTTGTCAGCCCATCGTCGGCCATGAAGAAGCTACTTCTGGAGGAACATCATTGTACGCCGCTAGCCGGTCATCCCGGCCACGAGCGCACTTTCCGTTTGTTAGCAGCAGGATTTTATTGGCCCAAGATGCGGAAAGAAGTGCGGGACTTTGTGGATGCGTGTGTCGTATGTCAATCTACTAAGTACTCGACACAGAAACCGGCCGGTCTCTTTCAACCGTTACCCGTTCCGACTCAAGTTTGGGAAGACGTCTCGATGGACTTTATCACCGGATTGCCGCAGTCCCGCGGGTATACCACTATCATGGTAGTAGTGGATAGATTGTCCAAGTACGCCCATTTCGCAGCCTTACCCACCCGTTTCGATGCAGTGCGTGTGGCGCATCTCTTCGTCAATACTGTGGTCCGCCATCACGGGTTTCCAAAGACATTGGTTTCGGATCGTGATCCGGTTTTCTTGAATGCCGTTTGGGAAGAGATCCTCCGCCTTAGTGGCACAAAGCTGAATTTCTCCACAGCCTACCACCCACAGTCTGACGGACAGACGGAGATTCGGAATAAAGGATTGGAGCAGTACCTCCGGGCCTTCACGGCAGACCGGCCGTCTACGTGGTCCAACTTCCTGCCTTGGGCGGAATTAGCATTAAATTGTTTTCATCATGCGGGACTAGGTACGTCACCATTTCGTGCCTTGTATGGCCGGGAACCTCCAACTTTGGTCGCGGCGCCGCCGTCCAACAGGACACCTCCCAACGTGGCTGATTTGATTAGGGAGCGAGGCGCCCTTTTGGTGGATCTCCGCCGCAATCTCCTTAAGGCACAACAGCGAATGACCGCGACGGCGAATAAACACCGCCGTCACATTGAGTTCGAGGTGGGGGACTTTGTGTGGTTGAAGTTGCAACCTTATCGACAGCATTCGGTCGCAAAACCGATTTCTTCTAAATTGGAGAAGCGATTTTACGGGCCTTTTGAGATTATGGAGAAGATAGGTCCGGTGGCATACAAGCTACGCCTTCCCGAGGGCAGCCGCGTGCATAATGTTTTTCATGTCAGCTTATTGCGGGCGTTCGTGGCAGGCGACGAGGTGGTACCCCTGCCGGCCGCGTTTAGTGGGAGCCGACCCATTGCTCACCCGGTGAGCATTCTGGAGTCACAGACGATGTGGCATGACGGTGAGGCGACAGAGCATGTTTTGGTGCGTTGGTCGGACGGAACGCAGTCACCCTCGTGGGAACCATTGGCGGAAATTCGAAAGCGATTTCCAGATATTGCGCTTGAGGACAAGGGCGTCGCTAAGGGGGGGGGGGAGAGTTGTTACGAATGCACCCGATGTACCCGCCCCGCCGACAACGGAGATCGTAGCAGAGGAGTCGGCTTGCGAGCAGTCGACGGTAGAGACAGCCGAGGATGAGGAACATACGGAGGGAGATACGCAGGCTCCGGCGAGCGCAGCCCCAGAGGGAAGGAAGTTGAGGCCGAGAGATCGGTTGAAGCCTCCCAACCGATTCCTTAGCTAGTTAGATTTAGTTAGAGTCTTTTTTTTTATTATTTTATTATTTTTGGTAGTTATTTAGTTATTATGGAAATTACTTTATTTTCTTTTATTTTCCGTCGGGTTTTCTTTGTTGGTTCTTTCCCGACGTAATTAGGATAGGTCGAATCAACCCTAGGGTCCATAGATTATAAATAGGGCTCTTCATTGTTCCGAAAAGATATGAATGAAGAATATTATTTTGCCCAAGAAATTGCGTAATACTTTGAACTTTTGCCTTCTGCCGACGAAGAGTGAATCTTCGCGCCAGATTTTGTTTCAGCCGCCGATCTTCTGGTTGAAGACGCCGGAACGAGTGTTACTTGGTGGAATTGGTCAGGATATTCACGTTAGGAGCAGGAGCCTCTTAACACCTATCATCCTTAATTTTTTTTATTTTCACATACTATTACCTAAGTATTACATCTGTACCATGCTTTATAAAATTAATACTAGTTTGTTTTAGGGAATTATGAAATTAATAGTATTACCCATTTAAATTTTTCTGAATATTTCCTTAATTTAAGTTATAGCAAAAAGTATTAATTTTTCTTAACTGAATTAGTGTTTCGTTGACTGATGATTTTTTTCACAGAGTTGTTTGAGCAAATGATCTTATCCTGATAGATCCGAATTTAAAATAACGCAATTGAGGATTATGATGATAAATACTAAGAATTGATTATGCTTATATGAAAAATGAAATGTGGAAATGAAATATTAGTAGTAGTAGCTAACTCAGTTTCAATAAATTATGGAGTACCAGTTAATTTTAAATCTTTGATACAAAATGACATAAGTATATTTTATGCTATTAATAACAACATATATATTTTTTAATACAGTTCGTAGTAATTTGTAACAAGACATTTGGTACAAGGTATACTATGTAAATTCCAGTCCATTCATTCTAAAAACAATTTTATCCCAATTATAAAAATTAATACTAATATAAATTGATAATTACCTTTAATTTCTAATATCTATAATTACCATTTGAAATGTTGTATTGAATAGCCTATACAATAAAGACTACAATCCCATTGATTTGAGATTCCCTTTAATTTTCTTGGATCAGTTACGACTGTTTTTTTTTATCTTTATTGACTATACAATAAAGACTACAATCCCATTTATTTAGATTAAATTATAAATTCTCAAATTATATAACACGGTTTAGAAAAATACTCATAAATAACTTTACTCAAAATATGGACGAATTCTTGAAATTTTGAAAATGGGATATTTCAGTTTCTTATAAAATATAATACTATTATTAAAGAATGCATATATAATTAAAGAATCATAAGTAAAATTGTATGGGTAATGTAGTAGTGTAATACACACATTTTACTCACTCAAAATTATTAATTTTTTTCGTCTCTAAATTGTAGTCTTACTGGATGATACATTAAATGTTTGAATAAAGATTTACAAACTGCATTGAATATTTCTGCTTTATTTGAGTAAAAATATAACAGACACTATTTAATAATTTAAATCAACTATTTTATTGGGCAATAGATAAAGTCACAAAGCAATAATAATTTCCATAGAAATTCATGAAAAAGAAAAAAAGAGAAAAGAAAAAGTTAAATACCGCCCATTCTACAGTCAGAAAAAAAAGAAAATTAAACAAAAATACACAAATTCTAAATCAGCCACATTTTTTCCCCAAACCACCGTTCTCCGCCGTAATCTTGGCGCGACCGCCGGTTAAGCTCAGCACCGACGTAGCTGGCTAGTTTGGCATTTTTTTACAACTTTTATGCGTATTTATCTCTTCGTTTAAGCTCCCGTAAGTGACGCTTTCAATTTTGGTGCGTTTTTTGGTTGCCTTGTTAGTGTGTTCATCTTCTTGTTCTGTTGTCTTATTTGATTGCTCGCTGAAATCAGTCTTACCTCCAATTGAAAATATAGCGTTGGTCTGATCAGAGATGATGCCCTAATTTGATTTCCCCCAATTTGATGTAACCCTAGTAATTTTGAAAATGACCAATTTTGAACTGATTTTGACTTCATCATTTGTATGCAGCTGACACGGGCCTGTGTCTATGCGGCAATTGCAGTCTGTATGTGTTTTATGCATGCGTTCATTTCTGAGAAATTTAATGCTGCAGAATTGCTTTAGCTTTTGTTTGGTGTGGGAACTCGAGTTCTGGAAAAAAGAACTGGACTTTTTTTGCTGTGCTGCTTAGATTAACTCTGAATTAAACCCAATGCTGTTGGTTTCACCATGTTCAGTATATGTATGTTTTTGCACTCTGTACTTGTAATCATTCTTATGGGAAATGTGTAATACTATGAAATAGGTTTTGGTGTGTTAGATGTGGGTTCTTAAAGACCTTAGTTTTCTCAATAGCTTAAGTTTTGTCATCTTTGGGGTGGCATTTCTCTCTCTGGAGCCCCTTTTGGGGATCAGCTAGAAATTGATCTAATTAGAGATAAATGGCTACTGAATTTCACAATTATGTGATCTTTCAGTTCTGTTCACTGTTTGACTGTGTGGTTCTTCTAGACAAGTGCTGAAGAGTTAGGAGGCAGGTCATGAAATTTACGTACTATATTTTATATTACATTCCATAGGAAAATGGATGGGACTTCTTAGTAAACATTTTTCATCCATCAATTATTCTGTGCTTTTGAATGTTTATAAGATGATCTATGTTTGATTGTTAATATATTTTTAAGCTTACATACAGATATTTTCAGTATTTTCAGAATCTTCATCAACTCTCTTCTCGTACCCGTTTTATTTTCTCACATATTGAATTTAATTGACAGGTATCCGTGTCTGGATTGGACGTTTGCGGTTTAATTTCTCTAAACTTGAGTAGATTTCATCAAACTTTGTTCGACTCCTTTGTTATGGTCTTTGGCTCTAGTTGGGGGCCAAACTGCATGTTGCAAAGCACGTATTATATTGGTCTAAGATAAAGATGAATTTACAGACACATCATACAGGGCAGATCTCGGGCCAGGTACCCAACCAAACTGGTACTATGTTACCTGGGCTACCACAGCAAAATGGAAACCCTATGGCCAGCCAAATGCAGAATCCTAATATTCATCGGAATGTACCCAATATGGATCCAGAAACTATTAAAAGACGCAAATACATGCAAGAGAAAATGTAAGGAGCTTTCTCGGATTATTTCTACTTGTGCTATTTCTAGTGCTTCCTGGTTTGTGTAGAAATAGGTGAAGGTTACTTCTGAAAACATGCTGTAAAAACTGCTTGCTTGATTTGTGCTGAGGTTTAGTTTCTCTGTTCTGCAGTTGGAACTTTCTTATGCAGCGGCGCCAACAATCGCCTGAGGTTCCCAACAGGAAAATGGTTGATATAGTGAAACGTCTAGAAGACGGTCTATTCAGAACTGCTGCAACAATGGTTTGTTGTTTTCTAATCTGCTTCATCATGCAATTATCCTCCTTGTATAGCTAATGTTTTGTTGTGCATAACATTACATAAACAATTTTTGGGTTGACATTAAAGTTAAATATAAGTTTCAAGAATCTTCAAGTATATATGAGTGTAATTGTGTATGCATGTTGGAAAATTGTTAGCATAACTACTTATACTATTGAGTTACTATTCATAAGTTCCTTATTGCATTTCTATTTCTCATTACGTCATTTAATGGCAGGAGGAGTACCTAAACCTGGAAACTTTAGAGAGGCGTTTGCACATTCTGATTAAGCGCTTCCCTACAAGTAATAACAATCAGCAGATGCAACATGCCAATTCTTCCACTCCCGTCGGTACAATGATACCCACACCTGGGTTTCAACAAAACTCAAGCTTTGTTGGAACTTCATCAGTGGATAATTCTTTCGTGAACCATAGTAGTTCCAACACAATCACATCGTCAACCATGAATTCGGGAAGCTTTTTTCCAACTCGAAATGGGTCTCCTGGAAGTGCACATGGTAGTTTTTTTAGTTCATCTGATGGTCTTTTCGGTCTTTTCATCTATGGAGTATTATCTGGTTGACTTTTCACTCATCTAACGGATTAATTTTCTGCAGGAGCTTTGGCTGGTGGGTATCAGCAGTCACCTAATACTTTCTTGGTCAATCCCGGTGGAAATAACATGATGACGTCCATGGGTTCGCAAAGAATGGCAAGTCAAATGATCCCAACTCCTGGAATTAGTAACTCCAACACTAGTGATATGATTACTAACACTAGCAACAATAATTCCATGAAAATTGAGCCATCAGATGTTGGAGCGTGTCCTGATGTTGACTCTACAACTGCATCACAGCCTATGTTGCAAAAACAACATGTTGGGGGTCAAAATTCTCGTGTCTTACACAATATTGGTGGGCAAATTGATAGTGGAGGCAGTTCTACGTTACAGCAGAAATCCTTTGGAATAAATCATGGGTCCCTAAGTGGAGGGTTTGGAATAATGGGAAAGAATATGTCTGTCATGAACAGTTCAGGAACCACCGAGGGATATTTATCTGGAACTATATATGGCAACTCCACCAAACCCTTGTCTCAGCATCTTGACCAGCATAACCAAAGACCAGTAACACAAGGTACTTTATCTTCACCATTACAACCAGGCTTCTGTTTCCTAACGTGTTTTCCCAAATCCTTAATGTAATGAGAGTTAGTCAAGGATACCTCTGGTGCTTCTAGTTTGTATAATTTTTGACAGTATTCCATTTGACAGGTGATGCCTATGGAATTGGCACTACCGATGCTTCTGGGTCTGGAAACATGCATATTCCTGTAACAACTGTTGGGTCAACGATTAACAACCCAAGTTTGAATGCCATATCCATGCAATCAATGCACAGGACAGATTCTCCTTTGATGACCAATAACCAACCAAATGTATGTTCTTCTCAACAGGCAACTGATTCTCACTCAGTAGATCAATCACAAAAGGTGAACTTTCAATCGCAGTATACAGTGAAAGAAAATCTTGTGCAACCTCCTCAACATCAGCTGTTTCAACAGCCGTCCCAGCAGTTTCAGCAACGGCAACCTTCTCAGCATCAATTGCAACAAAAAAGCAAAATGCAAAACCAGTATTTGTTGAGAAATGATTCTTTCACTCATTCCCATTTATCGCCTAGTATGGCATCTGAGGTGAAGCAGGAGATTGGAACAGAGCATCATAATGAAGGTCTTCAGTCAAAAGTTACCCACTCCTTCCATTCCGATACCCAGAATCAGTTCCAGTCAGACTCTCTGGAGGGCCATTCTAGATCTTCTCAGCCCTTTTCTCATTCATCTGTGCCGCATGATACCTCATCATTGCATCCACAGCAATTTGTTTGCAACATGCAAAGTGATTTTACTGGTCTTTCTGGTGGTGTTCAACCAGATGCAGCATTGGGCGGTCAGCAGTATTCCAAGCCTCAAGATATGGATGTATCAGGAAGACTCCCACTTGATCAGACTATTCATGAGGAAATTCATCAAAGATTAACCAGGCAAGATGGAGCTCAACTAAATAATTTATCCTCAGAGGAATCTGTTATTGGCCACTCTGGAACTTCTAGATCAACAGAACCAGTGAACACAGGTGACCCAGCACCTCGAACTTATAGCATTATTCGCGAAAAACAGTTCAAGAACCAACAGAGGTGGTTGCTATTTTTGAGGCATGCTCGTAGATGTCATTTCCCAGAAGGGAAATGCCCTGAGCCTCACTGCTTAACTGCTCAGAAGCTGTTGAAGCATAGTGGAAGTTGCAACTCTCTTGAGTGTACATACCCTCGTTGCCGTGCGACAAGGGTATTAGTCAATCATCATAGGCGCTGTCAGGATACAAATTGCCCTGTTTGTATACCTGTTAAAAGCTTTATGCAGGCTCAATTCAAGACACTTGCTCGTTCTAATTTGAGGCCTGGGTTGCCTACAGTAGTCAATGAATCTTCTGGTGTCCATGATATAGCTGGAACAGTGGGAAGGTCTACTCCAAAGATAGACCCAGTGATAGCTGAAACTCCCAAAGATCTAGAACCTTCTACTAAACGTACAAAAGTTGAGCAAGGTTTGCAGTCTCTTGTCCCTAGCAGTGGATGCTCTGTGGCAGTGACCTCTACTGTAAGTGATTGTCATATCCACGATCTACGTCAAAGTGAAAAGGATTGCAATTACCATATTCCAATAAAGTCTGAAATTAGTGATGTGAAAGTAGAGGTGAAAGTCCCTGTAAACGTTGCACAGGAAAGTCCCAAAATTGAGATAAAAAAGGACAACTTGGATGGTGCATACATCCAAACTCCAAAAGGTGATGATGTCACACCTAGTGATTCTGTTGGATATGGTGTTCATCAGGTCACAAAGACAGAAAATGATTCGGCACAGACTAAGCAAGAAAACACTCCATTACCTCCCGAGAGTGCATCCAAGTCTGGGAAGCCAAAAATAAAGGGAGTATCAATGATTGAATTGTTCACGCCGGAAATGGTCCGCCAACATATTATGGGTCTCCGTCAGTGGGTAGGACAGGTCAGTGTCATCCATTTTCTCAACCTTATTAGGCATATGATTAAATTACTCTCCTTGGTTAATTACTGTCAAGGTGCTCTATGTATGCCTATTGAAGGCTCCTGAATGCTACTTTTAGCAATTTAAAGCATTTTATGAAATTTCATCACAGTCGGAGTCTTTGAATTTGCATGCATTTATCTAATCAGACAGTTAGAAGCTCATTTGTGTTCTCTTTTGCTTTATTTTGTTGTACTATTTGATATGGACTAGGATTACACTCATAATATGCCTTTCTTGCTCTGAGATGCTTTGAAAATTTCTTCCCCTTGGCAAGCTTGTAAAGATAACTTAAACATCTGGAGGCAACTCTGCTTGTTTTTTTTGTTTAATAATAATGCTTGGTGTTTTGATAACACAAGACACAACTATTCTAGACGAGGATCCTTGAATTCATTCTTCATTACTAACATTGATTTGGTATGGGTCCATCCTTTTTTCTTTTTGATGCATTTTTCTTCCTAGATCCCATGTTTGGATTTGGAAGAGGGATGGAACAAAAACTTGTCATTTTGTTGGGTCACTTTGTTGGATTAGATCTCACCCAGTCATGCCTTCACCTTCCTCAAAAGCATCATACGTCATATATGCTCTTCAGATTTGTCATTCATCATTTCCTCTGAAATTTATAATTACTCTTTTCGTCCACAGAGCAAAGCAAAGGCGGAGAGAAACCAGGCAATGGAGCATTCAATGAGTGAAAATTCTTGCCAACTATGTGCAGTTGAGAAGCTTACTTTTGAACCTCCTCCTATATATTGTACTCCCTGTGGTACTCGCATTAAAAGAAATGCAATGTATTACACCTTTGGATCTGGTGAAACCCGCCATTGCTTCTGCATTCCGTGCTATAACAATTCTCATGGAGACACCATTGCAGTAGATGGCACGCCTATTCCAAAGGGAAGGGTGGAGAAAAAGAAAAATGATGAAGAAACTGAAGAATGGGTAATGCCTTATTTGCTTGCAGAGTTGTTCTATTCTGATATTTAATCTTATACTACGCTAAGTAATTGTTTCTTGCAGTGGGTTCAATGTGACAAATGTGAAGCTTGGCAGCATCAAATCTGTGCATTGTTTAATGGTAGAAGAAATAATGGCGGAGAAGCTGAGTATACTTGTCCAAATTGTTATATGGCAGAAGTTGAAATGGGAGAACGCGCACCATTACCGCAGAGTGCTGTTCTCGGTGCAAAAGATTTGCCTAGATCACATCTAAGTGATCACTTGGAGCAGCGTTTAATTGTAAAATTGAAGCAAGAGAGGCTTGAAAGAGCAAGGATGCAAGGCAAAAGCTATGATGAGGTTATTGACTTACACTGTGTAGCATATTTTTATATTCTTTGCTTGCACATACACTATATGTGTGTGTGTGTGTAAATTATCAGTATTGTGGTTTGTGCATTTGTAGCAAGTTTTTTTTATTGAATGGTTACTGTCTAGGTCATAATTTTTTTGCCCATTTTTCCAGATCCCAGGAGCAGAAGAACTTGTAGTAAGAGTGGTATCGTCAGTTGACAAAAAGTTGGATGTTAAGCCTCGCTTCCTGGAGATTTTCCAAGAGGAAAACTATCCAACAGAGTACCCTTATAGATCTAAGGTATGTCTTTACATTTTGATACAATGCTTCTTAATTCTTCCATATGAACTATATATCTAATATTTCAGAAAAAAACACTATCAATATTAGTCACGAAAAATCTGAAAAATATAACTGGAGATTTGTTTCTTGATATGCCTCCTTACTTAAGGTTGGTGCCTTCTTTGTTTGCATATGCTGGGAGCCTAGTTAAGCAAGAATGAATTAATTGCTATTGCAAATTAGCTGGTCCATTAATGTGTTGTAACTGTATTTACTATGTTACAGGTGGTCCTGTTATTTCAGAGAATCGAAGGCGTTGAAGTGTGCTTGTTTGGCATGTATGTTCAAGAATTTGGATCTGAATGCCAGCAGCCAAATCATCGAAGAGTCTACCTCTCTTACCTGGATTCTGTTAAGTACTTTAGGCCAGATGTCAAAGCTGTCTCTGGCGAGGCTCTTCGGACATATGTGTACCATGAAATTTTGGCAAGTTAGCATACTCTTTCTATTTTCCTTATAGTTGATGGATTTACAAAAGAAAAGATGTTACCATTTCTTTATAAGTATGCTGATATGTATTTTTGATTCAGATTGGATATTTGGAGTACTGCAAAATGCGTGGTTTTACAAGCTGCTACATCTGGGCATGCCCTCCGCTGAAGGGTGAAGACTACATTTTGTATTGTCACCCAGAGATTCAAAAGACACCCAAATCTGATAAACTTCGAGAGTGGTCGGTGTCATTACTGTCTAAATCTGAGCGATTATTTATAGCAGCATTTCACTTTAATTGTTCTCTTTCAGGTACTTGGTCATGCTACGAAAAGCCACAAAGGAAAACATTGTCGTGGAGCTTACTAATCTGTATGAACATTTCTTTGTTTCAACTGGTGAATGTAAAGCAAAGGTAACTGCATCTCGTCTGCCATACTTTGATGGAGATTATTGGCCTGGTGCTGCGGAGGACATCATCTATCAACTGCAACAAGAAGAAGATGGGAGAAAACAGTCTAAGAAGGGAACTTTGAAAAAGATCACAAAAAGAGCTTTAAAGGCATCTGGCCAAACCGATCTTTCTAGTAACGCATCAAAGGATCTGATGTTAATGCACAGGGTAAGATCTTTGTCATAATTGTATTTTAATTTTTTCTTCAGAAATTGTGCTCAACTGTGGGTATGCGTCACTGTGTATTTTGTTGTTCTTTTTCATATTTGCAAGACTAAGCAATTACTGCTGCTATTTTCTTAGTGATACTAAAATAAATTCTTTGTTTCCCTAGCTTGGTGACTCCATAACTTCAATGAAGGAAGATTTTATCATGGTTCATTTACAACATTCATGTACTCATTGCTGCATCCTAATTGTTTCTGGAAAACGGTGGGTCTGCAAGCAGTGCAAAAAGTTTCAGCTTTGTGACAAGTAAGGATTATTTTCAGTTTCTGTCTCAGTTATCGATATACATTTTCTTGTTGATTTCATTTCCAAGGGATTTTCTATTTCCACCATGCATATCAAAATGTTACTCCATATCTCATGTATTTACTCTTATTTTCTCGAGATATCCAATTTTTTGGTTGATTGCATCTGGAATAGCATCATGCTGCATGTTATATATGTAGAGCAGTATACTAATCGACTCCTTTCAGATGCTATGATGCTGAGAGGAAACGTGATGATAGGGATAGACATCCTACAAACTACAAGGATGTCCATGCACTTTATCCTGTAAGTCTCGACGATCATAATGATGGCTGACATTTATCTTTTGCATATGAATTTTTGCTAGATTTAATTCGTTTGAGCATTAGCATTTGGACTGAGAAATTTATGAATCTGCAGGTTGACATTGCTGAAGTTCCTGATGAAACTAAAGATAATGAGAATCTTGAAAGTGAATTTTTTGACACAAGACAGGCATTTCTCAGTCTTTGCCAAGGAAACCACTATCAGTACGATACTCTTCGCCGAGCTAAGCATTCTTCCATGATGGTCCTATATCATCTGCACAATCCGACTGCCCCAGCTTTTGTCACCACATGTGTCAAATGCCACCTTGATATAGAGAGCGGGCAAGGTTACCGATGTGAGACATGCACCGATTATGATCTATGCAACGCTTGCTATCAGAAGGATGGAGGAAAGGATCATCCTCATAAGTTAACTAATAATCAGTCCATTGATCCTAATGCACAGAACAAAGAAGCCAGGCAATTACGAGTCACACAGGTAAATTTTACTCTAAGATCACACACCCACCGTTCAAGTGCCCGATTCCTGACACAAATTTCTTGGACTTGTTTTTGCAGTTGAGGAAAATGCTCGAGCTCCTGGTGCATGCTTCCCAGTGCCGGTCGCCCCTTTGCCAGTATCCAAACTGTCGCAAGGTCAAAGGCCTTTTCCGCCATGGCATCCAGTGCAAAAAGCGTGCTTCAGGAGGCTGTCATTTGTGTAAGAAAATGTGGCACCTTCTCCAGCTTCACGCCCGAGCATGCAAAGAATCCAACTGCGGTGTACCACGTTGCTGGTTTGTTCACAAAACTACTCCATCAACATAGTACTCCCTTTTATCGTCTTAAACATGCTCGTCTAAATCCTCTCATGCTCGATGCAGGGACTTGAAGGAACACCTGAGAAGGTTGCAGCAGCAGTCAGATTCACGACGAAGGGCTGCTGTAATGGAAATGATGAGGCAACGCGCAGCAGAGGTCGCCGGCAGTTCTTGATCACCTCAAGTTGTACATAGCGATAGCAAGCCAGAAAATCCTGTAGTTATTGGAAAAACTACATTTCCCCTTTTGTCTCATTCGATGGAAATCGGAGAAGTAGAATTGAAATCTTTCACGACAGCCTTCTGATCTAATAGGAAAAGCAAAGGAGATCGGCTTCACCATCAACGATGTTTCTCGTTCATATGAGCTAGCATCATAGGATGTTTATAGATCAGCAACTGCTTTTCTTCTGCTTCAAACTAGCTACTGTAATTTAAATGGGAAAAGAGGGTACAGAAATCAGTATTGAATTTTTTGTATTTGTTTACTGAGTATTCCTCCCTTGCTATCATTTGATGGCTGAGTGTATCATAGTATCTTTTACTTGCATAGTTTAAATGGAGAAGAACATTTTCCCATATGTTTTGAACTTTTCTACAAATTATTGCTCTACATTTAAACATAAAGCAAAAACAGAGAGGATCTAAGGCCAGTGAAGGAATTTGCAACTTTGGAACTCAAAGAAAATTATAAATTTGTTGACCAGTGAATTAATCAGATTTTGATTTTGGATCTAATAATTTATTACCCAATATATTTGTGCCCAAATATTACAAGTATCGGATATGGGCTTCTCAATCTTACATTTTCTTATCGGCTCCAAATATACAATTATTCAACTCTCTAATTATATTACAAGGTCAAGGAGTAGTATACAATTGAATAAATTGCTACAACATGAAATATATTTAACTTTTTAGACCATATGAAAATAAGAACTATATCTATCACTTGGGCTGGTTGTCAGGGGCCCACTACACCTCAACTATATATATATTTTCTCATCAATGAATTCATATCTAAGCTTCTAGTAAGGCCAAATTTCAAACATGATAAGAGAATTTGGCATTTGATGATGAGAGTTCTCTATCTACCAACTGAATAGGCTCAATTATTATTATTATTATTATTATTATTATTATTATTATTATTATTATTATTATTATTATTATTATTATTATTATTATTATTCACCTAGTTGTTGACTATTAAAATGTGATTTTCCTATTTTTGTTGTAAAGTTAATACTCAACCACTTGCCGTTGGAGTTATTTCTAAAGTGTAAATAATGATTTAATTCATTTTATGCAAGTCTAATTGCACTTCTATAATAATTAATAATCAGATTAATTATGAGAGACATCAACGTTGTTTTATGTAAATAAACAAATAGTATCAACTTGCCATTCAATATTAATGTGTCACATTCTACAAACTGCTGGTGGGGGTGGCATTGAATTAAATTAATTGACCGTTGAAATTATTCTAAATAGTAGTTATAGAAATATAGAAAAATGTAACTTGTTGTTAAACAATCTTTTGTTCTCTAACTTAGCCATCAGAGATGACCTCTCACGTTCCTCACAAAAATAAAACCCACTTGCAGTTTACTAACTCTAACAACCTTCATTATTCAAACAGAAAAAATAAATTCTAACAACCATCCATTTTAGCATGTGAAATATTCACAAAATCGATGCACATTATCATTTATTTATTAAATCGAATGTCAATTTTTTTGTGTACGAACGTTTGGCGGTGTGAAATACAGTATCAGCTCCGAAACCTATTAATAGTCTTAATACTAAATGATAAGAACTTAAATTTAAAATTACTACACAGAAAAAAGGTGATTCAAGGGTTAATATTAGTTTTAATTCAGTATAAAAATTCGATAAACAATTGTGTGCATTCATATATACAGGGCATCATTTCTAATTAAATTTAATTAATATCGAGTTAGGATTTGTTAATTCCTAATTGGAACAATATAAAGCATGAGGTGAGGTGGCAAACTATATTATAAGGCAACTGATATAAATTT
This sequence comes from Salvia splendens, assembly GCF_004379255.2. Classification (NCBI taxonomy): domain Eukaryota; kingdom Viridiplantae; phylum Streptophyta; class Magnoliopsida; order Lamiales; family Lamiaceae; genus Salvia; species Salvia splendens. Next base: position 541,373 of record NC_056043.1, on the reverse strand, counting down.
ATTGCTACATCATATCATTAATTGGAGTATATTAATGAGAGTGGAAAACTGATTATTTTTATAAGAGCATCCACGATAAGAATAGCCCAGCCATAGCCTAGCCACAAACTCCTCCTACCATATCATTAGCACTAAAACTCCTCCTGTCACATCATCAAGACAAGCAATAGCCCAGTCATAGCCTAACCACAATAAACAAAATTATAAAAAACAAATAATTAACAATCACACAAAATACGGAATTAAATTTACGACACAGATACATAAAAATTTAATAATAATATTAAAATTAAAAAAAATTTCATGAACTTCACACTTATAGTAAATTTCTTACTATAAAATATTTTTCAAATAAGTTGGAGATGGCAAACATGAAAATTAATGAAATGAAGCACTGATCCTAATATGCCTCAGGTTTATGGATTGAACTCCTTCAAATGAATCTATGTAATCAAGAATTATGCCTCATTTCTGCTCTAAGAATCTCACAACCACCAGGGATCGAGGAAGTTTGAGGAAACATACATACAAGCATGTATAACTACTTGTGACCAAATAAAATGGTCTAAGTTGGAAACCCTAAACAACGTGCACAATTAAGCTAGTAGGCTTGACAAACCTAAAACTCTACCATCAATGATAATTAATAAAAGAATAAAAGAAAACAAAAATGAAGTTGGCATTCAATATTAAGGTGTCACATTCTACAAAGTGGTAGCTGGTGGGGGTGGCATTGAATTAAAATAATTGACCGGTTGTTTTGCCATCGAAATTATCGGTCATTGAAAATTAGATAAATGTAACTTGTCATTGATCTTTAAATTAGCCACCTCTCACGTTCCTAACAAAAAAATAAAACCCACTTGCACTTTACTAACTCTAACAACCAGCTTCATGATTCAAATGATCTCAAACAGATAAAATAAATTCTAACAACCACTCATTTTAGGCCATCCACAACGCTTCTTAAATTACTATTCGCGGGCCCCACTGCACTTTTTACTCCATCCCTTAACTAAGGGACGGAACCTGCAACCCTCCGTCCCTTAAATTACTATGATATGATTTCATTAATTAATGAAAACCCCTTTTTATAATGCTAGGACCTTAGTGTTGGTTCGACTTAACCTAGTCAACCGGGAAACGATATACAAAGAAAATCCGGACGGAGCTTATAAATCACTCAACACAAACAAGTTTAAAATACTTAAAATAAATGTTTAAAAAAAAAGAAAACAAAGTAATAAAATACTATTTCACGAATTGCAGGCTATTTAGCGACGTAATTCGCAAATCTCTCTGGCGGCTTTAACTGTCACTGTTCTTCATCCTCACTGCCGACCTTCTCTAGCGTATGAATCATCAGAAAAGTCCGATTATCATTACTCACCCCAACTTCCCATATAGTATCTTTGGTAAGTGAGAAAATTAGATAACGTGGAATAAATATCTGCATTAGTCAATCAAAATGCGCCACATGGGTACGTGCGTCCCGTGTTGTCTCGCGCCCCACCCCAGCACGACCCGGGGTCACTGCCTCTCTTTTTATTTTGCAATTTGACCTTAAATCAATTCATTGTTTCTTGTTAGAAGCATCGCCTGTATTAAATACAGTAATTGTTAATTAGAGTAGACTTTATGATAGAGTGTTAGTATTAAAATCTCAAAACATCAAATTGCCTCCCTTCACATGGCTTACATTATTATAACTGTACAAGTTGGCTAAGTTTTTCTTTTTTTATACAATTATTTCATTGTTTTTTGGTCAGGTACAGGGTGGCCTCATAAATTTTGTCCAATTTAATTAAGTAGCTGAATTTGACCATTTTGAGTTTAGCAATTTAAAGCTCAAAATCCATGCATAACTCTTGGTGCGATTGAATCGGAAAAGCAATTTGAAACCGGCAAAGACAAAGATTTACCAAAAGGTATTTTCTTTTTTCCCCTTTGAATATATTCAAAATTCATCACATAATTGTGGAGTATGCTGTTTTTCTTTCTTAGGCTTGTTAAGATTATTTTTCAATTTGGATTTATAGGTTATATGCCAATATTAATTTATCCTAGTTAAAACATAAATATGATAGTACATCTTACATCTGGAGAGTCTCAATTTTGTCATAAAAATATTGTTATATCATTATAATACACCAAACTTTTACTACTAAAGTTGAAGAAGCTTAAAAGAATGATATATATAGCCGCAGTGAAATATTTAGTTTTAAATCACATTGTAGTTGATTTGTTTCCATTTTAATAGCAGTTCCAGTCATTTTCATTTATCTTTCTAATATGATTAATATATGGTACTCTCTAGTCATATTCTTTTTATTTTATTTTTTTCTTATTTTATTCTCTTATCAATTATACTAACTCCGTTCATTAAAAATAGACTAAGTTGTAAATTACACGAGTTTTAATGCATAATTATCAAAATAAGAGAGAGGTAGAAAAGATGGTGAAAGTAGTGTTTGTGAAAGTAATATTTTAACCGCTCAATTTGTGGACTCTAAAAGTATTAGGATATCAATATATGTATAATATTTTCAATTTGGACTCTCAAATTGAAAATCGTACGTACACCACCATGGACCACTAGTACTATTAGAGAAGGCTAGTCGCCAGGAATATCGCGCATCCTACCGTGATTGTTCCTCATTTCAATTTCTAATTCCGTCTCCGAGTACAACCGATTACCAAATTCTAAGCGAAATGTTTCTTTATAGTGCGTAAAGTGGAGAGAGAAAAAACAGAGAGTGGTTCTATTTTTTTAGAAATGTGTCTTTCCAATATACATGCAACGATCATATTAAGTGCAGTTATTGCAGAAGCATAAACATGGCGGAGGCTGCGGTCTTAGAGATGATACAAGATCTCAAGAGTTTACACGTTACATGTGCCGATACCAGAAAGCAATCGATTTTAAAGAGAACAATCAATGAGCTTACAGAGACATTGGATTTCTGGAGAGACTTGGAAATGGAAGAGAGGAGCAAGCTAGAATGTTTCATTGCTGAATTGGTAAAGTTGGCTCGCGATGTCATTGACGTGGAATTTGAGTTTTACAGTAACAGTATCAATAGCACGTATGAGAACCTCGTAATTCAGATGAAGACGACAAAGGTGCGGATGAAAAGTATCGGATATGAGGAAGAAGGGGAAATTGTGGTGGGGTTGGAGAAAGACGTGAAGAAGTTGCTGGAAAAAAATATCTTAAATAAATTAAAGGACTTTCAGATTTTGTGTATAAAGGGCATGATCGGTATCGGGAAGACAAGTCTGGCCAGACAACTGTACAAGGCCGGGGCTGGCCAGTTCGAGCGTCAGGCTTGGGTATGCGTTTCTAGTGACATGCGTAAGGATGAGGTACTTATGAGACTGATACAGCAAATGGTGCCAGGATATAAAAGAAGAACATTTCAAAAGTTGAGCGACAAAGATTTCCTTCGCCAGAACCTGGAAGGATTGTCATGTTTCGTAGTCTTGGACAATCTGTCGAAAAAAACACACTTAGATTACATTTTGGATGGTCTTCCATCTCGAGGTATGTATCTCCCTCCGTTTTGATAATCTTTGATGAAATTTTGGATTAACCGACCGTAGGTCAATTTTGGTCTTAAATATATGACCAAAATATGATTTTTTTTCCAAAACATTCATTTTTTTGAAAAACGAGTCCATGACAACTAAAAATGTCGCCCAAGTAGTTCTTTTATTTACGGTCCCGTAAAAAAACTAATGGTCATGCCACTGTGCAATTAGCGTTGATAGTTAGTTTTTTGACAAAACCGTCAAAAAAGGATTATGTCGGCGACATTTTCATTTGTTATGGACCTGTTTTTCAAAAAGTGAATGTTTTGAGCCAAATTCGTATTTTGGTCATATGTTTATGACCAAAATTGACATTTAGACTTATATATAACCCAAATTAATGACTATATCAAATGATCTACTACTATAATAATTAATCCAAATCTCACAGTTGATTAGCCTCACAAGTTTCCTTTATGTAATGATTGTTCTAATCATGCCAATATATAAATATATGCAGGTTGTACTGGAAGCAGGTTGCTGTTAACAAGTCGCATTGATCTTAGATCAGCCAACATGTTGCAGTTAACAAGTCGCTTTGAGTTTAGAACAGTAGACGTTGGTTATACTCATGAGATGAACGCTTTGGATTCTGACAAGAGCTGGAAATTGTTTTTGAAAACAATTGATAAAGTTACAAGTGTTGAGAACAAATTCTCAAAGGAGATGGAGAGAAAGGGGAAAGAGATGTTGAAAAAATGTTGGGGTTTGCCGCTTGCTATAATAAATGTTGCAAGGCAGAAAGCAACACAAAGACTTTCGGGGATTGAATGGGAAGCACTTTTTGAGTCAATTGAATTGAGTGATACATTGAAGTTACTGGAACCGATGTATCATCAATTGGATGATAGAATCAAGCCAGAGTTCGTGCATTTGTCCCTTTTTAAGGAAGATGCAATATTGAGGGACGAAAAGTTGGATCAGATTTGGGCTGTAAATGGATTAGGTTTTCCAAAACTTTCATCGGTTTTTGCTCGTAGATCGATTCTTAGAGTCGTGAAGCGGCTCTTTAGTAAAACAAGGTTTCGCCTGCATCCTTTGTTACACATGATATCAATCAGAAAAGCAGAAGAGGAAATGGGCTTGGAGATCTTAAGCAGCAATGGAAACAGTAGGCCCTCTCAGAATGCCCGTCATCGTGTTATCCATTGTGGCAGAGACAAATTTGATCCTTTCACGAATGAACTTAGCAAACAACTTATTTCTCTTATCTTCCATGGAGGTGGTAGCTACTTGGACGACACTAGCTCGTCTTATTGGGAGAGTTTTGAATCACTCAAAATACTTGACATGGAAGATTTTGGGGTGAAGACTTTACCCGAAACAATCGGCACACTGGTTGAGTTACAGTACTTGGGATTGAGAAATAATTACATACAAGAGATCCCACAGTTGTTGGCGGAGTTAAAAAAGCTTGAGGTTCTTGATATATCTCAGAACTTTATGGTGGAGGTCCCGGATATTATATTGGAAATGAACAGCCTTCGTGATGTCCACATGTCTAATGTGATTTTCCGGGAGTCTTTGAAAGTAGCTACGCTGTGCAAACTGCGGACCCTAGAATACATCTCGATTTATGATTGGACATATGAGCGCCCGAGCTTCAGGAGAATAATGTATGACTTTGAAACGCTGGGCTTTGAAGAAGTTGATGAAAACTCGGATGTAGATACGCTGTTTGCATCACTAGCTCAGTTTCCGTATTTTATTAATCTTTTCTTAAGAGGGTTTCGTTATAGAAGCATGCCGTGTTTGGACAAAATTGGTGCTATACGAAAGCTCACGGTACTAAAACTAGACGGGCGTATAGGTAGGCTACCGAGTGCTGATAGTTTACCTGAAAGGATTTTTTACATATCATTGGTAAATACTTGTCTTGATGAAGACCCCATGCCGACATTAGAGAAGCTCATTTTCCTAAGCCGGCTCAAACTGCGAAATGCATACACTGGTCGAGAAATGGTGATCCAACACGGCGGATTTCCCAGGCTCAAAGTGCTTTGCATCAATGAATTGTGGAATCTTAGAAAGATACGAGTTGATGAAGATGCAATGTTGATTGTCGTGGAACTAGAAATCAATAGCTGTCCACATCTGGAGACACTTCCGGAACGGATTCAGAGGATGTCTGAACTGAAAAAGTTTAAGATGGTAACAACCAAACACATTGCAACAAAGATCAGAAATGCAGGTTTGACCTCCGAAATTTCGGAGGAGGATATCGATCCATAGTCTGAAGTTGATATACATCGGGTTAGTTGAGTGTATTTTTTCTTCTTCTTTCATTTTCCTTTTGTGTATTTGCTAATAACTTGGTTTACTGTTTTTGTAAAAAAATTACATTAGAAAGATACAAGTTGTGGAAGGTGCAATGTTGACCGATGCGTGTACCTCGACTAGCAGAGAGACAGAGGCTGTATTCGCTGGCTCAACCAATTCTTCACCAATGCCGTCGCTCCCGAGGGCCATCACCAGACGTCTCCGCAAAGTTCATCAACCACGGTGTCTTGAAGATTTTGTCTATGATTGTTTCCTTTATTTATCTTTTATTTTTGGAATCTTATTGATTTCCATGTATCGAGTCGAGCATAATTATATGCTCCATTCTGGGTTTTCTTTGTCGGTTCTTTCCCGGAATGCAAAAGAGAGTCGAACCGCACAGTTGTAAATAAGTATAAATAGATTTATTGTATTCCATCTCAATTAAGAAGTACTAGTACAATATAATTTGTCAATTTCTTATGCCCTCTTCTCTCTATCTCTCTCTAGTGTGTGTGTTTAGTGGTCTTTATTTCAGTGTATGTGGTCTTTAAACAGATTTGTATGGCAAGTGGATTTGACCAATCTTAGCAATTTAGTTGGTCAATCAGTTATTGATGCATGGAAGAAAAAAGAAGTTTCATCTCAATCCTCTATTGCACATGCTATCCATCCAAAAAGCTGAGAAGGAAATGGGCTTTGAGATCTTCAGGAGCTATGGGGATAGTAGACCCTCTCATCATCATGTTATCCATTGTGGCAGAGACAAGTTTAATCATTCCACTAATAAGACACCAACGTTAGTCCGTCATACTGGGAGAGTTTTGAAAATTGGGCATTGTTGAAGTTGATGAAAAGTCGGATGTAGGCAAGCTCTTTGCATCACTAGTTAAGTTGGAGAGGCTTCGTCGCCTTATCTTGAGAGGGTTTTGTTTCAGAAGTATGCTATGTTTGGATGAGATTGGTGTTCGAGATGGAGTCTGGCATCTCAGACTAGATGGGCGCCTAGTGATAGGATGCAAGATCCTATCTAGAACTTCGAGCACACGTGACGATGAATTTGTGAAACAAAAGCAAGAAACCAACCCTAACGTGAGGCTAGGGTTTTGATTCTCAATGACTCGATCTACGGGAATTCTACAATATATAGAATTCCCCCTACTTGATTCGGACTTATGATTCGGGAAAAGAATCAAGAAGAAGTAAATAGTTCTGCAAATAAATAAAAAACAAATCAATCTCTAATGTTGGAATATTGACTACCCAACATACTCTTCATCAATGTATTTACTTGATTCACCCATTTTTATTGGTCGTTGAGGTAAATTTAATGCTTAGGACTTGAGTGAGAGTTAATAAACCAGACTAATGTACATGACTAATTTGATTACTTTTTGTCCAACAGTCAAAGTAAAATATTTTATAACTTTCAAATATTAAAGTAATCTAGTTAATTAGAATGACAATTAACTCACTAATTTGTTGCGGCAATTGCATTGATAAACAAAGTGTTAAATGGGATGAATAGAGTGTAACTTTACAAACATTATAAATATTTAAAAATTAATAATATATATATAACTCAAGATGATTAAAAAAACTACTCTAAAAAATTTAGCCAATATCTACAATTCAGAGCAAAAGTATAACTCAAAGATAATTAGAAATTGAGCAGTGAATTAATCAGATTTTGATTTTTGATCGAATTATTTAATTACCCCATATATTTGTGCCAGGATATGGGCTTGTCCAATCCTACATTTTCGTATGGGCTCCAAATATAAAAGTTATTCGATTCTCTAACTATATAACAAGGAGTTAGCAAGGCCCAATTTTAAACATGATTTGTCCTTTGCGGCCCATATGATATGGAGTGTATATACTTTTGAAAGTTTAGAAGACCTTTTTGTTTAACTAAAATAATTGTGATATCTAATTACAATTTAATTTATTGTGCATCGCACTGGATTAGTTAAAAATAAATGAGAAAAATATTTTCGGATTCCTGTTTTAACCTTCTAATTTAATCTATTTACCTACTATAGAACCTTTATTATTCTATTTACTTTCTATAAAGAGATAAAGATGAGAGTAAAGTTGAATTAAGATGATTGCTCTGCCACACCTAATCCAGCAGAATAATCATAATTAAAAATTGCCCGCAGGGGCGTAGCGCAGTTGGCAACGGAGGAGCAGATCTTGCTGTAATAATTAAAAAACAAATTGAGAAAAGTGGAATTAATTGTATTAAACAATTGACGAAGCCAGCTAATGTTTTCCCCATTATTAGGTATTGTATTTTGTCTGGTATTGGTGTCTTCATTAAATTTATCAACAATTAATATTTTTATATTCTCCACTTATTACTAATTAAATCACTAGTTGAATTTGAGCACTCGTAGTTCAAAAATCAAAATCACTTCAAACTCTGAAATCGGAAAATCAATTCGAAATCAGCAAAGATAAGAAGAAAGGTTCACAAAAGGTATTTTCATTCCTTCTTTTTATAATTTCAAAATCCAAAAAGTTAATTATGTATGTTGTTTTTTCTATTTAATCGAGAAGTTTGAATTTGAAATCGTTCGCTTCAGAAATTTGATTCAACACAAAATCATTTTTGTTAAATAGAGAGTTGTTAGTTCAGTAATTCTGAAGAGTTTAATCATGTTAAAATTAGTTTCATGTATCGTTTTATTCTTTACATATTACAAACGTTTTTTAATTAGGAATAATATTTTAATGTGTAGTTCATTATCTCCTTCAACTCTGAAAGATGTGTGGAAAAAGAGGCTGAATCTGAAAATCAATTCAACACCGGCAAACTAAAGAAGAGAATTGCACAAAAAGGTATTTTCTCTCTTTCCTTTTGTAAAAATTTCAACTTTGAATTTTGGACACCTATATTCCATATTCTGCAAATTATATGCTAAGAAAATAAAAAAAATTCCTTTATAACCTTATTAACTACTATTATAATATACATACAAGTACAACCAATTAATGCATTGTTGTCTAAAGTGGAGAGAGAAATAAAATAGAGAGAGGCCCTTTCTATTTCAAAAAGGGTAAATTGTTAAATTAATCACAAAAGAAAAGATGGTTAAATTCTGGCCCGTTTAATACTTTTTTAAAAACTGAATTATAAATCACAAAAGTTACCGACTTCCTTAGGTTGATACATGTTTATGTGCTGAGTGGAATATTTGATATAGGCTACCACATCATCGCTTATTTTGTCGGAAAAATAGGCGGATGAGATGATTTTGAAAATTGCAAACTTCGTTATTTTAACCATCTTCCGTGATTTATTAGGCAATTTGCATTTTTAAGAAATGTGTCACTTTTTGTGGGACTTCTTGGATCATAATAATACTCTCAATTTTTGAAAATAGGGGAATAGAAGCATAACCATGGCGGAGGCCGAAATCATAGGGGTGATACAAGGTCTCGAGAGTTCGCATGTTACATGTACAGATATCCGCGGGCGCTTGCTTATCGAGTTCAAAATTCGAGTGCTGAAAGAGATGTTGGATTTCTTGAGAGAATTTACAATGGAAAAGAGGAGCAGGCTGAAATATTTAATGGCTGACTTGGCCGATTTGGCGAAAGATGTCAAGGACGTGGAAATTTTTGATTACCGCTATTGTCCCGAGTATGCGAACATCAAAGATGAGATCAAGATGGCAAAGATGCGGATGACAAACTTTGGAGCTGATGAGAAAAATGTTGGAGACGAAGAAGAAGCAGAAGAAGAGGAAGTTGTGGTGGGGTTGGAGAAAGACGTGAAGCAGTTGCTTGACAGAGCGATTTTTAAAAAATCTGATGTCTTACAGATTTTTTGTATAAAAGGCATGATTGGTATCGGGAAGACAACTCTGGCCAGACAAGTGTACAAGGCCGGGGCTGGCCAGTTCCAGCGTCGTGCCTGGGTATCCATTTCTAGTGGCACGAGTAACAAAGAGATACTTATGAAACTGATTCAGCAAATGGTGGACGGATATGAAGGAGATCCGTCATTGGAAGAAATGGACAACCGGAGTCTCCAACGGATGCTTCGCCAACACCTGCAGGACATGTCATATTTCATAGTTCTCGACAATATGCCGAAAGAAATGAGTTTGAGGTCCATCTTGAAAGGTTTTCCATCTCAAGGTATACATCTTTGTCTGTTTTGTTTATCTTATAATATTGTATTTTATCCAAATCATTAGCCTTCCTAATGGTTTCCTTTTATAGTTTTATGTAATAATTGTTCTTATAAATGTATGCAGGCCTTACTGGAAGCAGGTTGCTGTTTACAAGTTGCTATGAGTTTGGAACAACCGATGTCAACTATACTCATGAGATGAAAGCTTTGGATTCTGATAAGAGCTGGAAATTGTTTTTGAAAACAATTGATAAATTTACAAGTGCTGAGAATAAATTCTCCAAGGAGTTGGAGAGGAAGGGCAGAGAGATGCTGAAAAAATGTGGTGGTTTGCCGATGGCTATAATAGATGTTGCAAAGCAGAAAGCAAAACAAAGACTTTCGGGGATTGAATGGGAAGAGCTTTTTGATTCAATTGATTTGAGTGAATCAGTGAAGTTATTGGAACCAATGTATCATGAATTGGAAGAAGATATCAAGACGCAGTTCTTGCATTTGTCCCTTTTTAAGGAAAATGCAATAATTAGACAAGAAAAGTTGGAACAGATTTGGGCTGCAAATGGATTAAATTTTGTAGAAGTTACATCGGATTTTGCTCGTAGATCGATTCTTGAAGTCGTGAAGATGCACTTTCAGAGAAGAAACTGTCGTCTTAATTCTCTATTACACATGTTATCAGTCAGAAAAGCAGAAGAGGAAATGGGCTTAGAGATCTTAAGGGGCAATGGAAACAGTAGGCCCTCGCAGAATGCCCGTCATCGTGTTATCCATTGTGGCAGAGACAAGTTTAATCATTTCACGAATGAGGATAGCAACCAACTTATTTCTCTCATCTTCCATGGAGGTGGTGGCTACTTGGACGACACTAGCTCGTCTTATTGGGAGAATTTCAAATTAATCAAAATACTTGACATGGAAGATTTTGGGTTGAAGACTTTATCCGACACAATCGGTGCATTGGTTGAGTTAAGATACTTGGGATTGAGAAACAATTACTTACAAGAGATCCCACACTCGTTGGCGGATCTGGAAAAGCTTGAGGTTCTTGATATAGCTCTGAACTTTATGGTGGTGGTGCCGGATATTATATGGCAAATGAACAACCTTCGTGATCTCCACATGTCTAATGCGATTTTCCAGAAGCCTTTGAAAGTAGATGTGATGCAGAATCTGGAGACCCTAGAATACATCTCGATTTATGATTGGACATGTGAGGGCCAGGGCTTGAAAACAATGTATTCCTTCCAAACGTTGGGCATTGAAGAAGTTGATGAAAACTCGGACGTAGGCACACTCTTAGCAACACTAGCTAAGATTCCGAACCTAAATTATCTTTTCTTAAGAGGATTTCGATTTAGAAGCATGCGGTGTTTGGATGAAATAGGTGTTTTACATGGACTGAGGGTACTAAAACTAGAAGGGCGTATAGGTAGGCTACCAAGTGCAGATAATATACCTTATGTGATTACCTACATAGCATTGGTAAATACTTGTCTTGATGAAGATCCGATGCCGATATTAGAGAAGCTCAGTTGCCTAAGCCACCTCAAACTGCGAAATGCATACACTGGTCGAGATATGGTGATCCAACGGGGCGGATTTCCCTGGCTGGAAGTGCTTTGCATGAATGAATTGTGGAATCTTAGAAAGATACAAGTCGATGATGATGATGCAATGTCGCGTGTAAAGGAACTAGAAATCAATAGTTGTCCACATCTGGAGACACTCCCGGAACAAATTGGGAGGATGTCTGGACTGAAAAAGTTTAAGATGGTGACAACCAAACACATTGCAACAAAGATCAGAAATTCAGGTTTGACCTCCGAAATTTTTGAGGTGGATATCTATCCATAGTTTGAAGTTGTAGAAGGTGCAATGTAGACCGATACGTGTACCTCGACGAGCGGCTGAACTCACCAGCTCGGTCATTTCTTCACCACCGGCCGTCGCCAGACCTTGTTGCAAACTTCATCAACCACTGTATCTTTATGATTTTGTCCTTTATTTTTGGTATCTAATTTGTTTGAATGTATCGTGTCGAACATAATAATAAGGCTCCGTATTTTCTTTGTTGGTTTTTTCCCGGAACGCAAAAGAGAGTCAAACTGCGTAGGTTTAAATAAGTAAACAGATATATTGTTTCTACTGTTTCAATGCAACTAAGTTCAATTACTTAATTAGCCTTAAACATACAACTTAAGTGATGCAAACATGAAAATTAATGAAATCACAAAATAAAAGCATTGCTCCTATTATGAATAGAGTATAACTTTACAAACATTATAAATATGTATAAAGTAATACCCAATGGAGATTAAAAAATTGTGTTGAAAGTAGGAGAGGGGAATAAAGTAAGAAAAATAAAGAAATACTCCCTCCGTCTATGAAAAATAGGGCACATTTGCCATTTTTTGTTGTCCATACCATTGAAAAAAGGAAAGTTTTCAACAACTGTTCTCTTACTAATAATATGGACCCCCACATTCCACTAACACTACTTCTTTCTTACTTTTTTCCATTCTCTCTTACTAATATGGATCTCACATTCCACTAACACTACTTCTCTCTTACTTTTTTCCCTTCTCTCTTACTAAACCCTAAACCCTCTTAATTTACCAATTCTACATTAAAACTCGTGTCATTCACAAAGTGCCCTATTTTTCGTGGACGGAGGGAGTAGTAAAGTAGGTTGTGGAATAAAGCAAGAGTTATTGAAGTTATGTTTTTTGTCAAAAAAAGCGAAATAATACATCGGGTTAAAAAATACAAATATATAACTTAAGATAATTAAATTTTTTTAGCCAATATGTATAATTCATAGGAAAGGTATAACTCAAAGATAATTAGAAATTGAGCAGTGAATTAATCAGATTTTGATTTTTGATGGAATTATTTAATTACCCCATATAAAAAATTGAAGGCAACGGATATGGGCTTGTCCAATCCTAGATTTTCGTATGGGCTCCAAATATACAAGTTGTTCGACTCTCTTAACTTTATTACAATTGAATAAATTGCTAAAACTAAATCCATTAGACTGGTTGTCTCGGGCCTACCACACCTCAACTGTATATTCCGGCCCGGTCTAAACTTCTAGCAAGGCCCAACTTTAAACAATATACTTTTGAAAGTTTTTGTTTAACTAAAATAATTGTGATATCTAAAGTATTTTTTCCTTCGTTGAATGGATTCAAAGTTCATCATATATTTGTATTCAAGATAATGTATTTATTATCATAAAATTAAGATGATTGCTCCTCTTCACCTAGTTGTTGACTATTAAAATGTGATTTTCTTATTTTTGTTGTAAAGTTAATACTCAACCACTTGCCGTTGGAGTTATTTCTAAAGCGCAAATAATGATTTAATTCATTTTATGCAAGTGTAATTGCACTTCTATAATAATTAATAATCAGATTAATTATGAGAGACATCAACGTTGTTTTATGTAAATAAACAAATAGTATCAACTTGCCATTCAATATTAATGTGTCACATTCTACAAACTGCTGGTGGGGGTGGCATTGAATTAAATTAATTATTATTATAAATAGTAGTTATATAAATTTAGAAAAATGTAACTTGTTGTTAAACAATGTTTTGGTTCTCTAACTTAGCCATCAGAGATGACCTCTCACGTTCCTAAAAAAAAATAAAACCCACTTGCAGTTTACTAACTCTAACAACCTTCATTATTCAAACAGAAAAAATAAATTCTAACAACCATCCATTTTAGCATGTGAAATATTACAAAATCGATGCACATGATCATTTATTGATTAAATCAAATGTCAATTTTTTTTGTGTACGAACGTTTGGCGGAGTTTATCTTGTTTACGGTGTGAAATACAGTATCAGCTCCGAAACCTATTAATAGTCTTAATAGTAAATGATAAGAACTTAAATTTAAAATTACTACACAGAAAAAAGGTGATTGAGGGTTAATATTAGTTTTAATTCAGTATCCATACATGATCAACGTATAAAAATTGGATAACCAATTGTGTGCATTCATATATACAGTGCATCATTTCTAATTAAATTTAATTAATATCGAGTTAGGATTTGTTCATTTCTAATTGGAACAATATAAAGCTTGAGGTGAGGTGGCAAACTATTTTATCAGGCAACTGATATAAATTTATTGCTACATCATATCATTAATTGGAGTATATTAATGAGAGTGGAAAACTGAGTTTTTTTATAAAGCATACTGAAAAATTCAATATTAAGGCTGTTATCCAGCTAGTTTTAGAAACTCTAAACTTTTTTTTCTCATTCTAGATTTAATCTTCTAAAGTGATCATAAAATGAAACTGATTTCTTTTCCACAGAGGAATAATTCCAATTAAAGGAGTCTTAAACAAAATTTATTGACAAATGCAGCAAATAAATTAATTTATCTGACCGACTGACTTCCTTACAATATTTTATTTCTCTAACCAGCTAATTTTCCTATTATTTTATTGTTAATTGTCAGTTGACATTATGAATTTGTAATTCAAAATCCTTTCCAGCTCCGAAAGAAATTGAAAAAAGAGAGTGATTGAATCCAAAAATCAAGTTGAAACCAGCAAGGTAAGGAGACAGATTCACATAAAGGTATTTTCTTTTCTCCCTTTAAATAGTTTCAAAATTCATCAAGATGATTATATATGTTGTAGTTTGAATTTGAAATAGTTCACCTCAGAAATTTGATTTAACACTGAATCGTTTCTGTTAAATAGAGAGTTGTTCGAAGATTTAGTTCAGTGACATTAGCAAGATTTATCTTAATTGAATGAATTAGTTAAATTAAATCCGCGATCTCATTGAATATACTCCCTCCACCTTATTGAACATTTGCAGGCATTTATTCGAACAGTTTAAGCGCCTCAGTTTTTGATCTTATGAAGTGCAGGCATTTATTCGAATAGACATCCTATATCATAAAATTACTCTCAGTTTTTTAAACAAGACACAAATATATAGTAAAAAAGATAAAGTTTATTAAAAAATGGAGGGAGCAATTACTTTGATCTTATGAAGTGCAGTTATTGTAGAAGCTTAAACATGGTGGAGGCTGCGGTCTCATGGATGATACGAGATCTCGAGAGTTTGCATGTTACATGTACAAAATGCTTGGAGAGATTAGTCATCAAGAGCAAAATTGAAGAGCTGGAAAAGATGTTGGATTTCTTGAGAGACTTGAAATCAAAAGAGAAGAGCAGGCTAGAAAATTTAATAGCTGACTTGGTCGAATTGGCTTACAATGTCATGGACGTGGACCTTTCCTGTTACGTGCTCAAGGACCTCCAAGAAAAGATCAAGGTGACAAAGATGCGGATGATACACCTTCGAGCTGATGAGGAAAATATTGGAGACAAAGAAGAAGCCGAGGAAGAGGAAGTTGTGGTCACAAAAAGGTATTTTCTCTCCTTTCTGTTTTAAAATTCTTCACATGATCTTCTAAATCTTCCATGAAGAGAGAGTTTCAGAAGATCTTGTTTGGTAAAATATGCATCATGCATGATTCAATCAACGCTATGTTAAGCATTATCGTAATTGCAAAAAATGTTAATTAAATATAGGGAGTAGTATTATTTTGTATACATGCACCGATCTTATTAAGTGCAGTTATTGTAGAAGCTTAAACATGGCGGAGGCTGCGCTCTTAGGGATGATAGAAGATCTCAAAAGTTTGCTTGTTACATGTAAGAATAGCTCCAACAAATCGATGTTAGAGTGCAAAATTGCTGAGCTTACACATTTGCTAGATTTCTTGAAAGACTTGAAAATGGAAGAGACGAGAAGGCTAGAATATTTCACTGCTGACTTGGTCCAGTTGGCTCAAGATGTCATGGACTTGGAAAGTTGTAGATTCCGAGTCCAAAATTACGTATGAGTTCCTCGTTGATGATAAAGAAGAAGACGAAGATGAAGAAGTGGTGGGGTTGGAGGAAAACGTTAAGCAGTTGCTTGACAGAGCGATATTAAAAAATTTTGATCACCTACAGATTTTTTTAATTAAAGGCATGATTGGTATCGGGAAGACAACTCTCGCCAGACAATTGTACAAGGCCGGAGCTGGCCCGTTCCAGTGTCATGCTTGGGTACGCATTTCTAGTGACACGACTAACAGAGAGATACTTATGAAACTTATAAAGCAAATGGTGGGACGATATGCAAAACCCGATCCGCCATTGGATGAAATGGACAACCGAAGTCTCCTACGGATGCTTCACGGGCACCTGCGACTAAATAATTCATATTTCATAGTTTCGGACAATATGCTGGAAGAAACGGATTTGAAGTACATCTTGAAAGGTCTTCCATCTCGAGGTATATATCTTTGTCCGTTTTGTTTATCTTAGAAACAAATTTTTTGAACTGAAATTCAGGCTACATATTGGTAAATAAAAACTGATGCTATAAAGTTAAACTAAACGGAAAATTCAGACTATAAATGTATATTTAACCAAATACCTATATCAAATAATCTAAATTATACAGTCATTAGACTTCCAAGTTTCCTTTTATATCATAATTGTTCTTATCATGCATATATATAAATACATGCAGACTCTGATGGAAGCAGATCGACGTTGCTGTTAACAAGCCGCTATGAGATTACAAAAACCAGTGTCAATTATACTCATGAGATGAAGGCTTTGGATTCTAATAAGAGCTGGCAATTGTTTTTGAAAACAGTTAATAAAATTACAAGGGATGTGAATAAATTCTCAAAGGAGTTGGAGAGGAAGGGCAAAGAGATGTTGAAAAAATGTGGGGGTTTGCCGTTGGCTATAAGAGATGTTGCAAGGCAGAAAGCAAAACAAAGACTTTCAGGTATGGAATGGGAACAAGTTTTTGATTCAGTTGATTTGAGTGAATCGTTGAAGTTATTGGAACCGATGTATCATGAATTGGAAGACCGTGTCAAGCCACATTTCTTGTATTTGTCCTTTTTTAAGGAAAATGCAATAATGAGAGAAGAAAAGTTGGAACAGATTTGGGCTGCAAATGGATTACATTTCGTACAAGTTACATGGATTTTTGCTCATCAATCGATTCTTGAAGTTGTGAAGCAACACTATTTCAAAAAAAGGTGTCGCCTCAATCCTCTATTACACATGATATCAATCAAAAAGGCAGAAGAGGAAATGGGCTTAGAGATCTTAAGGAGCAATGGAAACAGTAGGCCCTCTCCCTCTCAGAATGCCCGTCATCGTATTATCCGTTGTGGCAGAGAGAAATTTAATCATTTCACAAATGAAGATAGCAAACAACTTATTTCTCTCATCTTCCATGGAGGTGGTAGCTACTTGGACAACGCGAGCTCGTCTTATTGGGAGAGTTTTGAATCACTCAAAATACTTGACATGGAAGATTTTGGGGTGAAGACTTTATCAGAAGCAATCGGTGCGTTGGTTAAGCTAAGATACTTAGGATTGAGAAACAATTACATACAAGAGATCCCACACTCGCTGGAGCATCTGGAAAAACTTGAAGTTCTTGATATAGCACAGAACTTTCTGGTGAAGGTGCCAAATATTATATGGCCAATGGGCAACCTTCGTAATCTCCACATGTCTAATGTGATTTTCCGGAAGCCTTTGAAAGTAGATGTGCTGCGGAATTTGGAGACCCTAGCATACATCTCGATTTATGATTGGACATATGAGGACCCAAGCTTCAGGATGAAACTCCGAATGTTGGGCATTGAAGATGTTGATGAAAACTCGGATGTAGGCAAGCTCTTTGCATCACTAGCTAAGTTTCCGAACATTGATGCTCTTTCCGTGAGAGGGTTTCGTTTTAGAAGCATGCCGTGTTTGGATGAAATTGGTGGTATACAAAGACTCAAGGTACTAAAAGTAGATGGGCGCATAGGTAGGCTACCAAATGCAGATAATCTACCTCAAGAGATTGAGTACATAGCATTGATAAATACTTGTCTTGATGAAGACCCCATGCCGATATTAGAGAAGCTCAGTTCCCTAAGCAAGCTCAAACTGCGAAATGCATACACTGGTCAGGAAATGGTGATCCAACAAGGCGGATTTCCTAAGCTTGATGCGCTTGACATCAATGAATTGTGGAATCTTAGAATGATACAAGTTGGTGTTTATGGAATGTGGAGTCTCAAGAAACTAGAAATCAATAACTGTCCACATCTGGAGACACTCCCGAAACGGATTCGGTGGTTGTCTGAACTGCAAAAGTTTAAGATGGTAACAACAAAACACAATGCAACAAAGATCAGAAATTCAGGTTTGACCTCCGAAATTATAGAGGAGGATATCCAACCATAGTTTGACGTTGATATATATCTGTTTAGTTGAGTGCATATTTTTCTTCTTTCAATTCTTTTTTTGTTTATATGCAAATTGTTGAATGGTATAGACAACATATTTAGAGAAGAAAGCAATGGGAGAAGATTATTGTATTTTGATTGAATGATGAAATGGTACTCAACTCCCATATATTTATAGGGATGTTGGTGACTTTTGAGATCCTACAATAAATATATATTCATGGAACTACACTACTATTGGAACAATGCATGCACATCTTCAATGCTTCTTGGAACTCTATTCTTCTTTAATGCTTATTGATACTTCCCCTTTTCTCAACACTCCCCCTCAAATTGAGTGGTGGGATCTCCAAAACTCAATTTGGAAAGCACATCTTCAAAGCTCCTTGAGTTGACTGCTTTAGTTAGGATGTCGGCAAGTTGATCCCCAGAGCGAACAAAAGGGAGTTCGACAATCCCATTCTCAATGTTTTCTTTGATGAAGTGTCTGTCAACCTCCACATGCTTCGTTCGATCATGTTGTACTGGATTTTGTGAGATGCTTATAGCGGCTTTGTTATCACAATACAACTGGCACTTGCTTGGAGGGAGATTAATCTCTTTCATCAATCTCCTTAACCATAAAATCTCGGTCAACCCACTTTTAATCCCACGAAATTCTGCTTCGGCACTCGAAAGAGCCACCACCTTCTGCTTCTTACTTCTCCATGTTACCAAATTACCTCCAACAAAGGTAAAGTAGCCTGCTGTAGACTTCCTATCGTTTGGGTTCCCTGCCCAGTCAGCATCTGTATAACCATGAATCTCAAGATGCCCATTTTTAGCGAACAACACTCCATGCCCTGGAGTTCCCTTCAAATACCGACAAATCCTAAGTGCTGCCTCCATGTGATCTGTCTGCGGCTTATGCATGAACTGACTTACGACCCCAACTGCATAGGCAATATCTGGCCTAGTGTGCGAGAGATATATGAGTTTTCCGACTAGTCGCTGATATCGACTACGGTCAGCCAACTTGGCTCCTTCTCTGATTTGTAATCCGTGATTAACCGCCAGAGGAGTGTCTGCTGGTTTACATTCCAGTAGGCCAGTCTCTGCTAGGATGTCCAAGATATACTTCCTTTGTCGCAGAAAAATTCCTTTGGTTGACCTTAGCACTTCAATCCCAAGAAAGTACTTGAGATTCCCCAAGTCCTTCATCTCAAATTCCTGAAAAAGATTTTTCTTTAATTCCTCAATCTCTTCTAGGTCGTCACCTGTAATAATCATGTCATCAACATATATGATTAAACATGTGATCTTGTCACCCTGCTTCTTAAAAAATAGCGTATGGTCTGAATTGCTCTGTGTATATCCATAGCTAATCATTGCCCCAGCAAACTTCCCAAACCATACTCTTGGAGATTGCTTCAATCCATACAAGGTCTTCCTCAATCGGCACCCTTCACCTGCTTTAAAATCTGTTGCAAAACCTGGGGGTGCCTCCATGTAAACTTCTTCTTCCTTCTTCAACTCTCCATGTAGGAAGGCATTCGTCACATCAAACTGGTGTAATGGCCAGTCCCTATTAGCAGCAATGGATAACAACACCCGAATTGTGTTCATCTTAGCTACTGGAGAGAAGGTCTCAGAATAGTCAACTCCATATGTCTGAGTATAGCCTTTTGCGACAAGTCGTGCCTTGTACCTTTCTATCGAGCCATCAGGTCTTCTTTTGATAGTGAAGACCCATCGACAACCCACTGGTCGTTTCCCTTCTGGTAGAGCACATTTCTCCCATGTGTGGTTTCGAATCAGTGCATCAATCTCTTTCTTCATTGCTTCCCTCCAATGCTTGAATTTCATAGCTTCTTCCCATGTCTGTGGTATTTCTTCTTCCTCATATAGTGCATTCTCGAAAGCCCGAGCCATCTCTGATAAATGGCCTTTGGCTAGGTTCACAACAGAGTACCGCTTTTTCTTGTCAATCCTCTCTGGCGTATACCTTTTGGGTGGAACTCCTCTGTTTGACCTTGGTGGAAGTATGTACCTCCCAGTGTCAGGGTCAACTCCTTCGACCTCGACTTCCTCAATTTCCCTTTCTTCGGCCTCAATTGAATTTTCTTCTGCACTTACAGTGTTAGCCAAACAATTATCTGTATCCACAGGATTACTTACATTGGATAACCTTAACGGAGAAATATTTGAGGCGATGCCACTTTCTACGATGGACTCTACCACATCAGAGACTTGCTCAGCGGAATTGCTTACTGTTTTCTCTGATAGATCCGCATCAGGATTGCTTGGCGTTGGCAGTGGCATTGAGATCCAACTTAGCGGGTCCGTATCATTGTTATCCCTAACATTACTCTCCCCCTGACCGCTAAGATGGGTAAAGAAGTACTCAGTTTCAAGAAAGTTGCAGTTCATTGTAACAAACATCCGGTTGGACTTTGGATCGAAACACCTATACCCCTTTTGATTTACCCCATATCCTACAAAAACGCATTTGATAGCGCAAGGGGATAGTTTAGTTCTTTCATGTTTATGAATGTGGACAAAAACGGAGCATCCGAAGACGCGAGGTTCAAGAGTCAAGGGCGGAGGAATTTTTGTGAAGGTGGACAAGACTTGTAGAGGAGTTTTGTGTTTGAGAATACTTGTGGGCAATCGGTTTAAGAGATAGGTTGAGGTGGCAATGGCTTCTGGCCAGAAGTGTTTCGGGGCTTTTGACTCTATAAGCATAGAACGAGTCATTTCGAGGAGAGATCGATTTTTCCTTTCAGCCACACCGTTTTGTTCGGGAGTATGAGCACATGTGGTTTGGTGTATAAGACCTTTGTTTTGGAAGAGTTGTTTCATGGTAGAATTAACGAACTCCCCCCCCATTATCTGACCGAAGGACCTGAATGGTTTTGTGAAACTGAGTTTGGATAAGGTTATAGAAATGGGTAAAGTGTGACAAAACTTCAGATTTTTGTTTCATGAAATATATCCAGGTCATGCGAGTGCAATCATCCACAAAAACTAAGAAATATCGAAAACCTTGCCCCCCAATAACTGGTGCGGGCCCCCAAACATCAGAGTGTACTAAGGCAAATGGGGTTTCAACACGAGTATTACTTAATGGGTAAGAGTTCCGATGACTTTGGATAAAAGACAAGTTTCACAGTACATGTCATGCTTAGGAATAATACTAGGAAATAACAATTTTAAGTAACCGATAGATGGATGACCCAAGCGCCGATGCCAAAGCCAAGCTTTCCGGTCAGCTGATCCGTGAGTTAACATGGCAGTCCCTTTTTGAGCTATCTCATCCACATAGTAAAGCCCATCACGTTCAGTGCCACGTCCAATTATCTCTCCGGTTCGGATATCCTGCAACAGACAAAATTGTGGCTGCATTAGTAACGTACAATTCAATTCCTTTGTGACATGACTAATGGATAATAACTTATGAGACATCGAAGGAATATATAGACAATTTGATAACTGCAAAGTTGGGGAAATGTTAACGGTTCCAGCCCCCTCAACCACCGTAAATTCCCCATTGGCAGTTTGGATATGAGATTTTAGAGGTTTCTGAAGGTTGGTAAGGTCTGAGGCATCATATGTTATGGTATCGGTTGCCCCACAGTCAAAAATCCATTTATCATTTTTCTCATGGCCATTAGATACTGCACACACAACTCCAAGCTTCTCGAGAGGCTGAAATCGATTTTGGCAAGTGGTTTGGGAAATTATGAAATTTTCAGGAGATTTGGGGGCTAATTGTGACTGAGAATTTTGGTGGGGTAAAACCTGCAATTTCCCAAAGATTTGGGGGCTTCCAATAAAAGAGCCCCCTAACCCTAATCTACCTGAATCAGGCGCCGCCTCTCCCCTCATCAATTCTTCACTCCAATCGTGAATTACACTCCCACTTCCGCTGGCAACGAAGTTTGCTGCCCCGGTTGTGTTCGCCGGCTGAGCAGCTTCATTTCTGGTCCTTCCTCCTGGCTGGACAGCACCGGCGGTTTGCACGACCCCCTGCACGGCGTTGCCTCCGTCGCCTCCAACTGCTGCGGCGGCGTGCCCGCCACGGTTCCAGGGTGTTTGCGGTTGCGGCGGCTTGCCGTGCTTCTCTTCCCACCAATCTGGATATCCAACTAGTTCAAAGCATGAATCTTTTGTGTGTCTTTTCCGTTTGCAGTAGGAACACACCAATTTTGACTTGTCTTCTTCATCACTTCGCCGATTTCTATCATTGCCACTGCCGCGACCACCACTGTTGCTGCCGCGACCACCACCGTTGCTGCCGCGACCGCCACCCCGAGAGCCGCCGGTAGGGTTCTGCCACCCTCGGATGGCGAGGCCAGTTCCAATTCCATCCATGGCAGCTGCTCCGCCGGTGTTTGCCTGTTGTAGCACTCGGAGTCGTGTCTCCTCCTGCTGAATCAGGTTGTACGCATAGTCGACGGAGGGAAGCGGGTCCATTTTCAGTATCTCCCTCTTAGTTGTTTCATATTTGCTATCAATTGCATAGAGAAACTGACATACTCTCTGATCTTGTATGAATTTGTTATGAATCTCCATATCCTCTGGACATTTCATTGGGTTCGTCTGTTTTTGGTCGATTGAAATCCAGATCTCTCCCAACCGGCTCCATATTTCTTCTAATGAACTGCTTCCTTGTCTCAGTGTGGTTGCTTTGAACTGAAGATCATACACCTGGATTTTATCTCTTCCGCTCCCATATGTGACGGCCAATGCATCCCATATATGCTTTGCCGTCGGATGTTGTGAAACTCGACTGACCAGTCGAGGCTCAATGTTTTGTACTAACCAAGTGATCACACAGTGATCGGCTTGTTCCCATTGTATGAAGGCTGGATCGGTTCGCGGTGGGGAATGAGGCACTCCGGTGACGTGAGATACCATTCCCCGACCGCTTATTGCCGTCTTCATCAATACGGACCAAAGGGCGTAATTTTCTCCATTCAACTTATTCCCACCAATGTGGAGGGGCTGCGTGTCAATTCTGAATGGCATGGCAGCTGTTTCTGGTGGATTTGGTTGATTCATCGCAAAACTATTGCGCATAAAGTTGGCAAATTGCCGGGCAAATTCATCTGCCATAGATGAATCTGAGGTTTCGGTTACTATATAGTTGTCATTTGACATTTTGGCTTATGGTTATAGGTACAGCGGAAAAAGGAAAAACAAAAAAACGGGAAGGGGCCGAGAAAGGTATCAAGGACGATGATGATACCTTATCTGAGTCCAAACCCGCTTTGATACCATGTTGAATGGTATAGACAACATATTTAGAGAAGAAAGCAATGGGAGAAGATTATTGTATTTTGATTGAATGATGAAATGGTACTCAACTCCCATATATTTATAGGGATGTTGGTGACTTTTGAGATCCTACAATAAATATATATTCATGGAACTACACTACTATTGGAACAATGCATGCACATCTTCAATGCTTCTTGGAACTCTATTCTTCTTTAATGCTTATTGATACTTCCCCTTTTCTCAACACAAATAACTTGGTTTATTGCTTTTGTAAACAAAATACATTAGAAAGATACAAGTTGAAGATGGTATGATGTTGACCGATACGTGTACCTTGACGAGCAGAGAGATGAAGGCGGAACTCACCGGCTCGGCCACTTCTTCACCACTCTCGTCGCGAAGTTCATGAACCACGGTATCTTGAAGATTTTGTCTACGATTATTTCCTTAATATATCCTTTATTTTTGGTATCTCATTAGTTTCCATGTATCGAGTCGAGCATAATTATGAGTTCCATTTCGGGTTTTCTTTGTCAGTTATTTCCTGGAATGCGAAAGTGAGTCGAACCGCATAAATGTAAATAAGTATAAATAGATTTATTGTACTACGGAGTATAATATAATTTGTCAATTTCTTCTGCCCTCATCTCTATATCTCTCTCTAGTGTGTGTTTTAGTACACTCTATTTCAGTGCATGTGTCCAAGTTGGAAGTTGACGACGCGCACAAAAAAAAGGTCTAGATGTTACTTACTTATTTAGTTTGTTAACAAGTATAAATGGGAAGTAGCATATGTGTAAACCATCCAAAACATTGTTGCTTGTGTCATCAATCACGATGTCCACCGTTGCTAATATGTACAATAATCATGATTCTTCGATTTTAGTCCTAAATAATTGACATTTATTTTTAAATAATAGATAAGATTAATTAAAATTATTATACTATAATCAGATTCATTGATATAGATATACATACATGTTTTGCAATTATTCAAAATCATTATTGTTCTCAAGATTACAAGGAGCTTCCACATTCATAATCTAATGCCATTTTAGTAGTAGTTTATATCTAAGACCGAAGGTTTCAGGTTCACATATACAATTGTATCCACTACAAAAAAATTCACAAGTTACTGAAGGAATTATCCGTAATTCCGTCACTAATTAGCAAAATTTAGGCACTTAACATAATTAGTGACAGAATGAATATTGACCCGTCATTAAAAAGTTTGTAACTAAAAAATATTAGTGACGGATTTATCTGTCGCTAAAACTATAGTAACGGAAATCAAAGGCGGCTGCCTTAGAAAGTTTGGATTAGTGACGGACTACTCTGTCACCAATTAGTGACTGACGCTTTTCATCATATATCCGTCACTAATTCTTGAAATTTTCGCCACGTCACTAATTAGTTTTTTTAGTGATCGTTATCTTTAAATTTAATATTGCAATTCAAAAAATAGCAAAGTCTACATTAATAAATCAATTTGGTAGCACAATTTAATGTAAAATTGTTGTTGACTTCTAAAATACTACTTTCTTCGTCTTTTCATAGTTGAGGCATTACTTTTTAGCACGAAATTTAAGAAATTAGTGTTTAGTATGTTGAGTAGATATGTAAAAAGAAAATACTAAGAGAAATAAAAAAGTAAAGAGAACAAATAGAAAAGTGAATAAAGGGTGCTGGATACCGCGTCCATCCTGGAGGTCTCGAGTTCGAACCCTGGGTGGCGTAATTTGTCTTTCCTCCTTATTATAGGAGTTGATTTGTAATTTCCTCCTTCATATATATGATATAAATATATGAAGTTAATTTAAAAAAAAAAAAAAAGTGAATAAAGTAAAATAGAGAATGAAGTAGAAAAGAAAGACTGAGTTAATTATTACCATAATATTTAAGTGATTGTTAATTGCTCTTCTACACCTCATTGTTGACTCTTAAACTAAATGTGTTTATCTGTTTTTATTCAAGTAAATGTATTTAGTGATAACAAAATTAAGATGATTGCTCTTCTACACCTAGTTGTTGACTATTAAAATGTTATTGTTTTTCCTCTTTTTTGTTGTATTAAACTTAATACTCAACCACTTCTTGGAATTATTGTTAAAGTGCAAATAATGATTTAATTTATTCTATGCAAGTCTAATTACGCTTCTATAATACTAATTAATCAGTTTATGAGAGACATCAACATTGTTTTACGAAAGAAAATAAATATCAACTTGCCATTCAATATTAATGTGTCACATTCTACAAAGTGCTAGCTGGTGGGGGTGGCATTGAATTAAAATAATTGACCGTCCCACTGGTTGTTTTGCCATCGAAATTATCGGTCATTGAAAATTAGAAAAATGTAACTTGTCATTAAACAATAGTTTGATCTTTAAATTAGCCACCTCTCACGTTCCTAAAAAAAACCCCACTTGCAGTTAGGGGTGGCGAATCGTGCGTGTCGGGTCGTTATCGTTTCAACACGATAACGACACGAACATGATAACAACAAACACGAACACGACCCGTTAAGAAAACCTCAAACACGAACACGAACACGACACGAAACCCTCAGACACGAACACGACACGAACCCATTAACGACACGAACCAATTCGGGTCAACACGACACGATAACAACACGTACACGAGATGACACGATAACGACTCGATAACAACACGACCTGATAACGGTTAAACCTATTAAAAATGAAAATAATAAGAATTAATAATATTAAAATATTATTTATTAACGGATAACACGAACACAACACGAACACGACACGGACACGTATTGTTAACAAATAACACGAACCCGACACGAACACGACACGAAATTTTCGTGTCCTTAACGGGTCGACCCGATAAGGACACGAACCCAATAAGCTCTGACCCAAACCCATTATTTTCGTGCTGGTTCATATCGTGTTATCGTGTCGTATCAAAAATTGTCAGCCCTACTTGCAGTTTACTAACTCTAACAACCAGCCTCATGATTCAAATGATCTCAAACAGATAAAATAAATTCTAACAACCATCCATTTTAGCATGTGAAATATTCATAGAATCGATGCACATGCACATGATCATTTATTGGTTAATCCAAAACCAATTAATAGTCTTAATAGTAAATGATACGAACTTAAATACTTACTGCGCAGAAAATAGGTGATTGAAGGGTTAATATTAGTTTTATTTCAGCATCCTCAAATAGTTATGCATATGTCTAATGTATCCATCCCTACATGATCAACGTATAAAAATTCGATAAACAGTTGTGTGCTTTCATATATACAGTGCATCATTTCTAATTAAATTTAATTAATATATATCGAGTTAGGATTTGTTCGTTTCTAATTGGAACAATATAAAACTTGAGGTGGCAAACTATTTTATAAGACAACTGATATTAATTTCTTGCTACATCATTAATTGGAGTATATTAATGAGAGTGGAATACTGAGCTTTTTAAAAAAATTCAACTTATTATTACAGCTTATATCCCATGTTTCTAAAGTCAATGATCCAGATATTGCGCAACTATTTACTTTATGAAATTAATATTTATTTCAATAATTAATATGGAAATCCCCATCAATGTCGACTTTAATTAAACACTGGGGCCAGATATTGATTCCTTCATTACATTATATCGCTTAGTTAAATACACAATTAGGTGTAATACGCGTACACTAGCCAATATTTATTTAATAATGACTCTATTTTGAATTTTATTCTCAATTTTCTTTTTCTCAATATTTTGCGACATCTCACTCTCATGTGAGTGAAATGGCTAGAAGAGCATTATCAAGCAACTATCTATTACTATTAGGCCTAATAGTAGGAAAATACACTACCAACTTTGAATATAGTGAAAAAATCCATGAACTTTTGAACTTGTAGTGAATTTATAACAATAAAATAATTTGGCAAGATTAAATCCTATAATTTTAAATAAGTCGGAGATGACATGGTGTCAAAATGGAAAGTCAAACACAACGACGTCGTTTTGGTGCAGTTAGAGTAGCATAATACAAAAACTTATCAAAAACCCAACAATTCAACTTCTTCTTCTTCCTCTCTAATATTTCTGCAAAATATGGCTTATGCTGTTTGCCATTCACTCATCCAAACCGTAGACCGAATCCTGAATCTCGACCCTCAAAAGTACCCTATTTCCGATGAAGGAAAGCGACAGATAAAAGATCTCCTCGCATGGATAGAATCCATCAAACTGTTCCTCCAAAAGTATCCCAAGGAAGCAGCGCCTTTCGAAACAGACGTCAGCAACGCCGCCAACCAAGCCGAAGACGTGATGGAGCACTTCATCTACGAGCACTACCGCTGGAACCTCAAGGCCGAGAAAATGGCCGCTGTCGGCCGCCCACGCAATCGCACAGAGATCCTGTACGATTTCCGTGAGCTGGACGTAGTGATGGAGGAAATCTCCCCCATCGCTAAACAGATGGCGGAGATCCAACAACAGCACGGCGTGCGTCCAGCAACAACAGCCTCGTCCGGCCCGGTGTCCCAGCCTGAGATTGATAATGACACGGTTGGCCTGGAGGAGTATTTGAAAAATATTAAAGGTTTGATGTGCGGACAGCCGTCGTCCCAGCGGCAGATCATCCCCATCACGGGGATGGGTGGCATTGGGAAGACGACTCTGGCTAGAACTGTTTACAATGAAGAGGATGTCATCAACGAGTTTCCTGTCCGCGCCTGGATCGTTGTGTCCCATAATTATAAAGTGGAAAACATATTTGGGGAGCTTCTGTATGCACTGGAGCAACAGATTCCTGACACTCTTGTAGACAAAAGTGAGACGGTGGAAAATAAACTGCACAGGATTTTGACACTGAAGAAGTACCTGATTGTGGTGGATGATCTGTGGAGCGCCAAGGCGTGGGACGACATAAGGAAGGCGTTTGGCAACCCCAATAAGTGTGACGGGAGTCGGATTGTGATCACCACCCGGGATGAGAGTGTGGCTTCTCATGTCACCGCTTCCATTCCTCACAAGATGAAGCTCATGACTCCTGAGAATAGTTGGATTCTGCTCAAGAAAAAGGCGTTTCGAGACAGGGAGCTTGAATCGGATATGGAAAAGATCGCGTGGGAAGTTGTTGCCGGTTGTGAAGGATTGCCACTTGCGATCGTGCTTATTGGAGGTATTATTTATACAGATCTAGCTAGATTCATAATCAGTATTGTATTGTATTGTATTGTATTGTGTATGTAAATAGAGATATCTTAAACTAGTTCATATATCTTTTCAGGTATCTTATTAGAGGAGAAAATGGAAGCATGGGGTGACATTGCAAGAGATGTGAAATCCGCGGTTGAGAGTACTACTGAGTTCGGAAAGAGAATCGCGTTGAGTTACACATATCTACCCGTTGATTTGAGGCCATGTTTCTTGTACATGGGTGGTTTTCCGGAAGATCACGAGATCCGGATCTCGAAGCTTATCAAGTTATGGATAGCTGAAGGATTCGTTGGAAATGAAAATGAGGCTAAAGATTACTTGTACAAGCTCGTGAGGCGAAATCTGCCTTTGATCACTTCTCTCAAGCCAAACGCCGATTTCAAAAGCTGCAACATACACGATATGGTCCGTGATATGGCCAAGTCGCAGGCTCTAGATGAGAACTATGAGCGCCGGCTGAGTATTGGCCATACGGATCTCACGCGCCTTGCTAGAGCTTATGCCTCAACGCTGCGGTCGTGTTTGACCTTCCAGCCTAATGAGAGCTCATTAGGCGGACTGCGAAAGTTCAAGTTGCTGAGGGTGCTGGATGTGGTGGACACTGATGCGTACTCGCTCCCAGCTCCCGTGTTCGAGCTCTTTCATTTGAGGTACTATTACATATTCTATTGTTCCATATTGTTGGGCCAGTCCCATTTTTAGTCCAAATATACTGTTAGGTTAGATTTGGCCAAGTCAACGACCAACTCTGATACCATTATAGAAATTCTATGGCACCCGGTGATAAGAGAATTTTCCCATGAGACATATATAGCGGTTTCAGTTCTCTATTGCCTATGCGTATTTACAGACTAAATGAACTTTCTCATCTAAAACATGCTAGTCGTTTGGGAGAAGCTTTCATGTTTGGAATGAAACAGGTACCTTGCCTTCGGGTGTCCAATGGAGGTTCCATACGCCATATCAAGGCTTCAAAATTTGCGGGCCTTGATAGTTCGCCCGAGCAAGAGGCTGAGGCACCACTCAAACGACAACGTGGATCTCCCCTTGGAGATTTGGATGTTGCCGCTTCTGACTCATCTCGTCTCCTTTTTCGATCTCCTGCCAGATCCAAAAGGAGCGGCCTCCGCTCTGAAGGAGCTGCTCACACTGAATGTGGTGAAGAAGCTTATATGTACAGAACAGATAATGGGATTACTTTACAATTTGAAGAAATTGGCAATCACTTATTTTGGAGATAAATACCCAAATGAAGACTATCAGCTCCACAATCTTCATCTCCTGACTCAACTTGAGAAGCTGACATTAGTTGTGAAGAAAGGCTCTCTTCTTGAGAAAAAAGCAAAGCCTGTTTTCCCGAAATCGCTGAAGAAGTTAACCTTGAGCGGTTGGCGATTCCCTTGGGAATATATGAAGGCTATTTCTACTCTCCCCGAGCTTCAAGTGCTCAAACTGAGAGATCATGCCTTTGAAGGCCGTGCGTGGAGCACTATTCAAGAAGACAGTGATGATGACGATGATGAAGAAGAAGAAGAAGAAGAACAAGAACAAGAAGAAGAAGTAGGGGATTTGTTTGATAAACTAGAATATTTGCTAATTCAGGAATCTGATTTGGAGGAATGGAAGACTAAAAAGGACCATTTCCTAGGTCTGAAACGGCTAGTGCTCAATCGTTGTGGTAAGCTAAAGAAGATTCCGGAAGACATTGGTAACATTTTAGAACTTAAACTGATTGAGGTTGATCGTACGAACGATCCTCTTCTCAAGTGTGTCCAAGGGATCCGTGACTATCAGAAGGAGTTCAATGATCGAGTCCTTCTAGTTCGACAGTTATAAGGTTACTTGATTTGATTCTCCTTGTTAGATCTTGTTTTTATAGATTCATACATTGACAAGGAATTTGATAAGTAACTGTGGTTTTTTGTTTAGCTTTTTAGGTGTATTGACAAGAAGCTGAGATATGGCGGATTTGATGATCAAGCTTTCAAATCTAAGAAGCATCACCATGCGTGTTTTATTATGTGTATGGTTTTATTTATTTATTTATGTTTATGTATTTCTTGATTTGGACATGAAATGTTGGTCTGTAAAACATTCGAAAGGTCGGTCTTGTAATTTTCAGATAGTGATGCAGGGAAATAACGATATATTATTCCAACATTTACAGGAATCCCAAACCCTGTTCGATTATCTTGATAAGACTCGAGAAACAAACTCAAGAAGATTAAAATGAATCCTAATAAGTAGTATTGTATGATTAGCTATAGATTGTAAAACAATGGGCTTAACCACATTAATAAAGAAAGCAGTGGAGAATAGAATTTAAAAGCCCAATTAATATTGGAAGTTTATTTCAAAAAGTCAAAATTAGACCACTTTTTCTATACCCAACTCGGCCACCGCCACCGCCGCCGTATCACTTCGTCACTTCCACCGTGTTCACCGCATTTCACACAGCTCATTCCATATTCTTCTATCTCTCCAAACCTTTATTAATTAAGTTTTCTGGCTTGTGAGGTTCCAGCTTCAACTCAAATCCTGTGAAATTAAGGTATGAATTCATTGTACCTTGCTTTTCTCTAAGCTTCAAAATATAGATTGAATTGAAGGAACTTCACCCCCTCTCTTAGGATTTGGTGATTGATTGCTTGAATTGGTAATGGAGTTAGTCTGATTTGGGCAGAAATTCTGAATAAAATTGAAAGGTGCAAAATTTTGCTCTGTTTTCTTAATTAAGTTCATCTTATTGCTTATACAAATAGTACTCTATGTTAATGATGCATTCATGTGAGTATAAGTATGAAATTGATGGATTGAGCAAGATTCTGTTAAATATGATTATGCCATCTGTTAAAAGCATGATCTTCCATGTTTATGCCTAGTGCTTCAGAGTGTCATTAAGAAAACAGAAACAATCATATTCCATATGAAGATATGATGAACAAAACAATCACATGAGGGAAAAATGATCACCAATGTTCAAAACATGTGCATAATGAACACATACATATTAAGATGGCAAAAATAAATGATCTGATCCGCCATAAAGAGCGAAATCAGATCTAATACAAGTAACAACACAGCAAGGCAATGTTTTGCAAGTTCAGCGTACAAGCCGAATCAAGTGCGGCATTTATTCAAATCCGAGCAAACACGCTCGACTATTCGAAGAAGGGAAACAGTTCAACATAAGAACAAGCCAAGTGCAGCAGTTATTCTAGCGACCCTCTGTGAAACAATGCAAGCTATGTATCAACCACTGAAACAACAAGAGTAATAAAAGATGTAGAAAAAGTTTAGGTTACAAAAACTCTACCTGATTAGAAGCTTGAAATGTGTGACCTATGCTGCATAAAACAAGCGATAATAGATATGAGAGTATATAACATGAAATTATAAAGATTAAGTTGGGGTAAGCATTTGAAAGATAACTCACCTGCCAATGATAAACGAATCTCGATCATTTAGCAGGAGCAGGAGGAGGAGGAGGAAAGATAGAGAGCTTGAATTCAGAGTCTTTGCCAAATATATTTTCATTTTCAGCAGCAATATCCCTGGCCGCGTCAACTGCATCTGTGCATGTGGTCAAATCCAACATCTTGAAGCTCTTTACTTTAGCCAGATCAAGTGGAATGTCACGAAGCTTGTCACAGTTCTTGAGCACAAGGCTTCTAAGCTTGGGGTAGTGATGGGGTTTAGCCTGCCAGAAAGCTAAATCTGTCTGTTCAATCTGCAGGAATTGAAGAGACGGAAAACCTCCACCCGCATCTTCTAACTCCCAGGTGCTCCCGATAAATGCTTGATATTTTAGCTTGAGCACCTCAAGCTTCTGGAGCGATCTGAGAATAGAGATTTCTTGCCATTTGAGGGAAGTCCAGCACAGTGTGAGGCTTGTAAGTCCAGATGGGAATTGATCAACTTTTGGCAGGCAATTCAGTCGCTCCGTGTCTTGTGCCTTGTCGTTTACTAGTTTCAGCTTTCCCAGATATCTCATCTTCCTCACACTATCAAAAGGTCCCTTTTCGTCGGAAAGCAATGCTAGTTTCCCACGGATGCCCAATTTCTTCAGATTGGGAGCCCGCAGATGAAGTTCCTTGCAACTCTCCACGGAGATTAAGCCCAGTGTTTGAAGCTCATTTGCACAATCAGATGATGACTTGGCCGCGGGCAAAGTTGCAGAGGCATTTGTCTTAAAATACCTCAAGTACCTCATCTTCCATATGTTGGCTTTAACAGCGAGGGTAGGGGATGTGGTGTTGATGATAAGAGTTTGCATGTTGGAAATCTTGTTGAAATCTGGAGAAAGCATCGACAAAGTGATGAACAAGGCAATGTACCTCATATGGATCAAAGTGTAGAGGTCAGTATCGATATCCTTCAATATCAAGGGTTGAATATCGAAAACTCTAAGAAACTTAAAGGCTTTAATGAGGTTTGTGCTTTCTTTCCCAGACAGGTCATCACAGGGCTCCTTGGAAAAACAAACAAATGAGCGGGCACGAGGAGTAAGACATTTTGATGAGATATAGCTCTTGCAATCGGAATGAATAGAAAGACGGCGGCACCACTCAGAGATTGGAGGTACACAATGTCCTTGTTCATTGAGCCTGATCTCTTGGAGAAAGTTTTCAGTTGCAGCTTCACTGCGGCAGAAATCACGCAAGGTATCATGAATCTGGCATGTTTTGATATTACCATCAGCTCTAAACTTGAGAGCTTTGACCAAGTTTCTACTGACGAGATCCTTCAAATAATTCTGTCCAACCTCCTCCAATGAAGTACGGGCATCCTTCTGCTGTATGAACCCTTCTCCAATCCACATGCGGATCAATTTCGAAGCTGAAATCTCATAGTCTTCTGGGAACAGTCCCAGATAGAGAAAGCAAGGTCGCAAATAGTGAGGTAGGCTCTCATAACTCAAAGATATGAATTTTGTCATGCGTTCTTGCGGGTCGTCTTTGAGATATGAGTTCACATCTTCCGACACTTTAATCCATTCCCTTTTAGTTGCAAACACATTTTTTGGGTCTGATAACTCGTAGAGGATGCCTCCTATGACTACTATCGCAAGTGGCAGTCCATCACAATCATATGCAATTTTATTCCCGACTTTTACCAGTTGAGAAGGGCATTCGAGCTTGCCCAGTGCCTCCAACCGGAACAGCTCCCAGCTTTCTTCTGGCTCAAAGGGCCGCAATGGCTCGAAGGGTCTTGGCTTACTAGCAGCGCTTCCCACACTCTCTTCACGACTGGTGAGCAAGACTTTACTTTTGTTGTCTTGTAACGGGAGAGCCTTTTTAAGTTGTTCCCAAGCAAGTATGCTCCATACATCATCCATCACTATTAGGAAAGTGCCCTCCCGGAGATAATTGTAAACAATATCAGCTAATTCCTCGTCATCTTTGGCGCGCATGTCGGGGTTTAGAGTGGTAAGTTGGCCGAGTATCCGTAAAAAAATATCTTTCTTTGTGAACTTTGCTGAAACAGTAATCCATACGCGGGTAGGGAACTTTAAGATGATTTCAGGATCATTATAAATCTTCCATGCCAACGTCGTCTTGCCCAGCCCAAACATACCAGTCAGAGAAATGACATCAAGACCGTCGGCATCTTGAGTCAAACGGCGTATGAGGCGTTCGGTCACGTCTGCAAAGCCCACCACATTCTTGTCCTTTCTTGGTGGTCGAGGCTGTTGGAGAAGTTTATTTGAGTTCAAATAGGTGTAGGAAGAAATTTGCTTTCTAAGTCCTAATAAATGAACCTAGGTTCATTATACTTGTATAATTATTGTGGAAAAATGTTCATATTGGACATGAACTATGCCAAGACTCCCTCAAACATTCATAATCAGCTCAATTGGAACATTCCACTAAATTATCTTGATCAAAGATAATGAAGAAGAGCAAGATGAGGACAAAGAAGAATGTTAAGAAGAAGATGATGAATGTCACGGACGCTAATGTCCCACATCGGTTAAGAAGAGCAATTGCTTTGGATTTATAGATCAAATAGGGTCTCTTTTCCTAACTGGCTAGTCTTTTGGATAAGTTCTCATGTTTGGCTTGTAATAAGAAAGAAGAAGAAGAATAAGATGCAAAAGAAGAGGCCATGATTGTCATGTCAGTATGCGGGAGTAACAAGAGGAAGAGGATATGAAGAAGGTAAGAAGGAACATAATAGAAGAAGGTAGCAAGGAAAGGAAGATGGAGAGGAAGAAGAGGCCATCATCTTGGATTGGAGCAAGGAACGTAAAGAATAGGAAGAGGAAAAGGCCATCATCGTCAATGTTGGCGATGAATAAAAGATTTGCAATCCAAGTTGGAGCAAATATGATGAATCTTTGAGGTTTCTTGCACTAGCAATGACCACCATTAGAAATGGAATGTTAATGTTAGTATTGAGCCGATTTTGAGAGTTAGAGGATTTGTTGGCAATTTAGATAGTGTATTGCATCAAGGGGCGGATCTAGAAATTTTAAACTATTACATTCAAACTCAGGCCACTAAAATAGAAGATTTCTAAGACCAATTCCAAACCGACTTGCACTCATACTAGATTACACAATTTTATGGGTAATGTATATACATAAACGTTAAAATTGTTGGGTAGCCCTCTATGACACCATGGATGTCCCCCACTAATTGCATATGAAATTGTTTTCGTAATCATAGATGAAATTAAAAGATTTAAAAAAAAGCATATGAATATGAGAGGGTACCTCAGAAGGTGTATCCTTTTTGTCGTCGTCGGTGATGAGGTTGATGTCATTCCTCAACTGTGTGACTCGGCCGCTGATGCCCTCCACCGTCTGCCCAATGCTGTGGAGATTGAGCAGCTTTTTGTGGCCAGTCAGGATTTTTTTGATAAACCGACTACTCGTCCCTGCTTCTCTGTTCTTTACCATGAATGCATCAATGATGTCTTCGACGTCATAAACAGCATCGTGAATCTCCTTCCGCATCAGCTTTATTCGCTCGTTGCTTTTCCTCATCTTCACCGTGTCCTTGAGGAAGGCTTGGAAGTGGAGTAGATCGCTTTCCAACTTCTTGATGTTTCCCTCCGTGTCGTTGATCAAATGGGCTTCGTGCTGCACCAGCTCCTTCAGGTTGTTCAGCAGGAACTCTGTTGCTGCGTCCGCCATCTCTCTTTCTCTCCCCTTTTTGCCTCTTATCTTTTTTATTTGCTGGAGTGGGAAGAAGTAGCCTTCATTTATGTTATATAAATATAAGTGCAATTTACTTTGAGCTTTCACACGTATTCAAATCTAGTGGAGTATACTAACAAATTAATTTCTTAAAAAAGCATCTTAGGTTGTGATGCAGTTCTAGCCGACGATGCTGAAAGTCACACTTGAAATTCGCACGGGACTTGCGAAACAGGGGCCGAGGACTCAATGTCATCGCTACTCCTTTATGTATGATGGAATTTTGCCACCAGAGATCATTTAAGGGGGCACAAATGTCATTTTATTATTTTTTGGATTTTATTTTGTTTTATGCATTTTCGGTTTTCCTTTTATTTGAAACTAAATCAAAATTTTACTTGATTTTAATTTTTTGTTGAGAAAAAATATTGAATTTTTTATTTTTTGGAATCTAAAATTTTGCATACATATAATTAAGTCCTATGTGAAATCCGAAGGTATAACATCAAAATGAAGTGGTTGTATCGATCCGGGCTATATTATGGGGATTCCCGGAGTAATTAGTCTATAAAATCCTTAATTATGATGGGTTAAATCTAATCTTATTATTTGCTCAAATTAATCTCTACAAAGCATCTTAGCATGTGATGTAATTTTGTATATCGATGCACATGGTTACATAATTGAATAAGCGTATGCAAAATATAATAAAAGATTTGTAGAGAAGGAAGGGTTAAGCTAAAGCCTAAAACCTCTTTAATGGAGTATAGAAATTACGAATACATTATATGTGGAATATGTTTTGCTCTGAAAATGTATAAATTCAAAAATTAAATATTTTTCGTGAAATCAAACATAAACTACGAATTCATTCAACAAATTATGAATCCATCGTTGATCTTTACGATCTTAGAGTTGAGAATAACTCTTAATTTTTATTTTAGCAGACCTCTATATTAATCATAAACATTTTATGCCGATCTTTAATTAGTTTTGAACTAGGAGTATAGTGTATTCACCAAGGTTATAAGGTTACAACTTTTGTATTGTGGGTCCTTCAATTGTTATTTTATGTAGTGGTTTTGTATTTTTTTTATTTAAATATTATAAATAATAATAATAGTAGTATTATAATAAGGTTGTTATATGTGAAGGCGTGTAAAGTCATATGATTCTTATCGACAACGTATTAATCAGATTACTTATTTGAATTAATCCATAATTTAGGGTCAGTTGACTTCACAATATATTGGGTTTGTGAATAAATATAACTAAACTTTTATATATCAAAAAATAGTTATGCTGTCATTAAACAGTCGAAATTTAGTATGCATTCATGTATGTGATACAATATTCAATGGCAAGTTGATATTTGTTTATTTAAATAAAACAAATATTAATGTCACTCATACCCTACCACATCACTATATTTTCACTAATAATTACTCTGAATATTTTTACAATATCTATGCTTTCATTCATCGGTAGCTGCTGTCAAAACATAAAATGTCAAATTCTGGCTGAGTTTAATATGCTAAACATATGAATATGAACGTTTATTATACTTTTGGGATAAATTGTTAATGTATAAATATAAAAATATGAGTATAAGAAGCTAATTTATGCAATAGACCAAATTAAAATTATTAATAAATAATTTAAGTTTGAGTTGGTATACACTTTAATTTGTTTCGATCAAACCACAATTTTATATTATTGAACCGTCATTATATTTTTCCTAAAAATTCATTAGTTTCATCTGAAAACTAATCCCACAAAATAAATCAGTATAAGACAAAACTAATCAGTCTATAGATGTACCATATTAAATTCCAAGTGGTTAAATGTGAACTAATTAGAGTATTACATTAATTAGTCAATGGTCTTTTTTAACTCATTTTTATCATTTGTGAACGTGAAAGGCCAGCTGTGATGGCTAACTTTAGGGATCAATTCGATTTCTTTAATATCAAGTTGGATTTGTTGTTATATTAGACCCTACTAATAGATAGAAGAATGAAATATGAAATCATATGACAATTCCAAACAAATTGAAATATTAAAGTAGTACATAGTACATGTCTTAAAACACAAGTTCTAAAAGTCAAATGCATAAAGTTGAGTTTAAAGGAAAATATATTTGTATACTATGTTTTAATTTGTGAAGTTATGGTTTTGATGAATTCTCAAGAAAAACTAATTCAAATTATGGAAATTGAGCATTATATATAGGGCAATCTTGAAACATTATATTGTACTGGTGGTAATGCTTCCCATGATTTTATTTTCTCTTCTATTTAATTTTTAATAACTATGCTTCCCATGGATTTATGCTAAAAGTGAATGTCCGTTTCATTTTATTTTATTTTATTTTTTCTCTTTATTAATTCAATGTCTTATCAATTCAAAACTGAAATAGTTTTGAGTACAATTTAAAATGGAGGTTCAATTGATCCGTTTCACGGATCATTGAAACTAAAGTCTTAATTTTACAAGTAAAATAAGAAAAATGCAAAGTGAATTTATCATTTATTATGCTTAATATATAAATTAATTATTTCTAATTTTCTAAAGTTGGATAATCATATTTCCCCTGAGAAGATCATAGTATGGCCCATTACCAAAAGTTGGGCTAAAATATAGAAATTTTCCTTTGGGCTAATTAGGATATAAAATCTAACTAAGTTGTTTAATCTGGGCCTTTATTTTGAATGCGAAAAGAATATTTTTTTGGCCAACATCCTAAGTCTGATTATATTATTTCTGTATTAACCATTTTTCTTTCTCTATATCATATTATTTGCAATTGCAAGTAAATATAAAACTCGGGTAAAGTTCGTAATATTTTTATCAAGTTTAAAGTTCATGGGAAAAAATGTAACTTTTTTAATATTCCTTGATATTAGGGGCAAACATCCCTAAAAAAATTATTTGAATAATATGGAGTAGTAATTAAAATAAACTTTTGAAAGTGAAAAGTAATCAGATGATGCTAGCCCGTCTTACTAGGAGAGTTTTGAGCTACTCAAAATACTCGACCTAGAAGATTTTGGGGTGAAGAGTTTATCAGAAACTATCGGCACATTGATCGAGTTAAGATATTTGGGATTGAGAAACAATTACATACAAGAGATTCCGCACTCGTTTGGTGGCTTGAAAAGGCTTGAGACACTTGATATAGCTCTAAACTTTATGGTGGAAGTGTCGGATATTATACGGGAAATGGCAAACCTTCGTAATCTCCACATGTCTGATGTGATATGTCGAAAGCCTTTGAAAATAGGAAAGTTAGAGAAGTTAAAGACCCTAACCTACATCTCTATTTATGATTGGACGGATGAGATGTCAGGCGTGGAGATGATGACTCGTCTCAAAAAATTGGGCTTCGAAGAAGTTGATGAAAACTTGGATGTAGGCAAGATCTTTGCTAATTTGAAGAAATGTTGGGCTCTTGATCACCTTATCTTGAAAAGGTGTCGTTTCAGAAGCATGTCGTGTTTAGATGAGATTATTGCTCTGCGTAGACTCAAAGCTATCAAACTGGATGCCTCAAATTGCAGAATGCATACACTGGTCGACAAATGGTGATCCAACACAATGGATTTCGCTGGCTTAAGGTCCTTTGCATTGGTGAGTTGTGGAATCTTAGAAATTTACATGTTAGAGAAGGTGAAATTGTCCACATTTGGACACCCTCCCAGAAGAAATTGGGTTGATGATGTATCTTAGGAAGTTTAAGATGGTTACTACAAAACACATTGCAATAAAGATCAAAAATTCAAGTCTAACCTCCAACATATTGGAGGTGGATATCAGTCCATAACTTGTACTAGTACTACCTTCGTCTCATTATAAGTAACTCATTTCATATTTTAGCAAAAATCAACCTCTTTATTTTTTCTTACTTTATTATCTTTTCTCTTTTGCTTTATTCTATTTGCACTAACTTATTAATCAAAACTTTTTTAATCCATGTGCTGAAAAGAAATGGCTTCACTTTTTTCTTTTAATAATTCTAGGATTTTCTTAAAAATGATATAGATATCTAAAATTTTAAAACAAAATTCACAAAGACCTATTCATGTGTCGATGTCTTCCAAGCGATAAAATGCCAAATTATGTCATAATGTATAGTGATGGATCCGCGAATTTCTGATGTTAGTAAAAGCTGGTAGAGAATGAAAACTACAACACACAGAATTTACGTGGTTCGATTTACTGAAGTAAATCTACGTCCACGGGAAGAAGGGAGGGCTAGATTGTATTGCTTGATCTGTTTTCTACAGCTTACAAATACAAACTTGCTATTTGCTATATGGTGTTTTTATCTCTAGAGAGCTTAACCTTCTCGTATCAGATCTAAGTTCTATTTATATCTTGAACTAAGATCGTGGCTTGCATCACCACCCTAAGTCGTGGATGTCGTGTAGGTCATGGCCTAAGATCGTGGATGTAGCGTAGGTCATGGCCTACGATCGTGGCCTGAGTTGACACCACGTGGTAGTGGGTGTGTTGGACATCCTGTATGGGTCCACTAACTCCTTGTTCGGTCGAATACTGAGACCGAACTGCTTTGGTTGCCGATCTGAGAGTAGAGCTTGATGCCGACCTGAGAGCAGAGCTTGATAGGATGGCTTTTACCGAGCTGTAGGCTGAGGCCGAACTCTTTGGTAATGCCGAACTCATACTCCTGCTTTGGTTGCCGATCTGAGAGTAGAGCTTGATAGGTTGGCTTTTACCGAGCTGTAGGCTGAGGCCGAACTCTTTGGTAATGCCGAACTCATACTCTTCCTTGGGCTTTGGGCTGATGGGCCGTCATTGCTGTTGGGCTTGTTTAGTACGCACCCCATCACTACCCCCCCCGAAAAGCGAAGTGAATCACTTCGGCGAAGCGAGTCACTTCGGCATTCTGGAAAAGGGTACGGGGGAGGCTGAAGTCAGGGGACGTGCCCTGCGCGTGACTGCATTAAATGCGGCATTAAATGCGACAGTAAAATCCGGCCGTCGAATCCTGAAAAGGTGGAATATGAAACGGTGCGATGATTTGAAATCTTTTCCAAATCTGATAAATACCGCCTTTCTTCATCATTTGAACACCTTTGCTATTGGCTTCTTCTGCACTCTCTATCTTTTGCGTGAAAAATTTCCTTCCGCTTTCAAAAATTTCCTCAGGATTTCTTCAAACTTTCAAAGAGTAAGAACCATGTCTGCTTCTTCTTCGTCTGAGTCTGGTAGCGGTAGAAAAGGGGGTAAGGGGTCTTCTAGCCGGAAAGAATCCGGGGAGAAGACCGTAGAGTATTTTCACAGTATCTTGAGTAAGGATACTGTGATATCCCTTTACGAAAAATACTCTTTTCCTGGGGGGAAGGCGGTGGTTCCCGACGATGAT
The DNA here is from genome assembly GCF_004379255.2 of Salvia splendens. Taxonomy (NCBI): domain Eukaryota; kingdom Viridiplantae; phylum Streptophyta; class Magnoliopsida; order Lamiales; family Lamiaceae; genus Salvia; species Salvia splendens. The sequence continues at coordinate 500,082 of NC_056043.1, read as the reverse complement.
CATAGGGCTAACGACCCGCCGGAGGGTTATGCCACCGTTTACGAAGCCTGCTTAGAATGCGGGCTTCGTTTCCCTCTTCCCCCACCTTTTGTAGAGCTTCTTGATTTTTTTCAACTCCCTTTAGGTCAGGTGACTCCGAACTCTTGGAGGCACTTGTCGGCTTTTGCTGCCGAACTCCGTAGGTTAGATAAGGATCTGTCTCTGCGGGCAATCCTTAATTTTTTCCAATTTAAAAGGAAGGGATCTTGGTTTTACTTGATCCCCTTACAGCCTTTTAGGGCATTCTGCAAAACCAAGTGGCCGAAATGGCAAAACCGCTTCTTTTTTTATAATAGGACAGCGGCTCCGGGCTTCCCCTGGAGAGGGCCGAAGTCCGTGATTCCTCATCCTCGGTTAGAACCATTGGCCGAGCTCGATGGCGAGCTCAACAAGATTCCCGTAGTTAGGAAACAATACACGGAGTCTGAGCTCGTCAAGGGCGACGTCGTGTTCGACATCTCGTCTTCGGACGAAGAGGCCGAGGGTGAGGATTTTTCTTTACCTTTATGTTCTACTGCTTTAACGAAGAAAACTAACCTTGCTTTCTTGCTTTTTGGCAGTGTACATGCTGAACAAGGCTACCCGAAAATCTTTGGAGTCCAAGGAGCCGGAGAGGCCGAAAACCACCAGCTCGGCGTCTGATGCCGAGAGGACTCCGAAAAGGCAAAAAACCTCTTCGGATCCGAAGAAGCCGGAGTCAACTTCGGCAAAGGGGAGGGGGAAGGCCCAGAAGCCCCCGAGAGCGCCCGAGAAAGACGTGGTCTTGGCGCCTCCTTCGGAACATATCTGTGAGCCGTTTTTATGGCCCACGGACTTCGCCGAGGTGAATTCTCTTCTTGATTTTCTGGCCTTGCTTTTTTCCTGTATTTTTTGTGGTCCCTTTGTTGACTTTTTTCTTTATTCATTTTCAGAGGAACGATATGCTCTCCAAGCTCGTCGCCGTCGAACTCTCCAAAGCGTCCAATGACTATGCTGAGATGCAGAGGAAGTTGGCGGCTGCTTGTCATCGGGCCGAACAGGCTGAAGCTAACTTTGAGAAGGCCAGAGCTGCTAGGATTTCGGCCCAGGATGAAGCTCAGTTTGCCAAAAACCAGCTCGTCATCCAGCGGGAGCAGACGAAACGGAGGGATGCTGCTGCCGTGGTTGCCCAAGGGGAGGCTCTCCGTGTTTACACGGAGAAACTCTTTTTGAGCAGCCAGTTCTCGGCCTTTGTCGGTAGTCTGGTAAGGCTAATTGCCGATAAGGGCGAGCAGGGGGCCGATGTCGTGCTGCCTCTGTACAGCCGAGAGATAGCGGCTCGGCTTCAGAATCTGCCGCTCCTTGAGGAGCTCGCTTCATCTTCGGACCTGCTTTCTGCAGACCGAGTCCGGAGTTGTCGAGCTGATCGGGACGAGAACCTGGAGGCTATCTTTGCCTCCGTGGGACCCGTTTCACCCGCTTCGACTTACAACGGAGAGGGTGAGGCCGAGCCACTGGAGCGGGAGGCCGAAGTCGATCAGGCCGGGCATCCGGAGAAGGAAGCCGATCAGGAGGCGGAGGCGAGGCCGGCAGGAGGCGAGGCTGAGGCTGAGGTAGCCCAGGAGAAAGAAGCTGTACCAGACCGAGGAGCCGGAGACGAAGCTGGCGGAGTATGATTTCGTCTCCCTTCTCTTAGTCTAGTTTCTTCCTTGTAAAATGGCCTTGAAGCCCTAGTGTAAAAAATTTTCCTTGTGAATGAAAAATTCTCTACACTTGTCTTCGTATAGCTTTTCGTACTCGCCTTTATTCCTGTTGTATTTTACTATCTGCTCGGTACAGCTGCCGAACTAATATAGCTGCTTTGTACCCAAGGAGATGGAGATACTTCACTGGAAACGGCTGTACTCTTCGGCTTTGGACGAAGCTGAGAGAAGAGCTATAGCCGATCAGACGAAGAATGACGAGCTTCTGGCTCGTTTAGTGAAGCTGGAGGCCGATATCAAGGACTTAGAGTCCGATAAGAAAGATCTGGAGGCCGAGCTGAATACGGCCATTGCTGAGAGGACTGCGTATGAGGATTACATCCGTGTGCGCGGGGGAATGACCATATCAGATGTTCAGAGTCGAGTTGACGAACTGTGGGAGGAATATCATGTACTCCGTATGAACAATGTGCTGGAGAGCCCGGCTTGCCAACAAGTTGTGACATCACTGCGGCGTTGGGCTTCTCGGTACAACATTGTTCTTTCTCGGCGCCCCTCCATAGAAAGATTCCTTCGGCATATCGCGCCAACAGATGCTCGCACTCCAGATCAAACCTCTGGTTCCCTTGTTCAAAATCCTACTCCCAGCCAACAACGAACTCCGGAACAGCCGGAAACGTCAAGACGAGAACGGGCTCAGGAGCAACCGGAATCGTCAAGACAGGGACGGACTGAAATTCGCCGAGGAGTTGTGACTATGAGCGAGCAAGATCAGCAGATGCTTATTGCAGAGACTCTTCATCGCCGAGGTGTTAGGACTTCTCGGGCTCGGGGAAGAGGCGTTGGGTCGAGGATAGCATCTCGTCGACCTGCTTATTCTTCATCTGCTCGGAACAACCGAACTCGGCTTCCAGAGGATTTTGCAGATAGGTGGCTTAACTTCAGCAACCCTGGACAGTAGAATAGTCCTTTGTAATAGCGTAACGCCATTTTGTAGGGTAGCTAAGTTGTATGCCGAACAAGATTTGAAAAATGAAATTTTGTTTTCGCTTCTAACACTGTATTTACAGCTTAGCGAAAAAATTTCATCGTACTCGTCCTCGGTCTTATGAAGTAAACTTCTTTGACCGGACTTGGGCCTTGGTCTTATGAAGTAAACTTCTTTGACCGGACTTGGTCCTTGGTCTGATGAAATAAACATCTTTGACCGGACTCGTCTTTGGTCTGATGAAATAAACATCTTTGACCGGACTCGTCTTTGGTCTGATGAAATAAACATCTTTGACCGGACTCGTCTTTGGTCTGATGAAATAAAAATCTTTGACCGGACTCGTCTTTGATCTGATGAAATAAACATCTTTGACCGGACTCGTCTTTGGTCTGATGAAATAAACATCTTTGACCGGACTTGGTTTGTGTTCTAATTTGGCGATTTTTGTCGCCGGGATCGAACTTTCCCTTGTCCTAATTCGGCGAGTTTTATCGCGTGGATCGGACTTTCCCAGTTAACCGAAGTGGTCTTATGCAGTAAACCTCTTTGACTAGACGTGGTCGTCCCCGGCCTTATGAGGTAAACTTCTTTGACCGAACTTGGTCGTCCTAATTCGGCGAGGTTTATCGCGTGGATCGGACTTTCCCTTATTGCAGTTCGTTTCAGACGAAGTGCTTGTTAAGCTGAATCGCGGTCTTGTATCCTCCTTGGAAGCTTGGACTCACAATCGTCGGCTTATTGCAGTTCGTTTCAGACGGACTGCTTGTTAAGCTGAATTGTGGTCCTATATCCTCCGTAGAAGCTTGGACTCACAATAGTCTTTAATAATCGATCTAAAAAGGGGATCAGTCTTTAAAGAACGATATACCTTGGTACCATTTGTAAGAGACGACAAGCACATCGAGACAAAACACATAGAGAAAAAATGAAAAAGATGAAAGAAAAAAACTTTAAACTTTTTTTTAAAAAACGACAAGTAAAAGGTACAAGTAAAAAACAAACAAATAAAAACACATACCCCTATGACCGAACTAGACACAAGACGGACTGACCGGACTTTTGTCTCTTACAAGTGGAACTTCTTGAGGTTGGAGACGTGCCATGTTCGGGGTACTTGTTCTCCTGACATGTGAGTCAATTTATAAGACCCTTTGCCGAGGACTTCTGACACCCGATATGGACCCTCCCATGTGGGTTCGAGTTTGCCCAGCTTTTCTGCTCGGCTTACTTCGTTGTTTCTCAAGACGAGATCTCCCACTTGAAATTGAAGCTTTTTCACCCTTTGGTTATAATACCGGGCTACTTGCTCCTTATACTTGGCTGCTTTTATGCACGCCAATTCTCTTCTTTCTTCGGCGAGATCTAGTTCTGCTCTCAGTCCGTCGTCATTCATTTCTGAGGAGAAATTTAGAGTTCGGGGACTGGGTACGCCGATCTCCACCGGAATTACGGCTTCAGTGCCGTACACCAGACTATACGGAGTTTCACCGTTGGAGGTTTTGGGTGTAGTTCGGTAGGACCATAGGACTTGAGGGAGATTTTCTACCCATTGTCCTTTGGCTTGTTCTAACCGAGCTTTTAACCCTTTCACCAGAATCCGGTTCGTTACTTCCGTTTGTCCGTTTGCTTGGGGATGGGAGACCGAAGTGAACCGCTGTTGAATGTTCAGCTCTTGGCACCAATTCTTGAACGTCTTGTCGGTGAACTGAGTCCCATTATCCGAGATGAGGATGTGGGGTATGCCAAATCGGCACACTATGTTCTTCCAGACGAAGTCCAATGCCTTTGAGCTCGTTATCGTAGCTAATGGTTCAGCCTCCACCCACTTCGTGAAGTAGTCCACGGCAACGATAAGGAATTTCATTTGCCGAGGAGCTTGAGGAAGTGGTCCCACTATGTCTATGCCCCATTGCATGAAAGGCCAAGGGCTTTGCATAGTGTATAGATCGGTCTGCGGCATCCTTGGGACATTTGCATGAATTTGGCACTTCGTACACTTCTTGACGAGCTGCACTGCCTCTTGTACCATGGTTGGCCAATAATATCCCCATCTCAGAACTTTTTTAGCTAAAGCTCTGGCTCCGATGTGGCTACCGCACGATCCTTCATGAACTTCTCTGAGGATGTAGTCCGTCTCTTCTGGTCCTACGCACCGCAATAACGGCTGGAGGTAAGACTTTCTAAAGAGGACTCCTTCATGAAGTTCGTACCGAAGTGCTCGGCACGTGATCTTCCGAGCTTCTCTCTTATCCTCGGGCAATTGTCCTTGATTCAGGTACTGCAAGATCGGCGTCATCCAGTTCGGCGAGCTGGATACTGAATGTACTTCGGCTTCATCAATGCTTCGATGCATTAATTCTTCCGCTTTTGAGCTCGGATCTGAGGCCAACTTACTTAAGGCATCTGCTCGGCTATTTTCCGCTCTGGGAATGCGGATTATCCGAAAATAGGAGAAACTTCGGCTGATGCTTTGCGCTTTGTCCAAATACTTCTTCATTCTCTCGTCACGAGCTTCACTTGTACCCAACATGTGATTTACTATGACTTGTGAATCACAATGGACTTTGAGAGATTTGACGAGCAGACTTTGCGCTAACTGGAGTCCGGCCAGGAGGGCTTCGTACTCGGCTTCATTATTAGTAGTGGGGAATAGGAAACGAAGTGAGTAGGTTACCTCGTGTCCGTCGGGAGCGACAAGTAAAATACCAGCTCCACTTCCCATCTTGTTTGAAGCTCCATCTACGAATCCGCTCCAGCAGTCCGGCGGCTCTACTTCGGATTCCGAGGGCAGTGCTAGTTCGGCATTGGCAGAATTCTTCTGTTCGGCAATAACAGGAATTGCTTGATCGAACTTTGCTTCTGCAAGAAAATCTGCCAAGGCTTGTCCCTTGATGGCTTTCCGAGGTAGATATTCAATTGTGTGCTCTCCCAACTCTATAGCCCACTTGGCGATTCTGCCTGATGCTTCTGGTTTGGTCAACACTTGCCGAAGTGGCAGATCAGTTAAGACGCATACCTTGTGAGCATAGAAGTATGGCCGCAGTCTCCTTGCTGCATTTACTAATGCCAGAGCAATCTTTTCCAGTGGTTGATACCTGGTTTCTGGACCTCTTAATGCTCGGCTTGTAAAGTAGATGGGAAGCTGCTTTAGGCCTTCTTCTCGAACAAGTACCGCGCTGATGGTTTGATCCGATGCCGCTAAGTATAAGAATATTACTTCGGCTTCGGTTGGAGCAGAGAGAATAGGAAGCTCGGCTAGATAACTTTTGAGCTCGTCAAAGGCCTTTTTCTGCTCGGCTCCCCACTCGAACTTTGGTGCCTTTTTCAACACCTTGAAGAACGACAGTTGCTTTTCGGCTGCTTGGGAAAGGAATCGACTCAGTGCGGCTAGACATCCGGTTAGCCTTTGCACGTCATGTATGGACTTCGGCATTTCCATGTTCTGAACGACTTGAACTTTTGAGGGGTTTGCCTTGAGTCCGTCTTTTGAAACCCAACAACCTAGAAACTTTCCCGAATCTACCAAAAAGGTACACTTTTGGGGATTAAGTTTGAGGTTGGCTTTCTTGAGCACGTTGAGAGTGGACTTGAGGTTGTGCTCGTACTCCGAGGTGCTTTTGCTCTTGACGACTATATCGTCAACATACACTTCGACCTCCTTTCCAATCAGGTGCCGAAAAAGCTTGTCTACCATCCTTTGATAAGTGGCTCCGGCATTCTTTAAACCGAATGGCATCTTTTTATAAGCGAAAATGCCGAAATCAGTAATGAAGGCCGTTTTTGAAGCGTCAATCTCATCCATTAAAACCTGATGGTATCCTTTGTATAGATCAAGAAAACAAAAAATTTCAAAGCCTATCAGAGCTTCTACTTTTTTATCTATGTTCGGAAGGGGATAGCAATCTTTGGGACAGTGCTTATTTAGATCGGTGAAATCTATGCACATCCGCCATCCTCCTTCCTTTTTCTTGATCATGACAGGATTGGCCACCCACGAAGGATACTTCACTTCGAATAACACATCCGCCTTCAATAATTGACGGACTTCGTCATGGATGACTTGACTTCGTTCTGCCGCAAAGAGTCTTTGCTTCTGTTTTATCGGCCGGACCGAAGGATCAATATTTAAACGATGAGTGATTACCTCGGGGGGCACTCCGGTCATGTCCAACGGAGACCATGCAAAGACGTCTTTGTACTCCTTGAGGAGCTGGATGGTTTTTTCCCGAAGTAGAGGCGTTCCCGCGAAGCCGATCTTAACCGTTCTGGATGGATCGTCTTCGTACAGCTGAACTGTCATTGAGTTCGGCTCCGGTATGACTTCGGTCATCGCCTCTGACTCCGGCTGCTGTGATTGCTATGCTTGGTGGTGCCGATCTGACTGTTCGGCACTTCTAAGCGCAATTTGCAGACATTCCTTTGCTCTCTTTTGGTCACCTCGGATGACCGCTATCCCTCCTTTAGTAGGGATCTTGATGGTGAGGTGATAGGTGGAGCAAACGGCCCGAACTGTGTTGAGCCAGTCTCTTCCCAGGATGACGTTGTACGGGGACCGAGCTTTCACCACGAAAAACTCAATCATCGTACTGGAGCTAGTAGGCGCTTTCCCCACCGTGATCGGAAGGCTGATAATACCTTCAGGGCGGGTGTCCTCCTGGGTGAAGCTCTTCAGGGGAAGCGGAGCCGGGCTGAGCCGAGCTGGGTCCACTTCTAGTTTGTCGAAGCACTCTTTAAAAAGAATGCTGACTGACGCTCCTGTATCCACAAACACCCTGTGGATCAGTTTGTTTGCCACTCCGGCTTGGATGACAATGGCGTCTTGGTGAGGAGAGATGGCCGGGACGGGATCAGCATCCGAGAACGTAATCACTTCGTCCTGCTTCAGCCTTTTATGCGTTGGCTCTTCTCGATTGGAGCCTCTGCGCTCTGACTTCAGGGACGACTTGGTCTTCCCGGCAGGGAGAGCGTCAATAGTCAGGATTACTCCATCATATTGCGGCTCGTCATCGTCTTCAGGATCCGGCTGCCTTTTCGGATCCTGAGGAGCGCAGTTCGCACCTCTCTGCTTCTTATTCTTCTTTGACTGCTTGCTTTGGTATTTTTTCAATGTCCCTGCCCTCACAAGAACATCGATACCTGCAGCCAAGTTTCTGCACTCCTCGGTATCGTGACCGTGGTCTTGATGGTAGGAGCAGTAGTTATCCTGGGGTCGGCGCGCGGCAGATTTCGTCATCCGCTTTGGCTTTTCGAACAGGTCAGAGTGTAGTTCGAAAATTTCCGCTCTCGGCTTGTTCAGCGGTACGAACTGAGCGGGCGGCTTCTCGGGATTGAGACGGGGTCCCAATCTGTCTTGCACCGGAGTCCTTTGAATCCTTTCAAAAGGAGTTCGGCGAGGATGTCCCTGATCGCCAAAAGGAGTTCGGCGAGGATGTCCCTGATCGCTATGATCGGGCTTCCTCCTGTCTCCTCGGGACGATGAGCTGTCTAACGACCGTTTGCGACGGTCTGCCTCATCGGCCCGGGAGTACTGGTCCGCAATGTCCCACATTTCCTGAGCTGTCTGCGGACCGCACTCAACGAGCTTCCTGTAGAGAGCTCCGGGCAGGATTCCATTTTGGAATGCCGAGATGACAAGCAGATCGTTGAGATCGTCTACTTGCAGGCATTCCTTGTGGAATCTTGTCATAAAGTCGCTGATTTTTTCGTCGCGACCTTGACGAATGGAAAGCAGCTGAGCCGAAGTGATTCGGGCTTCCGCTTTCTGAAAGAACCTCCTGTGGAAGGCATCCATTAGATCTCGGTAAGATCTGATGCTGCCCTGGGGGAGGCTATCGAACCACCTTCTCGCGTTCCCGATGAGCAGCTCGGGAAACAGCTTGCACATGTGGACCTCGTTGAGACCCTGGTTCGCCATGTTATACTGATAGCGCCCCAAGAAATCGTGAGGGTCCACGAGCCCGTCGTAAGTCATCGACGGAGTTCGGTAGTTCTGTGGTAGGGGAGTTCGGGTGATGTCGTCCGAGAACGGAGTCTTCAGTGCTCCGTACACGGCGAATCCGATATCTCGTCGGTATGGAAGAGATTGAGTTCTCCTGTGATTCCGGTACCGAGGAAGAGCAGGAATATGTCGGGGTTGAGGATTCTTCTTCCTGGAAGACACGGCACTACTGCAGTAGTGACTTTCATGTCTGGATGAGGAAGGAGAATCCTCCGCTTTCGTCTTCGGCTCCTGGCTCTTTTGCAGGAAGGCTAAGAACTCATCCTGCTTCTCCGCCAAGAACAGCTTGACAGCCTCATTCAAATCAGGCTGCTGGGAAGACTCAGTGGGACGATTTTTGGAGCGGCCTGTTCCTTCGCCATGAGAACTGGTGGTGGATTTATCCCTAGGCTGTTTTCCAGACCTATGGGATGGATTGGCTTCCTCCTGGTTCTCACGGGCAGGAATACGGGTACTCTGCGATCTGGTATGCATTTTTTGGGTGGAAAAAAATGGATCAAAAATTCGCTTTATCACAAATTTTGTTCTTCGGTTCCCACAGACGGCGCCAGTGATGGATCCGCGAATTTCTGATGTTAGTAAAAGCTGGTAGAGAATGAAAACTACAACACACAGAATTTACGTGGTTCGATTTACTGAAGTAAATCTACGTCCACGGGAAGAAGGGAGGGCTAGATTGTATTGCTTGATCTGTTTTCTACAGCTTACAAATACAAACTTGCTATTTGCTATATGGTGTTTTTATCTCTAGAGAGCTTAACCTTCTCGTATCAGATCTAAGTTCTATTTATATCTTGAACTAAGATCGTGGCTTGCATCACCACCCTAAGTCGTGGATGTCGTGTAGGTCATGGCCTAAGATCGTGGATGTAGCGTAGGTCATGGCCTACGATCGTGGCCTGAGTTGACACCACGTGGTAGTGGGTGTGTTGGACATCCTGTATGGGTCCACTAACTCCTTGTTCGGTCGAATACTGAGACCGAACTGCTTTGGTTGCCGATCTGAGAGTAGAGCTTGATGCCGACCTGAGAGCAGAGCTTGATAGGATGGCTTTTACCGAGCTGTAGGCTGAGGCCGAACTCTTTGGTAATGCCGAACTCATACTCCTGCTTTGGTTGCCGATCTGAGAGTAGAGCTTGATAGGTTGGCTTTTACCGAGCTGTAGGCTGAGGCCGAACTCTTTGGTAATGCCGAACTCATACTCTTCCTTGGGCTTTGGGCTGATGGGCCGTCATTGCTGTTGGGCTTGTTTAGTACGCACCCCATCATATAGGAATTATTATGTGGCATATTAATTATATGAATACTGGTTATTTTTATTATTATCTATTAAATTTAATATTTTTTATGAAAATATTAAATGAATTAAAATATGTGTCGTTATGGGCGGCATGTCCCATTAAATGAACGTGGACACACGAAAATAAATGAGTATGGAACAATGTTATAGTTGGCTTTATTTTACAAGAGAATGTCCTTTTTATTTTATATCTTTTCTCTATAATTTATTTTCTGATAATTCTGTATGGACGCACAGAAAAGTAGCTTGATCTATAATACTCCCTCTTCTCACGAAATAATGTCTTGATTTGTTATTTTGGAACCTTCACAATTTAAAATCCCAACCTATTCTATTAAATTTTTACACTCACATTCTACTATAAAATTATACTAATATGTATTGCATTCCACTAACTAACTCTGCTGCTATGCTACACATTTCTTAAAACTTATGCCGAATTAAACTGAACTATAAATCATGGACGAAGGGATTATCTTGTCATTTCAAAATGAAATAGTTTTTTAGAATAATTTGAATGAAGGTTCAGTTTATCAGTTTTAAATCCATGGATCATTAAAACTGAAGTTTTAATTTTTCAAGTAAAATGGAGTAAGATAATTGCAAAATGGATATTTATGATAAGCTTATTATTTCAATCACATATTATGGCCCATTACATAAAGTTGGATCAAAATATTGGAAAAAAATTCTTTTGGGCCTTCATTTTGCATGAGAAAGAGAAAGAGAAAGCATATTTATTTGGGCCAACTACCTAAAGTGAATAAATCATTTTTCTAGTAATTCTTTTATTCTTCAAAGTACACATTTGTTTTGATGAATATTTAAAATTTCATAAAACTATAGTAGATAGATTCAATGAACCAGAGCAGTTGCTAATGCTTCAAATTTCAAGAAGTTAATTTTAAATCATTGATCATCAAGCTCATTAAATCATCACTTGTAAATCATTTAACATAAATCATCAATGTATATTAGTATTCTAATCAAAATATTTCACATACCCAAATAAAAGTAATATAAATAAATACTGTATATGATACCCAAATAAAATCAATATAAATGAATAGATAAATGAAATTTCAACATAGAATAAATGTGAATTCCATACAAAACTCGGTGACAAAATTGCATTAAATGTGTATACTTTTAGATCATCTGCTTCTTCAAGCTCTCTCTCTTTTGGAATTAAATATTAAATATACAAAAAAAGGAGAAAAGCTCATTAAAGATCTGCTTGTTCATTTTAGCTCCACACAGAGCTTGAGAGAGAAGTGAAGAGAGAGATCAGTTGCTTTTCCCTCACTCACTACTAACTTTAACTCATTTATACCTCGGACCAGTCTTCTTCTTTTCCTTCTTTAGGGTTTTGTCCCAACCAACTCCAAAAATTAACCTCAAGATCTCCTTTGCCTTTTGTTTTCAGTTTGCAATTTGCCTGTATTCAACTTAAAAGGGGGGAAATTGAAAAAAGGGGTTGCAAATTTGGAGCTATGTGTGAATTGGGATGAACAAATTTGACATTTTTGGGGGATTTTGGGAGGGTGGGGGGGGGGGGGGGGGGGGGGATGAGCTTGAGTGGTTAAGCTTCTTTCTTTTCTTGCCCTTAGTTTTGGTAGTTCTATTTTAGGAAATAAAAATTGAGTCTTTTTTTCCTTCTTTTGGAATATGAGGTTGTCTTCTTCTTCTTCTTCAACTAATACTGGATTTAATGATCAGTCTGAGGAAGGTAAGCTCTATTGTTTGCTTTAATTCACATTAGGTTTGTTGTATTTTTCATGGGAATGCTTTATTTCAGCTTCTTTTTTTGTGCTTGTGTTGGCAGGGGAGAAGAAATGCTTGAATTCGGAGCTGTGGCACGCTTGTGCCGGCCCTCTGGTGTCGCTTCCCCAGCTCGGGAGCCGGGTGGTTTACTTCCCTCAAGGCCATAGTGAGCAGGTTTTGTGAAGAATTTTCAGTTTAAGCAGTTTTTATTTTAGCTGTGGAGTATATTTTAGGGTATTGATACACTGCTTTTTTCGATTTATATGATATTTCTGAGCTTGCAGCTTATTGATGTAGTTGGAAAATTTAATTGAATTCTATGTATAGAAAAGCCGATAGCTTAGTGTGATGCATAATCGATCATAGAGTAGTGGAACGGTGAATTTTACAGGATTTTAGACCGAATTGGAACCCCGTCACTTTGAGTTGCTTATGTAGTGAATTAGCATGTATTTTCATGTTCCCCCTTTTTCCAAGTAATTGGTGAGTTGAACAATGTGATTATTCTCGTAAATTTTACGGTGACCTGTTCGTGGAGCCTTTGTAGTCACTTTAGGCAAGTAGTTTTTGCTCGAAGATACTATATTTGCGTTGGTGGACGTGCGACATAGGCAAACATTGATTTGGATTGCCTGAAATCGAACTTTTAAATTTGTTTTCTTGAAGTGTTATAGTCCTATGTCTTGATATATATCGGACTTATGATGATGGTGGTCTTAAGAACTAAGCTATCTTAGGGTTACATCAAATGTCTCGTATCTCTTTGGTGGTATTTATCCAGGTTTCCGCCTCTTCCAACAAGGAAGTAGATGGCGCTGTCCCTAACTATCCCGGCTTGCAACCGCAACTAATATGCCAACTTCACAATGTTACCATGCACGTAAGTTGTGTATTATACCGTCATTGTATGATTTTACTATATTTTAAAATCTTATGGAGAGCTTTGTTCTTAAAATCTTGATTTTCTAAACTGCAGGCTGATGTTGAAACCGATGAAGTCTACGCTCAAATGACTTTGCAGCCGCTTACCCCTGTAATTTACTTTTAGACTTATTTATATTTGTGTTCTTGATTTCGTTATTTTATTGTTCATTAGTTTGTCGTTTGCTATTTTGTTAGCAAGAGCAGAAGGACATATGCCTACTACCGTCAGAACTCGGCACTCCAAGCAAACAGCCAACGAATTATTTCTGTAAAACGTTGACTGCTAGCGACACCAGCACTCATGGAGGATTTTCTGTCCCTCGTCGAGCAGCTGAAAAAGTTTTTCCTCCGCTCGTAAGTTTACTAGTGCCTCGCTATCCAGTTTTTTGGTCGTCATGAATTTCTATATTTGAACTGTGTATTTACTGCGTGTATAGGACTATTCTCAAACCCCTCCGGTTCAAGAATTAATCGCAAAGGATCTTCACGGCAACGAGTGGAAGTTCAGGCATATATTTCGAGGTGAGTTGTTTGTACGAAATAACTTGTTCGAAAAGGGGCTATAGTATTTTTTTTTCCTAGTTATAATCGAAATCAGGACAATGTAGACTTCTCTATGTTGTAGCTATTGTGATGGCCAATTTATGAAGCTGCAATCTTGTCTTTTCCAGGTCAGCCGAAGAGGCATCTCCTAACAACAGGCTGGAGCGTGTTTGTGAGTGCAAAGAGACTAGTTGCCGGAGATTCTGTTATTTTCATCTGGTATGCAGCTTTATGCTCTTTAGGCTTTGTCATTCGAGCTTTTGATCGACTTTTGGAAGGATAATATTCTAAATTTAGAAAATTCATACAAAATGGATTAGATTTAGGTTGTTTCCATTTGTAATTACGGCCACGACTTTTTTTGTAGGAACGAAAACAACCAAATGTTTTTGGGGATTCGGCGTGCCAGTCGACCGCAAACTGTCATGCCTTCATCAGTGCTGTCAAGCGATAGTATGCACATTGGGCTTCTTGCTGCTGCTGCCCATGCTGCAGCTACGAATAGTCCGTTCACCATTTTCTACAATCCCAGGTAAATTTCCGCAACAGCTTACCGTATTAGGCAATATCCAGCTTCAAATTCTTGGGTTTACAAATTTCAGGGCGAGTCCATCGGATTTTGTGATACCTCTCGCAAAATATGCCAAAGCAGTTTATCATACGAGAGTTTCTGTGGGTATGCGCTTTAGGATGCTTTTTGAAACTGAAGAATCGAGTGTCCGGAGGTACGTCTTTTCATTTTTCGTTTCCTCCTCTTCCATTATGCAAATTTCTTTTTATATATTTTTCTTGAATTTGGGATTTTTAGGTATATGGGCACAATAACGGGTATCAGTGATTTGGATCCAGTTCGTTGGCCAAGCTCACATTGGCGCTCGGTGAAGGTATGGACATATCTAAGCTGCTCTGATCTAATAATCAATTTAAAATTGGATAATATTTTTGAAGTTGTGGTGTCGTATATTTTCATGTTTAGGTCGGATGGGACGAGTCGGCTGCAGGGGAGAGACAGCCTAGAGTTTCATTGTGGGAGATCGAACCTCTGACAACTTTTCCCATGTACCCGTCTCCGTTCTCCCTCAGATTGAAGCGACCGTGGCCAACTGGACTGCCGTCATTTCCTGGTCTGGTTTATCGACTGACTTTGAAAATTTATGGTTTCCTTCCTCAATCGACCATTAATTTGATCCTACTTTATTCATGTTTCGTCGTTTAGGTCTTAAAGATGGCGATATGGGTATGAATTTTCCGATGCCATGGCTCCGCGGGGGTGTCGGAGATCAAGGCCTTCAGTCGCTAAATTTCCAGGGCGTTTCCCCTTGGATGTTGCCGAGGCTAGACAATTCGAATCTCTGTTTACAACCCGATATTTACCAAGTAATGGCGGCCGCTGCAATGCAGGACACAGGGTCGTTAGATCCCTCGAAAATCCTCAATCAGTCCTTCCAATTTCAGCAAAACGCCCCCAACGTTTCCGCTTCACTGCTACAGAATCAGATGCTGCAACAGCCCCATTCCCAACAGAGCTTCCTGCAGAACCTTCCGGAAAGCAGCATCGTTTCTCAGGCTCAGATGTTGCATCAACAACTACAGGGCCGTCATTCGTTTATCAATCATCTTCAGCAGCAGCTGACGCCTCAACAGCTGAATCCTCAATTTCAAGATCAGGTGACGAAAAAATCTATTCCGGCTAGCTTGCAGATGGGGTTGACTTCGGAATCTCAGTTCACGCCCGTGCAGGCCTTGTCTTCAACGAGCCAGCTACAGAACTTCTCCAACCTCATCGGGAATCACATGGCTTCGTCTAACAACTCTTCGATGCAAAGTGTTCTGAGCTCATTTTCCTGCGAAGGAACATCTCCACACATGAACTTGAACGGACCTCATCCTCTCGTCTCTCATTCCCCGGCAAAACGAGTAGCGTTAGACCCGCAGCTTCCTTCCAAGGTTTCTCATTTCGGAGTGCCCCATCTGGAAGAGCTGGTGACGCCTAATTCCAAGGTCTCGGACCTTTCGGCTTTGCTGCCTCCGTTCCATGGTAAAGAATTTTCGGATTTCCAAGGTGTGGCACATTCTCCCGACAATCTGATGTTCGGAGTCGGTATGTCTAACCTTAGAAACAGTGGAAATGCGAACGAGCCGTTGTCAATGGCATATGCGAACCCCACATTTCCAAGTGGCTCAGGCACTGAATTTCCTCTCAACTCGGACATGACTTCCTCCAGTTGTGTAGACGGGTCGGGTTACATGCAGTCCTCGGAAAACGTGGACCAAACAAACCCGACATCGAGAGCCTTTGTAAAGGTGAGTAGCATTAGGTGCACATTGTCTTCTTCTCGATCACTGCGATCCAATTGCTGCTGATTTGCATAGTTTTCAATGTTGTAGGTTCACAAGTTGGGGTCTTTCGGGCGGTCACTCGATATCTCCAAATTCAGCTGCTATTCTGAGCTGCGGAGCGAGCTTGCTCGCATGTTTGGACTCGAGGGCTTGTTGGAAGATCCTCAGAGATCAGGCTGGCAGCTTGTATTCGTTGACCGAGAGAATGACATTCTTCTCCTCGGCGATGATCCTTGGCAGTAAGTAACCATCTCTCTTTGACACTGCTTCGATTATCTTTTGGTGCGTGTCACACGTCTGTTATAGATTTGATAACCTACGCTCGTGTGTTATAGTCTGCGAATCACATAAAAGAGTGATCAACCGGAATAGGTGGGACTCAAAATTGCGTCTTTCGACCAAAAATTCACCCACTCCACCACTAGGCCGCCTCGGGATTACATTCTACGAAGCCTTTACATCCTACATTTTCGTGTTTCTTGACAATCTAAGCATCTAGTCGTTTGCATCGCAGGGAATTCGTGAACAGCGTGTGGTACATCAAGATACTGTCGCCTGTTGAAGTGCAGCAAATGGGGAAAGAGGGCCTCGATCTTCCAGATTCGGCCCAAAATCATCGGGTCTCCACCAGCAGCAACAGCTGCGATGACTACATGAGCAGGAAGGACTCCAGAAGTGGCTTAAACGGCATACCATCCGTAGGGTCTCTCGAATACTGATGGAAATCTTGCTCGTCGTCCTCTTGAGTTCCTTCTCCCCCGGCCTTACCCGAAAAGGCCGAGGGTATGTAAGCTTGCTGTATGTATATTATATGGTGAATCCTTGTCTTGTTAGGGCTACTCTGTAAGAATTTTAAGAACATTTATTGCAATTTGAAATGAGGAAAAAATGTAGACTTTTATTGCTATATAGATATAGATACAGATGTTTTTGAACATTTGTAATCAAATGGTCATATATCTCAAAAATGGTCTATATCTTGGATTGATTGATGTATGTATATGGAAAAAATGAATCTGGTGAAGTTGAAAACCATTATTATGGAATAAAATGACAGCTTAAAGGGTACTAAATCTCTATTTATAGGTTTTTTATTCCTTTCTTATTTCTTATATTATCTATATATCTAAAATAAATGACAATTTTTTAGAGTGTTGGTTGATGGGCTTTGACACATTACATGTCACATTTTAAGGTAGCCATTTGAGTTACTTAATCCATTGGATTTATATTCATGCAATAGTGTTGGGTTGTTCAAGAATAAACACTATTTCGAGATTGTCCATGATTGAAATATCTTGGTATTACATGACATTAAGTATCAAAATGTATTTACTCAATCATAAAATATAGTAATAATCCATTAAATTGAATACTACTCGTACTATCTTAATTCATTAGTTTTTATAAACAAGTAAATTACACAAATTCATAAGAGTATTCATACTAATTATTCCAATTGAATACTATCTTAATTCATTAGTTTTAGTATAAACAAATAAATTACACAAATTCATAAGAGTATTCATACTAATTATTCGTAACTTATCAAATTTAAAAATAGTACTAAGATATCCCTTAATTTTCATGGATTTTATTACAATAGTACGGTGTTGAAAATTAGTAAAATAATATTAAACCAAATGGATAACGTGCAGCAATAAAAGTTAAATACTAACTTTTGTGACACATCATTAGACTTTTCAAAGACAGCACATGATACTAGACTATTCGAAACTATTGCATCATGTTATAGTCAAATAATATCTACTTATAAATGTGGTTGATTTTAGACTTTTTGCCGTTTTTTTAGTTCTTTATTCAGTTAAACATCTAGAATTTTTGTTGTCGGTCTTTTATTCTCTAAGTATTTGCTTAATATCATCCCGCTAAACATTATCAAAAGATATTACTCCTTATGTATAACTTGTACTAATATAAGTATCATTTGCCCTTCGCAATATATTTATTAATTATTATTAACAATATCATTGGTATCAAATACTCCCACCGTCTTGGGCACAGAGATGAAGAAATTGTATTGAAAAATAGGAGAAATGAATAAAGTAGGAAAGATAAAGAGATAATAGAGTTAGTGATGAAATAAAGTAAGAGTGATTAGATGTTTTGTTTTTTTATCAAAAGAAGAAATGATTTAACTTATTAGTTGGGACATTCCAAAAAAGATTGCGACTTAATTTAATTGGGATTGAGGGAGTATATTTTTGGCAGCTTCAGCCTATTATGTTGTATTGATATAGTAATTCTATCACATGCTAACCATGCAAACATACAAAACGCAAATCAAAATCAACACTCTCATCAAATTAATAAATTATGACCCTAATAACTTTTATTGATGCATAGTAACTAAATAACAAAAACTCATAATGAAATGTCTTTCTTTTCCATTGTAAAGTCAATAATTATCCTGACATAATTATTTTTGTATTTGACAATAAGACAGTGAAAATATCCTAGAAAATCAATAATTAAATAATTATATGAACATGATTATAGCCACGTGTGAGATGTGGCTATTGCGTCACATGTTTTAGTTGGTTCGTTACTTCACATTTATTTTGGTTAGTGAAAGCGACGGTCATAAGGGTCCCATCATCACCGACGGCCATTCATTCATTTTTAGATGTCACCACGGTTCGGGAACCGGCGGTTCACGGTATGGAACCGCCGGTTCCGGTTCAAGAAAATCTTGAACCTAAACCGGCCCGTCCTAGGTTCCATGGTTCCGATTCCTGAACCGTGAACCGGCGGTTCATGTCAAGGTCCGGAACCGCCGGTTCCTGTCCGGTTCCGAGCCGGTTCGGCGGTTCATGTATTTTTTTTAGTTAATATTGTAATTCAAGTAAAAAATGTAAATATGCTTGCATAAATAAAATTAGAATAATGCGATGTACAAATGCAATTTTATTGATACAAATTACAAATTTAAAATTACAAATTACAACTTAAAATTTACAAATTACAACTTAAAATTTATAAATCACAAAAGACTTAAAGTCTTGATTACAATTTACAAATTACATATTCGAAACAAATGGGAGAAAAAAGAAATAAAGAAAAAGGACTTGAGCTCAACTTAAATTTAAAATTTAAGTTGAGATGCTTACGTATCCTCAATGCTCAATTGCATTTTGGAATCAAAGTCCACGTAGTTCTCTTACCTTGCTTACCTATTTGGCTTGATCGGAGGAATTGGCCTACTCTTCTTCGTCGGGAAAGTAGTCTTGGTCGGGTTGTACTACTTGATTATCTCAATCCGGTTCTTGGTCTCTAATTTCGGCAGAGTACCAATCATCAAGTAACATGGTGGCTTCCATGTTTTGCCCGGTGAGTCTACTTCTTCTGTCGTCCAAGACGTTGCCTCCAACACTAAAGGCGGACTCGACGGCGACAGTGGAAACCGGAACCGAAAAGATCTCCTTGGCCAATGATGCAAGGATGGGAAAATCTTTCTCGTGTGATCCCCACCAATCTAGGACATCGATTTGTTGGGGAACGGGACCTCCTTCTTCATCATTGAAGGAAAAGTGTGAGTCAAAATATAAATCTAACTCACTTGCCGAATTTGCCGTCCTACCTCCGCTGCTGTAACCGTATAGGTCCGCCAATTGGGATTGGGCGTCGGGGTCATCAACTTGGAAGAAGCCAAAGTTATGTGTTGGACGGGGGGTCTAGGTCTCACTTGGTGGGTACTGTTGTACTTGGCTTCGTAATCGTGAAAGAGAGCCGGCAAGTCGAACTCAAAACTTCTTGGCAGGGTCCTTCTTGGCAGGGTTGGGAGGTGGGGAGGTTTATTTGGAATGTTTGGGCTAGGTTTATGTAGTTGTCGTTGTCCTCGTCATTCGATTACAAAGCTCGAAGTGGTTCAAGATCAATAGAAGCCAAATTGTTGTAATAAAATTCTAAAATTTTTAAAGTACCAACTAGTCTCCATTTTGGATCCAAAACTTTTGCAAACAAAAAACCGTTGGGATCTCATTGAAATACTTAAGCCATTTTTCAACCATATAATATAAAACACACATTAATTCAAGATTATTTGCGGAATTTTTCATTGCAGTTTTAAAACCAAGTGATATATACATGCAATGTTCTAAAACACGAACGGATATGCAATAATACACACCCGATAACTCAACGGTGGCATTTCTAAAACCTTGAATAATTTAAATAAACTCATGCTTTGATCCCAACAAGAAGAGGTTAGATATAAATCATCTACAGGGAAAGTTCTATAAAAATCAACCAAATATTCTATATGATCTAATGTAGAATGCAACATATCATATGTAGAGTTCCATCTAGTAGACATATTTAAAGTAAAAGTTGTATACCTTATTTTCTTCGAATGACAATACTTCTTCCACGCCTTGCCAATATGAGGCTTCCAGTGGATCAAGGATACAGCTGTTGTAATAGGTTGAATATGTCTTTGCCATAAAGACAAAGCATCTTGTACACATAAATTTAAAATATGACACATACATCGTTGGTGAAAATACTTACCACTTATCACCGGGGAGCAAGCCGCAATTAATTCGGGTATACTTGCAGTGTTAGCGGTTGCGTTATAAAAACCAACCGAAAATATTTTGTTGCATAAATCATAATCATTCAAAACTTGAATAGTTAAAGATGCAATTGCTTGTGCGGTGTGTGGTGAAGGAAATTGTCTAAAACCAATTAAACGTTTATTTAAAGTCCAACTATTATTTATAAAATGACATGAAATTCTCATGTAAGAATTTCTCTGGAAAGAATCCGTCCACACATCAAAGCAAATATTAACTTTGTGTCCCAAGTTAGATAAAAACTTTCCTACTTCTCTTTTTTTATCAAAAAACTGTCGGTTGTTAGATCTTTGAGCAGTTGAGGGGGGGGGGGAATTCTTTTTGTAGCAACATTAAATGCGGTTTGCATAGTAACTTCATATTTTTTGTCATGAAAAAAATTAAACGGCAAATGCTTCATTGTCGCCCATCTTACCATAGCATCGGTAACATTTTTGGGATCATATTTAAATAGAGGCGTACCTGTTTGAGACGATGAGCCGGCAGGGAAGTTTATTTGGCTTTGGGACTTAGTATGATCATATTCCACGGGATGTTTTACCAAATGGCGATGGAGAGTACCATATCCCCCACCAGTTCCAAATGGATAGACTTTCTCGCAATAGTTACAATATGCTTTGAACTCACTTGTCTCTATGGTAGTGGTCGGATCATTAGGATTTGAAATTACCACCGGGACCTTCTTGTATTGTTTGGTGAAAATATCGGATTTCAACTTTGGAGACATCTTCTTCTTTTGTCGTCCTGAAGGAGGAAGAGCATCGGTCTCCTCATAATTTTCGCCAACTTGGCCGGCGCTAGAAGGGGGAATTGATGCGATATATCATCGCCTTCGTCCGATGATAGATTCACATCGTATTCGAAATGCGAAGCCGAATGTGAATGCCCCCCTTCTTGGTCGATGTCGGCGAGGGCAAGTAACAAGGCCGCATTTCAATCTCCTTCCTCCTACGAAAATTATACAATTAAGTAAAAATACTAACAAAAATAAAACACATAGACACATAAATGTTAAAAAATGAAATTATGAATTTAATAAAAATGAATTAAAAAAACAAAAACATATTAGAACTTACTTGCGCTCGAAGAGCGGCTCGCCTTCCCACCTCCTCCGCAACTTGTGCTCTAGTAGGGGCACGTCGACGACGAGTATCACTTTGATCTTGGGCAATTCCCTTGCCCCGATCACCACCACGACGAGATGAAGACATGATATGTATGGAAATTGAAAGTGGAGAATAGAGACTAGAGAGTAGTGTGATTGTGTGAATATGATAACGTAAACGTGAGTAAATTATGAGCGCAAATAACGTAAACAACTTGAGCAATTAGAGAGAATGGTGGCTTGAGAGAATAGAGAAATTGAGATTGAGAAGAGAAAGACTTGTTAACACAAGAATGGGTGAGTAGAAATGAAGAGGAAGGGGGTATTTATAGGGGAAAATGTGATTAAATTAAATAAAAAAAATTTCAAAATTTCAAAATTTTGAAAATCCGGCGGAACCGCTGGTTTTTGGGTCGGAACCGCCGGTTTCGTCAAAGTTTTCTGACGAAAACTGGCGGTTTATAAACCGGTTTCTGAAAAGGCTAGGGTGTAGGTCGGAAATAGGCCTGAAAAGTTATCGGGAACCGTCGAACCGCCGGTTCCGACGAAACTGGTGGTTTTTAACCGGCGGTTATGGTTTGCATGAAATTGAAACCTGAACCGGCCCGGGGGAACCGACGGTTCCGGTCACGGTTCGAACCGTCGCTGACGGTTCCGGTTCCGGGCCGGTTCGGTTCAGTTTGGGGACCTCTATTCGTTTTCACTTAATTGTTTCTAATTTAATATTAATATAAATATCCATTTTATATAATGAATGTCACTTTACATAGTAATCAAATTTAATTCTAGTACAAACCAAAATGGATGGTTTACTTTGAATACGATATGATAAATTGAAAAAAAACAATACTATAGATTATTACCTCGTTTATTTTGATGGATTGATTAATTTTGAATTTGTCTGATTATCTTAATTCTTCAAATAATTAATTATATATTTTATAATTTGATCATATTCTCTAATTATATATCTCCCAATAAACAGTTTGATAAAATAGATATGGTAATCTATCTTGAAGTTATATAATAAAAAAAATATAAAACGTGTGTTTTTATTATGTTTCATTTATTTATCTTTCCTTTTAAAAGAAAAAAATTCCATTTAATAATACAAGTGATCAAATCTTTAACTTTTTATTAATATATCAATATTGTGATAACTTTTTATTAATATATCAATATTGTAACAGATATAAAATCAGTTGATAATAACAACCTATGTTATAATCATAGATGTCAACATGAATAAATTTGTATATCAACTAAATGTAATTGACATAGGTATGTCTTAGAGCATCTCCAATGGTCGGCGTCACCACCGGAGCGCCGATTTTTCGCCCACGCCGGTTTGACGCCGAACCATTGGAACCGGCGTGGGCGAAATCGGCGTCAAAATCGGCGTCGCCATGCCGATTCCCGCGCTGACGCCGGTTCCCACGCCGATCCTCACGGGCGCCATTGTGGCTCCCGGATCGGCGCCAAACCGGCGTCGGATTTAAATATTTTTTTTTTTTTTTCGCAAAACACAATATATACGCGCGTTGAACCTCATTTTCATTCGCACCACTTGTTTTAACGAGTACTCTCTCTCTACCTTACTTTCTGTACAAGATCAATAACGAGCAATGGAGAACAACTACGAAGGTACTCCAGTTAATCCCGGGGGATGGTCTCAGACTCCCCCGGCTCCCGGTGTAGGGTCTCAGACGCCCCCGACTCCCGGGGCAGGGTCCCATACTTCCCCGGCTCCTGGGGGAGGTGGTTGGCCTCCAATGAGCGGGTACTACAACGTGTACCCGTGGCAGCAGATGATTCCGGGGTGGGCACCCGGCATGCAGCCCCCTATGCAGATGATGCCGGGGTGGGCACCCGGCATGCAGCCACCGGCGCAGCAGATGATGCCACCGGCGCAACATATGATTCCACAGTCGCAGGCGACGCACGGGGGGGACAACGCCTATCGGCCGACTTTTGATTTTTCCACCGGTTCTTCGCACACATCGACCCCAACGGATGCACAGTATTCGGAGACCTTCTCCTTAGCGGACTTGGGTTTTGATATTAACGACGTTTCTGAAACTCTCATTCAAAGCCAGGGAGTAGGGTGGGGTAAGAAGAAGGGCAAGGCGAAGAAGGTCGGCGAGTCGTCGCAGCCCCGCGCCGAAATCCGGGGCCGGAGGAAGTGGACGGACGCGGAGAACGTTGCGGTTGCCAAGGCGTGGGTGAGTGTTTGCGACGATCCTCTCGTTTCAAACAACCAGAGGATCGTCAACTTGTGGGCGAAGATAGCTGCAGCCTACAGGGCATTTTGCCCTGAAGGGAGACCGTGCACCGGGGAGGAGGTCCGGAAGTGCTGGGACCGAATCAGGGCTGGCGTCTCTCGATTTTCGGGTTTGTACGCCAACGCCCTCCGCATGCAGACCAGTGGCCAAACAGAGGAAGACTGCAGGAGGATTGCGGAAAGAGCCTACCCCGATCCGGATAAGAAGTACTATGAGTTCACCTACTGGAACTGCTACGTTGTGCTCAACGAGTCGGAGAAATTCCGGGCAGGCGTCGACGCTGGCTGGCCGAAGAGGCAGAGACTGAACTATACCGGAGATTATAGCGGCAGCAGCGGTGGTTCGTCAGACCTCCCCGAGACGGCCCAGGAGGTCCCGACTCCTCGGTCGTTCGGTCGCCGACCTCGCCCGGTTGGGCAAAGGCGGGCGCAGCAGGTTGCGAGGGGGGGCACACCGAGTTCCCAGGATGTCCATTCGGCATCCCCCCTCGGCAGGTCTACCGAGGAGCTCAAATTCTTCGCGCGCCAACAAACGCGCGCTCAAATGGTGAAGACCTTAGCCGACTTCCAAGCGGCGGTGGACCCCGAGGTGAAGGATTTTCTTCGCGTATTGCTCCAGAGCCAGCGTGAAGAACTGGAGGCGATGAGGAGGGACACCGGCGGGAATAGCCGCGGCGTAGGTGGCGACGGAGGCGGCGGCGACGGCAGTGAAGAAGCGTTGGGCGACGACGGAGACGAGGACGGCGGCGATGAGTGATTTTGTTTTACTTTTTTAAATTAATGTACTTTTTACTTTTTGTAATTTTTTTAAATTGTTGTACTTTTTTTTAAAAGTAATGTACTTTTTAAATTTTAATATTATTATTCGAATTTTCCGTATTTGTCTCGTAAATTAAATTATGTATGTTGATACAATTGTAAATTAAATTATATAATTGTTATTAGTGATGTGGATAGGTAGTGTGAAGGCTATTTGATGGCTATTTGATGTCCAGTTGATGTGGCAAGCTGATGTGGCAGGAGAATTGTAGTGCTGATGATGTGGCAGTGTGAAGGCTATTTGACGGCTATTTGACGTCCGCCAGCATTGGAGATGCTCTTATGTTGACATGTAAATATTAATGTCGAAACGAAGACATTTAAATGTAGTTAACATATGTATATCTTCTGTTGACATTTAAATATTGATGTCAACAGAAGACCTATGTATGTCAACTCCATTTATTTGAATTACAAATGTCTTCGTGTTGACATCTATAATGTAGTATATTGTTGACATAGTTGTCAGGTTTTAATTTAAGAAAGTTATCAACCTAACAGAATCCTCGGTGACAAATTCTTATAGATAACTAAGAATCTCCACATTAGAGCATCTGCAGCGGTGCTCGTTGGGACGGAAGGCGTCCGTGCCGCTGGTGCGGCTCATCGCTGCTCGCCGCTGGCAACGGCGCTGCTCGATGCATCGAATTCATCCGTGCCGCTGAGCAAGCGACGTGGCGCGTTTCTATTCGCCAACGAATTTTCCGTTTAAATTTTTTTTAAATCGAAAATAATACCAAAAATTAAAAATATATATATTTTTTCAGATTTCCAAAAATATAGCCATTTTTTTACCATTTTTTGGAATTTTTTTGATTTTTTATAATTTTTAAAACCCCAAAATCATCTATAAATACACACATTCATCATCTATTTTTCACATCAAATTTATCTCTCATTCATCCTTTTTCATACAACTCATCTACATCTTCCTCTCTCACTCAAACTCTCTCTAAAAATGGATTTCACCGATATCATGGCTGAAGCGGAGCGAGAAGAACAAGAATACTATGAACAATATCGTGCCGCCTATGAAGCCTATGTCGCCGCCACCACCCCCGCCCCTCCTCCTCGACCAACTAGATCAATTTGCAGCTACATACCTCGTGACCGGGAGGGAGCCAATAAAAGGCTCGTTGCCGACTATTTTTCCAACCAGCCGCGGTTTCCGGAAGAGTACTTCCGGCGCCGTTTTTGCATGTCAAAACGGTTGTTTATGCGTATTGTCAACACATTGTCCTCCCGTGTTGAATACTTTCTATCAAGTAGAGACGCAACCGGTCGGCAAAGTCTCTCGGCGTTGCAGAAGTGTACTTGTGCCATCCGACAACTTGCTACTGGGCAAACGGCTGACCTCTTCGATGAGTATTTACATGTGGGTGAGTCAACTGGAATCTTATGGCTCAAAAATTTATGCGACGGAATTCATTCTGCTTTCGGTGACGAATTCCTTCGGGCATCCACCACTGAAGATTGTCAACGACTGCTTCATCTTGACGAAACAGTCCACGGTTTTCCCGGTATGCTTGGCAGCATTGACTGCATGCATTGGAAGTGGAAGAATTGTCCGACTGCTTGGAGGGGGCAATACTTAAGCGGCCACAAAGGCGGAGGTCCAACGCTTATCCTTGAAGCGGTCGCTGACTACCGCCTATGGATTTGGCATGCATATTTCGGTGTTTCCGGTGCCAACAACGACTTGAACGTGCTCTATTCTTCACCACTTTTCAATGATGTTTTGAATGGTGTAGTATCGGCGATTGACTCCACCGTCAACGAAAATGCATACCACATGGGTTACTATCTCGCCGATGGTATCTACCCAAGGTGGTCTACTTTCATGAAGACGTTCAGCAATCCGCAAGACCCGAGACGGATTCTTTTTGCGCAACGTCAAGAGTCTGCTCGGAAAGACGTCGAAAGAGCTTTTGGGGTCCTTCAAGCCCGATTCAACATTGTGAAGGCCCCGTCTCGGCTGTGGTACGTTAAGAATATCACCGACATCATGTACACGTGTATTATCTTGCACAACATGATTATAGCTGACGAAGGACCGAGGGCGGCTAACTTTTACGAGGAAGATGAAGCCGGAAGCTCAACCACGAGATATCCCCCACGCCGAGGTGTGCATACGACGGTGGGCGAGAGGATCGAAACAAGACACACAATGCGCAATACCAGAACCCACACTGAGCTACAAGAAGACCTAATCAAACACATTTGGGTGAAATTCGGCCACGAGTAGTGTGTTTTTTTAATATTATGAATTTAATTATGTAATTTTTTATTTTTAGGATTTTAATTATGTAATTTTTAATTTTTAGGATTTTAATTATCTAATTTTTAATTTTTTAGTAATTTGTAATGGTATTGGATATTTTTAATGCATTTTAATATTGTGAAAATGTTTTTAGTAATTGAAGTATTTAAATTAAATAATGGAATGGTGGAACCCTTGAGCATGTCTTTACGGAAGAGCATGAATGTGGGTGTTGTGCTATTGTGGAAGAGTATGGAGTAAAAAACTAATACAAGTGGGTCTGAGCCCACATCCGTGCTTTTGTCAAAGAGTACGGATGTGGATGCTTTTAGTGACGCCATTTAAAATTAGTTAGGCCCAAAAATATACTTTTACAAATTAGTTAGGCCCAAAAATATACTTTTACAATTAAATATACATGTTATCAATATAATGAAGTAGATTTTTCTTTTTTAGTAAATTACTTATGTACTACTACTTACTACTAAAGTGAAAAGGTTGTCAATATATATTTATGTTCAAATCAAATTCCATTTAACCGTTGGTGAATTTAGATTAAGTATGTGTTGTTACAAAATATAATAATCTCAAAATTCATCCATATTAGTATCTTCTAATTTTGGTGAATCTAGGTTAAGTATGTTTTGTCACAAATTATAATATTCTCACTTTTCAAACTTCATCCATACTATAGTATCTTCTAATTACCCACCCATCATTAAGATGTGAATAAAAGTGGCATCCAATTAGAATAGGAAAAGCATGAATGGAATAAATAAATTGGTTTCCCTTTTTTCAGACATACTATATGATTTTATTTACCTAATAAAAAGCAAATAGAGTTTATTCTATAATAAGAAATCAAATACACAACGCAGCTTCAACACTCTATAAATAATCCATCAGATCTTCGCTGTTCTCTCTAGATACACAAAACCCACTTCAATTCGATCCCAATTTCGGATTTTTAAGCAACATTTCCTCTTTTTCTGCAAAATATCGACGAATTTATCGCGGATCGGCGCAGTGATTGTGGAAGCTGCATAGCTGCAGATATTGAATCTCGATAGCCATTCGTTTCTGGTTAACTCTTTTTCATTTTTCTCCGATTTTTGGGGGTTTGATCGTTCGCTAGATTTGGGAAGACGCATGAGAAGGTTGGTCAAGCTGGGTATTTCGTCGAATTCCAACCATTTTATCACCTCAATTCACCTTTTCTCAAAAAACATTTTTTTACTGTTCCTCCTATTGTTAAGATTACCCAAGCTTCTATCGAGGTTGAAATCGATCGATTTCTCGAGTAATTTTAGTAGCAGTAGTAGCATTTGTTCCCTTTGTAGCGATCGCGGCCTCCATTCTTTGTTGAATTATGGATTCAAGCAACAGCAAGTTTAATCGCCAATTGCGATCCAGTAAGTGTGTTGTTTGCTTTTATAGTTATCGCTTATGCTTTAGTGGATTATTTTAATTGTACTAATGGATTGGTTTTTAGCTTGTTTTTGGAGTATTTTAGTGTTGTTTTAGCTGGATTTATGCAGGACTAGTACGATTTTTTAATTCATAAGTCGTCAGATTTGAGTAATTTTATCTAATTTCAATGGTTTGGGAGGAATCTAATTTCAATACTTCATAGGAGTATATAAATTGTGTGGAAGAAAATTAGAAAACACGTGATTAGTGATTAGTTTGTAATTCAATGCAATTTGTTAATGCAGTCTTATATGAAATCTATTTAGAAGTTGTGTACTTTTTCAAAAGTTCTTACTTGAGTAAATTTTCACTGTGTAGATCCTTGCGATTCAAGCTTGGAGAGGAAATCGACAGCCTCTCCATCAGTTATCGTCATAGGTGCTGGTTTTGCCGGCATTACAGCTGCACGGACTCTTCATGATGCCTCGTTTCAGGTATATATACTTAAATGCAGACCTTTGATTACTGTTTTCGTGACTGTGGATACGCATGCTGAAAAAAGTGATTTTGCAGGTTACCTTGTTGGAGTCACGGAATAGAATTGGTGGCCGTGTTCATACAAATTATTCGTTTGGTTTCCCTATCGACTTGGGTGCCTCATGGTAATTGATATTTTCTCGTACATATTTTCATGTTCGGTTATTTTATGCTACTTTCACTAACTGCTGTATACATTCTGTTCAGGTTACATGGTGTTGGCAATGAGAACCCATTGGCTTCGCTCATTGGGAGATTGGGACTACCACTTTACCGGACCAGTGGAGATAACTCAGTTTTGTACGACCATGATTTAGAAAGGTTCGCTTTTTTTTCCATTGCAACTTCATTGTGCTCATTTAAGAATGTATTTGTTCATATGTATATGCGACCTGTGTTATTTGAACTTGCGAAAGCATTTGACTTCAACTACTTTTTGCCTTTTAGACCAATTGAACACCTTTTTATATTATCTACATTCATGATTCGATTGGTGTTTGTTTGTTTTTTCAGCTATGCCCTTTATGACACGGATGGTAATCAAGTTCCGCAAGATTTAGTCGCAAAGGTTGGCGAAACATTTGAGGCTATCTTGAAAGAGGCACGTAACGTCCATCTTCTCTCTGACCCCTTCCATTCGATAGCATAAATTGATTCGATGATATTTTATGGATGTTTTTTTAAACATTCCTACTCCAAAGTGCCTTTTCAAGATGTTGATTGTTCTGATTTCTGATTTGGTTTGAATTTTTCTTTTTCAGACTGATGTTGTTAGACAGGAGTTCATAGAGGACATGTCTATTCAACGTGCAATCTCAATTGTTTTCGAGAGGCGGCCAGACTTGAGGTTCTACATGCACCAAATTTAGCAACTTTAATCTTATTCAGATCTTGTGACATTTGTTAAGAGGTTGAGGGCATTTGTAGGTTGGAAGGTCT
Organism: Salvia splendens; assembly: GCF_004379255.2. Lineage (NCBI taxonomy): Eukaryota > Viridiplantae > Streptophyta > Magnoliopsida > Lamiales > Lamiaceae > Salvia > Salvia splendens. The sequence continues at coordinate 470,575 of NC_056043.1, read as the reverse complement.
GGATCATAAGGTGTTACAGTGGTACCTCTGCCGAATGGAAGGCTGGTTTGCTGCCGATGCCGATACTATTTCACTTAGAGGCTGGGATCAGGTTACTCACTCGCTCATACTTAAAATTTTGTTCTTTTATAATAATCTTGAGGATCTTATTACCGTACGTGTTAATAAGTTCAATTAGTGATGAAATGAGTTCCTTAACAATTTATCAGCAAAATAAACATCTTTTTCTTTCAAATATATAAGAGGTGGAAAAAACAATAAAGAACTTGCAATTAGCAACTAGACTTTAGCTCGTTTGATCATCAGGTATCAGAGTTTTTGTTAACAAATTTTGTATTTGCTTTATAGGAAGAGTTGCTCCCTGGTGGGCATGGGCTCATGGTCCGGGGTTATCTTCCTGTTTTAAATACTCTTGCAAAAGGTCTTGACATCCGCTTGGGTCACAGGTAACAGACAATCCACATAGCTTCAATAATTAATCCTCTCTGATTTTCTGTCTGAATCTAAAATTGGGTTCATTTTTTCTGGTTCGACTTTTAGTGTGACAAAAATCGTCAGAGGTCATAGTGGAGTAAAAATCACAGTAGACGATGGAAGAGTGCTCGTGGCAGATGCTGCCGTCATTGCTGTTCCTCTTGGTGTTCTGAAATCTAACAGCATCCAGTTTGAGCCGAAATTACCTGAATGGAAAGAAGAAGCAATTAGGGATATTGGAGTCGGGATTGAGAACAAGATAGTTTTGCACTTCGACAAGGTCTTTTGGCCAAACGTGGAGTTCTTGGGGATTGTTGCTGAAACTTCTTACGTATGCAGCTACTTTCTCAATCTACACAAGGCCACAGGGCATCGGGTCCTCGTCTACATGCCTTCTGGACAACTCGCCCGTGACATTGAGAAAATGCCTGACGAGGCAGCTGCTAAGTTTGCTTTTACACAACTTCTACGGATGTTTCCAAATGCTTCTGAACCGGTATATTTTGTCTCTATCTATTTCTGCATTGATGCTATTCTTGAATACTTTTTGGATGTTTCCAAATGCTTCTGAACCGGTATATTTTGGCTCTATCTATATTTCTGCATTGATGCTATTCTTGAATGCTTTTTTTGTTCGGAAATATGCAATTCATTGAATTCTCACCGCTTCATTGCATTATACGAGTTTTTACTCCCCTCCCGATTACTTGATCATCTCACATGTAACACTAAAAATTCTACTATTTCTTGAGATCCTGACAAACTCTTGTTCATATATAAACATGCAGATCGAGTACCTCGTTTCCCATTGGGGCACGGATGCAAATTCATTAGGCTCCTATAGCTATGATACAGTAGGAAAATCCCATGATCTGTATGAGAGGCTGCGGGTCCCTGTCGACAACCTGTTCTTTGCTGGTGAAGCGACAAGTATAGATTTTCCGGGATCCGTCCATGGTGCATACTCGACTGGTTTGATGGCTGCTGAGGACTGCAGGATGCGCGTCTTGGAGCGCCACGGAGAGTTGGATCTCTTCCAGTCTGTAATGGGCGAGGACATTCCAGTTTCGGTCCCACTGTTGATCTCGCGTTTATAAGCTCTGCCCATCTGCTTCTGTGGAACTCCCCTGTCGATGTTTGCTGGGACGAGGTACTGATTGCTATGTGAGAAACTGTGGTAGCCGGGAGGTCGCCTCGTTCGAATGATCAAAGTATCAGTTGATGAACTCTTCTAGAAATATGGATTCTTGATTAAGCTGAGTTCCTATATATGATTGTTTATGTATCAAACTTGATATGATATATTGTACTACAATATTGTGAAACACTGTTTATGATTACAGTATTTGCTAATTGATAGGTGTGGATTTCTTGGAGATGTGTGTTTTAATTAAGAATGACAATTTTCGACACAATACGAAAACACGACAGGAACACATGATCTGCACAAATGATCATCGTATCCGATCCCAGAGTTCTTCGATAAGTTGTACGTGTAGATTTCTTTGACACACCCATCTTGACCGCGTAGGTATCGATAAAACATCTCTCTCATTCTGGACTGGACGATTTCATGTCGACTATATGCCTCATCCAACGGAAGTGTTCCCGTTGCCCTGATTCTGCTGAGCCGAATGGAACCCGAAGTTGAAAAGGTCCGTCGGCTGCAAAAATTACAAATATGCCACTGGATATGAGGTTGAAGCCGCGAGATGATCTAACATGAGTTTTTGTGGTGCAAGAATTCTTGAAATCTTTGCATTGTCATATAATGGTTCCAGCACTGCAAGTGTGAGAAACACACCTGAGGTGAAGCACTTTGCATCGAGTGGAAGTTCATGTAGTTAGCATACTGCTCTTGAAAACTCAAGCTCGGCATTTGGTTCGGATAATTAACCGGGTTCTGCATCGGGTTATGAGGGCCGACTGGAGCTTGGCTCTGTCCGTTCGTAGCTTGATCAACGAGGGGCAACCGCATTAGGTTTTGGATCCCCGGCAGCATGGTTGGCCCGATTCCCATCCCTACACGCGACATGTAGTGCTGCATGCCCGGAAGCATCATCGGCGCCATCCCCCTCCCCATCCACATCAACTACAACAACAACAACACACATAGATTGAAACCAAAAACTCATCATAATTTCTTGCGAAAATGACCTAAATCCACACCACATCAGTTAGCTACCTGAATCTGCAGCTGCAAGGCCTTCATATACTCAATCGCCTCGTCTAACATGGACGCCTTGTCCGACTGCACGAGAGAAAAGGGCTCATACATCGAAACAACCAAATACGCACATTCCATTTCAAGAATCTTGAATTCTTGTTGTACCTTGTTGGCGTGAGGGATGAGCTCTTGCAACGCCTTCATCTTCTCGTTGATCCGGTCCCTTCGCTTCTGCAAGGAAACAAACACGAAGAATGACCATCATCACCAAGAAAACTATGTTTTGTCTAAATTATGATCAAATGCTTACTCTCTCAGACATGTTATGCACTTCAGCCACGCGGCTCCTACGAGCAGCCCCGTTCTTCTCCTTGTTCCCTGCAGCCGACTCCGACTCAGTCGCCTACACAACCACATTTCAACCTCAATCCTAAGATTAATCAGCTAAAAACTAAGCAAAAATTGAAAAAAAAAATTACGGTTGTTTGTTACACACATCGCTCGGGCATTCAGACTCTTCCATGTCACGGCTCTTCCTCTTGTGCCTGCTCGTCTCATTGCTCGTTTTCCACAGACTACTACTACCAGATCCACCAGAGGCAGACGTCCTAGCCTGCCCGGGCACCTCCCTCTCCACGCCCTCGTTTAATGCCCTCCCAACCCCAGAGCTAGAAGCCCAACTCATGTCGACTTCATTCACAACTTGGTTGCTCGCACAATGGCTCGACCCGACAGTCATTCCAGAGCACTCCAGGCTTTTCCCGGGCACCTCAGCGGCCTCAAACCTTGGAGGTGGAGGCGGAGGCGGAGGCGGAGCAAAACCTTGTGATGGAGGGATCTCAGACAAGAAATTAGCACAGAATTCCCTCTCAAAAGATTCATCAATAGGGCAATCAATCCATGAAACTGTCCCATCACCATGTGATTGCTTTGACTGTTTCCTATTGGTTTGACTATGCAACACAATCTCCCCATTTTGCCACAACAGCTCAACCAACTCATTCTCTAATCTACAAACACAAGCAAAAGATGAATTCGAGCCACGGATCACGTGAAAAGAGCGAGGTCTAGTGTTCGGAGACGAACAAAGAAGCTTACCCAAGAGGTTTTCTTTGAAGAGGGACAGGGAATTCACCTCCAACATCAGTGTTCCAATCAGGAAGACAAGAATCCATACCTTAAAAATTCTGCCTGAAATGGAATGAATAATATCAATTGTTTATGTAGTTATTACCAACATCAATAATAGTAGTAGTAAAAAAGTCTGATCATCAATAATGGAGTAGTAGTTTATTCTGTTTTACTTAAAAAGGAAACAGCTATGATTGCCAACACCCACACTTTTAACTCAATCAATCACCTATTTCTTACAAGATCAGATGTTTTTTCACCCTCACTCACCTATTTCTTACAAGATCAAGATGTTTATCACCCATCCTCTCTCAATATTTCCCTCAAATAGATCAATATGTTTCTTACAAGAACCAAGAAGCTATGGAAATCTGAGCTCAAGAGGCAAACAGAGAGAGAGAGAGAGAGATTACCTTGGTAAGATATCAAGACCAATAAAAATAGAATCTTGATAACCTCTGGCAACTCCAGCAAGAACACTTTCAGTTCAAGAATCAGAAAAACAATCCACCATAAAAAAAATCCCTCATTTAAAAGAGAGAAAACATTTGCTAAAAAAAACAAAACACATTCAACCATCACTATAAACAAGAAAAAAGAACATTTTTTTCTCGAAAAAAATCGAATCTTGATAATTAGCCACACAAAACCAAGAATCACACCAACCTTTCACACGCACAAACACACACACACACAGTATAGGTGTTGAGGTGACACTCACTTCTGAAAGAGAAATAGCAGCAGCAGCTGGGAAGAAGAGTCATTGATGTCAGCATCAGCCCCTGTCCCACGTGCCAAGTTTTGATTGGTGAGGCTGGATCGCGTGGGCCCGGTTGCGAGAATGAACAGCTGTGCGTGAGAGAGATCTACAGCTTCGATCTCGATAGAGGTGTGATCAACAAACGAGCGCCCAACTCGCCACGTGGAGTTGTCCGATCTTTGGCTGCGGATAGATTCGGTTTAAATATTCTTTCTTTAATAATTATTGTTAAGTGAGTATTACTATATCAAGAATTTTGTGTAGAATTTTGCGAAAGTAGATAGAGATTGGATTAGATTCGTTGTCCCCATTTTTTTGGGGCGAATAAAAAATGAAAAAAATATATTCCTAATGCGAAAAAATAACTATATAGATATTTCATAGTGGAGTATTACATTTTTCAAACAATTTCAAATGTCCTGATTTAGCTGAACCTATAAAGTATTCTTGAAATGAGATTGTGAGAACACAACGTATAAAGTGAAAATTAATTGTAATGAAAAAAAACTTTAATTTTCCAGACGATCTAAACTCAATAAAGATCTATCTATCATACATATTAGCAATTGAACGAGTGGATATGGTCTTCACGTCACCAGAGATGCTCGTCAAGCCAAATATCGTTGCGCTCAAGATTAGTATCAACACGAGTCCTACATTTTATTTATCGAAAAGTTCAAATACTACTGAAGTTGCTTCTTTCATTTAGTATACATTTTTTTTCCTCTGCTCCTTGAATCTTTAGATATTTTCTTATTTTATTTTATTCCTCTTTTTGATTGGCCAAATTCCCTTCCTCTGCCTTTTTTTTAATATTAATTTTATTTGATTTTCTAAATGTCATCTGAGACAAGTTTTTATCCAAATATCAACATAGTCCTATCCTAGTCATAGTCCAAGCATTAGGCAAATCAACATCCCTATATTCAACTAAACACAACTAAACAACTACAACCATTCAAATAAAAGTACATTTGTTCAACATACCATTGCTTCCACAAAATATATGGGCAAGTCAGAGAGAAAATTCAAATTTAGGAGAGAGGGAGAGAAACATAAAGAGATCTACAGAGCCTGTAAAAAAGGGCTAGTAGAACCCCAGAAAATTCAACATACAAAGTTTTTTTATTACAAGCTTCCTCTGAAACAACCATCTCCCAACCTGCATTACTACCCCTATCCTATCGGTTGACGACGCCACCGACTTTCCTAATTTCTACAGTCATTAGGAGGAAGTCAAACTGACAGAGATAAAACGAACACCACCATCGGCGATGCCTTACCTTAGCTGTACATTTCACCCTTAAGTTTCAATCCAGAGTTACAGAAAAGAAAGCTCTTTAGATTTAAAAGCATACAAGAGCTTCCGACATGAACTCACAGTCATGTAAGAAAGTATGACAATAAAAACGAAGCAGAAAACAAATGCTTTCACAGACCTAAAAGAGAGGAGGAGACACCGCCAGGGTGGAGCGTCTGGTAGGAGGAGATCTTTGGCGTTGGAAGAGACTAAAACATAGAATCTTGAGGCGTTAAAATCTGCCCCACGTATACACATACTCTGTCTCAATCTCTGTCACAAAAAGACTTGGAACAGAGCTCGAATGAAGAACCAGCCAATAGAATGGCTTCCAGATATTTTCCGTTTCAGCCTCTGACAGACTCAGGGTTTATCTGACCGCTGTTTCCACCATGAGCATTAAATCCAGTAACAGGCATGGACCTCTGGGCGAAATTCAGTAGCAATTTCTTCTGACTCTCATCAGTATGAGGCAGACTAGCACGAAGAAGTTCCACGGGCATCTCTCTACTTACAGCCTTTGCAGCCTCTGGACCAATTGCCTCTGTGTTTGGTGCATTCTGAACAACTAACGACTGCACAATACTGTCATACTTGCTCACACAGTATTTTGTCAGGAGACCGAAGAAGGCATCGAAAGAAGCCTGCCAAAGTGCAGGATTAGGGATGCTGTAGTTTCCGCCAAACTGAGGATCTCTTAACAGGGTTGTAGCTCTTTCTAAAACAGACTTCAAAATGACTGATGCACCATCTCCAGCAGGACTGCCTACCGGACGAAGTGGCGGCTGTTCGGAGGAACAAACAACAGCAGCAAGACAAGCACTGAGTGAATTAAGATCCATTCCACTAACACATAGAGAGACTCTTTTGGCAAGATCGTTGATGGTAATAGTTGCTTCCGCATCAGATGGCAAGCCACCAAACAAAAATCTTAGATGGCGGAAGATGGCCATGCAAACTATTCGAGCCAGCTCACTACCAGGAATGAGTAGCTGAAGAAACTTTGAAATAAGTTTTCGGCCTTTGGACAGGGAAACTATTCGTAGAAACACTATATCATCCTTGGGGGAGAGACCCACAGCATTTCCACTTTTTCCCAAGGGATCAACTAGCTGAAGAGATGCAGCTAATCCTTCTAATAGAACATGACGTTTCCGCTTGAGCTGGCTCCCACCATCTTGAGGTTGAGTGAACTGTAACAGCCGATCAATGTCATCGACCTCAAGAAGAAGACTTAACCCATCTTCAGTAGTTATCCTAGCAGCAAGCATTGGCTCCTCTTCCAAAGGCTTCTCAGATAATTTCTGTTCAGCATTACCATCCCCACAGGCAGAGGGAGGAGGGTCAACTTCAAGAAGAGGACGAGGCCTACGAATTGAAGAGAAACAAACCCTTCCAAGAGCATCAACATGGAGATGTGGCTGTAGTTCAGAATTGTTACGGGAACGAGAAGATTGTTCTTTCTGGTGAGATGGGCAAAAACGAAACCTTGACCTTGTTTCAGCAGATTTCTTAGCAAGACTTGCTTGATGGTAATAATCGTCCACATAAGGATCACTCCCATGGGTAGCAGCAAGCTGCATCTTAAGAATGCTCTCAATATCTTCAGCAGTCATGTACTTAGATCTAATTTGTGGCAAATTAATCTCACTTTTATGGCTGCTGCTAGCATCAGACCCTTGATGGGAAAATCTGACAGAGTGTCTGCTCTTTCCAGATTTAGGTTTTGCTTCTTTCTTGTCTGCTAATCCGTACTTGTTTAACTGTGCAGGGGAGGGGTAGGTATTATATATTTGTGACTGTAATGCTGAAAAATGGGCTAATGATGGTTGAAATGAAAGTTGTCCTCTCTGCTGCTGTGGGGATAGCAGATGTGATGGTAATAACCCATTTTGAAACTGATGCTGCATAATATTGTTTAAGAGAATAGACTGATCCCCATGAAGAACACCAGCGTGACTACTCCATTGATTTTGATGTTGATTGTGACGTGAGATATTGGGCAAGGATAAACGTGACATGTGTGGGTTATAATGGTATCCATGTAGCAGGCCAGACATATGGAGAGCAGAATTAGCTAATGAAGAGTTGCTCGAAGAAGAGAAAGGCAACTGAGGTCCACCAGAAAGAGATGACAAACTAATATGATGAGCACTATTTGGTGAAGCTTGTTGTGATCCTGGTGGAGGGAAAGAAGTGAATACTGATTTTGGGACTAAAATAGGCTCACTAGAACAGTGCTGAAGCATTTGCTGCTGCTCAGGGTATGATGACGTTCTATATAATGGTGAAGACTCTTGGCGGTACAATGAAGAACGATGTGGCTGTGATGACCATCTCTTGTTTTCCTCATAGCATTCTGAGTCTGACATGTGATGGTCAACCCAATCGGGAAAATCTGCTTCTCGTGCCCATTCAGTAGCTGATGAACCTGAAATGACAAAATATTAATCACAAAATCATCTGATAAATTATAATTCATGAAACAGAAGGGCGAAAGAGATTACAAAGCAATATTATCTGGAAACGGAAGTACATATTTGCAAGTCAATTATAGAATTTCAACTTATTCTAGCCATCCTATGAACAAAAGTTACAAAACTAATAGTATCATCCAGAGACACCTAAATAGCAGAGAGAGGTAAGGAATGAGAACATTTATGGCTCTAAACTCCCAACAAAAGGAGAACAATATGGGCACACGGAAAATTAACCCAATGATCTGTCTATGGAGAAAATGGCACTTGTTATTGCTAAATATACTTCAACATGAACATGCTGCAACAGTAGCAGCAGTGCCCTAGAATCTGATTTCTCATAATAATATGGGTAACATTAACAATGAAGTCCTAAAGATTCTTCCTTCGCAAAGCAGTATCGTTCACAAAGTCCGTAATAAACCATACCTAATGAAGGACAACAGGAATTTGGTGAATAGAGTGTGGGCGGGTAGGGTGAAGAAATCAAGAAACACACGTAATTAAAAATGTATGATTCGAAATTAGCTAGGTCATAAGTACATACTTTCCCTTGAGAAAGATCCAGATCCTCGATCACCAATAACACCAGGATGCCTAGGTCCAGAAACAACTTTGTTTAACTGCAAAAGAATATAACAAAATAAATAAATACTACTCCATAAAGCAATACATGAACAAGCATCTGAAGAACCAGAATATGACTATATACAAGATCCAAAGGCCAAGTCAAGTGCAACTTACCTTGGCAAATGTAGTAGCCAGATCATCAATTTCAGATAATGGTCCTAATCCTGATCCCTGTAAAAAAGAACAAAAGAATGCAATTAGCATCAAAGCACTCATTGCTCAAAGTCAAACAAAGAATTTGGCCAACAAACAACTTAAAATCTGCATATGACTAATAAATTACCAGCAGAAAGGTACAATCTACAATCATAAAAATAGTTCCACAATGAAAACAAACCAATAACTTGATGGTCATAGAATTATTTTTTTACATTTCATTGAGTAAGAAGAAGTATCATTTTTACAGTTCACCTCATCTTTGTCAAACAAATGATACTCATTGAGATCATCTTCCCCACCAATTCTGCCTTCAACTCCAGAAGCAAACCCATCTTCATCTTCAAATCCCCCCAATTCCACTTCATCCACCGCACCTTTCCCAAAAAAAGTATACTGCGACGCATCAAACCGCGCCGAATCTGCATCAAACAATACACAAACAACAAAATCAATCCACAACGCACAATACCAAGCTCGGCACCCAAATTTCCACAACAAAATCAAATTTCCATAAAATGAAAAAACAAAATCGGTAAAAAAAAAGTAGGGAAACGGAGGCGCGAACCAGAAAATGAGCTGCTGGATTGGTCGGTGAAGTCGTTGAGATCCTTCCATCCAGATCTCTCCATAATTACGAAATTGACAGCCGCGGGATGAAAACCCTAGCTGCAATCGCATGAACGGTGAGGTGAAATTGTGAATACAACCACCACCGCCGATAATTAGGGTTTTGAGGCCGACGACGAAATCAGTCACTGTTGCGCAAACAGTAAGCTGTTACCCGTGCCCATATTTATGTAACAGAGAGAGAGAAGAAAGAGAGATGGTGGAGCGTAGTGTATATATAAAAATTGTATGTATATTCGCTTCTGCCAGAGAAGATAAAGAAGAGAGAGTGATTATTATCTAATCTTTAATTAATTAAAAATTTTGATTGTATTAATTGCGCAGACGTAGTAAGTAAGAATTTAACATTGACTTTTCTGATCCACGTTGATAATAATATTACGCTATACGTGGCTTTATAATTTTTAAATATTTTTTAATTAATGGAGTACAATAATTTAATAAAATAATTATGAGCACAATAAATTAAATAATTATTTGATGGGGTTACACATTTTATTTTCGATTAGACATTTTTTATAGTTCATGCAGATTTTGGGTGATCAAATGTTAAAATTTTTAAGTAGTGATATTTTGATACTCTAAAATAAAGTTGGATTAAAAAGTCTTTTAAATCGATTGACGATTATTACTTTTTTCTTTACTATTATCCCAAAAATTGTTAAAGAAAACTGAATATGTATTGGTCGAATATATTTAAGCCTCCATACTGTTTGTTATTTTTTGTAGTATTTGGATATTGGGGGGAATATTGATTTATATTCGAAGAGATTTAGTTATTTCTGGTTTTTATGATTGCGATTTGTGTTGTTATTTATTAATATTGTCAAAATCCATTCGACATGTAACACTACCGACCATTTATATCATAATACATTAATACTGAGTTGTCGCTTGATCTAGGGTCCATTATTTTATTGTGATTTTTTGGGGATATGAAAATTATTTATTTTCGAATTATCAAAATATTTTTTTCCATGTACGTCGACATCCCATGATTTTATTTAATTGAATTGTTGTGATATTTTCTATTGACTAGAGATGTAGAGTGTTTTAGTATATATACAACTACGATACTTTACCTTAAATCAAAGTTGATAACTGTGTTTTGATAAGTTAGTAATACCAAGATAAAGAATTATATACGAACATTTTCAATTGTTTGATATTATACTTCAATATTCATTAATACACAGCATGTTTACATCAATTAGCAATAAAAATGACAATTATCCATAAGTGACCTATCAACTGGGGTATCATATTATATGAAATGAAATATGATAATGAATAGAAAAAAATTATATAGAAAAACAAATAAAATCAAAGACATTATCATAATCAATGATAGCATGTAATAAAGATAAACTCTTTTGGCAAAATATCTCAATTATTGCATTTCATCGACTCGTTAACACCATGACATGTAACACGTGCTAAAAATCACAAATATAAATTCAAAGAATCGAGATGTCACACAACACCTAATTATTAACGATTAGTAACATCGTATTTTCAAACTGCATCAAAATCAATACCTAATTGATCGATTTTATTTGAGTCAAACTTGATTTTTAATTAATTTATAAATCTTGATTATCCTTTACAAAATACAAGAATATAACAAATGCTAATATAATAGCCGATCATATACGAAACAAAAATAATATGAAAACGAAATTGCCGACTAATAAATCCCAAACTTATTTGGTCCACATATAAAAAAAGTTGTTACTAACATTTTATTTTTGTATGAATATTGGACCACTTAATTTGTTCTTGCACGATTAATGGGCTCTACACTTTGTTGATATGGACATATTAGTGATGCCACATGACATGTTTTTCCACAATATTTATAAAGAACCCATCATTTCAATTTTTTTCTCTCTAATCATAAGAATTAGGTCTACAAGTACAATAAAATTAAAGCTACTTTAAAATGCATAAGCTTTTTTTAAATAAAATAACAACAATAATTATCACAATTTGCAATTGCAACCAACCTCTATTGCTTAAAAAGCAATCCAATTTAGTAATATTCAACATTGTTCCAATCAATGAAGACAAATGTTAAGACAAAGACAACCAATTTACAAGTTGATAATAATTTTCATTTCCTTTTTAGGGCAATTGGGCTATGCAATCAAAGACCCATGAAAATTCGGGCTGGAACGGCCCGAACTGACCACTTTCGACTGCTCTGTAACACTTACGCAACAAGGGTCAAGGGCCCAAGTTGCAATCCAATAACACATTTTTGTTCCAAGTATAAATATAACTAATCATAAGTCATGGGAAAATTTGAGTGACAATAAGAGATACTTAGAATTCAAAATAAGAAGTAAATTGGTTTGACATCTAGAGTTACACAAGGTATATGGGTATGTATAAATGTGTTGTGAAATAATTCTATTTACGAGTCGACCAACTTTAGAAGAGCCAATGCTTTTTCCTCCTTGTTCGTAGGAACCTCTGTCGAAATTCGGGTAACTCGTGTTAGATACTAGGTCACTAGTTCGATCTCACCAATGCATCCTAGGTTTAGGACTAACTAGAGCTAGAAAGAACCATATACTACTGCTTATAGTAGATGAAGATTGTTACCTCCAGCTTGATACAACGAATTATAGTGAACTTCGCTCCAAAAGCTTAGCCACTACTCTATAGAAAACAACGAGCACGAATAAGCGATTCAAATCTAATATTTGTCTAAATTTGCATCTTCTGAACTAAACAAGAACTTGACAAGATGAAAGGTTTGGAAATTTTAACGAAGAATAAAACATAACGTGATAACGAGGAAGAGCAAAACTAGGCTGAAACGTACCTGCTTGATAACCTGCTTTCTCACGAACTTGTGGTAGTCTGGATTCTGAAACAGCTGATCAGCGAGGGCTCGAAACTGAAAAACAGCAACTAATTACAGATATGACCAGAGAAACTATATACATATCTAGACTCAGAAATTAAGAAAAATGTAAGTAACTCAAACATGTACACTGAAAATTAGTAACCAACCTGACAATTCCCGTCTCCCTCGATTTGCATTTCAGCTAAGCTATATGTCGCCGGCCTGATGATAACGATAAAAAGGATAAAGGTAACTAACAACGTAAAGATACTGAGGAAGTCCAAGTAGTTACATCATAGTATTTTCTTTGTCAAAGCATTTCCTCGGGTTCAAGTTCTCAGTTATGATTATTTCATTATCGAGACATTCATATACGCTAGTATCTAGAAAATGACAGATATAGATACCATATTTTTTTGTTATGCTAACTACTAGTACTTCACATGGTAGTCGTTAATGAAATGTGATCATCGTCTTAAAGTGTGATATCCTACATTTGGTATGAATCGAGCATAAATGGTGCAGAAGCGAAGAAGATTATGAATTTTACTCTTTTGGTTCCTTCAGTTGGAAAGTCGAAGAAATTCAAGAAAGTAGAAGATTGGGGTACTTAACTTTCAAGGCTCCTATCACTAAAAATATATAAGTGTTGAGGTGAAGTAAAACCTTTGAGCTAGCCTCTCATGGTCTAAGGTTGCATCATTTGGATCGGGTATATCACCAATTACCCGAGGAGTGTGCTGCCTATACTACAATCAAAGTAAGCGGACTCATGGTTATCCCAATGACTTATTCTCAACTTAACCATTTAGGTACACAAACGCATAATACAGAGCAACGATTTCAAGAATCCTAGTTTAACAATGCCGGGGGCACCACTATCATCTTCACGAAAACCAGACATGTCATTGCAATCAAATTATAGTTAGCCACAAAGAAACAATGCAAACACCACTCCTACAGTCCTACTGCACTTCCCACACTAACATAGTAATACTTACCTATCAGTACTCGTTGCAACGACAATTAGCCAAAATGCAGATCCACACAAGCTATAAAAACACTAGGTTCGAATCCAAGAACTTAAGCCACTCCCGATGACTAATTCTCAACTCAAGAATTTAGCTACACAAATGCATAATACAGAGCAACGATTTCTAGAATCCCAGTTTAACAATGTTGAGACACCACCAACCTTTTCACAAAAAGTAGACATATCATTGCGAGCAAATCATAGTTAGCCACGAGAAACAATTGCACACACCACTCCTACTCCACTTTCCGCACAAACATACTTACCTATCAGCACACGTTGCAACGAAAACTAGCCAAAATCCAGATCTACACAAGCTAAACAAACACTAGGTTCGAGTCCAAGAATTTAAGCCACTCCCAAATCACCATAAACCACCAAATCAAGAATGCATATTTCAATCACAACAGAAATGAGACATACACAGAAACAAGATTCAAGAAACGCACAAAAACTCGAAACCAACAACCAAACCAGTGATCATAGACACCGGAATCGAGTCCAAATGAGAGAACCTTTTGCCAAGCTTGTGATTATCATAGCTTAATTTCTCCTCCTCAGTCAATATCTCAGCAATGGTGTGATCATCCTCTGTATCATGTGAGCTACTATTCAAACTCGAGCTCGAGCTCGCACTTGCATTTGCATTTCTATAGACATCACCCATATTACTATTCCAAATTCAGCACAGCAACCAACTACAACATCAACAAACGCCAAAACAGCCATTCAAATAGAGCCAACAAACCAAATCAAATTCACAAACTCAGCCCCTAAATCACCAATTCACCAGAGTAGCAAAATCGAAAACCCACATAAAATCTTGATGTAAGATTCAACAATAAGCATAACCAGAAGCTCCCATAAACATGAATTTGATAAAATTGAGCTAGAAAGCAAGAAAGAAGTGAACTTTGATTCCAAGAAAAGGCACAAAAACATAAATTCAAGGAAGAGTCTTTACCCAAAGAAAACACTCTTCAGTTTCCTTTCTTTTCTTTCTTTTCCTTTCGATTATTTTAATAAAGCGTGTCTTCTTCAAGTTAATGTTCTTGACTTGTGTGATTCAACAAAGTCTCACTGCTCACACCTAAATTTCAGTGTTATTTATGATTCTGTGCATCCATCTTTGAGTGACGTAAATTTCGTCATTTATTCTTATCCACTTGCCAAATTTTCGATCAAGTAGATTTAATTGTCACATTAAAATGGAATTTATTTATTCGAAAAATTTATTCTTTAATTTCCAATAGAAGTGTTAAAAATGTAAACTTTCTTATAAAGCAAATGGTAGAGGAGGATTTATCTTATTAGTTATCAACAGGGAAAGTTATATTATGTCTGATATACATTTATGATTTTATATTCAAATTTTAGTTTAAAATAATTCAGTTATTTAGTATTAATTCAGAAGCACTGAATAAATAACCTATCAAAAAAATATATTTCCAGTAGTCTAAATCTCCAAGAAAGGCTATTTTTTCTCAAAACAAACGGATCCTAAAGGTAATTGCATTGAGTTTTAACCACTTACATTGGAGAAAAATTAGCCTCCAATTTTGAACTTTTGGGGTTTGACAAAATGAGTAATATGTTATGAATGACTGTAATCTATTTTATGAAGAAAAATTATAATACATCCTTTAACTTGTACATTAAATCGAAGAACATCGACATAAAATTACAAAATGGGTCAAAAATCAAAACACATTAGTACAAGTGTACAACTAGACCCTTTAAATATACATTTATTATATAATTACAATAGATACTTAACTTATGTATTGAGATCTTTAATGAATGTAGATAAATTTGCCATTGCTTTGGAGCTCCCTTCCTTTCCAAATAATTTGTCATTTAGCTTCTCAATTCTCTCCCTAAATTTCTCATCTTTCACTTTTCTATTCCCATTCTCGACCTCTTCAATTCCAAATCTTTCAATCTTCACACCAATTTTCCACTTGTTCGTGATATAAACACAATTCAAAAGTTGATCACCCGCGATAGGATAGCACAAGAGAGGCTTCTTGCACTGTATGGCTTCCATAGTCGAGTTCCATCCACAATGTGTCAAATAACAACCGACAGCCGGATGTCGCAACACCTCAACCTGTGGGGCCCACTCGACGATCCTCCCATAGGAAACCACTCTCTCGGTATACCCTTGGGGCAACCCCCGACGCCACGTGGGCCCCAGTACCCAAATGAATGGCCTCCTCAACGCCTCGAGCGTCGATGCTAGAGATTTTACCTTAGTTTCACCAATTGGGCTCACCCAGCTCCCGAAAGAAATGTACATGACCGAACCCACATGTTGCTCGTCTAGCCAGTCCAAGCAACTAGCGTCCTCTTCCCAGAAAGTGGTGGCATGAGTTGTCGCAACTTGCATGATCAAAGGCCCAATTTCGAGAATTTGGGGCACATCTTGAATGTTGAATTTAATCGATTGTTGTGTTGCGGGTTCAGATTCATCTGAAAATGTGTTAATTAGTAGGAATTGGAGAGTTTTAGACCGTTCAATAGTTCGAGTCCAAAACTTGAATCTTGAAATCCGAGCCTTTGAAGAACCAATAAGCCATGGTAGGTCACTTGTAGTCAATGTAGGTTCATGGGAAGACAAAGAAATGGGATCACTTGGATTTCTTGGACAACCTGCAACATTATAATCATAATCATCATCATCATCATAATCTATGCAATTATATATACATAGCTAGTACAATAAAATTATAATTGACTAAAAATGAATAATTTCGAACATATGCATATATTGATTAAATTTATTGTTAGTCTCAAAGAAATCGATTGCAAAACGCATATTTCGCCTAGAATTTTGCTGGTCAGAATCTAGCGAGATCTTTTTGCTTCAATTCTTTTGAATATAATAATTAAAGTAAATGAGTTGTGCAGAGTACTTCACCCAATAATATATTGGTTAATTGAATTGCATTTGCATAGGTATATTCATATTTCATACACATGATTGTGTGGGTCAACGTGTACATAGAATCATAATGATCCAAAAATAACAGAACATAGAATAAGAGAAATTATTACAATCGATGGATCGGTAAGATTAAATCAACTGTTCAGATAATACACTTTTTATTATATGACTTTCAAGTTTAGAAGATGGTAATGCCAATTATGTTTCTTAGTTGAGCAATCCAAACATTTATGATTAATTTTTTATTTTTTTTTAAAACATGATTGATCACGTGATGCATCTAGCACATGTTATATGATCATTTCGTAATGAGATTTGGTATAAACACTGTGCTTTTTTAATATTTGTTAATAGTGTTGAAGAAATACAAGGCGATTCAAGTTTCAACCTATTATTTAGAAATTAGAAAGATAAGCTTTTTTAATATTTGTTAATAGTGTTGAAGAAATACAAGGCGATTCAAGTTTCAACCTATTATTTAGAAATTAGAAAGATAAGCATTTTACAATTAAGCTGTACTATTTATCATACGAATACAGAACTTTGCATGTTTATTCACATGACTAATTATAATATGTAGTAATATACTTTTGGAAGTTATAAAACTCACAATTATACTTAAATACAAAAGAAAACTCTCAATTTCTAATTTTCCATTCATAAAATTTATCACAAGTGTTGTTTCGAATTTTTTATAAACATGAACCTCTACTCCTCTAGTTATTTCATTCATTCAATATTTAGAAAAAATGAAAAAAATGATCAATTGCTAACTTTTACTTTATATATGGGTCAAAAAAATTCATAACCAATACTTATCCAACACTAATACTCCTCGTATCACTTATCTTTTCTAGAATGAATCTTCAAAAAATATCATCAACTTATTTTGTACTACTAATTGTTGTAATTGTAAAAAATATAACCGACCAAGTGATATTATTTCACTCGAAAAATAAGGTTTGGATGTAGTAGCATTTATTTTTTCCTCATACATCTATTTCGCACACATGTTATACATGCAATAAATATCACAGCCACATAAATTCATCATCATAAAATTCCAACAAAATACTTTTTTCAAAATTAATTCTAATAAAACGTACCATTTTCCGATATAACCCCCGTCCGGACCAAGTCCGGAATGGCGGAGACGAGGCGGTAAGTGGCGTGCATGGCCGGCCAGAAGCCGGCCGCCTGCACGCCGCACTGCCTCGCCACCTCCACAGCCCACGAGGCCAGCAGGTCGGCCACGACGCAGGCGACGGCGCCGCCCATCTCGTGGAGCAGCCGGTCGAGCGCCGGCGGCATGGTCTCCTCCATCGCCCTCTCGACGGCGAAGAAATCGGGCAGCGCGGCGTCGCCCAGGCCGTCGGGGAGAGGCAGGCAGAGCACGCCGTCTCCGGGGCGGATCTGCGGGGAGATGCGGCGGTGGATGAACTCCGGCGTGAGGAGCACCGGGCGAAGGCGGCCGAGGCCGGCGATGACGGCGGCGAGTTTGAGCATGGGAGTGACGTGGCCCTGGGCTGGATATGGAATCAGAATTATATTCTTCTTCTCTATCATCTTTTTTTTTTCTGTTTGGATTTCAGAGAGTTTTCACTCTTGCCCAAAATTACCAAATTGGCCTTGGGTGGGGGGTTGAGGAGTTAATATTAATTGAGTTCTTGCATATGAAGAATCATAGAATCATACATATATATATAGATGATCACACACATGCATGTGGCAGTGTTACTGTAGTGGAATTCTTTTATTTGCAATTTCTATTTATTTATTTATTTATGTATGTGTTCAATAATTTGTGGATGAAGCAAATTCTTCATTTCATTGTGTCGAATGGAAGAAACTTATCCATTCTTCCTCCGTTCCATAAAAATATAGACAATTAAAATAGCACATGAATTAATATATAATTGGTAAGTAAGAGAAAAGGGAGAAAAATGACGAGATCCACATTATTATTAGTATTTAATGAACCTTCGAATTATAGATTAGAAGGGAAATATCTTATAAATTAAAATATGCTTCTTTGCAGTACATGGTGTAAGTTCATTCAATAGGCCCCATTGATAAAGTGTTTGGTATCATCCCACACTTTTGATGAAATGTTCGAACGATTAGGTTTACTATTTTCTAGTCATTTTCTTCAATTTAAGTGTTTTGGATAATTTAGTAACTAATGGTAGTTACACATCCGCTCATTTTGAAGACCATTCATAGTGCACAATTTTGGACATGAGGTATGATTGAAATTAATTACATGAATCAATTCACCTTTATAATGTTAAATATTATCACAAAATTAATTTTTAGATCCCCTCATGTTTTAAGTATTCTTGCCGCTAAATTGATTCATGCATGTGTTAGGTCGAACTTACATAATTTAGAAGTTAATCACTTTTTTTTAGTTGTCTCACTTTACTAAGATTTGTAATCTCACCACTTGATTAATAGTCATTATAATAACTACACTTGCATATGCACCTCTCATTTTGATACTTCTAGACGTGTATCATTCTAATCCTCATTTACTAAGAGATATTTTTTTTGGGTGAATGTGCAATGAAATGGATTAAGATTTTGATTTGCTTTTAATTATGTACATATCATGATAATTTTTAAAGCATAATATTGTACGTAGGCTGAATGACTACTGAATGTAAGATAATATTGCATGAGGCAAAAATATTCAAATTATTCATAAATTTATAATATTGTTGTTTGAGTTAATATTAATATTTCACGTTTGCACGATATAATTCTATAATTCTTTCTAACTAACGAGTCCAACAAGTTTTACATTCGATTTAAATAAATACTCCAATCGACGATTCCTTGTATTTTCTAATGTGATCGTGTATCATTCTTGACAAAATTGAACATTAAAGTCCACCATTTAGCTTAATTAATTTTCCTAATTTCGAATGGGTTCATAAGAATGAAGTATATATTTATGTAACACATGGTATAACTCTAATCAACAACCAATTATTGTAATAGTAAACTTTAATTGAATTCGAATTAATTGTTTATTTTCTATTGATTTAGAGCTGGATTTAGAGTTAGATTATTATTTAAAAGGAAACGAGATCCATGAAGTGTGATATCATTGGATGAAATGAGAATCTTGAAAGAAAAAATACCTAATTATTTATTAATTTGTTAGTTAGAAAGTGAATGGTGAATGATGTTGTCAATCATGGGAACTAACATGAATAAAGATTTAATAAAGTTCCATCAATATTATATGTAGATTATATACGTGTATCTATATTTTCATGAGATGATGGCAAGTGGAGAAGCAACTGAAATTGTCACTTTTTGGGAACTTGTAGATAAGATAGAAATTGGGCATATATAAACTACTACAATTAATCAAATTGTTCAATTTGATGTTGTAACACTTGGACTTGCTAGAAAGAGTATACTTCTAGCTATAGTGGCTATATGAGCTACTATATGTTAGTGTGGTTAAATTAAATGAGAAAGCAATTATGAAAAAAAAATGATTTTGATTTTTCTTAAAAATTTTATCAGTGTTTTCTAAATTTATATAGTTCTATATGATATGGAGTGTATGAGGAGTAGTATATATGAGTCTTCAAGTAGTAGTATTAGTTTCTAAATAAATTGAAAAGAGAATGGAAATTTAATCCTGCAAATGTCATTACATAAATTTCAACAAAATAATATATAGGAGTATTTGAAGTCACTAAATAAAGAAAAAGGCATAAGGTATATACCAAATTCATGTGTAGCATGTGAAATATATTATACTCCCTCCGTCCCGCTTTAGCGGTCCCAGTCACTTTTGAATAATATAGTGAAGACTCTTCTCTACATTATTCTATTTCTTATTTTACCATTTCCTCACTTTAACTATTTTTATCATTTTTATAAAATGAATACTAAAAAATGACTGGAAATGCTAAAGCGGGATGGAGGGAATATTTGCATATACAAATATACAATCAAGTTGAGATTAGCTTGTAGATGCAAAAAAAAAGTGTGTATATTCTGGTTTGATATTTGAAATTTTTTATCACACTCATCATCATGTATATATATATATATTTGATATTTGTATATTCCAGTTCGAAATCCACTTTATCAAACTATGTAGTCACACATTATGAAAAGGTAAAAAAGGTGAAGTTTAGGCAAATTGCCACCAAAGTTTAATAGTATATATGATATATTAATTCTTGTTTTTACTAGCAATATTATTAATTAGCTTTTGGAGTTACAACTCTTTTTAGAGAAAAATTTTAATTAAATATTACCGTAACGTCAGATGACTCAGATTTAAGATAAATAATAAAAAAAGATTGGATGTAATTGGCTGTTGAGATTGTGATAATCTGACAATGATTAATTATATTGATCTTAATGATCTCCTTCACATGTGATTGGCTGGAATATCAATACCAGTGCACTTGAGAAATCTAAAATTACATAAATTTTATATATTTAATTATGGAACTAATTTTTAATTAGAGGCGTGATAGTTATGCTATGTTTTTTAAATTATATGTTGTTGTGTACCGCCTTCTGTAAAGAATATACTAAATAATAAAGTTCTACTAGTGGCAACTCTAATATTTTGTACCTATCATTTTATTTTACAAGAATGTGACATTGTCCCTTGAAAAATATTAAAATGATAAATTTTATTTTCAATGTAAATGACAATGTTATAATTTGGAAATTCTTGGTAAATGATTACATTTTTTTGATTTGGTGTTCTTAGTTATCCTCTTCTACATTGGAGCATCAAGAAATTGAATATCATGATTAATGTGTCATATGATTTGGATTTCTATTCTGCATTATTTATTTATATTTATAATGTTCCATTTCTACTCGGAACATAATAAAGTGTATATATCTTAGTTGGATTAATGGGCTCTCTATTCTTACTAATATTGGGCTCCATTTGCATAAGCCCAAATGTCCATATTTGGGGCTTGTTAAATGCATTCAATTTATTTTGGGGTTCATCCACTTGTTTAATTCTATTATCGCATCTCAATTGTAAACACTATTCTTATTTAATTCATATTTACTCCTATTTATATTATTTTATATATAGATTTTGATACTATTTTAAAAAATTATTATTGATACCAATAAAGTTATAAATTATATTAAAAATATAATTTAGTATTTTATGTGTTTAAATTAAATTATAGAGAAAATGAATAGCGACCTTTGTGTTTTAATTAATTTTTATGATAATTGACATGAATAATAAATTTTGAGGTATTATAATCAAAACAAATGTATATAACAAAAGAAATTACATTAAACGTGAATTAAACGGGAGGGATGGTTACATAAAATATGATAACATAATATTTGAGTCTCTCTTTATATAAATTTATATATTAAAAACAAAGATAGGATTTCTTAAATCAAATTACTTTGCATTTTAGATTGAACTCGTGTTATTTTTTAATTTTCAATACACTTGTCCAATTCTAGTATAATTACGTGCAATATTTTGAACACGACTTAATTTATAATAAAGTAACCTTTAAATTTTTATCTACTTTGAGATATTCGTCATCAATTTGAGGTACTAAATCAATTCTTGAAAGAGACGTATACGTTTGATTATATAGTATAGTATTTATAAGTCTTTAATTTTGACACTGTATTTGAGCATAGTTTTCAACCACATGCTTTAAAAATTTACAATGAACTTATTATATATGCTATATAGTGCAGCAAAACTACTATTTTACCCCCGCTTAATGTTACACAATAACAATAGGTGTGTGACTATTGACGTCAAAATATATAAATGAGTACTTACTTTATAAGATAAACTATATATTCTTGGTCAAATGACGATTCTATAAAATTCAAAGTGAGTTATTGAAATCATAACATCTATATCAATTTGCTAGAAATTCAAATTTTGTGATTAGCCAACCACTACCAATCTCATTGGTTAACAAAGCGTAATTTAGAAACAATAAATCAACCTTGTGGATATTTGAGAAGAAATATTCACAAATTATTATATACTCCATAAATATATTATACGCGTTACAATAACTCCCAAAAGAAAATAGAAACTCAACATCAACAAAACTTATGGATTAAGTCTTATCAAATCAAATACTATAACTAAAAATAAAACCGACTTTAATCCTTTTTTTTCTTTTAATTTAATTTTCTCATAACTAAGCTATGCTAAATACTACCTATTGACAACTTTAGTAATGTGAAAGATTCCAAAATCCAAACCACTACCGAATTTCGAATCTTGAAAATAAATTACTACAATAAATTTACTAAAAACATGAAATAATTATATAAAGAATTATTAAGAAATTAAGTCCAGCAAGGAAAGGAAAAAGACTACACGCGTAACGAATCCGATGCCGCTTTCTCATAAAAAATGTAATAATTCCAAATTTATTTAGATGTGAATATAAATTACTATTAAATTTCATTATCATATATCTTTACCTTAGTTGAATTTTCTATCCATCTCCGCCTTTTCACGCGGTGTCGCCGCCCTAAATGCTCCTTCCTCCGCCACGTCCACACCTCCTATACATATATATATATATATATACAAATACACATCTAATTAAATCATCAATACTTACATACAGATTGTCATTTCCTTTTACTGAAATTTCTCTCTAAGCTTAATTTCTCTCTCTACATATCAACATGAGCAACCAAAATCAAGGTAAAGCAGTTTCTCTCTCCTCTCTCTTTCTAAAACTGCACAAGCAATTAATTAGTGTGAATTTATTTCTTAATTTTATTTATTTTCTGATGTAGCACATCCGCCGCCGTCCACCTCGTACCCGGCCATGACGGCGCCGCCGCCGGCTGGATATCCGACCAAAGACGGGCAGCCGGAACAGGGTCCGGCTGCGCCGGCCGACACCAAGTCCAGAGGCGATGGTTTCTGGAAAGGATGGTAAGTTTTTTTTTACATAATTAATCATATTGAAATTAGATAATTAGATTAATTAATTTCTTTTAGAGATGTTAATCGTGTCAAATTAGTATATCATTAAAAATGACTAGTTGTATATTAGTATTATTTTTTTTAATCAGTTAAAAACATATTCCCTTTATATAAATCAAATCGAAACGGATTGAAATAGTGAAGTGTTGAAGTTGATGAGAAATTGCACGTAAAATATGTTGCGTGGCATCGTTGATTTAATTTTAATTTATATTTATGTATGTGAACATATTAAGAAATATAGATTTTGAATAATTTGTGTTTGATATTGTACTAACAAATTTATTTTATTCTTGTGCAGTTGTGCTGCCCTTTGTTGTTGCTGTGTGTTGGACGCTTGTTTCTAAGAAGTTTTATGTAATTTGACATTCATTTGATCTTTTATTTTTATTTAAGTAATGTATATTATGGATTTGTTTTTAATTAGGTTAGGGGGTTTGAGTGTGGTTTGAAATAGTTGTGTTTGATATTATTGCATCATTTATTATGAATTTTCATTACGTGTACTTCTCATTTAATTTCAGATTTCCATATATATAGTTGACAATCAATTAGGTGAAGTTAGGTAGATTTGTTGAAATTCAGAAATATAATTGATTTATCACCAGTCGATAATACCTACCAACTCTTCCTTCATTATAAAACAATTTTGATATTGGTGTATCGTTCATGAAAAAATAGACGCACCTATTTTTTGGTATCAATGAAATTGAGTATAATTTACTACTAGTATATAAAATAAAATCATACCAAATTCGTGATAATTTTTCATGTTTCAATCACAAGTTTTCTATGATTGATAATTGACAACGAAAAGAGGTATAGATAATTATATGCTTAACTTATCTAACTTTTCAAGATCAAGTCAATAATCACCACATAATATGGTTGGGCGAATTATTCTCTTTGACAATAATATAAATAATTAGTTAATAGGGAGTATCAAATTGTGATAGAAAGGCGTGCGGTTATGGGCCTATTCTACTCTTTGGGACCAGCCCATTGGGCTTTATTATCGGTTGTGGGCCTTACCTACTCTTTGGGACCAGCCCATTGGGCCAAACCTTGGGCTTTACTATATAAATACTTGTACTTCAAAATTAACAAAGTTATAATTTTGAAATAGAAATAAATTCTGAAAATCTACATTTAGTCAATCAAGTTATTTGTGTATGAAAAACAAACTCAATAAATACAGTACTGATTTACAATTTATAAAGCCCAAAAATGTGTTTGGTATCTTATTGTTATTACATTAGTATGATGTTATAGTTTTATTGGAATAAAAATCATTGCAATGTTATTGGATCATATAGTCAACCTTCATCAAAATAAATTAAGGTAGGTAGAATACATGTACAAGACAAATTGACACTTTTATCCAATAAAATAATTATAATTGCTAAAATATGCATAGTACACGGTATATATCAATAAAACAATTGCCGGTTTATATATGATTTTTAAATTAAATTGAAATATTGTAGTACTAGTTAAATTGGTTCGCCAACTTAGATGACGTCCATTAATTGGGCGGCCAAAATTCTATACTCCCTATTAAGTAAAATATGAATAAATTTAATGGAATCACTATCCTATATTTTATACTAAAAGTATAAAGGAGAAGACAAACCATAGCTAAGAAAATACAATGAAGATTCAAATCAGACAACATTAAAGATAATCACAAGATGAACCAAATTTTGTCTGCCTTTACTTAGTTGTATTGGTGGGGTCTACACAATTATATTGACTATGTATTTGCTTGATGAAAAAAATAAAACCCTTGATGATTTTGGTCTCTATAGTGTAAAATAGCTTAATTTCATGTATATTTTATTGTTATATTCATGTATATTATACACACTAATAAAATACTTTTATTATCACAAATCACAATACAACAATCACATAAAGTCGAGGAAGCACATCTCTAGTGTGTTAAAAAGTCCTTATTCCACGCAACTTTTCCACGTGACCAACCCACACTACACAAAATATTTTGTTTTTATTTAGAAGAATAAAAAAATAATTACAAAATTAGAAAGCAATAATTTACTTATTCAGACCCACATGAATTCATCGTTACAAACAAACCTCTCTTTCGAAGTCCCACCGCATTATTGATTCGTCATCATCTTTAAGTTTCACTCATCGGATTAATGTCATTTTTGTCCCTATAATATAAATGGTAAAAAATATAAATGAACTTCACATATATTTAGAATAATCCACCCTATCTAAGTCGGTGAATTTTGGAGTTATACAGTATGGTCTAGCTAGTTGTGAACACAAATTATTAATCTCATTTACTTTATTCAAGATTTAAATATCATTTATTGACAAATTAAAATTGCATTCTCTTGTAAATTTAAGCATTACTATCAAACAACGAGCACTACTTATCATGTAACCAAATTATACTACTCTACTTTTTACATTTATATTAGTAAGTTTAACTACATACGTTGTTAATCACTTAATCTTATGACTCATAAAAGCAATATCCAGTTTATAGAAAATAAAGCACATTTTAGTTTTTCCCTCTCCATCCAATATATTGAGGATTCAAATAATTCTAAAGTAAATGAGAAAATAATTGTTCCCTTTTTAAAAACAAATCATCATGGAATAAATGAGAAAATTATTGTTCCTTTTTATATAATTAAAATTAAAATTATGGAGTAATAAATATATAAAACAAAAGGTTACAAAATTACAATTCTGTACTCTCATTAGTTATATTTTATCATCATATTTTCATTTCGGGGTCGCTCAGATCCTCCTAAAATTATCCTATATTTTCATTTAAAATTGTCAATCTTTTTTATTTATATACTCCATAATTTTTTCTTTGTAATAAAGTATGCTGAATTCTCCAATAATAACGTGTAACTATTTATTTTTAAATCTCCTTTACACTCTTTTAATTTTTTCATTAAAACCAAAGATGTTTTGTAGTAGTACTTGACAGTGGGTGAAGAAATACAACAAACCATCCATAAATAAAAGATTCAAACCTCACACTTCACCATTTTTAGTCAATGATCCAACCTCACTTTTGTACTATAATCACATTAAAATAATACACAATCACCTTATTTTACACAAACACAGTATATCATTATTGAATGACCAACATCATCCAATCCATAGATAAATGAAAAGCAAGAAAAATCAAAAAAAAGTTTTCACCTCACAATCATTTATTTCTGCTTCTTCTCACACCCTTTTTGTCAACTTCCTATTTGAGCCTTTTCCCCCAAAGCACCCCTCCTTTTGATTCCCCTCTCTCATCATGCTCCACTCCCTCCTCCACCCCTCCACCACCACCTCCTCCTCCTCCATGTCCTCCTCCGGCAAACGCCCCCTCGACCCCTCCTCCCCCCCTCCCGCCCCTCTCAAGCGCTCTTGCAGCAGCAGCAACAACATCGGTGATAACAACAACAGCAGCAACGAAAAAAATGATAAAGAGGAAAATGACCTCTTTGCCCCTGTCCCCGACCCGGACTCCTCCGGGCTCCGCCTCCTCGGCCTCCTCCTCCAATGCGCCGAGTGCGTGGCGGTCGACAACCTCGACGAGGCCGGGCAGCTCCTCCCGGAGATCGCGGAGCTCTCCTCCCCCTTCGGCTCGTCCGCCCAGCGCGTCGGCGCCTACTTCTCCGACGCCCTCTCCGCCCGCATCATCAGCTCCTTCCTCGGCACCTACTCCCCCCTCCACCCCCCCTCCAAATCCCACCACCGCAACCTCCTCAACGCTCTCCAAATCTTCAACTCCATCACTCCACTCATCAAATTCTCCCACTTCACTGCCAACCAGGCCATCCAGCTGGCCGTCGACGGCGCAGACCACGTCCACGTCATCGACCTCGACATAATGCAGGGCCTCCAGTGGCCCGGCCTCTTCCACATCCTCGCCTCGAAGACGAAGAAAATCAAGTCTTTCAGGATCACAGGGCTTGGCCCTTCGGCCGAGCTCCTGAGCTCCACAGGGCGGCGGCTGGGCGAATTCGCCGCCGCCCTAAACATTCCCTTCCAGTTTCAGCCACTGGAAGGGAAAATAGGGAATATAAAAGATTTAAGCCAGCTGGATATAAAATTGGGGGAAACGGTTATAGTGCATTGGATGCACCACTGCCTTTATGACGTCACTGGGAGTGACGTTGGGGCCCTCCAGCTCCTGACGATGATCCGGCCAAAGCTGATCACCGTCGTGGAGCAGGATTTGAGCCACGGGGGCAGCTTTTTGGGGAGGTTTGTCGAGGCGCTCCATTACTACTCCGCCCTGTTCGACGCCTTGGGCGACGGACTGGAGGCGGAGAGCGTGGAGCGGCACACGGCAGAGCAGCAGCTGCTCGGCTGTGAGATTAGGAACATCGTGGCCGTGGGAGGGCCGAAGCGGACTGGGGAGGTGAAGGTGGAGAGGTGGGGGGATGAGCTCGTGCGGGTAGGGTTTCGGCCGGTTTCCCTGGCTGGGAACCCGGCCGCTCAGGCGAATTTGCTCCTCGGGATGTTCCCGTGGCAGGGGTATACCATGATGGAGGAGAATGGGTGCTTGAAGCTCGGGTGGAAGGATTTGTCGCTGCTGACGGCATCGGCCTGGCAGCCGTCCGATTAGCTCGATCGGACGGCTGTGGCTCAGGTTGAGTATCACTTTTTGGATGTGAGTTTAGGGTGTTGTTATAGTGTTAATTATACATTATTGTATTTGTTCATTTTGTGATAGAAAAGTACTATTCTTTCATGATGGAATAAGAAGATTAGCATATATATGATGATCATTTGGGCATTTAGTTTTCTTCATTTGAATATCAATATACTTTTCACTTACAAAAACTATATATATTTAATAATGTAAGTGAATAATATAGAAGGTTGTTTCTTTTATGTTTCTTCTACCCTTTTTTGAGTTCTATAAGCCACATATTTTTCTGCCATTTACAGGGGTATGCAGCTTGTGATCCTAAAAGCAAATTCGTAACGCCCTATTATTGGCTTATAATAATTGCAACAATTTTATCCCTTCATTTAAAAAATTAAATATTTTTTTGTTATAAATAAGAAAAATTGCATGATATGGTTTCACATGTTCTGGTAATAGCACGACCTAATTTTGCTTGATTAGTAATGCTTTGAAATGTGCAATGGGTGTCACCTAATCATATCATTCTTTTCTTTTTTGTTCTTCCTTTTCAGAAAAGGTTCTAAAAGGGGTTTTAGTTTTAATTCCAGAATCGAAATTCACACTTCCCAAAAATTTGATTTTCGAATTTGAGACTAACTAAGCTTTGTGCACGAGCTACAAATCGTACAAAAGCCTGACATATTATGTCCTCAAATTAAATTTGGTGCCAACTTCCATAGGTAAAATGACATCATGAATTTAGTCTGGTTGTGTCTGTTTATAACACTCTTATTGGATCGTACTAAAAACGAAAGTGAGACGTTTGTTGTGAGATCGAAAGAAAATTGAAGCATAAGCATACTATAACAAAATATATGTTGCCATAAATTACAGTCAGGATTCAAATGAATTTTAATATTATTATTGAATTTTCCCGTATATGTGTCGTAAATTTAATTCTGTATTTTGTGTGATTGTTTAATTATTTGTTTTTAGTGCTGATGATGTGGCTGGGCTATTGCTTGTCCAGTTGCTTGTCCTGCTGATGTGGCAGGAGGAATTTAGTGCTGCTGATGTGACAGAAGAGTTTGTGATTGAGCTATGGCTGTGTTATTGCTTGTCCACGAATTATTGTGGATGCTCTAAGCTTTGTGCACGAGCTTCAAATCGTACAAAAGCCTGACATATTATGTTCTCAAATTAAATTTGGTGCCAACTTCCATGGGTAAAATGACATCATGAATATAGTGGGTTTGTGTTTGTGTTTGTTTATAACACTTTTATTGGGACGTACTAAAAACGAAAGTGAGACGTTTATTGTGAGATCGAAAGAAAATTAAAGCATAAGCATACTATATCAAAATATATCTCGCCATAATTACAGTCAGGATTCAAATGAAAACCACTAATCCTGACTAATATGATAATAAAAAAACCCCAACTAAAGAAGCAAAAATGAAAGGCAGTACTTTCTAAACAAACAAACTAATCAAATGTAAAAAATAATCAATATATAGAGCACACACTCAAACTCAAAGGCGTTTTCAATATCTTTTGCCAAGGATAATGCCAAAGATGATTGAGACAAGAGCCACACCTAAAACGAACTTCAAGTTCAGGCCTAGAGACGCCTCAGCAGTTTGAATCTGTGCATCTGATGCCGGAGCTGATGTCGCCTCTGGTTTTTTCTTGCTCTTTCTCTTCGAAGGACTGGTGGCCGCAGAAAGGTCAATTTCCCGCGATTTTGTGGTTTCGTCCTTGTGTTCGGAGGTAGCAGCTCGAGCATGCTGCATTATAGTCCGGAGGTGGAAGATTTAATGAGATAAAAAATGAGCCAAAATGCGGATGCCATAAAGAATAAAACAATTTTGATCTCGAATAACGATGAAAGAACTTAAGCAAGAAAAAGATAAGAACTCAATGATTGCAGGATAGTGTATGAGCAGTTATGATTTAGAATTAAAGATGGAATGGTGTAGAATGTTGGATATTATAGTAGACATCAGATATATATATATATACAAGTTTGTGGTGGGGTTTAATATGTAGAATAGTATGATTACCTCTTCCTTTAACCGTGCTGCTGCATCAGAATCTATCTCAGGGGTATGAGAGCGATCCTTCACATCCAACGACTCTTTCTCCACCTTGACAAATTCTCCTTCCATGGCCGTTTCTTCGTCTTTCCTTTTTTCCTCTGTTTTGCACTCTTCAATTATCTGAAGTGGAATGCAAAACATAAATAATTAAACCGAGCTTATAATTGATGGTTCAGCGTGGTCCATTCACAGTCCTAGCTGTCATGATCATTCCATGAAATTGCAAATTTTACCTTAACGGGGATGCCATTGCTCTCAGCTCCCTCGGCCAACTTTGCAACTGGGATTTCCCGACTTGCAAGCGCCTCCTCTGCCATGACTACATGAAAGGCACCTTAATCTATAAAAGCCATAAGAGGAAGAAGACAAAGAGTTACTATAAGATCAAACTGATTCATGTTCTTTGTCAATTTCCAACGGTCAAGTGCGAAAATTAAAACAATGTATGTTTCGGTTACTTCAATAATTTTTGGTGACTAAAATCTGAAGACTAATAATACATGAAGTCCATAAAAGTTGTTGTACTAAAATACTCATAATCTGGTGACTGATGGAGAATGGCATCACAAGACACAAATAGCTATGTCCTATACAAGTCTACAACTTAGACATAAAATTATACTCCTATACATTTTGGTAAATAAAATACTCATAATATAGTGAGGTTATGGAGAATATAGTGAAGCTATTCAAATATCAATCAAATTGCAAGGATTCTTCCACCAAATTCGTGTCTAATAATGAAGAATAATTCAATATCCCTAGGTTAGCAGCAACTGACGTTGATTTGGATCTCAAAATGAGGTTGAGGATCTTCATTTTGGATTCTGCAATAGTCATGTCAAACTACTGAATACTCCATATATTTCCTTAGAAATAGGGATTTGCTCAAGTATATTTTCACCTTACCCAATAATACAAATGTATTTTTCCACCTTAGCCTACAATGTATTTTCACTATGTCAAATTCAAACCGATTTCGAAGCAAAAAAAAACATAAACAAACACATTCTCATATATAAAGACTATTTTAAACTGATTTCCAGTACCACCAAACTTCTCCATGATTTGCCGCATCAACACAATATGTACTCCATTTAAACTCATTTCCAATACCAAACTTCTCCATAATTCACCATCAACACATTCTTATATACAACTCCAAACAATTGTACTCAAATAGTGAGATTTATAATCAGTTAATAACATATCTAACCTTACTTCACAATCAACAACACAACCAGCAAAATCCAAAATTGTATGAAAAATCCAAGCTTTATACCCGTTTATTCGATTTCCTTTCCATGCAAGAAAACAGTCCAACAGCATAGCGTCAATCTTCCCTTCCACTTGTCTCCTCACTCTCAATTCAAGGCAGACGAAGCAAAAGGGAAATGGATTTTTAACTAGTTTGGCTCAAACAAGCATCACAGTACGGTTGGAGAGGAGATCTTCTAGCTTTATATACATAAATGTTTCTTAATAAGTAGCTCAGTAAATCATAATTTTTTTTTTCAAATTAGGGCATAATACAGGAACTGATCAAATGAAATGAGATTTTAAAATATATATAACCTATCAAAACTATTACAAGGACATATTAAAACAAAAAATAAGAGGACAAAAACTTAAAAAGAATAAGGTAATACTCCCTTCGTCCCATAAAAACATATCATATTTTCTTTTTCATCCGTCCTATAGAAATAGTCCATATCCATTTATGGCAACCTTTCTCTCCTTGTCTTGCACTTTATCATTTATGGGCTCCACCATTTCACCTACTTTTTCTCCTTCTCCTATTTCTATTGGATCGAGAGAGTATCATTAATGACAACATTGCGAATCCCCATGCTTGTAAGCGAAACAAAGCTTGGGGTATAAAAAGCAATATTGGAAGAAAATACACCATATTCTTGAAGAAGGCCATATGCCACAATAGTTTCGGTGCTTTTGGAGTAGATAAATAATTGGTTATCTTCACCTGATACGAACAACAAGTTACCATTTGCCAAAACATTGAGTGGGATAACCAATCCATAGATCCTTGATCCGGCAAAGGTATATTCTTTCGTCCAAGAATTTGTATCTCCATAGTTGTTCATCTTCCATATAACAACATGCAAACCATCTGAAATATCGCATAAACATAGCTGATGGTCTAAAACTCTTAGCCTTAATAAATGTAACATTGTATTAGGGCATGGGAGAGAAAAACGGGTAAAGAGCTCAGAATCGAGATCAAAGCAAGACACAAAGCGATTGCCCTCTAAATCATATGACAACCAGTGAAGATTTCCATTAATAAATGTAGCAATTGGTTGTATTGGGGTTCCTGGTACTACTAGTGCAGTGGGGGCCGATGCTCCTTCGATGCATTTCCACAACCCTCCTCCTTCCCCTTCTCCTTTTCCTCCTAGAGTGTGTACATAATAAGAGGTCGATTCACGAGTGCCACACAGAATCTTATATTGACCACTTAGTTTACTCACTCCAATTCCAAATATGGATTTATATTTACGCAGACGCATAGGCAGAAGAAGCGTGACATATTCACGAGTCATTGGGTTGACTATGAAAAGATGATTATCGCATGAATGCCACACCAAAAGCAAACCATCAATTGAACCAATTATGACACGGGCAATACAAGTCCTACTATCATGTATCTCGTGAGGGGTAGGCAGCCTGAATCTGAGAAGTGGCTTCAATGCCTCATCGCATACTGTGTATATTTCTTGGAGATGGAGTGGAAAGGAGAAAGCCAAACATGGTTTCTGGGAATATGGTGGCATAAGCTCACCCTCTTCTATCATATAGCGCCATAATTTGCAAACACACTTGCACATAATAATGCTTCTAATAGGTAGTCTTTGCAGAATCTCTTTCGTCATCTCTCGCGGGAGATTTGTAAACAATTCTTCCTTTGATTATCCCAAAATATAGTAGTTAGATTAGATGGGATGAAGAAAAAACTAGTCTTTTACTTAAACTTACAATCGACTAATGGTAATACGGAATAATCAATATCAACAATTTAAAGAAATCGAAACAGAAAATTGAGTATTGAAAAGTAGATAAGGAATTGAAGAAAACCTGTGGCTTCTGTGATACAGACATTAACATAGACCAGCAGATTCCCATCTTTCACCTTTTCTCTCAACTGTACTGTACTACACTACTGCCGCCGCCGCCGCCTCCTTTCTCCTTCTTCTATATTCAAATCCACCGCAACTCCGCCTCTCCTCCACCCAAATTTGGCATCTATATACAGAGACGGAGGGGCAATGTGTAATTTTGAATAAAATAAGCGCCATTTTAGAACATTGCCACCTCTTCTCGTTAATTAGAGTAATTTTTTATATGTGGTTATGAATAATTAATCAAATGGATATGCCAAAATAATCGATGGATTTGTTTACTTACACTAATCCATATTCACAAAATACTCGATGCATAAAATCTAAACAAAAAAATAATTTGAAACCGATGATAAAATATAGTACTCCCTCCGTCCCATTTTATTTGAGTCACTTCTTTTTTGCACTCGTTTTAAAAAAATAATAATAAATAGATAACGTGAAGAGAAAATAAAGTAAAAAGGGAGAGAATAATATA
Source organism: Salvia splendens (assembly GCF_004379255.2). Classification (NCBI taxonomy): domain Eukaryota; kingdom Viridiplantae; phylum Streptophyta; class Magnoliopsida; order Lamiales; family Lamiaceae; genus Salvia; species Salvia splendens. The sequence goes on along the minus strand of NC_056043.1, from coordinate 436,678 downwards.
GTTAAGACTCTTCTCTACATTATTATCTCTCTTACCTTTTTTTCTCTCCGCTTTAACTATTTATTATTATTTTTTAAAAATAAGTGCAAAAAAGAAATGACTCAAGTAACATTGGACATAAGAGTATTATATTAGAGATTAGATTTCTTTCACAGAGGTTGACTATTCTGATTCTCATCATATTAAAACTAGGTTACATTAATTTATGAATATAAATATACAGCCTAGGGTAGTAATAAAATGTAAATTTATATATTCTACAAATTTTAAATTATGATCTAGACCGTTAAAAAATATCAATAGATGACAAAATAGTAGCAACTGAAAATGACCATAGATCACCTAATTCTATGGCTAATATTTGAACTGCATTTCTGGATTTAGATGCATTCTTATTTGAATGCAAATATTGTTTAAAACAGGATACTTGTTATCCATTAGATTTTATGATCTAACATTTAGATTAATGTCATGTGTCATCTGATAATGTAACTATTTTAGTAAAATAATATACTAGTATTTTAGTCTAATAATATAGCTTGGTTAATAATATAGCTTCTTAGTCTTATAATGTAGCTTATCACAATCATTCAATCCAATGATTCAGGTTTGATGCTTAACATTAAGAATCAAACATAAATATTACTCTTTGTATATTTAATTTTGTAATTATATTAGCATGTATACATTTTAGAATCAAATTTATTACTCGAAAAAAGTTTTGTAATTGCATAAGAGTAAGCCCATTAGGAAGCCCATTCAAAAGGACCCGCATTAAAATTGCTACTTTTATATAGTATCGTATTGTATAAAGTATTTAGTACACACTAGAATGAGAACTCAGTATATTACTATGTCGTATTCCGTATTCTATCGCATTTTTTCGAATTAAATAACTCTGATTAAGCAAAAAAGTATTTTAAAATCAAATTTCTTAATCTATTCATTCTGAACACATATATAGCGAGTAGTATTATTTTGGGAATTTAATCAAAACTAAATGTAGTGCAATTTTTGTATTGGGGACTTCAAAAGTCTTATTGATTTTTGTGTTGGTTTTGGAATCTTTAAAATATTTTATTAGATGGTGTAGGATAGGCCATTTTTTTTCTATAAATACATCTTATTTAAATACTTCCACCTTCAATTACATTTGAGATATTTCTTTTGAATATAGATTTTTAGGAATAAAAAAAATATGAGAGTGAAAAATAGGGGAGATGAAAAAGTTATAAGAGAAATATATAGTATTGCATTTTGCCATAAAAGAACTTATAATGGAATGACCTAAAAAGAAATAAGTCTCGCTTATAATGGGATGGAGGGAGCAGTTTTTTCTGCAAAGTTTTAAAGTATTAAATTCAACAAAGTTGTACTCTTAATTTATTTTAGTTGTGATCTAAGTTGGTTTTTGATAAAGTAATAAATCTATGGAATTTTTGAGTAGTATGTTTTGCAGTACTACTACTATTTTTTTATTATTTGCTTATATAGTTTGTGATTAAAACAATATTTTTGAGCAGTCGGTATTAGTTGTATAACAAAGTTTTATTGATTTTCTTGATCCTAATATTTTTAGCATTATTTTATAAGTTTTTGAGTAGTATGATTTTTGGTTGTCTAATACTCCAGTCGATATGGAATTTTTGAGTAGTCTAATACTTCAGTCGATACTACTCCATTTGTGTTGTTACTACGATCACTGTTGATGTAATGTGAAGCGGACTATGTTGTATAAATGAAGGTATTTGTTATTACTAAGGTGATAGTTCAATTTTCTAGATAAAATAGTACCAAGATATAATCTAGGATTGAGTTATGAGATTGTTTTAGTCAGGTTAGATATGACTAATTATCCCATGATTATTCATCAAGCCATGATTGAATTGTGAGATTGAATCTCATGAATCAAACACATTACATATTTAATCTCGAAATACAATCTTGCAAACCGAATACCCCTGAGAGTATAGGGAGCGTAGTGTAGAATTGGGTAATTTTGTTTCTTAATATTCACAAAGGCATAGTACATCATATATAGGCAAGATAATCACTATACATGGTAAGATATTATCTCTATCAAATCTTCCTAATAATGTGGTAAAAATGCTCCGCAATCTTCTCATTCAATTCGTGATCTTCTCCTTGATTTTGTAGAATATTCCGGGTCTCTTTCTAACACTCTCCCTCAAGTTAAGTGACGGGGTCTCCAAAACTTAACTTGCCCAACACTTCTTGGAAATTCTTTGCGGAGACGGCCTTAGTCAAGATGTCTGTTAGTTGATCTTCAGATTTTACATAGGGGATCTCCACTATCTTCTCCTCAAGATTTTCTTTTATGAAATGTCGATCAATCTCGACGTGTTTCGTTCTGTCATGTTGCACTGGATTCTCTGAAATGCTGATTGCAGCTTTATTATCGCATAACAGCTTGCAAGTCTTCTGTGACTCCAAGTCCAACTCTCTCATCAATCTTCTAAGCCACAGTATTTCAGTTAAGCCACTTCTAATACCTCGGAATTCAGCCTCGGCACTTGAGAGTGCCACTACCTTTTGCTTTTTACTTCTCCAAGTTACCAAGTTTCCACCAACGAAGGTGAAGTATCCTCCGGTGGATCGTCTGTCCATCAAGTTCCCTGCCCAGTCTGCATCAGTATATCCGTGGATGTCTAGGTGCCCATTCTTCCGAAACAGTACTCCATGTCCGGCAGTTCCTTTCAAGTATCGTGCCACTCTAAGCGCTGCCTCCCAATGTTCTTCTTGAGGACTGTGCATAAATTGGCTGAGGACTCCTACAGCATAGGCAATGTCTGGCCTAGTATGTGATAAGTAGATGAGTTTCCCAACGAGTCTCTGGTATCTTCCCCGATCAGTAGGGTTTGCTCCTTTTATGATTTGGAGCCCATGATTCTGAACTATAGGAGTGTCTGCTGGCCTACGGTCCAACATTCCTATCTCTGCCAAGAGATCCAGTATATACTTGCGTTGGCTAATAAAAATCCATTTTCTAGATCTAAGTACTTCAATCCCGAGGAAGTACTTGAGGTCACCCAGATTCTTCATTTCAAATTCCGCAGCAAGATGCCCCTTTAGTCGCTCTATCTCGGCGTCATTATCTCCAGTGATAATCATATCATCAACATAAATTATCAAGCAAGTAATTTTCTCACCTTCTCGTTTGATGAATAATGTGTGATCAGAACTGCTTTGTTGATACCCATATTTCTTCATCACCTCTGTGAATCTGCCGAACCATGCTCTTGGAGATTGTTTTAACTCGTATAGGGTTTTCTTCAACTTACACACCTTCTCTCGCCCGAACTCTTCTGAAAAACCCGGTGGAGCTTCCATGTAAATCGGGTCTTTCAATTCTCCATGAAGGAAAGCGTTAGTGACATCATACTGATGGAGAGACCAGTCTTTATTTGCCGCTATAGATAGAAGTACTTTTACAGTATTCATTTTGGCAACTGGAGAGAAAGTTTCAGAATAGTCGATACCTTGAGTTTGAGTGTATCCTTTCGCCACCAGTCGAGCTTTATATCGTTCAATACTTCCATCTGGTCTCCTTTTGATAGTGAAGACCCATCTGCACCCTACGGTATGCTTCCCTTCGGGTAGTGAACTGATCTCCCATGTGTGATTTCTCTGCAATGCTTTCATCTCAACCAGCATTGCTTCCTTTCAATGTTTTATTTTTATGGCTTCTTCAAATGTTCGAGGTATCTCCTCCTCGTATAGTGCAGTTTGGAATGCCCTTGCCATATTGGAGATATTAGCTTCAGCAAAGCTTGCTATTGAGTATCTACTTCTTCTTCCTATCCTCTCTGGTGAATATCTCTTGGGAGGGATTCCTCTTGTGCTGCGCAGTGGAAGTACGTATTGTCCTGTGTCTTGGTCAATAGTGGTGTCTTCCTCTATATCAGGGGGGTTAGAAGTACTAATCGTATCCTCAGAAAGTGTGCCAGAGATTACCTCGGATTCCGGTACGGTTGGATTAGAGGATGGCGGAGGAAGCGCTGAAGGGCTCGTTTCTGTAGACAAATTCGACTCATGGATGGTACCAACTTGCTCTGGTGGTCCCATATCGAAGTGACTTGGCACATGCCACCGAAGGGAGTCGCTTTCTTGGGTCTCCCCCTGAGTCCCAAGGTGGTAATAGAATTCTGTTTCGAGGAAGTTGCAATTCATGGTAGTGGTAATTCTCTTAGTTTTAGGGTCATAACATCTATAGCCCTTCTGAGTGATCCCATACCCCATAAATACACACTTAATTGCACACGGAGAAAATTTGGTTTTTTCTTGTTTTGGAACGTGTACGTAGATAGTGCAACCGAAAATTTTGGGGGGAAGAGATAAGGCCGCAGGGATTTGTGTTAAGGTAGCCAGGTGTCCAAAGGGGTTTTTCGATGTAGTGTTTTTGTGGGAAGGCGGTTGAGGAGGTAAACAGAAGTAGCTACAGCTTCAGGCCAAAACATTGGTGGGACTTTGGAATAAAAAAGAAGTGCTCGAGTCATTTCAAGGATGATCCTATTCTTCCTCTCTGCTACCCCATTCTGTTCTGGTGTGTGAGGGCATGAAGTTTGGTGGATTAACCCGTTATCCTTAAAAAACTGAGACATAGAATTATTCACGAATTCCCCCCCGTTGTCCGACCGTAGGATTTTAATGGTTGTTTGAAATTGGGTTTGAACTTCATTTTCATTCGCACCATTTGTTTTAACGAGTACTCTCTCTATCTTAATTTCTGTACAAGATCAACAACGCGAAATGGATCTCAACAACGAGCCTACTCTAGGGACGAGCGGGTCTCAAACGAGCGGGTCTCAAACTCCCACGGTCCCCGTGGGAGGTGGATGGGGTCAGATGCCCGGGTACTACAACAACATGTACCCTTGGCAGCAGATGATGCAGGGATGGCATCCGGGGGTGGTATGCCGGGATGGCAGGGGATGCCGGGGGGTCCTGGATAGCGGCGACGACGACGAGGAGTGGGGCGGCGGCGGAGGCGGGGGTGCCCGTGCGTGGATTAGGAGTTTTTTTTTAAGTAATGTAATATTTTCTATTTGACTTTTTTAATTAATGTACTTTTTAAAATTTTAATATTATTATTGAATTTTCCCGTATATGTGTCGTAAATTTAATTCTGTATTTTGTGTGATTGTTTAATTATTTGTTTTTAATGCTGATGATGTGGCTGGGCTATTGCTTGTCCAGTTGCTTGTCCTGCTGATGTGGCAGGAGGAATTTAGTGCTGCTGATGTGGCAGAGGAGTTTGTGGCTGAGCTATGGCTGGACTATTGCTTGTCCACGAACTATTGTGGATGCTCTAAGCTTTGTGCACGAGCTTCAAATCGTACAAAAGCCTGACATATTATGTTCTCAAATTAAATTTGGTGCCAACTTCCATGGGTAAAATGACATCATGAATATAGTGTGTCTGTGTTTGTTTATAACACTTTTATTGGGACGTACTAAAAACGAAAGTGAGACGTTTAAAAGTGAGACGTTTATTGTGAGATCGAAAGAAAATTAAAGCATAAGCATACTATAACAAAAATATATCTCGCCATAATTACAGTCAGGATTCAAATGAAAACCACTAATCCTGACTAATATGATAATAAAAAAACCCAAACTAAAGAAGCAAAAATGAAAGGCAGTACTTTCTAAACAAACAAACTAATCAAATGTAAAAAAGAATAGACCAAAAAAAATAATCAATATAGAGCACACACTCAAACTCAAAGGCGTTTTCAATATCTTTTGCCAAGGATAATGCCAAAGATGATTGAGACAAGAGCCACACCTAAAACGAACTTCAAGTTCAGGCCTAGAGACGCCTCAGCAGTTTGAATCTGTGCATCTGATGCCGGAGCTGAAGTCGCCTCTGGTTTTTTCTTGCTCTTTCTCTTCGAAGGACTGGCCGCAGAAAGGTCAATTTCCCGCGATTTTGTGGTTTCGTCCTTGTGTTCGGAGGTAGCAGCTCGAGCATGCTGCATTATAGTCCGGAGGTGGAAGATTTAATGAGATAAAAAATGAGCCAAAATGCGGATGCCATAAAGAATAAAACAATTTTGATCTCGAATAACGATGAAAGAACTTGAGCAAGAAAAAGATAGAACTCAATGATTTAAAACAAAAGTTTGGAATCTTTGCAGGATAGTTTATGACCAGTTATGATTTAGAATTAAAGATGGAATGGTGTATAATGTAGGATATTATAGTAGACATTAGATATATATATATATATAGGGTTTTGATCTATGCAAAACTGGATTTAAATACAGAAACGCAGAACAATATCATAATTAGGGCACTTTTAGGTCATAATTAGGTAATTTGTAGGTCATGCTAACAAAGCATGACCTAAAACGATCTTAGTATGATATTAAATCCAAATATTATAATATGACCTAAAATTGCTTAATTATGACCTTCCGTGTTTTTGGTTAATTATTGACCATTAGATCATCTAATCCTAGGGCTGAGATTTGGTCTGCATTTCTGGATTTAAACACATACTTATTTTGATCATCTCCCTATATATATATATATATATATACCACCAGAAACTTGTATATATTTTTTCCTATATATATATATATATATACAAGTTTCTGGTGGTTTAATATGTAGAATAGTATGATTACCTCTTCCTTTAACCGTGCTTCTGCAGTTGCTAATTGTCCTTCGGTCTCCTTCAGACGATTCTGCAGCTCATCCTTCTGGGAAACTTCAGAACTGAGAGCTGAGAGCTTAGCATTCAAGGTACCCTCGTTCGTTTTTTGTTCTTTCAGTTTCTCCTCAAGTTGTGCTATAGTGGCTTGAAGATCCTTGTTCGAGCTTTGGAATTTCTCATTAAGGGAATTCTCCTCTTCCATCACAGAAGATATCTGAAAAACAAAGATGGTCAATCATACAAGAATATCAGTTTGCCAAATATAATGTAATATGGTATTAACCTGTGATTGCAGTTTTTCGCCTTCAGAAGTGAGTCGCTGAGTCAGCTCTTCAATTTCTTTCCTGGCAGCCTCTAGTTCTTTAACTGTAGCTTCTTTTTCTGATGAAGCAACGGACAATATTTTATGTAAATCATCTAGCTCGGATCTACAGGAAGTGAGATCCTGAGTGAGTTTTGAGTTTGTTTCAGTTAGCACTTCAATCTCCTTCTTAAACTGACTAGAGCTTCTCTCCAGTTCGCTATCCAAATCCTTAGACTTTGAAAGGATACTTTCAAGCTCAAGTTCGCGGGTTTTCACAAGTGCAGATGCTTCCTGACCCTGTGCTTCATAAGCTTCAATCTTCTCGTATAGATCCTTTGCTTCCAACTCTCTTAGACTACATTTTTCCAGAGCTTCTTCCAACTGAGCTTCTGCTTGCGAAATGCGAGCTTCAGCTGCAGAATGAAGTTCAGAGACCCGAGAGTGCTTCTCAGTCAGCTCGGTAATGCTGCTCAAGTGATAAGCAAGCTGCTGGGAGGAGACTTCCCTCTCAGAAACACTAACATTTAGCTTTTCTTCAAGATCTTGAACCTTCTCACTGAGTTGCACATTCTTTTCAGATAAGAGTGCATTCTCTGAGACGTGCGACTCGGCTTTTCCTTCAACCTTGAGGATCTTCGTTTTCAGGCCTTTATTGATGTCCTCAGAAGTAGCCAGCTCCAATAAAATCTTTTCAAGCTCATCCCTTGCAATTTCATATTTTTCTGTTGCCTCTGCAAGCTGCACTTGATAACTTTTGACTTGATTTTCGAGATCCTGCACCGTTTCATGCAAGACTTTCGCCTCAGAATCTCTGCAGGAGAAATTGGCAACTGCCTCTTGCATTTTCAGGCCTGCGTCCCTTGATAGTGTTTCATGCGACGACTCAAGTTCTACACTTCTTGCAGTAACTTTCTCCAACACTTTGCTTTGTTGCTCTAGCTGTTCCTCAGCCAGCTTAAGCTTCTCAATAACTTCACTTTCCCTTAATTCAGTTGCTTTTAGATCATTCTCAATGCTTTCCAGCTTCTGTTGTGAGATATTAAGTTCATTCCGCAACAAACTAAGTAGATTTTCAGCTTCGGATAGCTCTTCATTTAAGGTTCTTGATGAACTTTTCAAGCTGTAGTTCTCTTCTGTAGTCAAGTTAAAGGAATCAGTTATCTCCTTTTCCTTTTCTGTGGATGCTTGAAGTGCCACCTCTAGGCTTGATGCTTTCAACTGGACTGCCTCAAGTTCAGCTTCAAGTTCCGACACCTTTTGAGTGCCTTTCAATGACTCGGCTTCTATATCCTCACATTTCTTCTCTGCCAAACTTATTTGCTCTTCGAGCTCCTTGATTCTATATTTTTCTGTTTCAAGAAGTAACTCGAACTCACTCAACTTGTTTCCAGCATCCAGTGCTTTTGACTCTGATGCCTGGAGCAAACTCTCAAGCTCAATGTGGCGCTCACCAATTGTGTTGGCTCGCCCCTCATGCTCAACACATTTTTCCATGGCATCCTTTAATTCTAACTCGAGCTCAGTGGTACGAGCTGTGGACTTGCTCAGTTGAGACTCCACTTCAACTATTTTGGCCTGAGACTCTTGCAACTGGATGTCGAGTTGTTGCTTCTCCCGCGTTTCCTTCTTCAACTCAGAATCCAGTTGAGATAGTTTCTCAGATAACTCTTTCAACTCCCTTTGGTAATCATGGCTTTTCAATTCTTCCAAGTTTAGTAGTTGCTCTAGCTCAACTGTCCTCTGTTCTGCAGCTATACGATTGGTTTCAGATTCACTGAGCTTTGATCTTGCTTCTTCGGCTTCCACTCTCAAGGCCTCCCGTGTGCTCTCAAGCTCTTGGTTTTTCTGGTTAGCAGTTGTGACAGCATGACCAGACTCAGTATGAAGCTCTTCGATGGTTTTCAATTTCTGCTCCAGTTCTTTGCTGTTCGCCACTGCTTCTGCTAGAAGCGAATCTGCTTTGCAGAAATTCTCATCGGACTGCTGCAACTTGGCCTCGAGGTCGTTGCATAACTCCTTCAACTGAACCGAATTATTCGTAAAATCAGAGACAGCATCTTCCAGTGCTTGTTTTTCTTTGCTCAATTTTTCTAGATCTTCCTGCAAGGCTATCGTCTTTGTTTCCTGGCTTTTCAGCAGTTCTTCAACCTCGGTCTTGGCATTCACAACCTCCTTCAGTTCTGCTTGTGAAGCCTCTAGCTGGGATACTTTCAATTGGAGGTTGTCTGTGCTTTCCATCTGCAAACTCTCGAGTGAAGCAATGTGTAACTTGGCTGTAGATTCAGCAGCCTTTGCAAGTTCCAATTTTTGTGTCATTTCACTTATAAGAGCCTCTTTTGAAGCTAGCCTCTGCTCCACATCTTGCACCTGTGATTTTGAAAGCTCGAATTCTCCCTGAACAGCGGCAAGCTCAGCTGACACGCTCTTCAGAGCATCTTCTACTTTCTTGCTCTCACCGATCTTCTCAGACAAGCTTTTCAGCTCAATCTGCAGAGAAGCCATCTGATCTTCCGTCTCTTTCGCACTAGATTTTGTCGCCTTAAGCAAGCTCTCGAGTTCCAAGGCCTTCTTTGTCTCCGACTCAGCAAGCAAACCACTTTCCTTGTGAAAGTCCTCAAACTTTTGAGCTTCTCCGGATGATAATTGCAACTGGGCCTGAAGCTCCTCAATCTTCTTGCTTGAGGTCTCAAGCTCAAGGCTGAGACGATCAAAGGATTCCTTCACATCAGTGAGCTCCTTGTGCTTGTCTTCATGACCTTGCATCTCCTCCTGCAATGTTTTGAGCTGCTCCTTGTATCTATCCTCGGCTTCAGAGCTCTGCTCCAGCAGTTTTTTGTTGTTGAGTTCAAGCTCTTCATAATTCCTCTTGCTTACTTGAAGGAATTCTTCTGTTTGCAAGAGCTTGTCTTTGAGGACCATGTTTTCCGCTCCAGCTTCTTTAACCACATCAGAAATTCTCTTCACTTCATCTTCAAGCTCTTTAACCTTCTCTTGAGCCTCTAGCAACTCCCTAGTTGCTTCCTTGTTGCTGCTATCCGCAGGATTTTCTTCTGAGACAGAATCTGTCTCAGGGGTATGAGAGCTATCCTTCACATCCAACGACTCTTTCTCCACCTTGACAAATTCTCCTTCCATGGCCGTTTCTTCGTCTTTCCTTTTTTCCTCTGTTTTGCACTCTTCAATTATCTGAAGTGGAATGCAAAACATAAATAATTAAACCGAGCTTATAATTGATGGTTCAGCGTGGTCCATTCACAGTCCTAGCTGTCATGATCATTCCATGAAATTGCAAATTTTACCTTAACGGGGATGCCATTGCTCTCAGCTCCCTCGGCCAACTTTGCAACTGGGATTTCCCGACTTGCAAGCGCCTCCTCTGCCATGACTACATGAAAGGCACCTTAATCTATAAAAGCCATAAGAGGAAGAAGACAAAGAGTTACTATAAGATCAAACTGATTCATGTTCTTTGTCAATTTCCAACGGTCAAGTGCGAAAATTAAAACAATGTATGTTTCGGTTACTTCAATAATTTTTGGTGACTAAAATCTGAAGACTAATAATACATGAAGTCCATAAAAGTTGTTGTACTAAAATACTCATAATCTGGTGACTGATGGAGAATGGCATCACAAGACACAAATAGCTATGTCCTATACAAGTCTACAACTTAGACATAAAATTATACTCCTATACATTTTGGTAAATAAAATACTCATAATATAGTGAGGTTATGGAGAATGGAGTAGTTTTGAAGTATCCAGTAAGATTTAGAAGATTGAAAACATATTATCTTGTACTAATTATTAATTACAAAAGCAAATCAAGGCAAAATTGAATCTTTAAAGCAAGAAAGTTATTTTAGACAAAAGAATGGAAAGAATTAAATGATATAACGAAAGTATGAATACGAGTCACTATACTTTCCAACAAAAATATGGCCCATCAAAAAGCAACCATGGGTCAAAATTGTTTCAGCCATGAAAATGCGAGCAAACCAGCCTTCCAAAATGATTCCACTGTAGTATTTATTTTCCTAAATATTTGCCGGAAAAAATCCTTTTTTAATTTGAGGTTTTAAAAATATAAAAGCGTGTATCTTGAACAAAGATACAAGTAAGGCTGTCGCATCGCACAACTCTTTCCTCAACCTAACAAAAAGAAAAATATTAAATGGTCTCACATTCTTTTCAACTTACAAGTTGTCGCAGACAAACACAATCACACGACACGGAAACTTGAATTGGCTGCTCATAAAACAATGGGCGATTATTAAGGGATTGCAAATTGCAATACCAGCACCGCAAAATGATCAATTTTACTACTACTACTACTACTAATTTGAATGCTCTTAATTTGCAAATACTCCTCTAGTTAATATCAAAAGTTTTTTGGCCACTAAGTTCACTATTTCGATCTATATTCAGTGTATGCTGTTTCAGCTTTTACATAAAAAAACTAAAATAAATTCAAAAGCAACGAATACGCAAAAAATCAATAAAATAAAGTGATGTACGCGGTGTAGCATGACTAAACAGTAAACACGAGTAAACGACACGCACTTTAATTCAAAACGGCATCTTCGCCAATTCCGTCTCACTATTTTTGGTACATGTAAGGTCATTTTAATATCAATCCCCAGCTGTATATTCTCTCTCCAAAATCAATTTAATTCCACTGCTATATTTACAATGAAATGACTTGAATACCGAAATCAGTAATATCATCCTCATTAATTAATTCCGATCATATCACCAGAAACACAGCAAAGCTCAAAACATTGGGGAAAACATCGCGTGTACACATAAACGACCGATGCGTATCTAATCAAGCAAAAACCGCACGAATTCGCGATGATTCGATGCGATCGGAGAAAGCTAACACAGATTTCAGATTGCAGCAAGCCGTAGCAGATCAGAATGAAGAAATCAAAGCGATAGACACCAGCAACGAAGCATACATACATACATACATACATACATACATACATACATACATATATCATCGATCAGCAAAAAATCAGAGAAGCATGTACACGTAATAAAAAAAAAACTCGAGCGAAACACATAAGCGGATCAAGTGGTGAAAATGAGAGGAGAAAAGCTTGCCTGAGAGAGGTGGTGAGCTGATCTCGTTGCGCTGTCTTTGTTGAGAGAGAGAGGGTGGGTTTTAGAGTGGAGTTAAGAGAGAAATAAATTGAAAATTTGGAATTAATAGTGAAGGTTGAGCGGGCTGGCCTGGGGTTATATGGAAAATGTTACAAAATTGAATTTGGTCTATTTTTATTTTTTTAATTAAGTTTGTGACATGTTATTGAAATATTAGATTTTTTTAATAAAGTCATAACTATTCGTATAATATATTTTTTTATCCAAAATATGGTGGGCAGTTTGGTGTAATACGAGTTTTAATAAAACATGTGTTCTTTGAATACATATAATATTGACCATATTTTTGGTAAATAAATATGGAAAATTAGGTTAAATTAGATATTAAAAAATGTTCTAAAAAGGGAAGTTCAAAAATATGTAGGAGTACATTACTTTGAGATATAATCAAAATTAAAATAAGTGAGCATATGACAGGTGCAATAATAATTTATAAGCGTGCACTCTTTTGTTATTGGTAGTATATAAAATTTAATTTTCATTAAATTTTGAAAATTAAGATGAGTATAGTATACTTGTATATTAGTACAAGGTTAATGGAGTAGTATTTATAAGCAGTATATAAGAATTCAATATACTTATTAGTAATTTTTAAATTACGTTTCTTTTCGTTTTATTTCAATTTTAATTAACTTACTATACTTTTTATTGTCATAACTCATGATATTACAATATATATGACCATATTTCCATAAATTCTTTAAAGTATACGTATTGTTTCATAGTACTATAATTTATACTAGTATATATAAGTAATTTTGTATTGGTGGCGGCCACAATTGGCCGACCAAACCGTCCAAGATCACACATTGTGTTGTCGCACTTGAATACTTGATAAAGACATTAATTATTCAATTTCTCCCAATTAATGCAATTATAAAAATTAAACAAATGTTAAACCTATATTTATTTGAAATTAAATTCCAGCACATACGAAATGTAGTAATCCCAAAATGGAGATTAATTTGATCGATTCTATAAAAAACAATTGTTTTTTAAAGCAATAGATAAATTAACAAGATTCAATCGATTTACTCCCTCCGTCCCGGCTAAGATGACACACTTCGGCTAGCACGAGATTTTATGAGTTATTAGTTAAAGTGTTTAATTGGAGAGAGAAAAAGTGAGTGTAAGTATTAAGGTCATCCGCAATGGCGCCTAGCGCACCGCCTAGCCGAACGTCGGCGCTAGACAGTCCATTACAACCACCCAACCATTTTCGGAATTAAAAACCGCCTAGCGCTCGGCGATTTCGTGGCGCTGGGCGATCCGCTCGGCGCTATTGCAGCGTCCGGATCGCCTAGCGCATCGCCTAGACGATTTTTTTTTCGAAACACTATATATACGCGGTTTGCACGTCATTTTCATTCGCACCACTTGTTTTAACGAGTACTCTCTCTATCTTAATTTCAGTACAAGATCAACACCGAAAAATGGAGAACACCAACGAAGGTACTCTAGTGACGACCGGGTCTCAAACTCCCCCCGGTACCCGTGAGAGGTGGATGGGGTCCAATGTCAGGGTACTACAACATGTACCCTTGGCAGGGGATGATACCTGGGATGGCAGCTGGGGGGAGTATGCCGGCGTGGCAGGGGGTACCGGGGATGCAACCCGGTGTGCATATGATGTCGGGGTGGGCACCCGAGATGCAGATGATGCCTGGGGTGGGTACCGGTGGTGCAACCCCCGACAGGGGGGTACCGGGGACGCAGGGGACGCCGGGGGATGAAAACGTCTATCGCCCCAGTTTTGATTTTTCGACTGCTTCTTCGCACACTTTGACCCCAACGGAGACGCAGTTCACGCAATTTGAGACTTTCTCCTTGGAGGAGTTGGGGTTTGATATGCTCGGTGTTCCGGAAACTCTCGTTCCCGCGGGGAGCAGTGCGGGGCACCCCAAAGAAGAAGAGCGAGTCATCGCAGCCGGGTGAGGATAGCCAGGTCCGGAGGAGGTGGACGGACGCTGAGAACGTCGCGCTGTGCAAGGCGTGGGTCAGTGTTTGCGATGATCCTCTCGCTTCGAACAACCAGAGGATCATCAACTTGTGGGGCAAGATAGCAGCAGCCTATCAGACATTTTGCCTGGAGGGGAGGCCACGCAATGGGGAGGATTGCCGGAAGGGGTGGGGCCGAATCAGGGCTGTCGTCTCCCGATTTTCGGGTTTGTACGCCAATGCCCTCCGCATGCAGAGCAGTGGCCAAACGGAGGAAGACTGCAGAAGGATAGCGGAGAAAGCCTTCCCCCAGCCCGGGTTGTATAAGGAGTTCACCTACTGGAACTGCTATCTTGTGCTGAACGACTTCGAGAAGTTCCGAGTAGGTGTCGACGCTGGCTGGCCGAAGAAGCAACGACTGAACTATACCGGTGATTACAGCAGCAGCAGCGGTGGTTCCCACGACCTCCCCGAGACGGCCCAGGAGGTCCCGACCCCTCGTTCGTTCGCTCGCCGAACTCGCCCGGTTGGGCACAAGCGGGCTCAACGGGAGGCAAGGGGGTCGCCGGGGGTACCCAGGAGGTCCAGTCGGCATCCCCCTTGGCCAATCCACAGCGGATCTCAAATTCTTTGCGCGTCAACAAACGCGCGCTTAGATGGTCAATACGATGGCCGAATGACGGGCGGCGGTGGACCCCGTGGAGAAGAGTTTGCTTCAAGCATTGCTCATGAGCATGCAGGACGAGTTGGAGGCGGCACGGAGGGAGACCGGCAGGAGTAGAGGCGGCGGCGACGGTGGCGACGGAGGCGGAGGCGAGGGTGGCGACAGCGACGGAGGAGACGACGACGGAGACGAGGAGTGAATTATTGTACTTTTTTTAATTATTGTAATTTTTTAAAATTATTGTACTTTTAAAATTTTAATAGTATTATTAATGTTTCCCGTATATGTCTCGGAAATTAAATTCCGTATATTGTGTGATTGTTAATTATTTCATTTTTATACAATTGTTATTAGTCAGAGCATCCACAATGGCGCCTAGCGCACCGCTGGGCTATGCGCTGGGCGATCCGCTCGGCTCCATTGCAGCGCCCGGATCGCCCAGCGCATAGCCAAGCGGATTTTTTATTTTTGATTTTTAATTTTCGAAACACTATATATACGCGATTTGCACTTCATTTTCATTCGCACCACTTGTATTAACGAGTACTCTTTCTATTGATGTGGCTGGGCTATTTATGATATGGCTAGGCTATGGCAACGGCGACGACGGAGGCGAGGGAGCCGGCGAGTGATTTTTTTTAAGTAATGTACTTTTTCGATTTTGAATGTAATTTTTTTATTAATGTACTTTTTAAAAATTTTTGTACTTTTTAAATTTATTGTACTTTTTTTTAAAATTATTATTAATGTTTCCCGTATATGTCTCGTAAATTAAATTCCGTATATTGTGTTATTAGTGATGTGGCTATTGATGTGGCTGGGCTATTTATGATATGACTAGGCTATGGCTGGGCTATTTCTGATGTGAGAGGAGGATTTTTAGTATTGATGATGTGGCAGGAGGAGTTTGTGGCTAGGCTATGGCTGGGCTATTGCTGGGCTATAACCACTGTGGATGCTCTGATGTGGCTAGGCTATGACTGAGCTATTTGCTTGTTTTGATGATGTGGCAGGAGGATTTTTAGTGCTGATGATGTGGCAGAAGGAGTTTGTGGCTAGGCTATGGCTTCTATTCCTATTATGGATGACCTAAAATAAAGAGAGAAAGAAAGATGAATATTAATAAGGGTGAGAAAAAATGGTTGGGTGTATTAATTGGAGAGATAAGGTTTCAAAAAAAATGAAATGTGTTATCTTAGTTGGGATAAACTAAAAAGGAAAACTTGTCATAAGCGGGATGAATGGAGTATAATTTTACATTAGTAACATCTACATTAATAAAAGATCTACATAACCATGATATGAAAAAAAACTTTTTATTTAAAACAGAAAACGATAAATTGAGTACTGGTTTATTCTTTTAACGTCAATCAAGAGTCGTAGTAAATTATATTAATAAATAAAAATAGTAATTTTGATTATCATAATTTACCTACCTCAGTCGTATGCTATTGTCTTCCTATTAATTAAAAAAATATTACTAATATCTCTCTCTATCTATCTCACCAAAGCCAACCATACCAAAAGAATTTGACCAATTGTTTGTGTAAATTGAATAATTTAAAATTTTTAAAAATGGAAAAACCGAAAATTTCATAATCAGTCAGCTAAGGTACACAAACACATACTCTCTCTCATACGAGTAAAAATTCCATGCTCATTCCATACCAAGTGGCATGATTATGTGGTATACCTCACCACTAATTTATTGACAAATGGAAGTAAAAAAGGTCCCACATGCCACATAAATTTAACTCCAATATAGTAAGGTAACGGCGTGGCAATTCTTTCATTTATGGAAGGTAGCATAATCCTAGTATTAGATATGGAATGACTATAGACATAATACTCCAATATCTCCCTTATAATATAAAAATATTTTATGTGTATTGCATTTTCATTCGGCCTGTGTATTGCATTTTCATTCGGTCTTATCACGCAACAAAGAAGAAATCATCTCCAATTCTCCATCCCTTTTGAATTCCATGGGTAAGTTTTCCTCCATT
This sequence comes from Salvia splendens, assembly GCF_004379255.2. Taxonomy (NCBI): domain Eukaryota; kingdom Viridiplantae; phylum Streptophyta; class Magnoliopsida; order Lamiales; family Lamiaceae; genus Salvia; species Salvia splendens. Next base: position 419,916 of record NC_056043.1, on the reverse strand, counting down.
ATCTTTATATGATGTATGTATGCGTTGTTTCACTACATAGATAGTGGAATATGTTATTATATCCATTTTGTAATATGTTTTTGAAAATACACATTCTTGATTTTACAATTGACGTTCTTCTATTACTAATAATTTCATTTTGATTGAATAATGATAAGATAGTGAATCCTTAATTTGAATTTATTAACATATAGTAGTATTTTTAATTGCGTGAATTTATATTGAATTATACATATTTTTTTCTATGACAGAAATTCCATCTGATTCCTACGTGCGTCTTGTGGAGACTGAATTTGTATTTAAACGTGGAATGACTTTTACGAATGAAGAAGAGGCGTATCAGGCCTATAATGCATATGCCTTCAGCAAGGGATTTGGTATTCGTAAAGGTAAGAAATTTTATAATCGTAAAAACGAGCTTCGAGGATGCATGTTTTTGTGTTGTTGTGAGGGATACTCAGAATTTGCCCCATCCGATGATAGAAAAACTGAAAGGTCACTAAAAAGATGTGGGTGTATGGCTCGTATTAGATTTCATATCGAAGGAGGTGTTTGGGAAGTGGTCGAATTCAATGATTTTCATAATCATCCTTTTGTTGAGGATAATCAAAAGCATTTGATTCGATCGTGTCGAAAAATTACAGAAACGAAGGGAGGCATTCTTAACACCATGGTAGAATCTGGGATTAAAGCCACAGAAGCTTATTCTTACCTAACAAATGAAGCGGAGGGAGCACAAAATGTTGGTTTTACTCTCAGGTATATTTCACACTCAAAAGATGATATATTACCTTATTTTCTTATGTGCTTCATTTGTAACTAGATATACATTATTTTTGCTTTGTAGAGTTACCAAGGTGTTCCAAGTGTACCTCAAATCATGTTTCCGAGTGACTGCCCCCCTTGATTTTATCTCAAGTTGAGAAAAGTATTTTGGATTGGTGAAATTTATTTTAGGTATCGTTGCTAGAATGTGAAGAAATACTTTTGAAGAGATTTTTATGATACTTTAAATTTGAACAAGGAGTAGTATTTTTATTTCTTTTGTTTATGAAAGTGGGAGACATATTATGTACTAGTTACCGACTAAGTTTCATAAGATTATACTTTTCGGTGATCTTCAAGTTATTCTATTTGAAATCATACTATTTTATTTTTAGTTTTTGATTTTCTTGTTTATAAAATTTCTTAATATTTTACTTGCTAATAATTGAAAACTGTATAATTTATTATGCTAAGCTATAGTCATAAATTTTATTTCTATAAATTTTTTGTATATATAAATATAAAATAAAGACAAATATTCTTACTATCAAATCCTAAAATAGCACTACTATCAAACAATTATAACATGAAAGTTATGTATACTAGTATGATTACTTTTTTTTTATAAAATATTACTATTATATTGAAGTATATTTTACGCCAATTCTAGGATATTATAAGAGAGATACTGAAGTATCAAATTTATAATTTTTATATTATAAGGGAGATATTGGAGTATCATGTCTATAGTCATTCCATATCTAATACTAGGATTATGCTACCTTCCATAAATGAAAGAATTGCCACGCCGTTACCTACTATATTAGACTTAAATTTATGTGGCATGTGGGACCTTTTTTACTTCCATTTGTCAATAAATTAGTGGTGAGGTATACCACATAATCATGCCACTTGGTATGGAATGAGCATGGAATTTTCACTCCTCTCATACACTGACTGATTTAGTGTATAATTAACTCTTGTTGATAATGTCAGAAAGATTATGAAGGGAATGGTAAGTTCAAGTCCTCCTTGAGTTCTAGAGAGAGAAGAGCTAGCTAGCCTAGAAGAAAGGCTCACAAGGATTCCAAATCTTCATAATTTGTATGCTTGCATTCCTTTTTCTTCATCTAATATTTTTACTAACTTGTAGATTAGTTTATTGCTTGCATTTGACACTCTTTTTTAATCTCTGTTATATTTGTTGGATGTGAGTTTTGTTTGAAATTCTTGTTACTTATTGAATTGGTTTTTAGTGTATTATAATATAATTCTAATTGTATATCATGTTTTAATGTCATATAAAGTAGCCCATAATCTTTGTTTAATTTTCACATAAAATCTATAAAATGAAATAATCTAATAAAGATTTCTTTAAGTCAAAACAGAAAATTGCAATTAGAGGAGTATATAATGATATAAACATAGATTTGCCTTTTATTTTCAATCCCATATTCGATAGAAACATGCAAAGTTTTCACCATTATCAATATTTTCTTATAATCAAATCATTTATTTCCTCTGAGACTTGAGCTCTGCCACTCTTTCTTCTGTAGCTTTAAGAGCCTCTCCATATATCTCTATCAGCTGCAAAAATAAAGCAAAGTTCATTAAAATCTTAAATAAAGAGCTCAAATTTCATGAATGCAAAAAGGCATGATAATAAAGAGCTCAAATTATCTTATTGCAAGGTTTTTAAGAGTGTGTGTGTGTGTATTTTTCAAGGGACAGAGATACTATTCAATCAAGTGTACATGAATGTCACATTGCCTTACCTCATCAACTTCTTGAGGAGTGATGATAAAGGGAGGAGACATCATGATAATGTCACCGGAAACGCGAACTAACATGCCCCGTTTCTCACACTGAGCTCCAAAATAAGCTCCGACACCTGAGATTATAGAGTACGGTAGGTCAGAACGTTGGAATGTAGCGTAGACAGCACCGTTGTTTTTGTTTAAACGTTCACCAAAACAACACAAGATATCATACCCCACTCAGCAGGAAAAAGGTCGTTAGGTGATTTGTTATCCGTGAATTCCGTCCCAAGAATCAATCCCGTCCCACGTATCTTCAGGACAAGGGATGTCATATCAGAGATGAGCAACCGGAGACCATGACATACATAAGTATCGAGTAGATACACGAAATCATACCTCACCAACAATGGGACTACCCGAAAATGCTTTCAGACCTTCTTGAAATTTAGGGGCTATTTTGTTTACTTGCTCAACTATATTTCTCTCCCTGCACCATTTTGACAAATAGCATTAAAATTTGTATATGTAAACAATTGAAACCTCAATGCCTAAATCTATTTTCACGAATTCGTTCTTCGTGTGTTTCAGGGCAAGAACGAAAGATAATTCGTCGTCATTTGGTCGTTTGAGGGTTCAAAAGATTGGCTAATTACTGCAAATAACATTTTTCCTCAAATTTTCAAACTTTTAAATGTTGTAAATATTCTACTGTTTCATATGTAGAGCGCCGTTGTAAAGAACATACTTGTAGATCTTGAGTGCTTCCAGTGCAACGGCACATGATACAGGATGTCCGGAGTAAGTAAATCCGTGGGAGAAAGAACCTTCAAACACAAAACCAGGTCAATGCCACTCAATTTTATAAATATAATATCTAACGATCTAGTAACGTTAGTACGAACCAAGTTTATTGCTCTGAGAATATATGACATCAGAGATTTCGGGGCTGACAAGAACAGCTCCGATAGGCATGTATGCAGAAGAGAGCGCCTGTCCAATATCGAAAGCAAGGAGAAATAAGTGAATACAGAACTAGCAAACAGTTCTTGCATATTTTTGTCGTGACACGAACCTTTGCTATAGAGACGAGATCAGGTTTGATGCCATACTTATCACTACCAAACATTGTCCCGATCCTACCAAATGCGCATATCACCTCATCAGCAATAAAGAGAATATCGTATTTCTTTAAGACCGCTTGAACCTGCAAATGTGCAACAACAAAAGTTCACACGTTGCCCTTTACTGTGAATTCGATTATAACAATGCATGGTGGCACGATTATGTAAAAAGAAAAATTCACCTTGTCGAAGTACGTTGCAGGAGGAGGTATCACACCACCAGCCCCCATAACTGGTTCAGCTATGAAAGCAGCAATCTGAAAAAATATAGATTAATTTTTAGTCAAACATTGTAAAATTAGGGGAGAAATGGAAAATCAGTATCTAATAAGTATGAGTTACCGTGTCGGGGCCTTCTTTGAGGATGAGGTTTTCCAAATTATTGGCCAACCTGGTCGAGAACTCCTGCTCCGATTCACCTAGAAAGCGTTTTTTGGTTTTTTCAGAAGACGTGTAATTGGGAATAACGTATAATTAGTAAAGGAATGCTCCACAACCTTGTTGATGAAAGCGCCAATAATGAGGGCAGTCGGTATGTAAAATAAACGGAGCTGGTAGATCAAATTTCTGGTGCAGAGCAGGCAGACTGTTGGAAACATATACATTGTCTGGTTAGTATTAAAAACTGCATATAAATGATGATTATAATTGTGTAAAATCAAAGGCGACGGATATACCCGGAAAGACTGGCTGATATAAGCGTCGAACCATGGTATCTGCCATGAAAGAAGATGTAAAGAAGGAAAAAGTAAGATTATAGAGAGTGTACTATAGCAATGTTTGAAATGAATTGTTACGATTTTGATCGAGCAATGAACTTCTTCTTGTTCGGTCTGCCGAGTGCATTGTTGTAATACCAAACCAACTTCACCTATAAGACAAGGAAAAACAGAAAAGTATTTTAAATTATAATTATTCCCATCCAGAAAGATGGAGATGAAAGTCAAGCCCCAAGATCGAAACCTGTGTATCATTGGCTTCCGATCCACTATTCGTGAAGAAGGCCTTAGCCATTTTGTTGGCTGTGAACATCTCCAGCAGTTCACTTGCTAGATCCTGCATTCAAAGAGAAATTTAAATGAGGGCATCCCGATTTTCTAAATTCCAGCTTCCTGAAAGGGTGGAAGTTGTCTTACCAAAGAAGGTTTTGTGGTACGGTTCCAAAATGAGTGGTAAAACGGCAGGGTGTTTAGTTGTTTTGCCGCAGCTTCAACAAGACGAGGCTCGTTACCACCTACAAGAACACCAGAGCATGGATACAGTGAAATACACGAAGATTGCACAGTCCAAGAGCTATACCAGCTGTATATGATGCTTAACACAATGAATTTCAAACCGATTAATAATTGAGAAAAAAAATCAAGATCATCGAACTCTAAAAAAAAAAGTGTATGATGCTAAGGCACTTTGTTAAGTATTTTTCAGTTCGTCAACAACCAAAATGGCATGTGTGCACACGCACAAATATAAGTATAGATTAGTTGACGATGAAGTGCAACACGTTTGGACAGGTAAGCAGAGGACATTCGGACGAAAGTATAATCAATCATTCAAAGTGATTGAGCTAAGCAGATAGCCAGAACTGAAAAATCGAGAAGCAGCTACAGAATAGTTAATATAGTCGAGTATTCTTAAAGGGAGTGTGAATACCAAGAGCAGTGCACCATAGACCAGCGAGAGAATCGAGATACTTTTTTCCGTTAATGTCATACACATAGGACCCCTAAATCAGACAAGAAAAATCATCATAATTCTTGGAAATGAAGTGAACGAAATTGAAATGCTGGGAGCAGCTTCAATCACAATACCTCTGATTTTGCGATTACTAGAGGGTTCACGTCCGTGGACTGCCATCCAGCCGTAAAGGGCGCCAGCATATCATGTCCCTTAAACCTAAGAACGCCAAGAGTTAGTTCGATGGATAGGGAGCCATTTCTTATTCGTGCAAACAGAAAAACAAAGAAAAACTAAGAAAGTAGAAAAGATTAAAAAGAAAAGAAAAGTGCATACTCTTTCTCGTCAGTTGATGGAACATCCTTCTGCACAGATGCCTCTGTACCATACCATTTCGTAGCTGTAGAAGCCCGAACTAAATCTTTCTGTAGAATTTTACATGCTGAAACATCTTTTAGGTTGCAGCCAGCCTGTTGCAATGCAGGTTACACATCAGAAACCAAGTTTGAAGACGTCAAAACAGAGATTTTCATTGTCCAATTCCAAAATCCTAATCTATGGTGCAGCTGAAGTTTCTGTAGGTCAAAAATCATAATAAAACACACAAAACATCGATTTCAGAAACGCAAATTGCAAACTCGAGCTTGCTGTGATTGCTCATTAGAGACCAAATCATTCGCGAGAATTGGCTTACAATTCACTCAATCCGTTAAACAAAAAGTAAACCGAGCCTAGCCAATCAAGCTTTTACTCGTTGGCCTTAGAATCGAAAAAAAGATGCATCTCTTCTCTCATTTACACACAGAAAGCATAAATGTAGGAAACATTACAGGCTGCAGCAAACTCTACTTCGAAGAGTTACGAAAATAAAATTGAACAGATAAACTGTATGAACTAAAAGCAATTTTTAAAGAGGAATCGCCTGCTTCAAACACTAAAATTTTGGGTTTCACTCAATCCACATAAACTCAGTTTCTCACTGTCAATATACAAGTACTATTAGTTGAATTTTTTATTGCTTCTTCTTGAGTCTTGACCAATGTTTTATCAATTGAGACATTGAATGAGCTACAAATACACACACCTAAAATCAACATGAAACAAAATACTACTACAGTAGAGAATCTGCAATCCCAAAACATAATTAGAAGCAAATTTATTAGTAAAAGTAAAAGGTCAATGTTTTCAAAGAAACAAGAGTGTCAAAACTATTCACCACTTTTTACTGCATCCCAACTTTAAGGAATCGACCAAAATAATCAAGAAAGTAAAAAAGACTGAATTTTGATCCACCAATAATTATTCTCACCCCCCCCCCCCTCCCCACCCACCCCAAGATTAAGATATTTTGGCACCCTAATTAGCGAAAAATCAAATTGAAGTAGAATCCTTAAACTACGAATTTGTATCCATGGAGAAGCAAGAAACAGAATTCAAAGGGCTATCAGTTACACATCTAAACTAAAAAAACACATTCACCAAAAGAAATTGTTGAAGTGGGATTAAAACCTGGGTGGCGTTTCTGAGAGCTGATTGAAGGAGGCGATACATCATCTCTCGATCTTTTTAGGAAAAATTAATCTGAGCTTGTGAATGTTTGTTGAGCGCTGGGGAAAAGAAGCATGCAGAGAAAAGTGAGAGAGGATTGGGAGCACAAGCATGTGTGTTGAGAGAGATTGACTTGATATACACATATAGAGAGCAATGACTCAGCTCCACATGGACCACATCACAATGCCGTCAAGTCGTAAATCGGGGAGAATTTGATCTTGCTTTCCTCCTAGATATACTTATCCATTAGAATAGAATAAATTACCCAAAAAAATCAACAAATTTGCTCAATCATATCGCTTTTAAAAGAGAAATAGTACAGTAACAGAATTATATGTTTGTTTTTCAAAATAAAAGTATGTAAATAATTTTAGATAGAATGTAGTAATAACTATTTATCCCTGGGATATGACTTGTTGATGATTGATTAATGATTTGTAGATGATTGATTAATGTGGGGGGTTATTAGATTTAAACAATCTACATCAAACTATGGAGTAATCATTTGGTTTTGCTGAGAGAAGATAAGTCAAATTTGGCCACCTTATTTTGTATACTATACTATACTATACTATACTTTACTATACTATCTAGTCCCTCAGTATCCCAGATCATTTGTCCTATTTTTTTATTTCGGGTCCGTCCCACATGATTTGTCTCATTTGAGTCTAGATTCCACTAACTCATTTCTACTCACATTTTATTATAAACTAATATATAAAAGTAGGACTCACATTCCACTAAATTTTTTAACTCATTTTTCATTACATTTCTTAAAACCCGTATCCGGGACGGAGGGAGTATCAAGATATAAGCATTTGCCATTTGGGCTCGAAAGTATTGGTGCTCGAAAAAAGTGTAAGAGATCTACTATTATTTGGTCATAAGACATGCCCATTAAAAAATGAGGTATTTTTACTCTTCTCCATTTTTAAGTTAGAGATAAATTTTCCAAGTTAATTGAGTATTTTTCAATCTCTTCTATTTAAAAATTTTACTTTTTTCACTTCTATTTTACTACTCCCTCCGTCCTTGAAAGTTCGTCCCATTTTTCTATTTCTGCCTGTTCCACAAAATTTATCCTATTTCACCTTTTACCATTTTTAATAGTGGACCTCATATTCCATTAACTCATTAATACTCACATTTTATTATAAAAATAGGACCCATATATCACTAACTTTTTCAATTTACTTTTCATTACATTTCTTAAAATCCGTGCCCGGTTAAAATGAGACAATATTTAAAAGACGGAGGGAGTATCTTTTACCTTATTCTTTATATTTTATTATCTCATCATTTAACTTATTAAATATTTTTTCTTAATTGTTATGCCAAAAAAGTGTCAAAGTTAACTCACCAAAAAAAATTGCAATAATAAAATAAAAAATTAGTGTGAGTGTGTTTGTACAAAAATATTTAAAAGAAGCAAATAAAAAAATAAATGAAGTTTATAGGAGTATTTCGGTGTGTGGTAGAAAGAGAAAAGGGTGGAGCGAGTGAGAGATGGTGAAGAAGTAGAGCGAGTGGGGCATTCATATCGAGAGAACCCTAATCTCCCAATTTGGGGGAAGAACTTCGTCGACTCGCTCAAACCCTCGCGTGGATTTGCAGTTCTGAAGATCCCTACTATAAAAATCGCAGGTAATCACCACTCTCCACCTCCACAACTACTTATTCCCTCCTTTTCTCTTCTGCTCAAACAATTCGACAATTCAACAATTTCTTGCTTAATGATTAATATCTCAATCAGCGGAAAAAGCTTCCTTCAATTCATGCTCCAATCCATTATCCATGCCGCTTTTTATCCATATTTTTTGTCTTATTTTTTCTTCTTCTATTGAATTGCCTTTTTCCTGAACGTAAGGTTTTCGTCGTGCTATAGCCTCATACTGTGTGGCGGCAGCTTTATAATGTAGAGAGCTGCCATTATAGTGTGTTATCAATGGCTAACTACTTGATGCTAAAATCGGAGAAGCTAAGACTGAGTAAATGTGGTTCCTTTTTGCTTTGCTGCTGCGAGCTGCCTTTTATAATGAATGTGCTACCAATGGCTAACTACTTGATGTTATAATTGGAGATGCTAAGACTGAGTAGTTGTGGTTCGTTCGTCTAGATTATGCGGTTTCTATGTGGAATTCATGTGTTGATTGAGTCATTTGTGTATATGGTCGGTCGAGTTTTTCGTTTATATATGGCACTTCCAAAAGTTGCATAGTGTATCCTGATGTTCTGTATAACTGCATTAGTATAAAAAATTTGTTTTCTTACTCTGAATTGAGTTTTAGTGACCTCCTCTGAGAATGAGCTAAATCACTTATGGCAATCTTTCCACTTTGTGATTTCCAACAGCTCTTCTAAAATCTTCAGCTTGGGCATTACTGAAGAATTTGTTGCTTGTGTAACAATGTTCTGACACATCACACATGCTTTTTCATGGTCGTTTTGCTTCTATTTACTGGTGTGATTTTGTTGTATGTCTGTGTACATAATGATGAATGTTGTGGTTGTTTCTTGATGCTGATGGTGGACTGCAATGATAAAAGGGGGTATGGGAAATCAAGGAGTAAAAGGACAATCTTACTAATTATCTGCTTTATAAATGGTGCTCCTTTTTCTTTTTTTCTTGTGGCAGTGAAATGAAAAAATAAACGCAGAACTGTGCAAAGCTCATATCTTTTTACTGCTTTATAGAGCTCAAACTCATGTTCAATTTCCAGGTCGCTAGACAACAGCTTATTACAGGAAAACAGGTTGGTGTGTCATGGATATAGATCTTAGGTTGCCTTCTGGTGAACATGATAAAGAATTGGAAGAGCCTAATGGTATTGTTAATATGCTAGACGAGGAAGAGAAGCCTCTCAATGTAGATGGAGTGGGTGAGAGTATGGGAGATGAGGACAAGTTGCATGTTGAAGATGTGGATGACATGAATTCTCCCTTACCTGATATCGATTTTAAAGATGTGACGATTCTTGAGCCACTTCCTGGTATGGAATTTGGGTCTCATGGGGACGCCTATGCTTTCTATCAGGAATATGCAAGATCTGTGGGATTTAATACTGCAATTCAGAATAGCCGGCGTTCAAAAACATCAAGGGAATTCATCGACGCAAAGTTTGCATGCTCTAGATATGGAACAAAGCGTGAGTATGAGAAATCTTTGAACCGCCCACGCAGTAGACAAGGAAGCAATCAGGATGCTGAGAATGCTCCAGGTCGTCGAGCATGTGCCAAGACAGATTGTAAAGCAAGCATGCACGTTAAGAGAAGGTCTGATGGGAAATGGATAATCCATAGATTTGAGAAAGAGCATAACCATGAACTGTTACCTGCCCAAGCTGTAAGTGAACAGACCAGAAGGATGTATGCTGCAATGGCTAGACAGTTCGCTGAATATAAAAGTGCCGTCGGTCTTAAACATGACTCCAGAAGCCAATTTGAAAAGGGCAGGAGTATGGCAATGGATGCAGTGGAGGCGAGTGCTATGCTTGAGTTTTTCGTCCATATGCAGACTCTAAATCCTAACTTCTTTTATGCAGTGAATGTTGGCAAGGATCAACGTCTGAGGAGTCTATTATGGATTGATGCCAAAAGCAGGCATGACTATCCCAATTTCAGTGATGTTGTATCTTTTGATACAAGCTATATCAGAAACAAGTATAAAATGCCTCTAGCTCTGTTTGTTGGGGTCAACCAGCACTACCAGTTCATGCTACTTGGATGTGCTTTGGTGTCTGATGAAAACGATGAGACGTATTCATGGATCATGCAAACGTGGTTGAAGGCTATGGGTAGTCAGGCTCCAAAAATTATGCTCACCGAGCAAGACAGATTTTTTAAATCTGTTATTTCAGATGTTTTGCCATCCACACTTCATTTTTTCTCCTTGTGGCATATAATAGGAAAGATTTCAGAAACACTGAATAATGTAATCAAACAGAACGAAAAATTCATGTCAAAATTCGAAAAATGCATTTATAGGTCATGGACAGAGGAGGAGTTTGAAAAGAGGTGGCGCAAGCTGGTGGATAGATTCGAACTGAAAGAGAACGAGTTGATCCAGTCATTGTATGAAGATCGCAAACTATGGGCGCCTAACTTTATGAAAGATGGATTTTTTGCTGGGATGTCGACAGGTCAACGATCAGATAGTGTGAATTCTTTCTTTGACAAGTATGTTCATAAGAAAACAACTGTGCAAGAGTTCATTAAGCAATATGATGCCATTCTGCAAGATAGGTACGAAGAGGAAGCGAAGGCCTCTTCTGATACATGGAATAAACAGCCTGCTTTGAAGTCTCCTTCACCTTTTGAGAAGCATGTAGCTAGCCTGTATACGCATTCTGTATTTAGGAAATTTCAAGTCGAGGTATTGGGCGCAGTAGCTTGTATACCTAAGAAAGAGGAACAAGTTGATGTGGTGGTCACTTTCAAAGTACAAGATTATGAGAGGAATCAAGAATTTGTTGTCACATTGAACGATTTGAAATCCGAAGTGTCCTGCATATGCCGCTTATTTGAACTGAAAGGTTTCCTTTGTAGACATGCAATGATTGTTCTTCAGATCTGTGGCATCTCAGCAATACCATCACAATATATTTTGAAACGGTGGACCAAAGACGCCAAGAGCAGATACTCAATGGGGGAAGGGTCCGAGCAGGTGCAGTCAAGGCTGCAGCGGTATAATGATCTTTGTCAAAGGGCTATGAAATTGAGTGAAGAAGGATCGTTGTCACAAGAGAGTTACAATCTGTCTCTTCGTGCACTTGATGAAGCTTTTGAGACCTGTTTGAATGCCAACTACTCCAATAAGAATCTTCTAGAAGCTGGACACTCTGCTTCCCCAGGTATTTTGTGCATTGAAGACGACATTCAAAATGGAAGTTTGAGCAAGACAAATAAGAAGAAGAATGCAACTAAGAAAAGAAAGGTTTGTCTTGAACGAATCTAAAACAAATCTGTTTCCACTTTCTATGTTTTAAACTCACGCATTATCTTCTTTGCAGGTTAACATGGGACCAGATGTTATTACAGTTGGCACAACAGAGAGCCTACAACAAATTGTACGTCAATGTTATTGCGTGCTTACTTTTCAATAAAAATTCATCTTAGTTGATATCATCTAGTAATGAGAGAAAAGAAATCCATCTGCAGTTTCACCTGCTACATTTCTTGTTCTAAATCATTCAATGTTTGAATGCTAGGAAAAATTGAGTTCTCGACCTGTAAATCTGGATGGATTTTTTAGCCATCATCAAGGTGCTCCGGGAATGGTAAGGAACATACTTTGAATTACGCAAGAAAACTGATGTTCAAATTATCTCACTGTCTCTATATGAACGGTACAGCTGAACTTAATGGGCTCCACACGCGATAGTTACTTCGGGAACCAACCTGCCATTCAGGGACTAGTACGTCATATTATTTCGACTAACAAAAAAAAGATACATTCTTAATTATTTCTGGTAATAATGGAATCTGAAGTTATTATCTTCTTTAGGGCCAGCTGAACTCTATTGCACCTACTCATGATGGTTACTATGGTACTCAGCCTGCCATGCCTGGAATGGTATCTTGTTTTTCTGTGCAGCTCTTTCTTTTTCATGTTGCTTCGATTCGTTTCTGATTTTCATGGTCTTTCCTGAAGGGGCATATGGAGTTCTTCCGCAATTCAAATTTTGGCTATGGAATTCGGGTTAGTTTGTAGGATGGTTAGCTTGATTTCAATTGTTCTTGCTATCTACCAATCTGGGCCTTACCTATGTATCACTTTCCATAGCAGGATGATCCCAACGTGAGAACTTCCCAGTTGCACGACGACGCACCAAGACACGCGTGAGAAAATCTGCCTCTCATTCAATGGTAGGTAATGATGTTTCACAGCTCAACCTTTCATTTTCATGCACTGCTCGGGTTTGGTATTGACTGATATACGTACACCATTGTATAGAAGCATGGCAGGCTAATTTGTCGAGCACGTTGGTATCCGTACAGACTGACTGATGCATAACAAGAGGCTGAGTGAAGAGTGTGTGCCAAATGGGAGAGCATCTCTTGATTTTAACTGTACAGTAAATGAACATAGATTGAGCAGCAGAATTTAACTTTGTTGTCCCTCCGGCACGGTGCTGTAGCAGCATCAGCAGCGTCGTCGTATCTGGCCGAGGCAGCGTCGCTGTGTTGTAACGATAGTAGCAAGTTGTATCTGTAGTTAAGTTACGGTAAATCTAGAATTCCTGTGAAGAAAGAGAGCATTGTTGAGTTGATGTTTGTAGTGTTACCACATTAAATATCTATCTATAATTCTATATCTTTACCTATGTAAAATTCTGGTTTTTATTATAAATATTAATCATGATGTGTTATGTACTAATATTATGTTTTATAATGAAGAAATTTGAATTGATGAAAACTAGTTGAGTCCCAAAAAAGGAAATATTTTATCCTTTATCAATATTAATTAAAGTTTGAATATTTATAGCAAATTAGTAGTAATTACGGAATTATTGGTAAAAGTTAAATCAGGAATGATATTAGTAAGATAGTAGTACATATTTTTGTAATGACTTTTATTATACTCCATGAAATGTTATTTTTATTGGTTCAATCAATTATGATTATATTCTATAGGATTTAATATTTTTCTATTTAATTAGTTACACACTACCTTTCTAGTTTCTACCACACTGACGCAAATATATATGAAACGATATTTTGGGTAGAAGTAGTTCAGCCGTTAATTTTGACATTCTAAAAATATAGTACTACTACTACTACTTAAAAATTAATCCCATGCTCACAAAATGCATAAATAAAAAAATACATAAATATATGAATTGTTAGGCCAATTACATCATTTCTTGCACAAGTACGGATTTGATCACGCCCACATACAAAGGATTAGCAAATTGTCTAATGTGAATGTGACATTGAGATATTCTTCACACACATCTTTGACTACTATTGAGACATGATAAAATGACTTCACACTCTCATCCTCATATGATCTATTATATGTGTGATGTATCGATAGTGCATATGGTTTCTAGGTTTCTTCCTTTCTATCTCTCTCTTATGCACTATTTAATCTTTTATATTGTGTATATAGACATACATATACAACGAACTATAAAAGTACGGAATTTATAGACTTATTTTCTAATGACATTATAACTGACAAATATACACTCATATAGTATATTAAATTATACATTATGATTTTATACATAAGATCGATCGAATGAGTCAAGATTCGAGTTCGAACACTGGAAATAGTAATAAAATTACATATATATCAACCAACGAATTTTGAATTTGACACAAAGTTTTGAATTGTATAGAAAATGAAAGTATACAAATCAAATGAGTTGATCGAATTTTCTCAAGTCAATGGTTCAATAGATACTAAGTATTATTCCAATGAGAAAAAAACAAAGAAGGATGAGATCATTGCTTTCATACACGATCGATATTTGTTGCTTCGTGGAAGCATCACCACCCCCACCTTTTAGCTTCACTACAAACCCCACCAAACATTTCATTTATGCATTCAATGTTTAGGTCTTTCTTTGACTTGTTCTATCTTCAACTATTTCATATCTAGAGTGGGAAGTTTAATTTACTTATTTTACCTTTAATTATTGAATATATAATCTCGATCAAAGGTAATTTTCATTGAATGGACAAATATAACTTATTTTGAAATCATATTACTATTTAGTTTACTATTTTGATGAAAAAGTTAACAAGGTAAAAAATGATAAGAAAAGATGATCTAATTACATAATCATGTATATGTTGACGATTCTTTATTATCATATTATACCAATAGTGGATTTGTTTGTTGGTAATGCCTCGTGTCTGCTAAACCCTAATACTTTTATAAATCACATAAACTTTAATTTCATCAATCGTCATCCATATATATTTATATAACTAAAAAACATATAGTAAAAAAGAAGACTTAAAGGACCAAGACTAGCTAATATATATACTTCAATCCAATGGCTCAAACCCCCCTCTCCTTCCATTGTTCATCTTCTCTCTCTAAAAAAATATCAAGAGAGAGAGCTCAATAAAACTATAGTAGCTCTCAAAAATCTCTATGGCTATTAGCCAAACCATGTCAAACCCTAGTGATTGGCTTTTCCAACCCTACCAAAATGATTTCTCTCAAATCAACCAAAACATCAATGCTTCTCCCACTGCTGCTCTAGCCAACGGCTCGAGCAGCAGTAATAATAACAACAACAACAACAACAACCACTTATGCCCTGAGGAAGGCCGTGTGGCCAAGCCAGCGCGAAGGCGGTCTAGGGCCTCAAGGCGGACCCCTACCACCCTACTCAACGCCGACGCGGCCAACTTCAGGGCCATGGTGCAGCACTTCACCGGCCGCCCTGCCGCCGCCGTCTCATTCGCATCCGGGCAGCACCCAATCCCCAACCGAGGAGGCGGGCCCGCGAACTACATGGACCACGTGGCTGTCGCGGGTTTCCACGTGCAATATCCGCAGCAGCAGCCGCAGAATATGTTTGTGATGGACAACGGCGGCGGTGTGCCGCCGCAGACGGCGGCGGGGAATGGGAATGGGATCAATTTTGGCAACTTTATGGTGTGACTTGTTGGGGGAAATTAGGAGATTATTGGTGATGACTTTTCTTTGTAAATTCTTTCTTCTTTTCACATTTGACTATGAAAGTTATGGATCATAGTTGGTGTGTGGTTAGGTTTTTTTTTTCTTTTGATTTTTTTGGTGTTTTTTGGGGGGTTTGGTTTTGTTTAATCATAATGTAGCATTCCTTGTTAGACTTTTGGATCCTTTTGTAATGAAAAGAATCTTGTATGTTGTGTTATGTTAAGTTATATGGATTGCTTTTGCTAAAGTAGATAGTGGTAATTTACAATGTATTTTTACAATAATAATATTATTATGAAATTTGTTATGGAATTGATAACGTTGTGATGCGTGTCTATTTTGTATGTTGATGGTTGTTACACTAATTAAATAGTACTATTGGCATTTTGTTGGATATTCTAAAATTATTTAGTAAATTATACACTAGCTATCTTTCATTCGTGTAATTAACATGAGATTGTCATTAATTCAATTCTATTAGCAACATGCATGCCCACCCGAATAATATTTTCATGTTTTAGAAACCTAAATTGTTGATCCTACAACTCCAAGACATGAACACATTGTTTAAATAATTAATGTTTAAACAAGTGGGGTGTGTCTTCACATGTGAGCATATAAAAGGGGCCACACTTTTTTTCAACACACCCACCCATTGTCCCATTCTAATATAGTACACATTCCCAATTAATATTGAAGCCCTTTTTTTTGTATAAATCCAAAATACAATGTAAAAATATCATTGAAAATATTGGAAGGGTAAGTACACCTATTCTGCATTGCATGTGAAAACAAAATAGTATTAGAATTCTAAACATGCTCATTATAATTAATTAATATATACTCCATAGTTAGAGATCCCAAATCTAAATTCAATAACAAAAAAAAGAAACCATGCTCATGGTTTATGACTTTCGGTAGTTATGCAATTAGACCAATGTGAATTGGATTCAAAATAACCTTTTACAGTTTTACACATATATTTAATAAAAAAACGAAATACATATTCAAATAATTAACAATGACAAGTTTTCACGTCGTAAAGCAACAAAAACTACAAACCAAAAAACTACAAACCAAAAACTATTTAGTACCATCACTCATTATTAATAGTACTAGAGAATTGGTCTCTATAAGTGAGAAAAGTTAAGAAATTATAAAATAGAAACGGTTATAATGTATAAAATATAAAGTATCAAAAACGATTAATAAATACTATATATAAATGGACAAAATGATGGAATATGTGATTGAAATAATGATTAAATTTATATGTCGTGAGATACTATTATACATAGTAAATATAAATTTGTATGTATATATTAAAATGACAAAAATGATATCTTTTGTCTAGAGTAAGTATAAATTAATTTTGCTTATTGAAAAAATAAAAAATAAAAAATAAGTACATATAAAATAAAATATCTGAAATTGTATGATCAAAATAAAATTCAAGTCGGCAGTCTAAGAGTATATTCGTTTTTTCTTCACAGTAATTTATTAGCAGCTGAAAAAATCAAGCAAAAGAGTTTGCAGAAATCGAAACCGCCGACGGCTGCGATGGTCGATAGCGGTGTTGCTGCGGCGGCGACGGAGCAGAGGCAGACCACCACTGCCAACGCAGCTGAGCTCACCAAGAGCGACGCCGTCAACGCTCCTTCTTCGTCTGACCGCCCAATTCGTGTCTACGCCGACGGGATCTACGATCTGTTTCACTTCGGCCACGCTCGCTCCCTCGAGCAAGCCAAAAAATCGTATGATTTCGTGCTTTCATCTGATCTTTACTGTGTTAGTCGGTTCAATTCGTTTTCCTTTTGGTTGATTCAGTTTGTCCAGTTCAATTTTGTGCTTGATTTAATAATTTATTTATCTTTTTTAGGTTTCCGAATACTTACTTGCTTGTTGGGTGCTGCAATGATGAGGTTACACACAAGTTCAAAGGGAAGACTGTTATGACTGAATCGGAGCGTTATGAATCCCTTCGCCATTGCAAGTTTGTTCATTTCTGTGTTCCTTTCTTTTTTTTACTGGTTTTCCTATGTTCATGATTGCCTAATCTCGATTTAGATTTGGCCTCTATTAGTCTGTGGATAGTTGATGCATCTTCATCTTATTAGGATGTTGGATTTGATTCATTTCGTTGTGGCTTGAATGGTGGAGTTGGTGTCTAGTTGAATTTACATTTGTCTTATTTGCTATGGCAGGTGGGTGGATGAGGTTATTCCTGATGCCCCATGGGTGATTGATCAAGAATTCTTGGACAAGCACAATATAGATTACGTTGCTCACGATTCTCTCCCGTAAGTGTTGCATATCAAGTTAATCTCATTCCGATAGAATCTCGGATTGGACTCGGTACTTGTGAGAAGTTGGTGATCCTTTGGTTCCAGCTATTACCTTTTGGTCTACTAACTTTTTTTTCTCGTTCTGCTTCTGTATTATTTTTATGTTGCTGATGCTATTCTACCTAAGCACATGTTTTCTTATGCCATGCCTATGTCAACTTCTTGGAGAGTGTTGGTTATTAAAGGCTTAGGCTCTTGTGATTTGCTAGTCTAGGTCATTTATGCACCTCTGTTGATATATGAATTGGTGAAAGTTGATGCATTTATATTCTAACTTAATTTATTGTTCTTGCTGTCATGATCCCAGATTCCTGATTTGGTTATTTGTGGTCATGAAAATGATGAGATCAGAACTGGTATATTCAAATTTATGGCTTTCTACCTCTAAATGGATGTAATCTTTTATTGCAGTTATGCTGATGCAAGTGGAGCTGGAAATGATGTTTATGAATTTGTAAGATGGATTCTGTTTAAACATTTCAATAATATTATAACTGCTGATGTTTCTCTTTCCACTTAGTTGACACTTGGTTATCATACTTAACTACATCTGGTGTAGGTCAAAGCTGTGGGGAGGTTTAAAGAGACCAAAAGGACTGAGGGGATCTCAACATCTGACATCATTATGAGGATAGTAAAAGACTACAACCAATATGTGATGCGCAATTTGGACCGTGGGTATTCAAGAAAGGAGCTTAATCTTAGCTATGTCAAGGCACGGTCCCCCTTCATTCTGAGTTGCTCTGTACTACTTCAGTTATTTCTTTAGAATTTTCACATTTTTGATTTTTTTTCAGGAAAAGCGACTAAGGGTAAATATGCGACTAAGGAAGCTGCAAGAGAAAGTTAAGGAGCATCAAGAAAAGGTTGGGGAGAAGGTACAGCTTCCTTCCGCAATCCAATTTTTATGCATTAATTGTTCAAAGAAAAAGTGTAGGTAAAACAAATCATTTCGTAAAACTGATTTATCTCTGTGAACTTTAAGAAGAAAATGACCCTAATATTAGGAGAAATAGTAGTTGGAAAGTGGAGCAATTATATTTGTTTTGCTGTGCCACTTTTTCCTCTCCTTTTTTTGTTCAGAAAATATTTTGGGAGCTGCTATTTGGTTTCAACAATTGTTCTCCAGCTTCCCTTTTTTTATGCTAAAAGGCTTTCTTCTTCTTTATCACCCTTCACTTAGGAATACTTATTCCCTAAAGGATGAATCACCCATTCCATCTACTACACAGCATGCTAGTACGTGTTCCAGTCTTCCCAAAAAACTTAATACTGTTTTCGTGTTTAATTTATATACCTCTCTCAAGTCCATTTTGTTCCTTCATACCAACCACCTTGTTTTGCTTTACTGACTAGTATCTATGATTTGTAACACTACCTTTTATGCATTCACACAAGTGCAGTTAATCACTGATCTATTTAGGCTATTTATATACCCTATGAAGCATTTCTTATTCGTTTTACATGTGTCACACATGGCTCCATCTTCAATTTCTTCAGATACAAACAGTTGCCAAAACAGCTACCATTCGCCGGGACATGTGGGTTGAAAATGCTGACAGACTGGTTGCTGGATTCCTCGAGATGTTTGAGGAGCGTTGTCACAAAATGGTGAGCTGCAATCCAAGGCGTACTAACATTCCTTGCTGTCATTCTTAACTTTTTCACTTCTATCTTTCTCAGGGAACTGCCATTAGGGACCGGATTCAAGAGAGTTTAAGGGGACAGAACGGAAGGGGCTTACTGGATTACGGGGAAGATGGCGATGACCAAGAAGACTACTATGACTCCGAGGAAGGGTACTATGATGATGATGAATACTATGACAGTGATGATAAATGACTATCTTGTACATTAAGCTGTGAGTAGTTGTACCGTGTGCTGCTTGCTGACTTTTCATACAATAGAGGTGAAGAAGTACTTTGATTGATTTGGTTTGTTGATTGATTTTTTTTTATCTTCTTGGTGTGTTCATGTGGTTATAGTTTCCAGAATATATAGTTTATTACTGGTGATTAGAGCAACAACGTAATGTTTCCAAATGTACCAAGTTGTTAACAGTGTGACAATGTTTGGATCTCTCCCTCTCAGTTTCAATGTTCAGGATATTTTAAAAAAATAAAATTGAAAAATTGATGTCATAAATTACAAAGGTGTGGATGGCCTAAAAAAAGAAAGATTTCGGAAAAAAAGATTCATTTTGCTGACCTTTCGAAATTTGGGATTAAATACGTTGACCTTTCGGAATATGGGTTCATGGGCTGCAACCAATGTTTTAAAAATTGAACTGGACCGGCCGGTTCGACCGGTTCAACCGCGAACCGGTCGGTGGTCCGGTCCGGTTAGCACTATAAAACCAGTGACATGTTCAACTGCCATGAACTGCCGAAACCGGCCGGACCGGTCTGGCCGGGAACCGGTTCAAATGCTTTTCAAAATTTTTATTCTAACATTTTGGCCTTGATAGGGGTCGAACTCAAGAGTTCCCGGTGAACTTACCAACAATTCTACCACTACACCACAAGGACTTCTTAGTAGTAATATGAACATAAGTTATTTTCATATGTTAAACACGAAATATTTTATCTATATAAACTAATAATCCGTGTTTAATACGTATATATGTATATTAAGAATATGTGATTAATTATATTAAAAGTTTACTACTATTTGATTATATACTAGGAGTATTTACTAAATATATGTTTTTAATTTATGTTTATTCATATATCTTTGTGTATAATATTATTTTACTGCATTACTTTTTGAAAATAATACTATGAACTTATTTATTTTTATACATAAATATTAAATTTTTTATTTACAATAACTTACTACTAGTATAATTTATATATTTAATTATATTTGTTGATAAAAAGTTAATAAAATTCTATCATTCACTAAAAATATATTCTTTTTAATTTTATATTTATTTAAGATAATTCATTTTAATTTTATATATTCTTTTAAGAAATTATTAATTATAATATATTTCTTATATTTTAATTATACTTTTACAATCACTAATGTTTTATAATATAGGAGTTTATAATTATACATAGAGTTTAATACTAGTTTTTAATATTGTGTATTATAATTTATTATTGTATTTAAACTTAACGTCATTAAATATTCTAATATACTAGTACAAGACTTGTTTTCTATAATAATACTATTAAATGTATAATACTATAATCTTGATTCTATAAAACTGGTTCCGTGTTGCATTATAGAAGGTGTTTGTATGCATTACAGGGTTATTATTGACATTTGATGGAAAAGTAACTGCCACATTTTGGTATCTGCGAATAATGCACCACATGGTCACGAGTAATGCATATAATTGACTATATAATGCACAATATGTGAACTGCAATGCATACGAATAAGATGTACCATGTTATGATGTTTGGACACACGTTTCTTGTTTCCCCTAAGGGTTTAATAAGCTTAGGGGCTAGGGTATAGTACGTAGACAAGTATGTAATCTTCACATGGTAACGAGTAATGGATATAATTGACTATATAATGCACAATTTGTGAACTGCAATGCATACGAACAAGATGTGCTGTGTTATGATGTTTGACACACGTTTCTTGTTTCCCCTAAGAGTTTAATAAGCTTAGGGGCTAGGGTATAGTACGTACGCATTAATAACGAATTATAAAACGATACGAATAATTCACCAAATTGTCACGAGTAATGGATGTTATTAACTATATAATGCACAATATGTGAACTGCAATGCATACAAATAAGATGTACCATGTTATGATGTTTGACACACGTTTCTTGTTTCCCCTAAGGGTTTAATAAGCTTAGGGGCTAGGGTATAGTACGTAGACATTACTAACAAATTGTTGTTATTGGAATATACGTATGTGCATTATTTAGTTTAGGTAGTGCATTATGTAGCTGTTAATTGTCATTATCTCAGTATATTATGCATTATTAGAGGTATTGTGTATATGGGTTAATCAACGGATTGAAGATTACATACGTGCATTTAGTAATGTCTACGTACTATACCCTAGCCCCTAAGCTTATTAAACCCTTAGGGGAAACAAGAAACGTGTGTCAAACATCATAACATGGTACATCTTATTCGTATGCATTGCAGTTCACATATTGTGCATTATATAGTTAATAACATCCATTACTCGTGACAATTTGGTGAATTATTCGTATCGTTTTATAATTTGTTATTAATGCGTACGTACTATACCCTAGCCCCTAAGCTTATTAAACCCTTAGGGGAAACAAGAAACGTGTGTCAAACATCATAACACATCACATCTTGTTCGTATGCATTGCAGTTCACAAATTGTGCATTATATAGTCAATTATATCCATTACTCGTTACCATGTGAAGATTACATACATGTCTACGTACTATACCCTAGCCCCTAAGCTTATTAAACCCTTAGGGGAAACAAGAAACGTGTGTCAAACATCATAACACAACACATCTTGTTCGTATGCATTGCAGTTCACATATTGTGCATTATATAGCCAATTATATGCATTACTCGTGACCATGTGGTGCATTATTCGTAGCGGTTTCCAGCCATTATTAGATTACTATTGTACCCTCATAATGCACAAAATAGGACAAATAATGCAACACGGGATTAATTACCCAATGTTGATCTTGACCGTCCATTTCTCTAATCTAATGGCTGATATTAAGAAGGAAAAAGGAGGAAATATAGGAAAAGGAAATGAATACATCCATATATATATATATATATATATATATATATATATATATATATATATAAACAGTATTCCGGTTCAACCAATGGTTCGACCAGTGAACCGGTTGAACCAGTGAACCAGTAATGACGCCGGTTCGCTTGCCGGTCCGGTTTTTAAAACATTGGCTGCAACACTAGCCCAACTCTATCTTACTCACACGTGATTCACAACAGAAGGAAATAATTAGGAAAAAACAACATAGTAGTAGTACTAATTTTTAATACCACTTGCAATACAAACTAATGCAAAAAAAAAACACTTTGGCTAGAAATTCCAATGACAAACTTTTAGTTGATTAGGTAAGAGCCAGAAATCAAATTTTGACATTATCTCGCTAAAATGGACTGAGGAAAAAAGCTTGAACTCGTAGCTGATGCCCCTTAATTAAGATAAGCACAGGAACTTGAATTGATAATGCATCCTTGCGTTTGGGTGAAAACGAGATGTTTTAGAATTGAGATGAAAAATATAAGAATTGGGGTAAAATTATTACTGGGGATAGTTAAGTTCATAAATATTATAGGGAAAATAATAAGAGAAAAGAAGATAAAAAGGAGAAAAACTCGAAAATCCCTTGTTCTGAAAAATTTGCATGCCTCGATCCCATATTTCAAAAAGTCAACGAATTTAATGTTAAATTTCGAAAGGTCAGCGAAATTAATCCCTTTTCCGAAATTTCTCACCCTAAAAACTCATGTGGAATTAAATTTCTCACCCGAATAAGAATGGTGTTAAAAAATGATGCTCACAAGGTTGTGTCTTGTTATTTTATATAAATTCATTTAACATGTTTACCTAGTTAATTTTGATTCAAAACTTTATATTGATTTGTATTGTTTTTCGATTTTATTCTGTATGATTGAATTTTCTAAAAAATAATTACAAGAAGATCAATTAAATCTACATAGTAGTATTTAAATAATAAATAGTAATTTAGTATTTAATGTGATTCTAAAATCATTCAATAGATATATACTCGTAAACTATAATAAATAAAAGAAAATAAAATTTGATAAACAAATTTATAATTTTTTAATATATTTCAATTTGTATTATAATTATAACTTTATCAAAATACATAACTGACAAAAATATTCAATTTATTTTACGATTATTATTTACTCCCCCGTCCACTAAGTGTCTCATTTTGTTATTTTTGTTCGTCCACCAATAAATATTGTTTTTTTTACTGCTTTGTTAATGGATCTCACATTCCCCTAACTTTATCTCACTCATATTTCACTATAAAACTAGATGAATATAAAAGTAGACCCACTTTTTACTAATTTTTTCTCGTGCATTTTCTACTACTCTATATTTTTTAAAATTCTTGCCAGGTCATATTTGCCTTATATAGGTAGACAAGGAGTAAAAGATATTCTTCGTTGTTCCTTGAAACCTCATCCTAGCTACCTTATCTCTTTCACAAAACAACCACAACAAACTAATCCAAACAGCCGCCGGAAAATGGAGAAATTCGAGCTAGTATTCATCCCATCTCCGGGGCTGAGCCACCTCGTCGCCACCGTGCAAACCTCAAAGCTCCTCCTCGACCGCGACGCCCGCCTCTCCATCACCATCCTCACCATGCAGCTCCCCAACGACACCACCGTCGACACCTACACCGCCAAAATCTCCGCCTCCGCCTCCCCCCGCCTCGCCTTCGTCCCCCTCCCCATCCCCGGCGACTGGTCCCCGCAGTCGAAAACCTCCCTCTTCGACCTCATCGACAACCAGATCACAAACGTCAGAGACATAATCGACCAGCGCCGCCGCGATATCCCGATCGCCGGAGTCGTGCTCGACATGTTCTGCCTCAAATTCATCGACCTCGCCCGAGAATTCGCCATTCCGGCCTACTGCTTCTTCACCTCTGGCGCGTGCACGTTAGGCCTGTTTCAATACGTGGTCTCGTTGAAGTTCGACGAGAATAAGGAGCTCTCGGAGTTTAAAAACTCCGATTCTGAGCTTCCGGTGCCCTGCTTTTCTCTCCCCGTTCCGGCGAAGGTGCTGCCGGCGGTGTTCGTCGATGGCGGCCCGATCGCCGACGTGTTTTTGAATTATTTTAAGAGAATATCGGAGACGGATGGAATTGTGGTAAATACTTTCTACGAATTCGAATCGTATGCTATCGATTCGATGGCGGGAAAAAGCCCTAGGGTTTACCCGGTCGGGCCGATATTGGATTTAAGTAGCCAATCGAATGAGGACGACGCGAAAAAATGGCTCGACAATCAGCCGGAGAAGTCGGTCATTTTCTTGTGCTTCGGAACGATGGGGAGTTTCGGAAAAGAGCAAGTGAGGGAGATCGCTCTGGCTCTGGAAAATAGCGGTTGTCGGTTTTTGTGGTCGCTGAGGAAGCCGGGGGCGATGGGGGGAAGGTTGGTGGTGGAGTACGAAGATTTTGGGGAGGTTTTGCTGGAGGGGTTTTTGGATAGGACGAAAGGGGTCGGGCGAGTGATCGGGTGGGCGGGACAGGTGGCGGTGTTGGCACATAAAGCGGTTGGGGGGTTTGTGTCGCACTGTGGGTGGAATTCGACTATGGAGAGTGTGTGGTTTGGGGTGCCTGTGGCTACTTTCCCGCTTTACGCGGAGCAGCAGTTGAATGCGTTTCAACTGGTGAAGGAGTTGGAGATGGCGGAGATGATTAGATTGGATTATAAGATGGATTTTAGGGGGGAGGAGTCGCCCGAGATTGTGGGGGCCGGGGAGATCGAGGGGGCGATACGGCGGCTAATGGGGGCAGAAGGGGATGAGGTGAGGAGGAAGGTGGAGGAGATGAGGAAGAAGGGAAGGGCGGCTTTGGAGGAAGGTGGGTCTTCTTATAAAGCTCAAACTTTGTTTATTGAGGATGTTATTAGAAACATTAGTTAGTTAGTTAGTTGTATGATTTTGTTTGGAAAATTCTATTCTCGGTGTATTTTGGAATTGTATTTGTCGTATCTTGTTAAATAAATAAATTGTGCCTTGTGAAATATGTTATGTATGGATTGACGGATATCTTAATTGTAAAATATTTTGTATTGACATAATAAATTGAAGGTTCAAATCATATATATAGATTTGTGAAATAAGTACTCCATATAGCAACAAAATGTGAAAGGTGTCAAAAGTGCTTATATTGGTGGAAGGAATGAAGAAAAGGAGAAATTGAATTCAACCATAGTTGAAAATTATTATAGGTAAGAACGAGTATTATAGTATTACTAGTAAATAATATTCCAAAAACATAGGGTCCTTCCAATAAAATACCATACGATGCTAATACAAAAAATTACAAAATTGTCACATTTTCAATGAAACTACGTACGAAATTAGACGATGATCCATTTTCCATTAGGGCACTTTTACTCTTTAACATTGGCATGGATTTTATTGTCAAGATCCATCAACTCCCTAATTCCCTTCTCTATTTTATCCGCTGCCACTAGCCTCGGTGCATCCTTCCGGTAATCCATCTTGATCTCGACCGCGATCTCCAACTCGCGAACCAGTTGGAACGCATTCGTCTGCTGCTCTGCAAACATCGGCCACACGGCCATCGGGACCCCACACGAAACGCTCTCCAAAATCGAATTCCATCCACAGTGCGACACAAATCCACCCACCGCCCGATACAACAGTAGTACGCCCATTTGTGGGTGTTGAATAGGGAGAATATGTTCATTCAAGTCATATATCAGGTAAGAATCCGACGTACTCTGGTACGTCACGGCCAGGCTATCCCAGATGGCCTTCGCGCTTTGGTGGTGTGCGAAGTCCGCCACAATCTCGATCTCCATGTTGTCGACGATCCATGAGAAGACCACCAAATCGGTCTCCTCCCACTCCAGATACTCCTTATCTGTTGGCTTCGGGGGTTCCGGCACTCCGGTGATATGCCGTAGTGCTCTCCGGCTTCTGATGGCTACCCGCATCAGTCGGGCCCATAGAGCATAGTTTCTTCCATTTAGTTTGAATGCAACTGTTACATTCTTACTTGCTTTCAACTTGAGATCGCCAGTCTTGACATCTTCGTTGTCTGCCATTTCAGGTCTTGATTCGTCCGTTACCGCCTTTTGGCCGGGACAGGTATTCGGGCGATGATGATATTATATTCTGAGCCTGTGGTAATTTGGCTCTGATGCCATGTTACCAGATTACCTCCAACGAAGGTAAAATATCCGGCAGTTGATTTCCGATAATTTGGATTTCCTGCCCAATCTGCATCCGTGAACCCGTGTACTTCCAAGTTCCCGTGATTCTCAAACAGAATCCCGTGCCCTGGTGTTCCCTTCAAATAGCACACAATTCTCAAGACTGCTTCCCAGTGATCAACTTGAGGTTTGTGCATGAACTGACTGACTACTCCCACGGCGTATGCAATGTCGGGTCTCGTGTGAGAGAGATAGATGAGCTTACCCACCAGTCGCTGATATCTTGTTTGATGTGTGAGTTCAGCTCCTTCGGTCAGTCGTAGACCGAGGTTCTGCATCATCGGGGTCTCTGCAGGCTTGCAGTCGAGCATTCCTGTCTCAGCTAAGAGGTCAAGAACATACTTCCGCTGGTTGATAAATATTCCCTTGGCGGATCTCATCACTTCAATGCCCAGAAAGTACTTTAGTAGGCCCAGGTCCTTCATCTCAAACTCGGTGAATAGGTTCTCCCTCAACTGTTTGATCTCGTCCTCATCATCCCTAGTAAGAATCATATCGTCCACATAAATAATCAGACATGTGATCTTCTCTTCCCTCCTTTTTATGAACAACGTATGATCAGAGTTACTTTGTTCGTACCCATATTTCTTCATCACTTCTGTAAATCTTCCAAACCATGCTCTCGGTGACTGCTTCAATCCATAAAGTGTCTTCTTGAGTTTGCACACTTCTCCCCTTCTGAACTCCTCATCGAACCCTGGTGGAGCTTCCATATAGATCGGTTGTGTTAGCTCTCCATGCAAGAACGCATTGGTCACATCGAACTGATGTAGTGGCCAGTTTTTTGTTGCTGCAATAGAGAACAACACGCGGATCGTGTTCATCTTTGCTACTGGTGAGAAGGTCTCGGCATAATCCACTCCATAGGTTTGTGTATATCCCTTAGCCACCAGTCTCGCTTTGTAGCGATCAACCGATCCATCTGGTTTCCTCTTGATCGTAAAGACCCAGCGGCACCCCACTGGCCTAGATCCTTCCGGCCTTTTACAGATTTCCCATGTCTTATTCTTCATTAGTGCCTTCATTTCCACGATCATTGCTTCCTTCCAATGTGGGATCTTTAT
This sequence comes from Salvia splendens, assembly GCF_004379255.2. NCBI lineage: Eukaryota > Viridiplantae > Streptophyta > Magnoliopsida > Lamiales > Lamiaceae > Salvia > Salvia splendens. Next base: position 392,040 of record NC_056043.1, on the reverse strand, counting down.
CGCCTCCTCTGCTGTCCGGGGAAGTTCCTCTTCTTCGTATAAGGCAGTCATAAAAGCCTTAGCCATCTTGGTCAGATTTGCCGTCGCGAAGTTGCCCACTGAATATCTGCTCTTCTTTGATATACGCTCGGGACTGTATCGTTTAGGTGGAACACCCCTTGTACTCCTTTCTGGAAGAATGTACTGTCCTGTGTCCCCATCAATTGCAGCATTCTCCGTGGGTTCTACACCAGCATCATTAGGAATAATTGTACTATTGACATTGGTTTCAGTGTTTACCTCGGACATCACTGGAGGAGGATGTTCAGATGTGGGTGACTGAGGAGGCTCTTCTGGTGACAAAACAGGCTCGACGGCAGTGCTAGTTGACTCTGTTGGTTCCGCCACAAAGTCGCTTGGTGGTGGCACAAACCAATTTAGGGGTCCACTTGTCCTATCAATCAATCTACTCTCCCCCTGACCACTAAGATTGGTGTAGAAGTATTCGCATTCTAAGAAGTTGCAGTTCATTGTCGTTATAATCTTCCTAGACGATGGGTCGTAACACCTATATCCCTTTTGATTTATTCCGTACCCCAAAAAAACACATTTTATGGCGCATGCGGAAAACTTTGTTCGTTCGTGTTTAGGAACATGGACATATACCGAGCATCCAAAGATTTTAAGGGGTAGGGTAAGAGGTTCAGGCACATCGGCTAGGGAAGACAAGAGGTTCAACGGGGTTTTCATGTTTAAGATTTTCGTAGGGAGTCGGTTTACTAAATAAACGGACGTAGCAACAGCTTCAGGCCATAGAAATTTCGGGACTTTTGAGTCAAAAAACAACGCACGTGTAATTTCCAAAATGATCCTATTTTTTCTTTCGGCTATTCCGTTTTGTTCGGAGGTATAGGGGCATGAGGTTTGATGAACTAACCCGTTGTCTGTGAAAAAAATTGACATGTCTTTGTTAACGAACTCCCTCCCATTGTCGGACCTAAGAATTTTTATCGTGGTCTGAAATTGAGTTTGGATTAGTTTGTAAAACAGAACAAATTTTTCAAAGACTTCAGATTTGTTTTTCAAAAAATACACCCAAGTCATCCTTGAGCAATCATCCACAAATAATACGAAATATCGAAAACCATGATCCCCAGTAACGGGCGCGGGACCCCAAACATCAGCATGCACAAGTGAAAAAAGACTCTTAACACGAGTTTCAGTAGATTTAAACGATTGTCTGTGGCTTTTCGCCAAAACACACGACTCACAATCAAAATCCTTAATATGCGAAAAATTCGGGTAAAGAAGTTTAAGATAACCAAGAGATGGATGACCTAGACGTCTGTGCAACAACCAAGCGTCTCGAGTAGTAGATCCGTGAGCCAACATCGCGGCACTGCCTTGGTGAGCCATCTCGTCGACATAGTAGAGGCCTTGACGCTCAGTGCCACGCCCAATTATCCTCCTCGTCCTGATATCCTGTAAAACACAGAAATTGGGATGCATCAATAGTGTACAATTCAATTCCTTCGTGACATGACTAATTGACATCAATTTATGAGACAGCTTGGGAACATAAAGACAATTTGATAGTGTCAACGTTGGAGTCATTTCAATTGTTCCACTCCCCTCTACTGAAGTAAGTTCCCCATCGGCAGTCTGTATTTGGCTTTTCATAGTCCCACAAAATTCCACAAAATCCTGTCTATCATGGGTCATAGTATCTGTCGCCCCGCAGTCAAAAATCCACCGATTATCCTTTTTCCTAGACTTATGTTGTACCGCACATGCAATAGGCAAATCATGCAAAATATCAAAACTATTGGGGCTCACATACAAGTCATCACACACCATGGGGTCCTTTTTCAATTTAGCTAAAGTTCGGGGGGCAGGATGCATAACATGGGGTTTAATGGGGTTCTGTTTTGAATTATCCAAAGGTTTGGGGTCAGAATCCATAACTCGGGGTTCCAACTGCAATTTTTTTAAATTATGAGGACCAAAATTAAAATCAACATGATATGGGCTAGGTTTTAGAAACCCTAGCCCATTACCTCATTCGTCGGCGCCTCTCTCCACTCCCCCGACTCGTCCGGCGAAAGCCGCCTGACCGACCTCCTCCGCTCGCTTGTCGCCGCCGCCGCGTGGAGTGACGCCGTCAGTGCTTCGTCCGCGAGTGGTGCTCTCTGTTCCACCGGTTTCTTCCATCCCTATAGCCAATTTCGCCTTTCCCCGTTGGCTTTCGTCCCACCACTCCGGGAATCCGATCAATTTGAAGCAGTTCTCACGGGTATGTTTGTTCATCCCGCAGTTTGAACACCACAATTTCGTCTTATCTGGCTTGGTGGCTCCGCGGCGGCTATTGGTGGCTGTGAGCGGTTGGCTGGAGCGGGTCGGCGCTAGGTGGGTTGGTTGCGTCTGGAATCTGGTCTGTCGGGCTCCAAATCCGAGCCCCACCCCGTTAGCTGCTGTGGTTGTGTCGGGGTTCACCGATGGCATAATTTTAAGCCGAACGGCTTCCCGCTTGATCCAGCCATACACGACGTCCACTGGAGGGGTTGGACTCTCCTTGAGAATGTCTCGTCGAGTCCCTTCGAATTGGGAGTTCAATCCCGCCAGGAACTTGTACAATCTTTTCTGGTTTGTAATTTCTCTATACTCACAGATTCCCTTATCGCAGCAGGTAATCGTTTTGGTTTGGCATCGATCAATTTCGATCCAAACCCCGTGTAGCGTCCTCCAGTACGTCTCCAGGTCCATGTCCCCTTGGACAATCCAGCAGGGAGGGTGTTGGCAATTGAAACTAAAAATATAACATATAACTGTCCCACATCGGTGTCAAGATAAAACTGAAACTAGTATATAAGTCTCATGGGCCCCTCCTCCTATCACCAATTGGTTTTAGGATGGAACCCACGGATTTCTATCATGGTATCAGAGCGGGTCGCCGACTGTGGGTCATATTTAACTGACCAAGCAGTATATCTGGGCTGAAACCGAAAAAAATGACTGACCCAACAGTATAACTGGGCTGAAAATTTGGGCCAAGTGGTCCCAACCGATCGAACAAAATTGGACCGATTGTCCAATCGATTAGAAAAAAGTCCAACCCCTCCAAGGTTCACCTTGAAGGGTTTGAGGGAGGGTGTTGGCAATTGAAACTAAAAATATAACATATAACTGTCCCACATCGGTGTCAAGATAAAACTGAAACTAGTATATAAGTCTCATGGGCCCCTCCTCCTATCACCAATTGGTTTTAGGATGGAACCCACAGATTTCTATCAGTGGGGCCCACCCTATCACACCGTCCGATCTAGGAACCCGTCCGGAAGCACTTTCCCAGGATCCATGTACTCGCCGATTCCCGCCCCCGTCTCCTTGGACGGCGGCTTCCTCAGCGACCATAAAAACCGTGTCCCGTTCCGTTCCAACGCCGACGCCATTTCCGTCACTTGCGCCTCGTCGAAGTAGCCGTTCATCCCGAAGCAGAGGAACGCCACAGAGGACTCGGGCTGCTCGTCGAGCCACCCGAGGATCTCCTCGTGGCCTCGTCCTGGAGGAGCGGGCCGACGGGGTAGACCGCCGGCGAGTGCGGCGATCGCGTGCGCCTCGAGCTCGATGTACGTGTTGACGACGAACGAACCAACATCTTCTCCGCCAGTTATCTCTCGTATCAGAGTTGCAGATAATAGTCACTTTGGCTTAAAGTAATATGTTGTCCTCAATTGGCGAGCTCAACACTAAGGGGCTGTTTGATAGGGAATATGAGATTTGGCAGAATATGATAAGAATACATATATTGGGTGGGGTCATATCATATGGCTCATTAATATGGAGTTATCTACTTTAGCTAATGGACCAGAAATCTGGTCGTCTTGTGTAAATTTTGAAAATATTAGATTTGTGTCTCCCTTTTGCCTTTAATTGTTCTTAGCATGTCTATATATTCAGGCAATGGAAGTACGTTGATGTTAACCAGCCGCTATAACAGTGAAAAAATATACCCCTATTATGCTCATGAAGTGAAAGCTTTAGAATCTGATAAGAGCTGGCAATTGTTTTGAAATACAATTAATAAATTTACGAATGATGAGAACAAATTCTCAAAGGAGTTGGAGAGGAAGGGCAAAGAGATGCTGAAACAATGTGGGGGGTTTGTGATACGAGCCTTATCCAGTTTAGATAATATAGGGATTTAGCGTATCTTCTTTTATTATTTTGTTTAGATATTATAGGGATTTAGCATATCTTTTTGTATCCACACATATTATAAATATATATCGAGTCTTCCATAATATTCAATCAATCAATCTATGAAATTATCGATTTTGACTCAATTAATTGTCCATCAAGAAACCGTCTTTACCGCTGACGACGATAACCTCTCTCGCGCCCAGCAGTCTCCTCTGCTGGAAGTCTTCGCCGACCCAAATCTCTTGGGCGCTCGACGGCTACGGTCTTGTTTCTTGATTGTGTGTGGAATTCGAACATTAAGGAAGACTATCCTTAACAACTGATGCTTTCATCGTGAGCTCACCCTCCACAACACCGATCGAACCATAGCTACGTCGCTGCTCGACCAGAAACCACCGCGCACAGCAACTAGCCACATCGATCGAGCCACATCTATGTTGCTGCCTGATGTATATTTTTCGAGCTTTTATATCAATGAATTAATGACACACAAGCTTAATAAAATAGCTCTAAAATTACAACTTTCTGCAAGAGTACAGATGCAGTTGTAGTAAAAGAGTGTCGAACCACAGGGAGGCGTACGGTTATTTAACAAGGTTTGACAAGATTAATAAACAATTTAAAAACTAAATAAAGACTATTCGAACGGAAAAATATGTCACTCCAAGTTGCTCACTAGGCTTGTATTGTTCTACACCTTTAACAATGAAACATAAGAAGGGATTAAAACATCAACCTAATCGCGTGCACTGAACATGTTTGCGACGTATAGTACACAGTCAGCTGAACACTTGTTCCATGAACCAACTTTCAACGACATTTAATTCCTGCGGATGCGCGGGAACAAACGTTGTCTACTATAATCACTTACCTAATCCACTATCAAATTATCCCCTGAACAGTTCTAATTCGATAGCATACCAACAAACGATCATTCCTAAACTATGTTAAAGAGACAATAGCAGAGGAATTAACATCACTACGTTATTAGCCAAAAACATAGTGAATAAATATTGAGCACATTGTTGGACACAAACATATGAAATCAATGGTGTAAAAACATCCATACAAGCCTAGATTACAACTTGGAGCAACAAAGGAAGCTTAGCCTAAACACATGGTGAATTTGCAATTAAAACCGTAGGATTCAAGCTCTTGATGAGTGGAGTTGGGATTTGGAGTCGGATCGTCGGAGAGTAGGCCAGACCTTCCTCCTCTCTTTCTCCCCTTTTTCTTTCCAGCCGTCAACTCTCTCTCCCTAAAAAACGTCCCCTCACACTTCTCTCCTCCTTTTCTTTTTCTATCCTCTGCCCCCTTTTTCTCTCCCCCTCACGTCACCTTTCTTTCCATCTTTTAAGCTGCCACCTAGGGAAAAGAAACTGCTGTATAAACTCTGCAGTTCAAATAACTACCCGGCCGGGTATATTTTACAGCTGAAAATTCACCCGGCCGGGTACCTCATTTTGACCACTTTCTGGAATTTTCGTGTTCTAAACATCACACTCGGCCGGGTGAATTATTAGGAATAAAATACACCCGGCCGGGTGGCCAATTTTGAGAGCTTTCTGGACAGCTTTTTCACACTCCGAGCTTCATTCTTTGTTTCACCATTTATTCCTCTTCCTACACCACAAAACATACTTTTGCAAGCATCAAACTATATAAATCATGTAAAGTTAGGGGAATAAAAATGTACAATTTGATTCACATCAAATACCCCCAAACTTATTTACTTGCTCGTCCTCGAGCAAGATCACAATAAACACAAAACTTTAAAGCTCAGCTCACAAAAGTTTTTATAAGAGTGAATCACATATAGACATGAATGACAAAATCTAAACCTCCAACAATTCCAATCAAGAATTCCCACTCTCATGAACCATCACTTATCAACCTAGAACTTCAAGTCATAGTGCATTTCAAAGTAAGTCCAAACATGTGATCATACAACTCAAACCGTCATCATCGACTCATCAAGCATTACTTACCACATAGACTCGCGGATTTCAAATCAAACTTCTTTAACTCTACCAAGCTATTTACAAAGCATCCACAAGCAACAACAAAAAGGTCCAAGGTCTTAATTCAAGGTTGTAATGGGGCTAGGGATGAGGTAGGATAAATATGGATAGTGAGCTCAAAGGCTACACATTTGAGTGCCAAATTCTTCCCTCCTACAACTTCATTCCAAAGATCAAACAACAAAATATTACAACCAACTCTCACTCCCCCAAACTTGAGATCAAATCTAGACAAGATTACATATTACACAAATAGAAGCTCTTACTTTATTTCACAACTTTTTTTTCTTCTTCTTTCATTTTTTTCTAAACAAAACCTCGACTCTTGCAAATTTGGAGGTCGTCTTTTTCTTTCTTTTTGTTTTTTTTTTCTCTAAGAACTTCATTCTTTTCACTTATACATTACATCAAGTCTAAAAATGTCTACACTTTTGCAATACACCACCCAACACTCAACATTCAACCACCCAGCTCAAATTAGTATTTAGCACCCAAATAGTAGCAAGGTCTTTCGATGAGGCTAAAATGAGGCTTATTTAATTGGCTAAGTGATAGGCTAAGTGTTTACACAAATAATAGGGAATTAGCTCAAAGTGGCTTCTAGGGGATCATTTGATGGACTAGGCATGTGATTATTTGGCCATAGAGTTCATCCTAGTGCCTTATCCTCCCAAATCGTTGACACAAATGAATGCAAGCACGCAACTCGATAAAGCAAATCAATCCAAGATAATTTCCACAAGACATGTGACTTTCATACTCTCCTCAACTCAAGAAATCGGATGTAATCACAACATGCTCTTTCAAATAAATTCATGCACAAATTCCATTCATCCTAGGCTTCAAAGATCAAGTAAAATCAAATAAGATTTCCCAACCAGAAAGCCGAAGATAAAGCATGCACCCGTCAATTACATGATTCAAAACACTTTAGCATATAATACACCCAATAACATGCATCACAAATCATTCACAACCCCCTCAAACTTAAATGCATCATTGTCCTCAATGCATGCAAAGAAGAACAAAAATAAAGTAAAGGGAAAGAGAGCTCCCCCAAACTTGGCATGATGTCCATAGTGCATTCGGGTGGGAGGGTGGGTGTATTTTCCTTTGTAGGTGTGATTCCTCCTAAGCTCCAATATGAGTCTCATCTCCATGTTGCTCCTACAAAAAGAAAAAAAAAAAAAAAACACAAAAAGAAAACAAAATACTCAATTCATAAAAATACATCGAAGGAAAGAATTGAGCGAACAAAACCCTCGATTTATTAAGAGAAAATAAAAAACTAAAAACTCATTGGGTTGCCTCCCAACTAGCGCCTTTGTTTAAAGTCGTTGGCTCGACTTAGCCTTCTAGCTACAACTCTGTAACAAGAAAATAAAATGTTAGAAAGCTATACAAAAATAAAAATAAAAAAAAATTCTAAATTAAATAACCAGTTGCCTCCCCGGCAACGGCGCCAAAACTTGATGTATATTTTTCGAGCTTTTATATCAATGAATTAATGACACACAAGCTTAATAAAATAGCTCTAAAATTACAACTTTCTGCAAGAGTACAGATGCAGTTGTAGTAAAAGAGTGTCGAACCACAGGGAGGCGTACGGTTATTTAACAAGGTTTGACAAGATTAATAAACAATTTAAAAACTAAATAAAGACTATTCGAACGGAAAAATATGTCACTCCAAGTTGCTCACTAGGCTTGTATTGTTCTACACCTTTAACAATGAAACATAAGAAGGGATTAAAACATCAACCTAATCGCGTGCACTGAACATGTTTGCGACGTATAGTACACAGTCAGCTGAACACTTGTTCCATGAACCAACTTTCAACGACATTTAATTCCTGCGGATGCGCGGGAACAAACGTTGTCTACTATAATCACTTACCTAATCCACTATCAAATTATCCCCTGAACAGTTCTAATTCGATAGCATACCAACAAACGATCATTCCTAAACTATGTTAAAGAGACAATAGCAGAGGAATTAACATCACTACGTTATTAGCCAAAAACATAGTGAATAAATATTGAGCACATTGTTGGACACAAACATATGAAATCAATGGTGTAAAAACATCCATACAAGCCTAGATTACAACTTGGAGCAACAAAGGAAGCTTAGCCTAAACACATGGTGAATTTGCAATTAAAACCGTAGGATTCAAGCTCTTGATGAGTGGAGTTGGGATTTGGAGTCGGATCGTCGGAGAGTAGGCCAGACCTTCCTCCTCTCTTTCTCCCCTTTTTCTTTCCAGCCGTCAACTCTCTCTCCCTAAAAAACGTCCCCTCACACTTCTCTCCTCCTTTTCTTTTTCTATCCTCTGCCCCCTTTTTCTCTCCCCCTCACGTCACCTTTCTTTCCATCTTTTAAGCTGCCACCTAGGGAAAAGAAACTGCTGTATAAACTCTGCAGTTCAAATAACTACCCGGCCGGGTATATTTTACAGCTGAAAATTCACCCGGCCGGGTACCTCATTTTGACCACTTTCTGGAATTTTCGTGTTCTAAACATCACACTCGGCCGGGTGAATTATTAGGAATAAAATACACCCGGCCGGGTGGCCAATTTTGAGAGCTTTCTGGACAGCTTTTTCACACTCCGAGCTTCATTCTTTGTTTCACCATTTATTCCTCTTCCTACACCACAAAACATACTTTTGCAAGCATCAAACTATATAAATCATGTAAAGTTAGGGGAATAAAAATGTACAATTTGATTCACATCACTGCCCGACGGGAATCCACCCGCGCACAACAACTAGCCGCTGCCTAGCTTCTCCGCCGCCGGTAAGGGAACCACCCTCACCCCTTATCATCCACCTCAGTCCGACACCACAAATCTCATCAACCCAGCATTTTCTTTCATCCATAAACCACCAATCAAAAAAAAAACCACCGAACAGCAAGAAATTCCCAAACCCCTCCACTCCAACTTCATTCTTTCCATAATTAATTATGCCTATTCGCCACCAATATCAGCCCCCGCACCAGATGCACCATATTATTGCAAAATTTGATCGCCTATTGGACATGATGGAATCCCGTATGGACGCGGTAGATCGGCGCGTGAAAACCTTCGTCGGAAACAATACCCCAGCCCACACCAATCTGGGCGGTCGCGCAACCTCTGTCCACCCATTCAGCCCGAGCCAAAACCACCCTACATTCCACGCTGTTGGGATCCACCTGATCGTCGTCCACGCACGGGATACCCGCCCATCGGGTACCGCGATCGCATGCAGGATGCACGACCTCGACACCGCGGCGGCTACCCCGAGAGGGACCACCTATTTAATTGCGGAGATCAACGAATCCAATTAGGGTTCGATCACCACCCGATTCACGCAACGCAGCCGCATCGCCCAACGTGCTGGGACCCACCGACGCAGCAGCAGGACCACAGTTACCCAGCTTTTGATCTCCGGCCCCGACGCGCGGAGATGTGCTGGGACCGTCCTCACCATCAGGAGGAGGTGCGAGGCCAGTCTGCCTGCCAACAGCCCCACCACACCACCGACCAGCCACCACGCTTGAGCCTCCCACCGTGGGACCTGTACGGTCAATCCGGACGTGTGACCAATCAGACCTCGTACCAGCCTTCGCGCTTGCCTACCTGTTGGGACCCGTCTGGATTGCGCACGCAGCAGGGATACCCGGCAGACGACATATCTTTTGAGAGATTTGGAAGTGATGATCTATGTTGGGGGAGAAGGTCGCCTCTCTCTCATAATAGGTATATTGAGTGCTCAATGCCAAGTCCAGCGACAAAGAAGAAAGCTACTCTTGGTCTTTGTTCACTTGGGAGTCGGTGTGAACCAGATTACCAAGTTAGTGTTGGATTGAGGGAACAAGAAGGATATGAAGCTTCTGATTCCTCGAGTTTAGATGAGAAGATGGCATATTCATGTATGGAAGCCAGAGTTTTCGACTACGTTTATGATCGTGGTACGGGCGAGGAGGAGCATTGTGATTCAGAGAATTCCATATTAGAGACAGTAGCAAAGAAACTCATGGATCGTTGCTTGCCTAGTGAGAATTGGGGATCTAGGGAAAGTAGAGATGGCAGACTCGAAGACCAACAAGTTTCATCTTTTGCGGAAATCTACCACCGCGTTACCCCGATATGAGTAAAGAGAATGAGGAAGAGGCATTGTTAGACGATGTAGAGAAGGACGGTTCCACTGATGAAGTGAAGAAGGTCATCGCCTCACTCAATGTTGTTCAAATGTCATCCAAAAATGTTGTTGGAAATTGTTGGGGCAAGAAAGGATATGGTGCTTACACCGATTTGCCCGCAATTGCTTGTGTCTATGTGGATTTGAATGTCGGTGATGTTCCAAGTATGAATCATCGATCGCTCGACACAGATGTAAGGTTGATCCCTCTGCGTAATGACATGTCATGTTTGAGCATTTTGGGAGGCGTGGACAAACTTGTCGATTTGGCAAGGAATTTTGCCGACAAAATTGGGTCTTCTTTGTTGATTTTTGATGAAGATGATGGGAGACGTTCGCCTATTTGGTTTGCGTTTGATCCAGGAGGAAACTCCTCGCCAAAGCTTTTGCTTTCAACTCTCGTCCTTGGTTTGTGGCTTCCACCTTGAGGACAAGGTGGATTTTAACAGTGGGGGAGTTGATACGAGCCTTATCTAGTTTAGATATTATAGGGATTTAGCATATCTTCTTTTATTATTTTGTTTAGATATTATAAGGATTTAGCATATCTTTTTGTATCCACACATATTATAAATATGTGTGGAGTCTTCCATAATATTCAGTTAATGAATATATGAAATTAATATTTTGGCTCAATTGATTGTGCATCAAGAAACCTTCCCTAAGGCTGCCGACGAGTCACGACTCGCGCCCAGCCGTCTCCTTCGCCGACCCAAACCTCTTGGGCGCTCGACGACTACGGTCTTGCTTCTAATTCGGATGCTATTGGTGTATCGATTTCGTCTATTGCCTTGCTTGGTGAAAAGCATGGAGTTGAGGAGGATAGAGCTGTAAGTCCTGCAGACCACCAAGTCTCAGCTTCTAAAGAAATATATTGGTCGTGCAGCTCCGATGTGAATAACATCCTCTCAACAGCGCCTCTGCCTGCTGCTGCATTATTGTCGAATGTCAACGGGGATTTCAAGTGTTTGCTGCAGGGACATACACACGACGAGTGGGACATCTGCTTGGTAAGGACATACACACCATTCAATTGGACCGTGCTTTTTGTTTATTTTCTCATGTTCCACTCTAAACGGACCCTAGATAGATTTTTCAAATTAATTAGATTGGATAGGGCTCTATGACTGTTTAATTATACGGTGTAATATTTTATTTTTCGATTGAAAACTTAAATAATAAAAGATAAAATAATTATAGCATTATTATTTAATGCACCATTGATAAAGAAACGTTCAGATTCATTGGAAAATGTCTCTTTGAAAATCCAACCACTGCTTAAAACATTCACATTGAAATGAGGATACAATTCAACTCCAAATAAATATATAATTAAATAACTGTAATTAATAAATAAACCAAAAAACAAAGCATTTTCATAGTTCCTTTTCTTTTTTTCACTTTGTTTGGCACTGAAATGAAAAAGTGAAGGAAACACTTGTTATACCAATGAGGTGTGTGCCAAACATTCTTCTTTTAGAACTAGAGTATTCAATTTTACAAGAAAGTAAAACATGTTAAACAACAAAAATATTAGGGTTTTTTTAAAAAATATTATATCATGTTAATTAGCAAATTAAGTTCCAAAATGTCGTTTGGTAGATCAGTCATGTATAATGAAAATCATGATTTTTCGTGTGCTAATTCCAAATACATGTTTATTTAACATTCATCAATGAAGAGTTGATATATAAAATGCAATGCTAGTTCTATCAAAATATGAAGGGCATGCAATTGTGCTTTGGTATATACTTTAATGAGACGTGTCACTCTCTTATAATTAAAAAAAACTAATGGTGTTCTATAATTGATAATTATCACATTCAGATTACAAAAGTGAACAAAAAAATTGTACATTAATTGAAGGGATAACTGCCTTAAAAGTCATCAACTTTGTTTGAATTCCGGTTTTTCCCACGACCTTTAAAATTGGCGTATAAAGTCACCAACTTTGCCGGGTTGCTGGTATCTCCCAAATTGACCCGACCTTGTGTTTTCCGTTAAGTAAGCGTCCCATGTGGCATGCCTGAAAGTTGACGTGGATGTCATCGGAAAAGGGATGAAACGACGTCATTTCTAACACCTAAAACGACGTCGTTTCATCCTTTTCAAACGCAATTAGGTTTAAATCATTCCTAAATTTGATCCTGATTTCAAACGCACCCAAAATCGAAGGCCATCATTTGAATCGCGATTCAACGTACAAATCTGCGGCCATATCGATTCCTTCCATCTATGGCGAACGATTCACCCGTTACAAGGTAAGATCATAGCATCAATTTTAGGGATTGGAATCCCGATTTTTGAGACATCACATTTGAAATCCTAAATTTTGAATAGGGGTTTGCTTTTGTTGGTGTTTGGGTTCGAGTTAGGGTTTAGGGCTTGCTTGTAATCCCGATTTTGGGTTCAATTTTGAGTATGCGAAATTGTGTATTTACGGTTCATAACTGTGTTTTTGAAATCCCGATTTTTGAATTAGAAATTTAGGGTTGGGTTGTGTTGGTTTTAGGTTTGAGTTTAATGTTCAATCCAGATTGTTGAATTAGCTTTGAATACGCGAATTTTTGGTTCCCGAATCGTGGTTTGATTGGGCTATTTCGAATGTGCATTTGGCAATTGGTATTTAGGGTTCATGACTGTGGTTTGAATGTTCAATTGTGTTAATAGTTCAGGGTGATTGTGGTTTTGGTGTAGGATGTCCACGTCTTCCCAAAATTCGAGCAGAATGACTTGGCCGAGGTTTGAGGCAGTGGTCTGTGAGCACGGCCTTGAAGCTGATGTGGTGACATCAAATATGGATGCCAATCCCGTACGACGCTTCTACCGTTGCCAGATCTGGAAGGAGGACGATTGGAAGTTCTTTCGTTGGATTGATCCATCGTTGTCACCGAATCAAGAGTAATTCTTTAAAAAATTGAAGATGGATAGGGACAACGTGCAAAGAGAATTGAGAGATAGAGTTGCTAAGCAGGATGTGCTTGACGAGAGCGTCCGTTCTAAAACCACTAAAGTTGAAGCACTCGAATGTGTTGTTGCAGATTTGCATCGTCAAAACCAGAACTTAAAGGTTGTCGTTTGCATTTTATGTATCTTCATTCGGTTACTGTTGTAGGTTATCTAATAGAACTTCAATGTAATAGACTATGCAAGTTGAACCCCAATGTAACGCACTACAGGACCAATTCCTTGTAGTGAGTTTTCCCCTATGAATGCATTGAGTTATGACTTCAAATATAGCTTATTTACACATACTAGACCGTAATGGGAGATGTTATGTGCATAACATTTGGAGCTTTTGGGTGTAGGACCTTTGTAATGATGGAAATTGAAAGGAATTGTTGGTATATGTAAGTATGAAGACAAGTTTGCAAACCTAACATTTGGCACCCAATCACAATCACCTAAGTATGAAGACAAGTATGATGGAAATTGAAAGGAATTGTTGGTTAAAGCAAACATAACATTGAACATAATAGTGTTGTCCCACAAAAACATGGTTCACACATAAGTTAGCACCCAATCACATAAAGTTTGGTGCTTCCAAAACACATGTTTTAATACATAAGTTGGTGCTCACTAAAAAAACATTGTTTGTCTTCCAAGTACATTTCATCCAAATTCCGATTACACAAAAGGGGTCTTCAGGGTTCTTCACCCGTTGTTGTTGCCTTGCTGCGTGGGGATTGAGCCAGCACCTGCTCCACGGCCTCCTGTACGGCCTCCACGACGTCCTCTAGTACGGCCTCCACCACGGCCTCCCCTTCTTCCACCCCTCCTCGGTATTGCGGTGGTACCACTTTCTGCAATGGATGGTGTCTTGCGAGGCCTTCCCATCTTGGCCTATAAGTTGAGAACTTGCAATGTTAGTAATGACTAGTAACAAAATATAGCTGAATGTTGATTAAAACTAGAGATTAATACCTTTAGCTTTGGTTGTACTTCTACTGGCTCGTTTTTGCAAGTTCTGGAGTTGTGGCATTCTTGGAGACACCTCTGGCATGTCATCACACATATCTTCTTCATTCTGTTGGGCCTAGCTGGATCTTTCTCGAATGGATCCCTCTTTCTAACCTTCTTCGACCTGCCGGGCATCTTCTTCACCGGTGGAGGTACAACCGGGTACCCCTCAGCCTGAGGCCAGAGCTTCTCTCCATTCAATGCTGGCAACCCATATCCATATGTCAACTTGTATTTTCTCAAGGAGAAGTAGTCATGGACATAATCATCAACATTATGTTTGAGGAAATGAATAGCAGCGCAGGTATGAAGACAGGAGATGCCAGTTAAATCTCATTTCCTACACCCACATTGCCTTAAGGAATGAATCACTACAAACCTATCCTCAAAATGACCTCAATTTTCCCCCAACTGCATGAATAGTGGTACAGTTTCTACTTTCATAAACCATGGCCTCAATTTTTCTCCTCACTTTTGGACACATAGTTGAATTGATACCACCACTCTCCATTTCTACACCCTTTCTATATAGTCTCTCCATGAGTGTGGTTCTCATTTCATCTAGCATGTCTAACACATGCTTACTCCTTGCCTCCAGAATATAAGCATTGAAACATTCACAAACATTGTTTAAAATGGCATCAGAGCAATTGCCAGATGTTAGAAAAGCCTTACAAAATCTGCTGGGGTTCTTATCCATTAAATCTACATAAGCCTGTCCATCTTCCTTCTCCAGCTCTCTGCATGCAATGTCAAACTCTTCCATGTACGTACTTCTAACCAGCTTCCAGAAAAGCTGCTTCAAAAGTGGACCTTTGTGTGTCTTTTTCCAGTTTGCATATATATGTCTTGCACAATTTATATGCTCATCTAAGGGAAGTAGACTTTGAACTGCATTCTCAAGTCCCTAGCAAACAACATTTTAAGTGTCAACATGACAAAGTAGACCACAAATAACAAATTAGACAACATGAGAAAGTAGGCAACAACTAACAAATACCTTTTGTTGGTCACTGATTATGGTAATTCTCACTCCTTCACCCAAGCTCAACTCTTCAACAAGCATTTTTATGAACCAAGTCCAGCAAACCTCATTCTCAGCTTCCACCACTGCCCAAGCTATGGGATACATTTGGTTGTTTCCATCAGTCCCTACAGCTGTCAGCAATATGCCACCTAGGTATGTCTTAAGGAAAGCACCATTTAGACCAATCACCGGCCTACAACCCTCCTTGAAACCCTTCCTTAGCCCACTGAAACCAATGTACAAAGCCTTGAACACATCACCTACATCTACATGTAGTTCAAATCTTCCTTCTCTGTCAGCCTTGCCCAACTCAAGCATATAGCTCCTCAGCTTTGCATAGTGAGCTTCCATTGTTCCCCTCAGCATCTCAATTGCCTTTCTCTTAGAATGATATAACCTCCACTTGATTGCATCAAATGCAAACCGCTGCATCAAATCCTTACCCAATTCCTTGCAACTAAACTCTGGTCTAATTCTAAACACATGCAGATATTTTCTGGCAATATAATTAGATGTCACAATCTTGTTTCTCATAGCCCTTGGACATGTGTGATCGGGTTCAAGTTTCTTTATCACAACAGTACCATTCATCTTCACTACACTCCCAGAACATAACCATTTGCAAGGACTCTTGCAAGCTGCCTCAAATGCCTTCCTACTTGCACTTTTAAAGTGTATCTCCCAACCATTCTCAACTGCATGGTCTGTCAGAGCATCCTTTGCTTGAAAACCATCAATAAATCCCATCACAATACACAATTTCATATTCTTATGATCACACCGTGGATCATACATCACTTTAGCATGTCTTTCCATCATTCTTCTCCCTTCATCCTGGGAGTCAGTTGAGCTAGAGTAGATATCACCTTCTTCAGAATTCTCATCCTCAGACACATAGTCACTTTTCTTCTCTCCACTGACTAGGCCATAGAAGATGTCATCAGTGACAACAAACTCTTTCTTCTTGCTGTCTTTTGCTTTCTTCCTTCCCTGTGTGTATTCCTCATCCTCGGACACTAACTCCTCAGCATCCATGTCATCATCAGTTTCCTCATCTTCAGAAGATGGTGTAGAACTCTCATCCTCCTCACTTTCATATCCCAAACCCACTCCCATGCTGTGATCAGCCTTATCCCCCACACTCTCATCAGTTCTATCTCTCATTCCCACAGATTCATTTAGAGCTCCCACATCATCACCCAAATCATCAGCATCATTATCCTTACCTCCCACATCATCCACCAAAACATCAGCATCAGAATTCCTATATGCCTCACCCTCAACAACACTCTTACCCACTTCTTTAGCTATATAATCCCTACCTCCCACATCCTCACCCACACTCTTTCCAACTTCATCAGCATCAGAATTCCTATCCCCCACCCTCTCATCCACACTTTCAACCACTGACTTCTGGGAAGACTGGAACAAACGCTTCTTAACACTACTTTCAACACTCTTCTCCACAACATTTTTGATAGAAATTGACTTGAACTTGTCAGCCTTTAAAGTTGTTTCCTTTCTACGCCTTGTGGTAGACATACTCTTATTCACAGACTCAACATTACTCCTTTTCACTGACTCAAACTCAACCACTCGACGCCTTACAGCTTCATCACCCATAGTGTCCCCCCCACCCACGGATTGATCTTCATAAATGTGCTCTAGGCCACCCTTCTTCCCACCCACAATATACACATCACATATTTGATGCTTGATTGTGGTCAGAAACTTCAGCATTAACATCACCTCTGCATCACCCTTGATGTTAATAAACTCCATTCCCCATTTTCTCTAGAAACATAGTCTATCCCAGCTATCAAACCCTAGTTTGTTCAGTTCATCCACTAGGTCGAAGTAACCAAATCTATCTGGTTCAAACCCACTACCTTCCCACATTTCCCCACCTATGTATTTCTCACAAATCCCCCCATCAAGAATGAAATTCCCCCATGGTAAATCCGAAGCATTAAAGGTTTGTTCGGATTCGGCTTGTCTGGGAAGAAACCCGGCCACATCTCCATGTTGAGGAAGCCTTACGCACAGCTCGTCGCCCGTCCGTCGCCGTTACAGGTAAGCCTATGGACTCGTCGTCGTCACCTCACCGTCGCTGGTCGATTGGATGGTGTTTTGGCCATCGTCGTCGCTCGCTCGTCGATTAGGCTGGTCGATTATGTTAACAAAATTTGGGGGCGAATTGGGGGTGGGTTGGGGTTTTTTTGTTTTTGTAATTTTTTTTGTTAAATTTATTTTGTAATTTTTTTATTTTATTGCACAGTCAATAATGCTTGACCATGTCAGCCGCCACGAGACGCCACGTCAATTAAAAATGACATGTCAGCTGGCTCTTTCGCCGAAAAAACCATCATGGGAAATCGGCGACTAAATGCAAAGTTGGTGACTTTATACGCCAATTTTAAAGATCGTGGAAAAAACCAGAATTCGGGCAAAGTTGGTGACTTTTAAGGCAGTTATCCCATAATTGAAAATTAAAGTGTTAGATAAAATTGGAAGTAGAAAAAACACAAACAATAGGGGTGTGCATTCGGGTTTCGGTTCGGTTTTTCGCCCTAACCGAACCGAACCCGAAAAACCGAATTTCGCCTAAAACTAAAACCGAACCGAAACCGAAAACTGAAAAATCGAAAACCGAACTTAAAAACCCGAACTAAACCGAAAAACCAAAATTATATAAAAAACTGAAAAATCGAAAAACCTTAAACCGAATACCGAATTAAAAAACCGAAAATCTGGAGAGAAAGAAAACAGTACATAAACTTAGAAATTTTCAACCTACAAAACATAACATGATAAAAATGATAATATCCATAATCGATCAAAGGCATCAACCAACAAATACAAATATGCAATCAACATTCCACAATAAAAAACCATCAACCAAAATGTCTTAAATAAATGTTGAATTATTAGAGGGATGGAAGAATTTGCAGGCTTACTGCTGTGGGTTTAGGGATGCAATTGAAGGTGTAAGTAGAGATTTACCTGGAGTCGGAGCTGTGGAGAGTGGAGACGACGGTGTGAAGGGCCGACAGGAGCTGGAGGGGCGAGGGGCGACAGGCGACGGCTGGAGGGGCGACCGGCGAAGGAGGACGATGGAGTTGGTGGAGGGATTTAGGGTTAGAGGGAGAGGAGAGCCGAGAGTGGCGGATCTGATTCAGAATTCAGAAACGTGAGTTTCCAATTAGGGCTTTTATTTTTAGTTATAATTAAATAATAGTAACATATATATAATAAAATAAATAATTAAATAAATTCGGTTATTCGGTTATTCGGTTTTTTCTTCGCGCGAACCGAACTGAACCGAAAAACCGAAATTTTTGTATTTTCAAAACCGAACCGAACCGAAAAAATCAAAATAACCGAACCGAATTTCAAAATTTGGTTTAGTTCGGTTCGGATATTCGGTTTCCGATTTTTTTCTCACCCCTAACAAACAACTATTTTAATTTTGAATAAAATCACACATCCAAACAGAGACTAAAATATTATCCTTCTTTGCACACAGCCGGATCCCTTCGTCCAAATCCATTTTGCTCCCAATTCTTAAACGGGTCGGTTCCATTTGTCCTCATCGCGCGATAATCGCTGCCCCTTTGATTATCTGTGAGTCGGTGATTTACGATTTGGATTTGGTTTGATTTGCCTGATTACCAAGATTATTTTTCGAATTTAGAACGAAGTTGATTATCCTGAATTGTATGACGGATTTGCAATGGGTTTTAGGTTTACAGGTTGATTCAATTTTCAAGTTTGGGACTTGTGGAATTGCGTTTAGTTGATTTCAGTTTGATTAGTTTGCCTCTATTGGTTACTGCAGATGTTGTGTTTGAGCTAATTTGATTGAAATGTGGGCACTTGATTGCTTTGAATGTAGGGTAGTTGGTTTGGTGTGTTTGATTTTTCTTTTTTGTGGTTGAGGAATTGGGAAAAATTAACTAAGGAAGGAAATGGTGGGTACTTGATTGCTTGATTAGCCATGGATTCATTTGTAATGGAATGGTGATATGCTTGAACTTTGATATTTGAACTTGTAGCAAATTCTATACAATTTGATACGTACTGATATGAAGATATGGGAGAAGATTACAAGATATGCAATATATTGATTTATTATTCCATTGGCTATCTTTATTTTGATATTTAATTCAAGTCAGTTAGTATATTATTTACTTTTTGATTTGTTTAGATTTGGATTGAAATAGAACCCTTAATATATTCATCTATATATATAGATGGACGATAAAGAGGGTTAGGAATTCGTTCCTTTCTTGGTTAAGGTTCGTCCCTTTCGTTTCTTTATCAATTTCCGAATCTATATTCATATCTAGTTTATGTTCTCTAGCCTTTTACTCCTATCACAATTGTATATGCATTGCCTGAAATAAGTTTGTTGGTTTGTCATAGAACTTGTCTTATCGATTCTATACAATGGTATCGTCTAAATACTAAGAAGTAAGGTGTATATTGGGCATTCATATATAGGGTAAAAGTTTATAAAGGATGTTTGAATTATAAATGAGAGAACATAGTTGAACCACTATACAATACCTCTCTTAATGTTGCTTGAGTTGTAAAAGAACCTAACTTGATTCTGTAATTGAAGCATGCATTTGCTATTTCAAATAGTAGTTTAGTTTTCCCTTTATCTGCCAAAGCCTTTTTGGGGTTTCCATGTCTCCAAACTAGATTATGCTTGTCTAAACCATGCATTTTAATTTTGATTTTACAAGTTCAGTTTTATTGCTGTTTTACATCCTTTTACTAGCGTCACTTTGTTTGTTTCCGGAGACTACTATCCACACAAATATGGGCGATTTGAGATTCTCAGTAGGAACTGTTTTAATATATGTCGCTATGAGTCCCTTAATAGTGTGATTAATCTTTGGTCCCAATATGTTAACATCTTTTTTCAATTGTTTTTTCCAGATAGCATAAGTGATATCTGAAGTATTTGACCAGACAGATCTCAATTCCTTACTGTAGTATAAATATATGGGCTGAAGTGTGCTTTTCATGGGAGGTGTAGAGGATGATGAACCACCATCAAAACGTGTGAAGGTGACCTCTCTAGATTCAGGAGGTATTCCCAACAGTTTATATCTCAGACAGAGAGGTTGCTCACTTACTGATTCAATGGCTCGACATTTGGCAACTGAAGGGGATTATGAGGTTGTTGGTTCAAAGGGTATCATAAAGAAAGTTGAACTTGTTCGTGTTATAGCCGAGGCATTATATTCGCTTGGCTATTCAAAGTCGGGGGCGTGCCTGGAGGAAGAGTCTGGAATTCCATTTCATGCCCCTGAGATAGATTTTTTCATGCATCATATTCTTGAAGGCCAATGGGATGAAAGTGTTGCTGTGTTGCACAAATTTGGCGTAACGGATGAAACAATAGTTAAGTTAGCATCTTTGGCAATATTTGAGCAGAAATTCTCTGAACTTTTAGATGATGGAAAGATCATGGATGCTTTAAAGACTCTGCGGACAGAGATCACTCCACTTTGCGTAAATTACAAGAGAGTTAGAGAGTTGTCTTCCTTCGTTTTGTCTCCATCACAAAATTTACTTGATGGAACTTCTAGTAAAGGGTCAAAACTCGAATCTCGTAAGATATTATTGGATAAATTGCGCAAGTTGCTTCCCCCAAAAGTAATAGTTCCAGAGAAAAGATTGGTGCAACTCGTCGAGCAGGCCCTTGTCTTGCAAAAGGATGCTTGTAAGTTTCACAATTCCTCAGTTGGAAAAATGTCTTTGCTTGCTGATCATCAGTGTGGGAGAGACCATATTCCTACTCAAACATTGCAGGTAAATTAGCTTTTTTTTGCAATTACTATTAAAAGGTTGCATATCGTGTCAGCTTGTGAGCACTTAGATGCTTTTTATTTGTGAAAGTTTCCTAATACATACTATAGCTAATCCATAAACAGCTCAGCGATAAGTATATCTGCTTATAGATGGAATTCCTACCTCTCTGTTTTGTATGGACATATTAATATCTTTTAAACGTATTGACTAGTTTCTCTATACATTATATTTGGTTTTCTCAAAAGATTTGATATCCTCACAGAGTCACTAGAATGGCATTTAGCTGATCTCTTTTGCTAATTGAATCCACCAGGTATTACAAGAACACAAAGATGAAATATTGGTTTTGCAATTTTCTCACAATGGAAAATACTTGGCCTCATCATCTGGTGATCACCTTGTTATTATATGGGAGGTAACACTTGCTCTTTCTTTATCCTTTTATTGGTTTTTAAACTTCTGTCAGGGATTCTAATTCATTCACTTGTATGTGAGGTATTAATGTCAAATCATAGGTACATAATTTTGAAATTTTGGCATTTGAACATTTCATTGGCTTATGATCATTGTTTCTTGATTTTAACAGACTTGTATGTTCTAGTTTTTTGATATACACAAAAATTTGTGCTGAATAACTTTTCTGCGTGATAGTTATCCCCATCCCTTGCTTAACGATAAGTTTGATGGTTTTATCTTTGATAGGTTATGGATGCTGGTCAAGTTCTTTTAAAACATAGATTATATGGTCATCAGAAATCCGTATCCTGTATATCGTGGAGCCCTGATGACAAACAGCTCCTTACAAGTGGAGGAGAGCTAGTTAGAAGGTGGGATGTTGCCTTGGGGGAATGCCTCTATATATACGAAAAAAGTGGCCTTGGTTTGGTCTCTTGTGCGTGGGCGCCAGACGGGAAGAGTGTATTCTGTGGTGTTACTGATAAAAGCATCATCATGTGGGATCTGGAAGGGAAAGAGTTGGAATGTTGGAGACGACAGAGAACTCTTAGAAATGCTTACTTGGGCATCACTAGTAATACGAAAGAGCTTATTACCGTTTGTAAAGAAACTGTAGTACTATTGTTCGGATGGGAATCTAAGTCCGAGCGATTCATCGAGGAGGATCAAATAATAACCTCGTTCTCTTTGTCCGGAGATGGCAAGTTCTTGCTCCTCAGCCTCTGGAACGAAGAACTCCATCTTTGGAATATCGATGGATGCCCCAGGCTGGTATCTAAATACAAAGGCCACAAGCGTTCCCGTTTAGTTTTGCAATCTTGTTTCGGGGGATTAGATCATGCATTTATCTCAAGCGGCAGTGAGGACTCACAGGTAATACATGTCTCCTTCTCTTTGTTTGATAACTTAGATGTATAAATTTGAGTTTGTTTGATCGTCTGATCTTATTTAGGTTTTGTTTGATTCGAGCGCCTCATTGCTCACATGTGTATGTTATCCGCATGTTTTTGGTTTAGATGTGTTAAAGCTAATGTAATTCAATCACACTACCTACGTTGATGGATTGGACAAAATTTAGTTCATTTGATCGTCCGATTTCCTTCAAATACTCACTCACACAGATCTTCATAGGGTTTTGTTTGGATCAAACTGCTTGTTGCTTACGTATGTGTGCTCTCCGTAGGTTTACATATGGCACAGGCTCTCGGGAGAGCTGGTACTAACGTTGGCCGGGCACACAGGGGCTGTAAACTGCGTCAGCTGGAATCCGGCAAACCCCCATATGCTGGCGTCAGCGAGTGACGATCGGACGATACGAATCTGGGGACTGAATCAGGTTAATGTGAACAACAATGGGAGGCATAGTAATGGAGTTCATCACTGCAATGGGGGGAGTTGAAGTTGGAACGGAAATGACTCATTCCTCCATCCGTCTAATTTCTTCTTAGTAAATTGCTTTTTATGTAAATTCTTTTGCTTAATATGTTCAATCCAAACTATAGAACAAGAAGAATCTGAATTTGCATTTAGTGTCTTAATAATACTCACTGAAAATCTTCCCACTGCTAAAATACTCTCATTTAAATACTCATGAAATAAGGATGTATCTCAGTTCATACTAAATAAGTACCCCTCCATCCCATAATTGATATTACACTTTCATTTTTAGTTTACCCTATAAAAGAAGTCATATTTTGTTAGAAAAAACTCGCTCTCATATTAATATAAATATACTACTCTTTTATCTTTCCACTTAACATACAAAACAATATTTTATAAAATTCTGTGTTATTTTCTAAGTATGTCGTCTATTATGGGACGGAAGGAGAGAAAACAAAATATTTTCCTATTGTCTTTTTTTTCACTTTGTTTGGGGTACTAAAAGGCAAAGGTAAATGAAATAGGAGTAGTTGTTTTACCTAAGAGGTGTGTGCCAAACATTCTACTCTTAGTACACTAGAGCATTGTAATTTAATAAGAAAGTAAAAAGTGATTAAGCAACAAAAGATTAATGTTTTTATATTTATGTAACAATCTACCAATTAAGAGTTAGATACATACACCTATACTTGACAATATATACTTTGATGAGACATGTCACATTAAGTATCCCACAACAAAATAAAAAGATAATGCTGTCTATAAATTTAATGATCAATTAAGTTACAAAAATAGATTAAAATTTGTGTTCATTGATTGAAAATTTATTAGATAAATTAGATGATTTGAGTGAGTGTTACTCTTTCCTTTGCTTAAGTAAATTCACACATCCAAACAGAGAATAAAATATCATCCTTCGCTGCACACAAAACCACCCATATATGTACCAATTTCCAACCCGGATCCCCTCTTCCAAATCCATTTCGCTCCCAATTCTTAAGTGGGTCGGTTCCATCGATAATCGCTGCCCTTTTGATTATCCGTGAGTCGATGATTCGTGATTTGGATTTAATTTGATTTGCCTGATTATCAAAATTATATTTCGAATTTTGGAACGAAGTTGATTATCCTGAATTATATGACGGATTTGCAGTAGGTTTTAGGTTTTCAGTTTGATTTTATTTTCAAGTTTGGGACTTGTGGGGTTGCGTTTAGTTGATTAGTTTGCCTCTATTGGTTACTGTGGATTTTGTGTGTGAGCTAATTTGATTGAAATGTGGGCACTTGATTGTTTTGAATGTAGGGTAGTTGGTTTGGTGTGTTTGATTTTTCATTTATTTTTTGTTGAGGAATTGGGAAAAATGAAAAACTAGCTGCTATAAGGAACGAGGTGGGGGAGACTTGATTGCTTGTTATGTGTGGTTTGTTGCTGATGCCTTTTGGATTCGCCGAATGGCTGACTGTTACTTGTGTTGAGTTTTGGCGATCGGATGTGTGATCGGTGAAGCTAACTGTTATTTTGGTATCTTGATTAGCCATTTTGTTGATTTGTAATGGAATGGCAATATGCTTGCTTTGAAATGAAAACTTGTAGCAAAGTTATACAATTGTATATGCATTCTGTATGCATTGCTGAAATAAGTTCGTCTGTTTTGTCATAGTACTTGTCATATCGATTCTATGCAATGGTATCATCTGAGACTAATAAGTAAGGTGTATATTGGACATATTAGAGGATAAAAGTTAATAAAGGTTATTTGAATTATAATGAAAACATAGATGTGCCCATATACTATATCTCTCTTAATGTTGCCTAATCATAAAAGAAACCCAACTTTAAGCTATAACTATAAGTGAAGCATGCAATTGCAATTTCAAGTAATATTTTAGTTTTCCTGTTATCTGCCAAAGCCTCTTGGTGGTTCCATGTTTTCTCCATTTTCCCATTGTGGCTAGATTATGCTTGTCTAAACCACACATCTTAAATTATTTATTTTGATTTTAGAAGTTCAGTTTTTTATTGTTGTTTTAGATCCTTTGACTACTATCCACAGTCACAAATATGGGCTTTTTGAGATTCTCAGTAGGAACTTATTTAATGCATCTGTTGTTATTAGTCCCTCAATAATATGATAATGATTAATCTTTGGGCCTAATCTGTTAACATCTTTTTTCAATTGTTTTTTCCAGATAGCATAAGTGATATCTGAAGTATTTGACCAGACAGATCTCAATTCCTTACTGTAGTATAAATATATGGGCTGAAGTGTGCTTTTCATGGGAGGTGTAGAGGATGATGAACCACCATCAAAACGTGTGAAGGTGACCTCTCTAGATTCAGGAGGTATTCCCAACAGTTTATATCTCAGACAGAGAGGTTGCTCACTTACTGATTCAATGGCTCGACATTTGGCAACTGAAGGGGATGATGAGGTTGTTGGTTCAAAGGGTATCATAAAGAAAGTTGAACTTGTTCGTGTTATAGCCGAGGCATTATATTCGCTTGGCTATTCAAAGTCGGGGGCGTGCCTGGAGGAAGAGTCTGGAATTCCATTTCATGCCCCTGAGATAGATTTTTTTATGCAACATATTCTTGAAGGTCAATGGGATGAAAGTGTTGCCGTGTTGCTCAAATTTGGTGTAAAAGATGAAACAATAGTTAAGTTAGCATCTTTGGCAATATTTGAGCAGAAATTCTCAGAACTTTTAGATGATGGAAAGATCATGGAAGCTTTAAAGACACTGCGGACAGAGATCACTCCACTTTGCATAAGTTATGAGAGAGTTAGAGAGCTGTGTTCCCTCGTTTTGTCTCCATCACAAAATTTAGTCAATGGAACTTCTAGTAAAGAGTCAAAACTCGAATCTCGTAAGAAGTTACTGGATAAATTGCGCAAGTTGCTTCCCCCGACAGTGATAGTTCCGGAGAAAAGATTGGTGCATCTTGTCGAGCAGGCCCTTGTCTTGCAAAAGGATGCTTGTAAGTTTCACAATTCCTCAGTTGGAAAAATGTCGTTGCTTGCTGATCATCAGTGTGGGAGAGACCATATCCCTACTCAAACATTGCAGGTAAATTGGTGCTTTTTTTGCAGTTACTAAATATAGTTGCATTTGGTTTCCGCTAAATTTGAGAGAACTTGAATTCCTACTTCTTTGTTTTGCATGATCTTTTTAACGTATTCACTAGTTTCTCTATACATTATTTGGTTTTCTTAGAAGATTCGATTATCCTTACAGACTCACTAGAATGACATCTAGCTGATCTCTTTTGCTAATGGAATCCACCAGGTATTACAAGAACACAAAGATGATGTTTTGGTTTTGCAATTTTCTCACAACGGAAAGTACTTGGCATCATCATCTGGTGATCACCTTGTTATTATATGGGAGGTAGCACTTGCACTTTCTTTGTTCTTTTTATTAATTTTTAAATTTCTACTGGGGATTCTAATTCATTCCCTTGTATGTGAGGTTTTAATGTCAAATCAAAGGTACATAATTTTGAAATTTTTGCATTTGAACATTTCATTGGCTTATGATCATTGTTTCTTGATTTTAACAGCCTCGTATGTTCTAGTTTGATGAACACAAATTTGTGTTGAATAACTTTTCTACATGATATTTCTCCCCAACCCTTGTTTGATGATTAGTTTTGATGGTTTTATCTTTGATAGGTCATGGATGATAGTCAAGTTCTTTTAAAACATAGATTATATGGTCATCAAAAATCCGTATTCTGTATATCGTGGAGCCCCGATGACAACCAACTCCTTACATGTGGAGCAGAAGAAATAGTTAGACGGTGGGATGTTGCCTTGGGGGAATGCCTCCATATCTATGAAAAAAGTGGCCTTGGTTTGGTCTCTTGTGCATGGGCGCCGGACGGGAAGAGCTTATTCTCTGGTGTTACTGATAAAAGCATGATCATGTGGGATTTGGAAGGGAAAGAGTTGGAATGTTGGAGAGGGCAGAGAACTCTTAGGAATGCAGACTTGGGCATCACTAGTAATACGAAAGAGCTCATTACTGTTTGTAAAGAAACTGTAGTACTATTGTTCGGATGGGAATCTAAGTCTGAGCGGTTAATCGAGGAGGATCAAATAATAACCTCGTTCTCTTTGTCTGAAGACGGCAAGTTCTTGCTCCTCAGCCTCTGGAACGAGGAACTCCATCTTTGGAATATCGATGGATGCCCCAGGCGGGTATCTAAATACAAAGGCCACAAGCGTTCCCGTTTCGTTTTGCAGTCTTGTTTCGGGGGATTAGATCATGCATTTATCTCAAGCGGCAGTGAGGACTCGCAGGTAACACTTGCGTCCTCCTCTTTGTTTATCACGCTTTTGTTTTAACAGGCTTCCACTTTGGGTGATAACTTAGATGTATAAATTTGAGTTTGTTTTATCGTCTGATCTTATTTGAGGTTTTGTTTGAATCGAGTGCCTCATTGCTTACATGTGTATGTTATCCGCATGTTTAGGGCTTACATGTGTAGGCCAATTACACTACCTACGTTGATGAATTGGACGAAATTGAGTTCATTTGGTCATCTGATTTCCTTAAAATACTCAATCACACGGATGTTAATTGCGGTTTTGTTTGGATCAAACTGCTCGTTGCTTACGTGTGTGTTCTCTCCGTAGGTTTACATATGGCACAGGCTCTCGGGAGAGCTGATACTAACGTTGGCCGGGCACACAGGGGCTGTAAACTGTGTCAGCTGGAATCCGGCAAACCCCCATATGCTGGCTTCAGCGAGCGATGATCGAACTATACGAATCTGGGGTCTGAGTCAGGTTAATGTGAGCTACAATGGAAGGCATAGTAATGGTGTCCATCACTGCAATGGGGGGAGTTGAAGTTGGAAGGGATATGTCCCATTCCTCCATCCATCTAATTTCCTTTAGTTAATTGCTTTTTATGTAAATTCTTTTGCTTATTAATATGTTCAATCCAAACTATAGAACAAGAAGAATGTGAATTTGCCCATTTTACTTTCCTTGGTTGTTTGGATGAAGGGATTTAGAAAATAGGATTTTAATGTTTATTTAATCAAATAAAATTGTTCAACCTGGACATTATTTTCCATTTGATTTTTACATGATGTTTTACACTCCAAAACTTTAATAATCTGCAAAACAATAATGCCATACTATAATTTTTCTATCACATTTTCATATTACAAATCTTTGGTGCACGTTTCATACATCGAATAATGAATGCCATAAAACAACATGGAGTATATTTTTACGTTACATACCATATTTCGGAATCATCAATGCATGTCACGTGTATCGAATAGCGAATACAAAGGCGTCTACACGACGTCTATCTTTTCCTAGCTTTATGTGTTCCACTAGCCTTTGGTGAGTTCGACCCCGAAGAAGAAGACGACAATTTCGTCCACTTTTGTTCGGCCAAGTCCTTGCTAAACGCCTTCATCACGTCCTGCTTGAGCTCCATGTAGCGCATTCGCTTCGTCTGTCGCTCCTCCATCGTGCCCTTCTCGAGCATTAGTGAGCCAAGAGTGTCGTCTTCCAAGAGTTGGTCGAGAACTTCAGAGCAGTTGGGGAAGAAGCGACGGCCGGACGCCACTGTCGGAGATATCGAAGAGTTATTTGTGAGAAAAATAGTGCATGTGTTTTTTTATCCTTAACCCTAATCCGGCTGCGATTTAATCGCGGCAAACAACACAACTTTTATTGAACTAGAAATACACGATTTTTCAAACGTAGCCAGGTTTCGGTTTTTCGCTTTTGTTTCAGCAAGTGAAACGACGTCGTTTTAGCAGTATGCACCACTTCATTCAAGTAAAATCAAGCCACTTGTTTCCTGAATCCAACTAACCGAATAGGAAATGCAGCAGTAAAGACGAACTCACCAGTTTTTTGAAGGGCTTGGAGCCTCCTCACATGCTCGGGCGGTATCTCGTTCAAATCGACCTCTTTAAAGCTCCCGTACGCGCCATTTGCAGCCGAAAGTCCAGCAAACTCCATAGTTGATTCTGCACGCGCCATCTGCATTGCCAGCCTGGCTTCGAGAGGAAACAACGAGCGCGCCATTGCCACTACACATGCGCGCCATATCAGCAAAACAATCGAGCAAGTACAGCAATATACTATTCGACAACCAAACCTCTAAAATTTACCTCTGTTTTCAAGGAGGAGAAGCCTCATGTGCAGATCATCGGCTACCATCACCGACGACAACGCAATGTTTCCAGCCAACGGATTCCTCCGCATTTCCCTCTCCAGGACCTCTATGCATAGCCTGTCCGCGTTTGTCTCCTGGCCGTGCTTCTTCACCTCGTTGAAGTCCTTGGGGCGCGTCAGCCTACGACAGATTGTGAGAGGCGTCTGTCCGTCTCCCGTGGCATCCGAGACATTAGTGCCCCTGTGGAGCAGCTCGACAATGACCATGGGGTCCTTGCGCCTCGCAGCAACGTGCAGGACCGTGTAGCCCCGCGAGTTCCGGAGGTTGACGTCAGTGTTCTCGAGATTTAGAACCTCGTTCACGATCTTAGGGACACAATAAGCAGCAGCATAATGAAGAGCGCAGGCGGCATCCAATGAGATGCCGGATTCCTCAAGAAGCTTCTTCACCAATTCGACGTCGTCAGAGTCCAACGCCCTGTGGATCTTCCTGACATGCTTCTCGTGCAAAGGGTCGACTTGAACGGAGCTGTGCTCCTCGTCCTGGTTGGATTTGAGGCGAAGTGATTTGACGTCGTTGAGAACCTCAACGGGGAGCTCCTTCTCGAGGATGATGTTCTCCACATCGGATCGAGCTACACTTTGGAGACAATGCGAGAGAAGCTGTTGCAAGCCGCAGTGAAACGCGACCATGAGGATCGTCATCACATCTTCGATATAAGCTTTGTCGACGAAATTAAGGAGATGACGCTGCAATAGAGAAAAACTTACCAAAATCAGAAGAAAATAGTCAAATACCATATGTGATCATACATCAATCAATGCGTATTCCAACATCTTTTTGTTTGCAAATTTAAATCATCTTCTTTTGCATGCTAAACGAAGAACACGGTCATAAACACGAGATCCTCAGATCAAACGAGAAATTCAGTGTTTCGAGTAACACTGGTTCAACAATATGCAAAGACAGCTAACATACTACTACCAATCCTATTATAGCTACACCATCATTTCTTCATACAAAACAAAACAACGGGATACACAAAAACACGGTCCAAATTTTGCATATATCGTGATTCTAGATCATAAGCATCGAGCTATCTGTTTCACCGGCTGCATTTATAGCCTTCCTTCAATGTTTTTCTCTTATATACAAGTTCAAAAGTTAAAACACATAGAAACGAACGCAATGTCTCGTGAATCATATTAAACAACGACCATCATCTTACAAAAAGTCAAAAAGTCGCGAATTTAGACCATAAACAGCTAACAATCTGTTTCACCGGCTGCATTCATAACCTTCCCCCTCACTGTTTTTCTCTTAGATTACTCTTCTTTTTACTTAAACAAGTTCAAAACACATAGAAACGAATAGAATGACTCGATATACATATTCATCAAACAAAACTTCGTGATATTAGACCAGAAACAGCTAGCAATCTGTTTCCCTAGCAGCATTCATAGCCTTCCTCACTGTTTTCTGTTAAATTACTCTTACTTAAGCAAGTTCATAACGCATAGAAACAAATACAATAACTCGAGAAACATACTAAATAACGACCATCATCAATGAAAGCTTCAAAAGATCGAACCTGAACAACCATCACGAGTTCTTTAATCTGAAACGTGGCAGAAGCATACATCATCTCCACAGCGTAGTTGATGGCTGGGCCACAAGCATCGTGAGCACAAGACTCATCAACGCAGGTGGAGACATCGGTCGGGGAAGCCTTCACCTTCCCGGTGTACAAGTAATTCAAAACCACCATAAACGCCTCGTACCCTACTCTTCCCTCAGGCACCAGATCTTTCATCAGATACCTCAGCTTCTTTCCCTCCACGGATCCATCTACGCCCGTGTTCCTGAACAGCTGGTGGAAGAACTCGCTCCGTGCAGCTAGGATGCAGCGATTGACACCTACACTCACTCCCTCGACCTCTACTTCAGCATCACTGTAGTCATAGTCAGCATCAACCACGAGCTTCTCGAGACTGAAGCTAAGCCTACTCAAACTCAACAACTCGGGGCTAGTCCCTACTTCGCACGAAGATGCATTATGGCCACTCGAGCCATTTGATAGATACGAATACGAGGCAAAGCTCAAGGACGACGACATGTCATTGCCATTCTCCATAGCAAGCAAGCAATAACTGTACAAAACAAGAAAGATACAAACTACAAACTACAAACAACAGCTGCATCAAGTAATACCTCAAAACACAACCCCCATTCCGTTCAACTGCAAGAACAGATTTTTAATCTAAATTCCTCCAAAAACAGATCAAAATCCTATTATCCAGCCCATATCATCAAAAATTCAGATCCATATTCTTCAAAAGAAGTAACAACCTCACTTCAACAATAAAATCAGGACCAATTGCTGAAAAAAACAATCCAACGTCTCCTAACTCTTGACACTTCCCAAGTCAACTCCCCATTTCTTGATTATTTCAGTCAAAAATTCCCGCACCCATTAAGCAATACATCAAGAACTTCAATTTCGATCTCCAAAAACCTAGTTATGAGCATCAAAATCTGTAAAGATCCCAACTTTTTCAGCAAATATGCCTTCCCAGTTCTAGAAAAAGATAATCAGAGCTAAATAAACAGAAACCCACTACGAAATTACAAAAAAAACATCATCTAAAAGTTTGAAAACAACATGAGGAAAGAAAGCATCTTTTCTTTTTTCTGAAATCTCTGACTGACCTATTGTAGAAGCTAGTTTGTGATTGGGTGAGAGTTGACTTGACCCAGAGTCGTGTTCAGTTTCAAGAGCATGGAAGTTGCAAACTTAGGAGTATCATAAATAGAAACTTAGTTTAAGTGATTTTGAGTGGCAAAGATTCGGATAGAATCATATAACTAACATTTCATAGATTTTGTCATGTGCTTATTGGATTTAAGATTTTTTGCTTTTAGCTCTATTCTGTTTGATTTATTTTTACAAAAGCATATAAACCGTTATTTAAAATTATTGATTACGATTATAATAATGTGAGTTGTAAGTCTGAATGCGCGTCAACGTGCTTTGAAAGTTCTTGGAGTGGAGTAGTAGTTGTAAGTAATTTTTTTATCATCATTAATTATTACAATTATTCTAATTTTTGTACCACTAATTAATTACTCAATAAATTACATTTGTAGAAGATTGTAGTGTCACTATGTTAAAACAACACAACTGCTAGTAAAAATAATACTATTACCCTCATTTTTTCTATCCCAAATCCTATATGACTAAGTCGTGTGTATTCATGAATTGATTAAATTACATAAAACAAGAAAAACAAATGATTACCGACTCCCTTTGAAATCTCAAACGTAAAACACGATTTTAATTTTTGTTAGCAACAAGTAATACCTAGATGAATCTGCACAAATCTATTCAGCCTTTTTCCCTAATTATTCACAGAAAAAAAACGCTTCAGATTTTCTTCCTCCAAATATTCACAGGCAACAATAATCATACAAATACAAACATAGTAACACGCTTTCTTCACTCCCTCTTGAGCGTTTTCACCATCCCCTTGAAGATCTTGCTGAACCAGAACAAGTTCATCACAGACAGCACCAACGGGACGACGTGCATCATCACCACGCCTATCTCGTGCATCAGCTTCACCTGTTGATGGAACGACAAGCGAAAAACGAGCACAATCATACTCACATTGTCTCGATTTTGAGGCTTTTTTTCAAGCCACGGGCCGTTTATAGGGCTAGTGAAGTTGCTAAAAAGGCGTTATGTTCGTCTAGTTCTCGTGTGGGGCCGGATATATAAGCAACGTTAAGATCTTGATATTCTAGTTAGAATGTTACCTCATCATAATATATGTAAGAGTGCCAAAACAAGTAAATGAACAGCAAGATTCTTGCAACCTGAACATGAAAAAACACGAAAGATTAAGGAAACGTTTAGAGGAGACGAGCAAGTTGTTTGCAAGAACTTACGAGCCATGATAGGAATATCACGACTCCGTTTATAGTATACGCCTTCGACCTCTTCATTCCAGCTGCATCAAGATACCTATTTTTTAGGACATTTGCATCAAGAGGTGAGAAATGTAACGTTGCCACAAACGAGAAGCTAGAGATCGGGTGGTTACCATCTCAGATTGATAGAAGGCGTAGTTGCCTCGGATATTAAGACCATGTACGTGTATATCTGTGCTTCACCCGTGAGCAGAGCGTAGGCAACGCTCGCCAAAGAGAGAAGATGATGAACTACCTAAAACCAAGAAATATCACAATTTAAGTAACAAAACATTGAAATGCAGAGTTATTGAAGATAATGTTTGAAAAGAAGAGACTGTGCTGTGCTTACATACTCCATCCCGCCTAAAGAAGGATACCGCCATATAATCATGCTGAGATCCGAAAGGAAATAGCCAACAGAAACCTATTCGAAGAAGGGCAAAACGCGAGATGAAGATAGCAAAAGGGGAAGGAAAAGAGGAGATAACAAAACAGTACTCACTCCCAAAGCAGAAATTGAGGCTGTTGAACTACGAAGAATGACTGGACCGCGCTGTGGGTCGTTCTTGAAGAGATCCGACCACAACACGAAGTATAATGAGACGGTGGCAATGTACATGGCATGAAACGTCGACATGGCTCTGCATCACAGAGAGTGCAGCACGTCTGATCAAAACTTAAGGTGGACTAATTTTGGAGAGATGGAACGAATCAACTCACCGGTTGCTCCATTCGAGCTGAAGGCCCTTTGTGAGACTATGATAGCTTTTGAAGTAAATGGGACTAATAAGCTGGCTAAGTTCATACACCTGAAAATCAATGATGAATAGCTGATGAAAAATGCGATGGAAATGCACGAAATGAAATGGTGTTTTTGTGTACCGTTTTGCAGGCAAAAATTCCGATGATTATAGATGTGTATACAATGAAAAGATCAGCAGACACATATTCCTTGATTGCTTGGTTTAGGTAATATTTATCCAACATATTACTACTTTCAGTTGACAGCATCACAGCATATCCTCACTCGCGATCCCTATGTCTGAAAATCGAGACTATCAACAACGAATCAACTTATTCCAAGCTACGGTATAACCATTCTAAGTCCAACATCAAATATACTACTACTTCATAGCATAGTAACACGTTACTAACTCAAAAATCGAGCACTGAACAAATACGCTAGCTAAGGATTTCGAGTGAATCTTTCTGATTCATGATATGATCATCATGAGATAATGCTTCTTCTCCTTCAAAAACAAGTTCATCACAAGCAAATTCAAAACACAGCCAACATCAACACTGCTTAAAACATCGTTGAAAGGTATAGCAATCGCACAAGAGAAGATCAGGAAGTAATCAACTGATAAATGCTATCTGCTGTAGAGAAATGCAGCACAAATAGACCAAATTTTCCAATGAATCAAACTGCACCATCAACTTATAACACATTACACCTCATAGTATAGCCCTCTTTCACATTTCCAACTCAAAAATCGAGCACTAGACTAACACGTTAGCTATTCTTCGATCATTATAAGGTAATACTAGCTTTTTCTTCTAAAGCAAGTTCACCATATAAACAATTTCAGCACAAATTCAACTAAATCCAATGTTTGGCCAACTAACCTCACCAAACACTATAACTTATTATTGTCTTTATAAAACAAGATAAAAAAAATAACCCTTATAAAGGTAACAGCTAAAAAAATCCAACTTTGTCACAACTTGTGAGGATCTAATCATCTCATCTCATTCCAATCAAACATTTCATCAAGAACACATTTTTCAACTTCTGGAAAACAAATAAATTCAACCAACAAGAAACGAGGATTAAACAAAGTTAATCCCCACAAAAAACTTAATAAATCACTCAATAATTAATTACCAGTAACAACAAGAAAAAGTTCACATTATTGGATATAAAGAAAACAAACATCACATTTAAAAGATAACAACTTTTTCCAAGATTCATCATTCCCAGAAAGGAAACATACCAGGAAAGTTGAAATTTCGAGAAGCTGGCAGAAACAAATTTGGATAAATCTAATCGGTGATTATGATATTAAGAATTTAAGATAACCGCGTACAGTTTCTTATTTTATTAATTAATTAATATATATTTTATATTTTAGTTGCTTGTAAGAGTAACGATATGTCGGGATTCAATTCGATTTCACGCTCCTTCAATATGCTTTCATGAAAGTAAAGAATATTTATGTTTGCATTTATAATTGATATACCTCTCCTAGAAAGGGGGAGGAAGCAATGAGGTTTTAAAAATTAGAAAATAGTAATTTTGATTTTGTTAATTACATGCAATAAAATATGTTCCACTTTTGTTTTTTTTTTCCCCCTATGTTCCACTTTTGTTAACCTCCTTCCTTTTACTTCAATTTGCTTATGGTCCTTTATCGTTAGGCCAAAGTTAGTGTATTTTGTTACTTTTGTAATTGAGAAAAATAGTTTATTGCATAAAAGTTATAGTATCCATATTAAATTGTAGATAGAACACGATTTTAAATTTTAAAAAACAGTTAATTTCACGTTAAATTACATTTTTCCCTTTTTGTGTAACTCCTAATCATTGATTATTTTTATTTTATTTTTATAATTATCAGTTTAGACATATTGGACTTCTTTATCTCGTACAGACTTTATATTCGGCCTTAATTTGAGCTCCGTTAGAAATGTTAGATTTGGGCCCAACTTCTATTTTAGAGCCCAAATCGAGCCCAATATGAATTTCATTTAAATAGTATTCGTACTATACTAATTAGCCATTTACGTATTTCTACTATTCAAATAATGAATAAAGTTAAATATAAATGCAATATTTATTAGTATTTTTAAAACTAGCTTACTTGTATTACGGTTAGCGAGTTGACATTGCCAATTTGTAGCTTAATATGTCATATCATGAAATATTACTTAGCTTAGCTTAGCTTAAAGCATCCATAATGGCGGATGTCCCGGCGGACGTCGGACCGGCGTGCCGGACGTCCACCATTAGGCAGCATGCATACGGATACGGACGTCCGCTGCGGACACCGGAGTTCCGCGGCGTTCCCGGGACGTCCGTCGCGACGTCCTTGCGGACGTCCGCCATTGAGTTGACTCCACGGACGTCCGCGCGGACGTCCAATTATTTTATTTTATTTTTTCGAAAATTCTATAAATACGGCTCGTTGAACTTCATTTCATTCGCACCACTTGTATTAACGAGTATCTCTCTCTCTACGTTTCTTTTATATATCCAGAATGGATGGTAGTGGTAGTGGTAGTGGCTTTGGTGCGGGCGGTAGCGGTGCGGATGGTAGTGGTGGGGGGGTATGATGACATAATGAGGCGAATTCATGCACGTGTGCGGGAGGCAGCAGAGAGGGAGATACAGGCGGCCTTGGCGCCTGCGGTACCTCGACACATCCATCGGCGATCTATAGTACCCCGGGACCACTTCGCTGCACACCGTCGGTTGTACGAGGATTACTTCGCTCCGGAGCCACGATTTGGGGGGAACATGTTCCGACGACGTTTTAGGATGGATTGTCCGCTCTTTCTGCGTATCGTGGGCACTTTAGAGCGTCGATGTGGGTATTTCAGGGTGCGGGAGGATGCGGTTGGTAAACCCGGTCACACTCCGATTCAGAAGTGCACTGCCGCAATCAGGCAACTGGCATACGGAGGCGCGGCTGACATGTTCGATGAGTACCTCCACATCGGCGAGACGACTGCCCGCGATTGCCTAAAGTATTTTTGTCAGGGCGTTAGGGAGATATTCGGGGATAGGTATCTTCAGAAGACTACCCCCGAAGATTGTCAGGTTCTGCTGGATATGCACGGGACTCAGCACTGGTTTCCGGGGATGCTAGACAGCATAGATTGTATGCATTGGGAGTGGAAGAACTGCCCCGCTGCCTGGAAAGGGGTGTACACTATGGGTTTCAAGGGCAAGAATCCAACGATGATCCTTGAAGTGGTAGCTGACTACCGGCCGTGGATTTGGCATGCCTATTTTGGAGTAGCCGGGTCGAACAACGACATCAACGTCCTCCAATCGTCGCCCCTTTTCAACGACCAGTGCATGGGTATCGGTCCGACCGTCAATTTCCTCGCCAACGGCAACCAGCACAACATGAGATATTATTTGGCTGATGGGATATACCCTATGTGGCAAGTCTTTGTACAGACGATCAGATGTCCAACAGAAGGAAAGAAGGTATATTTTGCGGGTCGTCAGGAGGCAGCGCGCAAGGATGTGGAGCGGGCATTTGGTGTGCTCTAGGCTCGATGAGCGGCAGTGAAGGGTCCATCACGGTTGTGGTATGCTGACAACATCGCCGATATGATGTACGCATGTATTATCATGCATAACATGATTGTCGAAGATGAAGGTCCAACACTGACGGATTGGGCCAATGATGATGCTGATGTTGCGGGTCCAAGCCACGGCGTGGCCACGGGCAATGTACGTATGGGGATACCCCATGACGAGGTCGAGCGAGTCCGTGCATTTGCCGACATGCGCCAAAAACAAGCCCATATTCGACTCCAGAACAATATAATTGAAGAAGTATGGCAGCGGATGTGTCGTCGTTGATGGAATTTGTATTTATTGAAGTGTATTTTTTTTAGTTTTTTTTTGTTGAAATGTACCATTCTTTTTTTATTTAATGAAATTTTTATTCCGTAATCGTGGCGAAATTTTAATTCCGTAAATTGTTTAATTCCGTAAATTATTTAATTTGGTGAATTTGTGAATTTTTATTATTGTGGGAAGTCCGTCGGAATGTCCTTGGGGATGTCCGCCACTGTACAGTGGGAAGTCCTTATGACGTGACAGTGCAGTGGGAAGTCCTTATGACATGGCAGGAGGTGTTTTTGGGATATCCGCCGAGACATCCGCACCACTGTGGATGCTCTTAGCGTATTCAAATGAGATTTGGAAACAGGACTAATTCATTTTTCAATTTTTCTATAGTTAATTTTATTAAAATTATCTAACAAGCTCTTAATAAATTGATGCAAATAAATACTTCCTCCGTCCCCGATTAAGAGTCACTCTTTTCTATTTCGGTCCGTCCCCGATTAAGAGTCACTCTTCTTACTTACTATATTTGGACATCAAAAATACCCTAAAAGTCAAAGAGGTCCCATATTCTACTACCTAACTTCATTTATTACAGTACACATTCAAACACTTTCTTAAAATCCGTGTCCGGTCAAATAGTGACGGGAGTATTACTCCACTATAGTCTATAGTGAAAAAGAATGCGTACTCCATTTTACTTTCGCGTGTATGTACATAAACTGAAGCACTGTAGTATTTGTTATGTTTCCCTCTCTATTTGAATTTAAAACTCAACTCCGTTCAGCACAGTGACACTCCTCCACCTTTCTCTCTCACCTCATCAGCTCTTTCTCTCTCTACAACGATTACACGAACTCCCGATAATCCAACTCATTGCCGTATCAATGAGCTGCTTTTTCAGCTGTTTTCGCCTCAAAGACTCCGGCGATAATCTCGTTACTCCTTCGCCGGTATGATTGATGTTGTTTTTTTTCTTCCTAGTTTTTTAAGTGAATGAAATTGAATTTTTCCTTCGGAATTGCAGGAGCCGTGCAGTAAAAATGCGCTGTCGTCGCTGTTCCAGTGTGATGGTAACTCATCTGTTTAATTGAATCTTCATTGATTTCTGCATTGGTGTGTTGATTGATTGAGTAATATTTTGAACTTGTATTGCAAATAACTCGATATAAAAGACGAACCGCTTCGAAAAGGAGAGGAGTGTCAGAATCGGTTGCCTGGAGAAATCACTATCAAAGAGTTCAAGGTTGAGGTCCGTAGCTTCTTTTTTTTTATTCATTCTGCATTTCCCCCCTTTTTCATTTGGAATTTGATGATATTAGGGTAACTAATCTGCATTTACAAGTCTAGCTGAAATTAGTGTTATTTTTATAAATGATTTCCTTGTTCGATTTGTATATTCATTCTCGGATTAGCATTGATTTCATTTACATTTATAAAATGGATCTGACGAAATGGAGAAACAGAAACTGGAGAAGCAATCTAATGAATCTTCTGTACTTGCTGGATCATGTTCTCTCTTGGATTCTCCAAGCAGGTGAAGCTCCTGACTTCTTTCTATGCCTCTGAAATTACGTTGCAGCTAAAAATTTCCTATAATATTGTGCTTATCCACCTCTATTCATTTGACATTCAATGAATTTTGGACTCACTCCCAATTACTATTTGCTTGTTAGCTGCATGACTGATGGATATTACAACGGTAGAGAATCGAGCCTCTTGATCCAAAGAAATGTTACTCATTATGCAGCTGAAATTCATTCTGAACAAAGCAAAAATGAATCTGTTCAATCTCACCATACATCAGATAGGTCGGCTATTTCATCAATCTTTTCAGAGCTATCTGGATCAGCTGGAGCTCGTAGTTTAACAAAGCCGTTACCATATCCAAACACGAAGGAGGAAGAATTGGGGGATGAAAATTCAGCTTTCAGTCACCAGGGACAAGCAAACAAGCAAAAGAATGTAGATCCAGTAATTGAAGAGGAGGAGGATGGTGAAGGAAGCTTAACTTCTTGGTTCAAGCCAATTTCAGCCAAGCGAGATGGTAGTAACAAACAACTTAGTTCCATTTCTAGTCAAAGTAGGAAACCTCCTGCAGATAGGCCTATTCTGGGAACGGTTGCAGCTCATTGGAACGATGTTGAACTTGAGGTGCCTAATGATCCACCTAAATGGTGGGATGGGAATGGAATTCCAAATTCTACTAACAAGTACAAAGAGGTATTCTGATTTTTTCTCATTTTTGGCCATTGTTCTCTCTGATACACCTGTCTCGGCTTACCTAAACCCACTGCCTCGCAGGATCAGAAAGTCAGTTGGCACGCGACTACTTTCGAGGAGAGACTGGAAAAGGCACTGTCTGAAGAATCTTTGATTTCTCACAAGTATGTTAAATTGTTGACAGTTTATATGGTCTATAGACAGACATACATGATTTGCTAATTTCTCTTATACTTTTGACTTTTTAAGTAAGTCTAGACGAATAGCATTTGAAATTTGAATTCACATATGCCTCTTTACTGTTTCAATCTATTGCTCATCCTATTAATTCATTTTAATAGCTTCAACATATAGAAGATAAACAAATCTCTAGTTGTGACAAATATTCTGCCTCAATAAAGCAAAATAAATGCAATCATTTTTTTAACATTCTGCAGGAAGACTACCAACACAACTCCTCCATTTGAGCTCAATGAAGAATCTGATAGCGCAACATCACATTTCCAATGTTCACCGCATCCCGGATCTGTTGTCTCATTCTGATGAAACGCACTCGTGCCATTTTGTTGTGAGTCGTCATTGTTTGGTGCTGATGATGTTTACTTCATCATTCTTCATGAAACCCATTTTCTGAGTTGATGTTAGCAACTTTTATTTCCAGAAAATTAGCTGAAGTTGCTACTCTCTGCCATTGTATATAGACAACCGTGGCCTTTTTTTCTCTGAGTTTTTGCTCATTGCTTGGATTGATCATTGGGATATATTGGTGATTTGGCCTTTAGATTGCTATCGTTTACTACTCCTATATCATTTGATGAATCATATGATCAGTCCACTTGATATTGTTTGTCAAGATTTTGGTAAGTTTGTTTGTAATCATAATAGATAAATTTTTTAAAGTGTACAATGTAGAATGAGTATTCATCGGTAAATGGCTTGAGTTCGAATTTTACCAATGTTCTGTGAATGTCACACTTGATTTTCTAAACATTGGTTGAGACTTGAGAGTTCTCATGATATCAAGCAAATGAAAAATCCTTAAACAAATGAAAATTGCAAAATTTATGGAAATGAGCTTTTATAGTTTTATTGAACCATAATTTATGCAAGTTAGTTATCCCATGCAATAACGACTCCAAATAAACAACCACTTGTAGAACCTCGTGACTCAATTGGTGCAAAAAAAAATTATTTTTATTCCTATATACAGGTATATAAGAAATCATTATTAATTACAATTATTAAAAAAATTAATGAGTTATAGTAATTAATTATATCATGATCAACGTAGTAAAAATATATTGGGCCAGCGTATAAATGAAGCCCAAAACATTCTTTTGCTAAATAGGAAGATGAGATGTGGGAATCGAATTTAAACCCCAATTTCACTAAATTAGGGCTTTCGCCATTGGAGCATGGAGGCAAGTTCTCATTACGTAAGCCTTTCTTCTCGTCTCTCTTTAATTTGATTGGGCATTTCAATGCAACGCATATTTCCTCATCAAGTTCGTCTCGATCATGCATTCAGTTTTGCTGTTATTTTTATGTTATTTTTTTTCTTGATCATATGATCAATCTGTTTTATGTAATATATAGCTAAATTACCATCTCTGCAGTGATGACCAGTTGAATTGGAGTAAAATGCAGCAACTTGATCAAGTGAAGGAGAAGCCTGTTCCTCTGAATATGGGAGAAGTGGTAAATGTTCTGATATCTTAACTACAACCAGGGATTTTATTGTTTTTCTAATAAAATAGTTCAGTGTACTAAATATGTGCGTTGAGGGTGTGAAATATTTTACCTTGTAGCTGAGAAGCTTGTTTATTTTTATCCAAATTGATGAGTGGACTTTGATGGAGTTCTCCCTTTGTCAGAACTTTTCCCGAGCTGAGGATGTACGGTTGGAGACTACACGGGCTAGATGTATGTCATTGCATTAATTTCTTGTTATCTGAAATCACATTTCTAGTGTTTGAGTAATCATTGTTTAATCTAATCTGTCATTTTGTTGCCAGTCTCGAATCTCCTTAAGCGGCATGCAGAATTAACAGAGCGACTTTCTAGGTATAAATCGCTCAACACTTTTGCTTTTGCGATAGAATATATTTAGCTTATATGTATGGATCTTATTGATATTAGCTTATTGCTGACTAGCTTTGCCCTTGATTGCTCACTGATTGTATATGAAAAGTGTCAATGCTTGAAAAGTTGTTTAATTTCTGTCATTATTGTTATTTGTAATGCTTATTGTTTACATCAGCATAGGTCTGGTATAGTTATTGGAGGTGCTCCTGACTCCTGAGTAGCCTTGGAGCCTTAGATGCCCTTGGGGGGGTTTTAAAGAACAAAAAGGCTCTTTGTTTAGTTCATCCGAGGAATTTTTCTTGTAAATTAGACATTAAATTAACAATATCAACCTTTTCATTGTCAGTTTAATAAACACATAAAGGCTCAAGGCTTCAACAAGAGAAAACTACATTCTCTCATATAAGCAGTCTTAATAATTTACTCAGTAGGGAAATTAAGTCTACGTTGGAAATTAAGTGTTAGCTAATCTCAATGATTGGTGCTGGGCTAGTAAAAAATCAAAGTTTATCATTGTTTGTTTGCCAAATTCTGAAGCTGCAATTTTTTGTCTCCCAAGTTTTGCTTGCATAATTTTCAACTGCTTGTAGTGGATGGCTAGTATGATGTAACGGAGTGGTTCTAAAAGTGGTTAAATTTCTCAGGGATTCTGATAAATCTGTTTTTGAGCGTTTACAAAGAGAATTTGAAGCTGCACATGCTTCTCAAACTCAAGGTAGTCATTTATGGGCATAAGCCCAATCTTTTACTTAGTAATATATGTCCTTTCAATTTAATGTGCATATTTTCTATTTCTCTTATCCGTATTATATTCACCAACATTGATGTGACGCTTAATCTCTTGAAGAAATATGTTTGGATGGTGAGCAATGGAATGATGGGTTATTAGCTACAATAAGAGAGCGG
Source organism: Salvia splendens (assembly GCF_004379255.2). Lineage (NCBI taxonomy): Eukaryota > Viridiplantae > Streptophyta > Magnoliopsida > Lamiales > Lamiaceae > Salvia > Salvia splendens. The sequence goes on along the minus strand of NC_056043.1, from coordinate 349,081 downwards.
GTATGTTGATCGTATAGTTCTTTACTGTTTTGTTATTGATGGATCGAGAAACATATGAAAAGATTCTTTAATTTGGTACCTGGTTAAACATCCATTCTAATACTTTTCCGTACTTGTATACTCCACACTGAGATTTTATCATTACTTCTACTCATTCATTTACTCTGTTAGTCAGCTGCATTGGTGGAGCATAATTTTTCGAGATATTGCGTACTATTTATATGCCATACTTATGGCACTTTATTGTTTCAGGTTCACATGGAGGCTGAAAGAAAGGCAATGGTACAGCAAGGGGATGCTGCTTCAGCGCCCAATTTACCTTTTCATGAAAAAATAACTTACAGAGTTGGAAATAAAGTAAGTCGTGATTCTAACTAATTTGTTCTGTTTAGATTCCTTATTTAAAATGCATTCTGTAGAATTTTTCTTTCATTTCTCACGAAGTATTGCTTCAGTTTGATTTAAGCTGTGATTGGTTTCTGACACTAATGGTTTGAATGAACAGATTATCTGTTGTTTAGATGGACCAAGGATTGGCGTTCAATATGCGACCTCATTTGCTGGTAACTGCCGAACATCATAAACACTGATTACAAAGTATATATTGTGAATGGTGTTTAAATTCTTCATCAATTTAGTGTTTAAATGTCAGATTCTGTTAGAAATCATGATTACATGCTGTTGACGTGATATCTTCAATTCTTCATGATTCTTTGATTATATTTGTGCAGTTTTTCTGGTTTAGAAAGCTAGTTGTGTACTGAATATTGGAGCTTACAGCACGTTTCTTTAATTTGTGAACTTCTCAGGAGAACCTTGTGAGATGTTCCATTGTGTTCTTGAAAGCAAATCGTTTCTTGAGAAAATGACAGTTCTTGAGCACACAATACCATTTTTCTTGCCGATACGAGAAGCAGAAAATGATTATCTCTCTTCAAATGCAATGGTGAGGTTGGCTGCATTAGTATTTAGTGGCTGCATTAGTATTTAGTAATACTTTATTATGCTTGGTTCAAATATTAATTTGTTACTATTTGGGAAGCAGAAGTTTATAGATTACGTTGGGGACTTGCTGCAGGCCTATGTTGATAGACGAGAGCAGGTACGAGTACGATATGAATTTATATCATAGGAGGAATAGATAGTCCTTGATCAAGGTCTAAAAAGGCCACGCTGAGATATGATATAATATGTTATTAGTAATATATCAACATGGAATGTTGATACAACTTGGGGAATCCTGACATGATCTATTGATTTTAAGATTCCTTACTGATTTCAAGTTCGACACAATATATCTCTATCTAGTGGCATTTGTTTGGTGAAAAAATATTTGTAGAAACTGGTATGAGCTAGCATTTCCAAGTTTGTGCATGGAGCATGAGACTATAGTGTGCGAGGTAAGATAGATGCAACAGAATGACAAACTTTGCTATGAGAGAAGTAGTAGTTTTTTACAATTTTCTTGGAGTTATGGAACGATGATATGGTATTATAGAGCTTCGGAAACTTGACCATTATATCGCTTGTAATTGAATATACTAGGCACTCAATGTAACACATCTGTTCTTCACTGCCTTATGTTGTGCTCTTTTCCAGGTTCGCCTTATTAAAGAGTTGTATGGAAATCAAATAGGAGAACTTTATTGCAGTCTTCCATATCATATGATTGAATTTGTGCTCGCAGATTTCAATTGGTAAGTAATGATAGTTTTGAATGCAATCTAATCTTGAGTTGTATCTTGACTAGCATCTAGTGCTCCTTCTCTCTACTTTTCCATACAAATAGTGAAGATTCTCAGAGAAGTGCTTATCTTGTAGAAGCATGTTAATCGATCATCTTGGGTTGCATACCATTTTCTCATTATATGGGTTTGTTTATTTTGTTTCTCTCCAGTATTAATAGGCAACTATTAGTGTATCATGGCCCTATAGTTACATTGATCTTTCTTTTTCCTTCTAACAGCAAAGTGATAGTCAGCACTAGATATGGGGAACTCGTCTCTACGCTTCCTTCAACCATCAGTGTCCTTGCTTGGCCAATGCACCAACATAAGAAACTCCGGACTTCTGTAGCACAAATCAGCAGGAAGGAAAGCCATGGCAATCAGCTAGTTCCCGCCCGACTAGCACATGCTGAGGATGCATTGCGTTCAATGAGTCTACCCGAAGGTTAGACCAATATCTTGCTATTTATCCTCATATCTTACCCGGATCTACAGATTATCACCCAGATGTAGTAGGAGATGTTGCACAAAGCTGCATTAGATGGTCTGGCTGTGGCTAATTCTCGATTACATGTCTGAAACATAACCGATCTCCAAATTCTTGCAGTTTAGCCACTAAATGATGTTTTCTCGTTTCTTCTCTCTCCCTCCAGCTTTCGCAGAGATCGTTCTGAGCATGCCTAAAGCTCTTGAGGAAGCATTTCCGGATCAAAGTGCGAATTCCCGTGTTTCCTCGCAGTAGAGGTGGATGGATGGCATCATGCATATATATTAGTAAAGGATGATACATTATTTACTATCCGTCTCACCTTCCTACAGTTTTCGGGGAAGAAACAGTTGCTCGATTGGATCATGTCAAGTTGAGGCCATAAGTTTCGACGCAGTTTGATGAAAAACTTCCCTTTTACCAGATGAGGGCAGAGAAATCTGTGTCTTCTGTTGTTAGGTATAGTTTTATCCAAAAATGTGAGGTCAGGCTAGACTGCAGGAGGATTTTGTGAATCGTCCCTTGTGTGTAGTGTTGTGCTCCCTTTGTATATCAATAATTCAACATCATGATTTGCTCCCTTTTTAAATGCTGTTTAACAAAAGTATAGCTCATTGCTGATTTTCTCTAATGATCAGTAATAATAATGTAAGACAAATGTACAGAATTATAACACTGTATCTACAAATTGAACTAATATATGATAACATCAAGAGGAATGGAGATGAATTGAATGCGTAGCACCAAAACAGAACAATAATAATAATAATAATAATGTGATAAAAATCTCAGAAATTAGATTCAATTTGATGGTGAACTTATAAGACCTTTGTTACAACTAATATGCCTTCATGATTGATAATTTTTAGAGTATCTACAAAGCCGTTATATTATTTTTTATTTTTTCTACAAATATTAATATGATTGGTTTTCATCATTTAAGTTTATAACTGTTTTAAACTTTATTCAGGCTACCCGCAACGCGTCCCGCGGGTGGCTCGTATCTCGTCCCGCCGAGACGAGACGGCGGCGAGATGCGTTGTAGCGTCCCGTCTCGTCCCGGTCTCGCGAGACGCCCGTCCCACCGAGACGGATCGCGGGCTGTCTCGCCACGCGCTCCGGCGCCATGCGTGACGCCCACTCGTCGGCCCGCGAGTGGGCTTCGTCACGCTGACACAATAAATCATTTTTTTTAAAAAAATTGAATTTAATAAAAAAATATATATAATAAAAATCGAAAACGGTAATATTACCGTTTTCGACCGTTTTCCTTTTTTATTTTTATTTTTTATTTTTTTATTTTTTTACTTTATAAATACTTCTATTTCATCCTCATTTCACACACAAATACACATCTATTCTTCCCAAATCATCTCCATTTCCTCTCCAATTTTCATCTAACCTCTCCAATTGTCACCACAAAATGTCCGGCGGTGGCGGCTCCGGCGGGTTTGACATCAACGCGTTTGGCGACTGGGGGCATGTACAATGTCTTGGGTGGTTCCGGCTCCGGTTCGTCGATGTCGGGCACCCAGGGCTCGTCGACGCCGGCGGGGTACCAACCACCCCATTTTGATGTTGATGCATACGCTCGTCCCTCCGCCCCGAGGAGTTCGCAGAGATTATCCTAAATTCGGGAGGATTATCCAGATGAACCCACTCCGGAAGGAGGACGAGGCGGTGGAAGCTCCAGGGCGGTGGAGGAGGAGGCGGAGGCGGCCAAGGAGGATGTAGGCTGGCATCCGTACAGCCACAAGGACACGATGGTTGTGTACAACGCCTGGATCAGCGTCTCGTACGATCCCATCGTCGGGAATCAACAAACCTGGAAGTGCTTCTGGGAAAAGGTCACTGAGGCCTACAACGAGATTAAGCCGAAGGGGTCCCGCCGCCGCACATTGAAGATGCTCCGCGCTCACTTTGACCGAGTCGACAGAGAGGTCAAAAAATTCTGCGGCATCTATAAGAACGAAGCGGCTCATTACCAAATCGGAGCCACGGGAGCCGACATTCTGAGATCGGCTTTGCAAGTCTATTTCGAAGACACCGACAAAGAATTCAGACATGTCGATGTTTGGGAGGCCGTCAAAGACGAGGAAAGGTGGGTCGGCGGTGTCCGGTCCAGCTCGGGCTCAACCTCGACCTCGAAGCGCACGAAGCACACGACGGGTGACCAATACTCGTCTAGTGGGGGCGGTTCGGGCAGCGCCGCACAAGAGGTTGCCTCGCAGGAGGTTGAGGGCACGGCAGACGATGTCGGAGGTACTCCCGTGGGCGCCGTCGGCCGCAAGGGACCAAGGCGGCGAAGGCAGCTAGAGGGAGGAGGGGCCGAGGCGAATCAAGCCAGGCGGGCTCGGTCTCGGGCTCGAACACCCTATTGTCCATGTACTTGACCGCCACGATGGCGGACACTTCCCGCATGACGCCTCCACAATACCAAGTCCATATTGCCGGAATTGAGTATATGGCAAGACAAATTGGTATTCCGCCTCCAGGTAGCTTGAGTGCACCGCCTTCGGGGATGATTCGCAGGCGGAGTAGTTTTTTTTATTTTCTATAAAATTGTATTTTCAATTATGTAATTTTTATTTTTTTAGGATTTTAATTATGTGTTTTTTTTTTTGTTTTTTTGAATTTTAAGTTGTATTTTTATTTATGTTGTAATTTTATTTTATTTAATGAAATGTGTTTTTATTAATTGAATTTGTTGGAAATAAAAATAAAAAATGAAATTGAATGAATAGTAAGTTAAGAGATAGTTAAGAGACGGATAAGAGATGGAGGGTTGCAGGTTCTGTCTCTTAGTTAAGAGATGTAGTGAAAAGTATAGTGGGGCCCATGAATAATTAAGGGATGAGACGGTTAAGAGACTGAGAGACCGCGTTCCGAATGGCCTCATAGTTATTCATTATTTTAATAAAATACTTAGCGTTTCATCAGTTAGTTTTTCAGCAATTCATAAACTCTTTTTCCCAACAACGAATTTTGAAGGAAAGTGTGCGAAAATTTAAACAAACTATCACTCAATAGCGATGGCCGGGAACGGGTTCCGATTCTTCTTGTCGTGTGACATTAATCTACCGGCGACTTTCAAAATCGAGAGATTGGAGGGCAAATTATCTGCTCGAAAGCCGCCCGATTCAGGTATTCGAATTTCTCTTTCAGTTTTTTTCAACTGTTTGTAGTGAATTGCTGTTTTGTATTATGTTGTTGATGTGAATTCGAAGTGTTTGAAGGCTGCAGCTTCTATTTTATTTATTATTATTATTGGAGGTGGAAAGATGCTAGTATATTTGTAGGCTTTAAACTGAGTTATTTAGTGTTGGCTTGGATTCTTCAGTGCATGGTGTAGGATTGATTAGGTTTTAGGGTATCTCTGACAGGAGTGTTTCCGGTTGCAATTTTTAGTTGAGATTATGATTGTTGTTATATGGATTGGACTTGTGTAGCTGATGATTGTACCATAGAGGAGAAGAAACCCGAGTTGTACGTCGAAAGCTTGCTGTACATCGATGGTGCACCTTTTGGGCTCCCTATGAGAACAAGGTTTTGATCTTTGGTATCAGTTTGGTGGCCTCTGTATTCTGGTTTTTATTTTTTTGAAGATTTACTGGTCATTTTGTGTTGTTTACAAGTGTAGGTTGGAATCAGGAGGTCCATCATATTGTTGGAATGAACTCATCACACTGAGTACTAAGTATCGCGATTTGACAGCAAATTCACAACTTGCTGTTACTGTAAGTATAGAATTCTTTAGAAGAAAAAACATTATTGAAATTGAGTTACTAGAGGATGTGAATTGAGAACCTTTGTGTAGGTGTATGATGTTTCATGCGGGAAAGATGAGGAAGTGATTGGCGGGGCAACCATTCACTTGTTCAACATGAAAAAACAGCTCAAGACTGGGAAACATAAACTTAGACTATGGGTGGGCGAAGAAGCAGATGGATCTATCAATACAAACACACCAGGGAAGGTATTAATGTGTATAGTTATTAGGTATTGTTCTGTGTCGAGTCGACTCGTCTCGACTTATGGTTCGGTTGATTGGCAATTTCGGGTTGTGGTAGGTTCCTAAAGAGGGAAGAGGGGAACTAGAACGCCTTGAAAAGCTAGTGAATAAGTATGAGAGAGGGCAAATTCAAAGAGTTGATTGGCTTGACCGGCTCGCATTCAAAGCCATGGAGAGGATTAAAGAACGCGAGAGCTTGAAAAACGGGAGTTCTCATTTGTACGTTTTCATTGATTTCTGCAGCTTTGAGCACCGCATAGTGTTCCAGGTACTATCGATGTACCTAGATATTGTCTTTCGTCATCCTCGGTTGCTCTATTAGATATTGAAAACCAATAGTTGATTCTTGCAATTCTCAAGGACTTGTTTTTTGTTCATCGAGTACTATCAGTTATCAGTTTCTGTAACCATAGAATTCAATCTAATAGCACTTTGATGTGTAGGAGTCTGGTGCAAATATTATAATACCGTCCACAAATGAAGTGGTTACAGTTTGGGACCCTGAAGTTGGAAAAATTAATCCATCTGAGCACAAGCAACTAAAGCTGGCTAGAAGCTTAAATCGCGGCATCATCGACAAAGATCTTAAACCTAGCATTACAGAAAGGAAGTAAGTTTTATCAGTACTAAACCTTTCCCTTCTTTTCTAAATGTTCTACTGCTTTTATTATTTATCCTCAGCGTCATGCCACTTCCTTTGATGACCATCTTGCTTACTACGTTTTGTGTGCAATCATTTCGAATCTCTAAGACGAACCACTGTGCTTATCAACACACTTGATTACGCCTAACGCCATATACATCCAGTTTGTTCTTTTCCTAACTGAATCCTCATCCTCATGCTACCTAACTTAAAGAAATGCATAAAGTGACACTTTATGCATAATGTTATTATTTCATTATGATGTTTAACTATTTCACCTTGTAGCTACTCAGCTAGCCTTGGATTTCAACAGATCTATCCAAAGGATATTAAGATATCCACCAACTCGGACCTTGAACGGAGTGGAAAAGCAGCTCCTCTGGAAATTTCGTTTTTCATTAATGGCTGAGAAAAGGGCCCTGACTAAATTCTTACGCTGTGTTGAATGGAGTGATATTCAGGTAAAGATTTCTTAAATCTCATTGCCCTAATCTAATACTGTTGCCCTTACACAAATCTTTGAGTTTTTACCACCCATTAAGTTACTACTCTTATATACAGGAAGCAAAGCAGGCTTTAGAACTGATGAGCAAGTGGGAGACAATTGATGTATGTGATGCACTAGAGCTTCTATCTCCAGTTTTTGAGAGCGAAGAGGTTATCTTCCTATACTTTAGTAGTCCCATCCCTTTTTCTCTTTGATCAGTCTAATTTTTTCTTTTAAATCAACTCATTTTGTTTTATCAATTTGATTTTCTCCTACAGGTCCGTGCATATGCTGTGAGTGTTCTTGAAAGAGCTGATGATGAAGAGCTCCAGTGCTACCTTCTTCAATTGGTTCAAGCACTTCGTTTCGAACGTTCAGACAAATCTCGCCTTAGTTATTTCCTTGTGGAACGTTGTAAGTTTGATGCAACAGAGGGATGCTATAATGATTTTCTTGTTCTATTACACTTGATCTAAATCCTTTACTCATTTGATTTCACAGCATTGTGCAATATTGACTTGGCTAGTTTTCTTCGATGGTATGTGGCTGTGGAACTCCGTGAGCCTACAAATGCTAGACGTTTTTACAGCACCTATGAGCTGTTAGAAGAAAATATGTTGAAGGTGTGTGGCTTTTCTGTCTCCTGCCCCTCTCTTTCTGTGTTTTATGCTGCATCATATCTATCTTTTTATACCGATTTATTTATAGCTATAGGGTTCAAGATGATAGTTAAAAAGGATGATCTTTTCTTAATGGATTAGTTTATATATAGACATGTCAACCGTTCTGCCAAAATTGTAGGTGCTTGTTGGTTGAGCTGCTATGACATGCTTAGCATTATGTGTTAAATAATTTTCTGGATATGTGATGAAGGACCTCGGCGGTCTTTGATGACTATATACACCAGCCTGTTTTGGCTGATTGGTGATACGTTGTTTCAGTTTGGACCAAGTGCCAATGGCGATGAAGATGGTTTCAAGCTTTGGCAGAGTTTGGTGCGTCAGACGGAATTGACTGCGCAATTGTGTTCAATAATGAAAGATGTGAGAAACGTGAGAGGTGGAACTCAAAAGAAGATTGAAAAGCTTAGGCAGCTCCTATCCGGCCTTCTTAGCGAGCTCACCTACTTTGATGAGGTAATTTTTAAATGGCATTTTTTCTGTTATGTGCATCCAACCAGACACACTTAGACATAACTGTCGTAAGATTAATGGAAATTTTTATCTTTTCAGCCTATACGGTCGCCTCTGGCACCAAGGGTCCTTATAACAGGGATTATACCATCTGAATCATCGATCTTCAAAAGTGCACTGCATCCTTTGCGGTTGGCTTTTCGAACAGCAAGTGGCGGAAGCTGCAAGATCATATTTAAGAAGGGTGATGATCTTAGGCAAGACCAATTGGTAGGTGCGTCCATTCAATTGAAAACTGATTTATTTTTAATTTTCCAACTCGGCGGCATGTTTAAAACAGGTTATTCAAATGGTATCATTAATGGATCGACTATTAAAGCTGGAGAACCTCGACTTGCATTTGACTCCTTACAGAGTGCTAGCAACTGGGCAAGACGAAGGCATGCTAGAATTCATTCCTTCAAAATCTTTAGCTCAGGTTTTTTCCCTATAAATTTCTGAGCTTATATACTTTATTGAATTGGATTGGATGTTGATATTAAGTGATGCAATCTCCTTATTTTTATTTGCTAATATGTTTGAAATATTTCACTTGCTTACAGATTCTGTCGGAGCATCGTAGTATCACAAGCTACCTGCAGAAATTCTACCCAGATGAAGACGGGCCTTTTGGAATAACTGCAACGTGTCTCGAGACATTCATAAAAAGTTGTGCTGGCTACTCAGTTATCACATATATTCTGGGCATCGGTGACAGGTTATTTCACAAATTTTCTCAAACTTGTGTTATCTTAATTTACAATCTTCATTGAATCAGTTGATCTCATCATTTGTAACCATTTCGATGATTTCTGATTGCATTTGAACTCAGATCTTGTTTAAATAGAAAATTCTCTTGGTCTCCAGGCACCTCGACAATCTGCTATTGCAAGACGATGGCCGCCTTTTCCATGTGGATTTCGGTTTCATACTTGGCCGAGATCCAAAACCTTTCCCACCACCTATGAAACTCTGCAAGGAAATGGTGGAAGCTATGGGTGGAGCAGAGAGGTATGTTGCCCCTACCAATATCTGAGATAACTGTTGGATCAATCATCAAAAGCATTGCTTACATTCGATGCTTCCCCTTTTCTCCACTTGCAGTCAATACTACACCAGATTCAAATCCTACTGCTGTGAAGCTTACAACATTCTCCGAAAATCGAGCAACCTAATACTAAACTTGTTTCACTTGATGGCCGGTTCAAACATTCCGGACATTGCTTCCGATCCCGAGAAGGGCATTCTCAAGGTGACCAGATTCATTCATTCCGTGGTGAGACCATTCAACTATCATTGGTTTTTATTCCCGTTTCCATTGTTCGTGCAGCTTCAAGAAAAGTTCCGTCTGGACTTAGACGACGAGGAGTCCATCCACTTCTTCCAGGATCTCATCAACGAGAGCGTCAGCGCGCTGTTCCCACAAATGGTCGAGACCATTCACCGATGGGCTCAATATTGGCGCTGATCCAATGGTGGGAGACGTGTCAGGTGTGGCGAAGTTCATTTTCCCTCTACTTGCTGGATTAGGGCTGCCAATCTTGTCTGAAACCGATTGGTTGTGCCAGATGGACTGAATGAGGATTAGGGCCGGAAATGGTTCGGGGGCCATGCTTTAAGAGGTCCGGTCAGGCCTGCTCGGATCTTTCCGTTCGGTCTGCAGGCTGATATTGAGTTTCTTTAGACAGTTATCTCTCATATTGTTGGAGATTTGTCTTACACTTTCATTTTCTTTTTGCTACAGAAAAACAGACATTTTGATGTGCATATGCAGTGATGAGAGAGTTGGATTTAAATTTTGTATATTTGTAAGTTACATTTTCAGCTCTTGGGATAGTGCTTAATTGTGTATAAAACAGTATCTACATATATTTGCTTCCAAGTGGACTTCATTTTTATTTGCTTTAGGAATTTGATTGGTGAAATTGCAATGAACTTACTAATGTTCTGATTGTATTTATAAATGCTGAAGAATTATATTTTATGAAACCAAGAGTATATATTTTGGGCATTTGAAAAGGAACAGTAAGTCTATAATTGGGACTATATATAAATGGATTTGGTGACAATTAAATATGTGAAGAAAAAGATTAAAGAATACAGATTGAACTACTTCTCAACTAGAAGGATTAATTTGGAATTAATGAAAAAAAGGTGGGGGGCTCTTCGAAATGGAGGAATTGTATACAACCCCACCGCAGAAGGGATGAGGTACAACATCTAAAGCGAAACGTCCAAAATCGCAACTCAGAGCAAGACGTATCATCCCCAAACATTCCGACAGCTAGAGAGAGAAACATCCGCCGGCCATGGTTTTAGAGAGAGAAATGGAGGAGGAGGACGAAGACGAGGAGGAAGCAATGCTGAAGAAAGCAGAGGAGGGAGCGGAGGAGAGCGAGAGTAATAGCAATAGTAATGAAGCGTCGTCGTGGAGCCGGAAGATGATGGTGGAGGAGACGGCGCGGAGGCTGAAGAGCGGAGATCTCAGAGCGAAAATCGAGGCGGCGAGAGATGTGAGGAAGCTGGTGAGGAAGTCGTCCAGCTCCAATTCCAAGTCCGCCGTGCGCGGCCGCTTCGCCTCTGCCGGCGCAATCGAGCCGCTCGTTTCGATGCTCCACAGCAAGATGCCCCTCGCAGCTCGGGAGGCTGCGCTCCTCGCGCTCCTCAACCTCGCCGCTCGGAATCAGAGGTACTCTCTCTCCCGCCCGCGCGCTTTTTCCATTAGTGAAATTGCTGAACCATGGTGAATGTTTGAGATTTTGGATTTGTAATATGATGCCAATTCTTGCTCATTAGTTTCAACGACATATCTACTATTGTTTGGTTAAGAATTCCTGCTTTTTGCTTCTGATTTTGAAAGTGAAGTGAAGTGAAGTGTTGTGCTTTGGTTTCAGCTTCATTAATTCATATCCAGATTCTTGAGAAAATAGAGGTATTGCTCAACTTTGGTAGCTTATGGTGATATTTGATGTTGTAAAGATGAATTGCTTTGACGACCTGAAATACAAGTGTCTTCACTCTTGAGGTTTCAGCGCGATCTCAGACCTTGAGTGCTCAAATGTATTATAGTTTTCTTGATTCCTTTTATGCAAATGGAGGTATTGTTAGACTGTGGTGCACCTTTGCGAAGGCTGTTGTTTGTAAATAGTGGCGAAATAGGATGTAGGAATGATTATACTCTTTTAGGACTTGAAATGCAAGCGTCTTTTGGTTTTAGCATGAGTAGTTTGCCTTTGCAAAGGTTGTTGTTTCGTAAATAGTTGTGAATTAGGATGTAGGAATGATCATATGCTTTGAGGACTTGAAATACACGTGTCTTTTGGTTTCAGCATGATTAGTTCTTGTACAGATTCCTGAACTTTATTGTAGTATTGATGAGTCTTTTTGTGAATATGGAGGTGTTGTGCAGCTGTGGTTGCTTTTGTAAAGGTTTTCATTTGTGGAAGATGGTGAAATTGGATGTAGATAAGATGATATGCCATAAGGACTTGTGTATAAAAGTTTCTCTGGTGGCGTTTCGTGAAGCTAGTTAAGATGTTACGCTATGTTAACTGAACGCAGGGATCATCTCCTTGTTAGTTATTTCGGTTTGTTTAAACTTATTTGTTTAATTGTATTATGTTAGGGAGTTAAATCTTGATGTTGGGCCAGCAAATAAATTGGAATATTTGGCAAAAAAAGGTTGACACCATAGTTCGTTGAGAGATGAGATTAACTCATTCATTTTACTTGAGTTAGTGTTTACTATTAGCTTCTCGTTGCAAGCTTTCTTGATTCTGTTGTCACGGTTGCTTTGGTTCAGTTCTATGTATGCGTTGATGACTGTTTGCTAGATTGGTTACCTGCGACTGACCATTAACGCACTTATTTATCAGAAACAAGACCAAGATAGTTGCTGCTGGTGCCGTTCCACCTCTCGTGGAGCTTCTCAAAAACCTAACTGGCAATCTGCGAGAATTAGCAGCTGCTGCAATTCTATCATTGTCGTCAATTCCATCCAACAAGCCAACCATAGCAGCATCCGGTGCTGCACCTCTGCTCGTGCAGATCCTCTGTTCAGGAAGTGTCCAAGGGAAGGTTGATGCCATCACGGCCCTCTACTACCTCTCAACGTGTGAGGAGGAGCCAAAGCTTGCCCTCGATACTAAAGCCGTGCCTCCACTAATAGACCTCCTAAAAGAATGCAAGAAATACTCCAAGTTTGCTGAGAAAACCACGTTCCTGCTCGAGATCTTCTCTGCTTCTGAGGAAGGACGAGCTGCAATCACACGTGTCAAGGGTGGGATCCTAGCTCTGGTGGAGACCATCGAAGATGGATCTCTGGTTAGCATGTCCCACGCAGTTGGTGCTCTGCTATCTTTATGCCAGAGCTGTCGCGATAAATACAGAGAGCTCATTCTAAAAGAAGGCGCCATACCCGGCCTTCTTCGCCTCACAGCTGAGGGCACTCCAACAGCACAGGATCGAGCTCGGACTCTCTTGGACATGCTCAGAGACTCCCCTCCAGAGGAGAGGCTCACCTCGTCCGAGCTGGAGAGGATCGTCTACAACTTCGCTGCAAACGTCGATGGGAAAGATAAGGCGGTCGAGACTGCCAAGAAGCTTCTGCAGGGCATAGTTCAGAAGAGCATGGACCTCAGCCTCAACCGGACCAAGCTTAGAACCTCGCCTTGCACCTCCACGAAGACCTAATGAGGCGCGAGTGAAGGTACCATGTATATAACGACCCGACCCGACCCGACCTTTTAACCCAGAAATGCACTTGTGTTGTTACCACGGCTAGCCATGTTTGTTGAGTTAGTTTTTAGTTAGGGAAACATTGTAGATTTGGTATGGTTTTTCTACCCTTTATCACTACTACAATGTATTAAGCATTAACAGTGAAATTATACAAACAATAATGAATGATTATTGCTACAAATACGATTAAAAAAATGGATGTTTTTCATCCGATATTTCAAATCAGCATGCCAATGTTCATTTTTGTTACAAGTAAGAACAAAATTATTGTTCATATGCGAACCAAACAGTGATGTTATTCCACTATAATAAAAAGACATTTTAGCTGTCGGTGTCGGTGTCGGTGTCGGTGTCGGTGCGTCTAAGGGTGCGCACGATAGCAATCGCCACCAGTCACGATCTCTCACGCTCTCAAAACAATGCATAATTTTATTCGAGGGAGAGCCGGCGGATCTAGGTTACGCCGTTGACAAAGTAGGGAAATGCCTCACGTTTGTAGGCCTCGTTTGGGTGGGTTTATTTATTCATTTCATACAGTACATGTTTTAGTTATTAAGTACTTAGTGTTATTTATTTGTTGCTCGAATATATAAATTAGATCTTCTTATTCCATCAAAATTAAGGGTAGTAATGAATAAAACACATCATATATACAGCGTATAATGTTTAGTGAAGATTATGCGAATAGATATTAATTGAAATCGCATAAAATAAATATGGAAATTTGCCTATTTATGCCCATTTTTTTACCGTGAAATGCAATTGGCGAAGTAAATTAGTGTACTCCGCTAATAAATGTTCTTTCTTTTTTTTCATTTTATTCATTTGTTAGATATAAATTGTAGATTGATTATATTGATTATTGACCATTAAATAAAGAAAATAATTAATTAGACCACATAAGATTTCGATATTTAGTAGTAAAACAAAATTTTACTTAGTATTATTCAAACCAAATGCGAAATGCCAAACAAGGTATACAAAATACGAAGCCATTACCGCGGCGCATTTTAGCACACGCCTTATTTTATAGAGTTCCCCATCATCATTTTCACTTTCCAAGATTCTGCAGTAGCTCCAGTCCACACTTCTTCTCTCTCTCATCAATCAGAGTATGAAGCGGTGAATGCCGGTGAGCTGATCTACTCTCCTCTCGCTGCATGAGGCAATAGCTATCCGCATTGATATACAGAACTTTGCATCGATTACCCTACTTCAATCAGCAGATCTGTGTCGGCCGCAGGTTTTTCTCATCTCTGACCCCATTTTAGCTCAATCTGAAGCTCCTCCTTTCAATTCCGTAGCTCAATTTCATTAATTGTTTCCTTTTTCGGCTGATTATTACAGTTTGCGGTAGGGAGAAATGATGAATCAGCCGGCGTTTATGCTGTCTAGAAACGGAAGTTTCAGAGCTGAAAACCTAGGCGCGAATGCGATATCCATGATTAAAAATCTATGTTTCACTCTATTTGTTGTCGGTGTTCTCGTTTTCACTATAATCGCCGCAACCTACCAGCCTGAGGATCCACTGTTTCACCCTTCCTCGAAAATGACGACATTCCTCACATCGAACTCGAACGCCACTTTCAAATCTGACATCGGCGTTGTTAAGACCGGAGAGGACTTCGTCGCCTCGAATCAGACGGCGTTTGAGACGTTTATCAACATAACTGATGTTGATAATGCGGTTCAAGCCACCACCACGCCTGAGGAGACCAAGGCGGTCTCCGAGACTGGTGAATGTAGGGCCGATGAGCCTGTTAATTGTCGCGATCCTGATGTTTTCCATCTCTTGATGAGGTTTACCATTGAGAGGTTTCAAGACATTCACTTCTATCGATTTGGAAAGCCGGTGGCTGGGAACAATGCTAGTTCTTGCCACATGGCGTGGCGGTTTAGGCCCAAGGAAGGGAAGGCGGCTGCATTTTACAAGGATTATCGGAGTTTTGCACTTGTTAGGGCTGAGAATTGCACGCTTACTGTGTCTGGGATTGGGGATTATCACTCAGGTGGGAATGCTAGGAAGAGGAGAGGGAGAGGGAGAGGGAGGGGGAAGAATAGGGAGAAAGATAATGAGGTGTTTGAGAAGGTTCCAGCTAAGGTAGATGAGAATCCGGTTGCCTTGCCGGATGTTGGGGAGACTGTTGATGATTCTCTTCCTACAGTTGAGTCGGAGGGTTCGTTTGGGCATGGTAAGTACTTGATATACTCTGGTGGAGGGGATAGGTGCAAGAGCATGAATCAGTATCTTTGGAGTTTCATGTGTATGTTGGGTGAGGCACAGTACTTGAACCGGACGCTGGTTATGGATCTGAGCATATGTTTGTCAAAGATGTACACTTCGTCTGGTCAGGATGAGGAAGGGAAAGATTTCAGATTTTACTTTGACTTTGAGCACTTGATGGATTCGGCCCCAGTGTTGGACCAGACTCAGTTTTGGTCAGATTGGGGCAAATGGCAAAAGAAGGACGGGTTGAGTCTCCATCTTGTGGAGGATTTCAAGGTTGCGGCTACAAAGTTAGCCAATGTCAAGGACACCGTGATCATGAGGAAGTTCGGGGCTGTGGAGCCTGATAACTATTGGTACCGGGTTTGTGAAGGAGAAGCAGAATCTGTCATTGAACGGCCGTGGCATATGATTTGGAAGTCCAGAAGGTTGCTGGACATCGCCTCTGCTATTTCAGCCAGAATGAACTGGGATTTCGATGCTGTTCATGTCGAGAGAGGGGAGAAGGCAGCCAACAAGGAACAGTGGCCGAATCTTGAAAGAGACACTTCTCCAGAAGCGCTTTTGTCAGCTTTAAATTACAAGATTGAAGATGGAAGGAACCTTTATGTTGCGACAAATGAGAAGGATACATCCTTCTTTGATCCTTTGAAGGACAAATACTCCACACACTTCCTCGACGAGTACAGCGACCTGTGGAATACTGAGAGTGATTGGTACGCTGAGATGACGAAGCTCAACAATGGAAATCCAGTGGAGTTTGATGGTTACATGAGGATATCTGTCGACACTGAAGTGTTCTTGAGGGGGAAGAAGCAGATTGAGACATTTAACGATCTCACCAAGGACTGCAAGGACGGGATCAATACGTGCACGGCGTCTGCTAGTTAAAATTGCATACAGAAAAGGTCCAATCTTTATTCATCCTTGTTTTTGGAACAATGGCATGTGTACTATTACCTCTCTTTGTGTTTCTTGCTAGGTTTCTCCTTTTAAAGTTCGTTTTCATTAATGGTAGATTAACGTTATAAGATCTCGGGATTACTGGTATTTCGAGGGACACAGATAGATTTGTTTCAGTTGTTGGTGTTCTTCATAGTACTAAACTTGTTGCATATGTGCAATGTGCTATCCATTTTGAGGTATATGCACCAAGAACCTGTGTTTGGACATGGATATTTGTGATGTTTTCTCCATTTGGCAAAGTTTTTTCGATCACTTTACTGGTTTGTGTGTGATCTTTGAGTTTGCTGGTGAGCTTCCATAAATTGTAGGCTAGCTGAGAGAATGGAAAGCATTCATAAACTGCAGAAAAAAGGTAATGCGTCGTTACGATGGCTTCTTGATTTGAAATGTGTTTGGCTTCGGGTTCAATCTCGTGCCTAGGCCCATATAATTGATATATGGGTCATTTTGCTCATGACCTTTTGGTCACGAGGGTCATCCATTCTACCAACTAGGTCATTCAGTGGGTGCGTACTCCGGCACGACTCGATATATGTCCAAAGATCGTGAGTTTGTTATAAGTTGTGCTTTTGAGAAATTGTTAGAAGTTTAAGACAAGTTTTCATTTTTATTTAACTTGAGAGAGGTCCTTATGTTTGGTGATCATGAGGGAGCCAACAAGGCTAAATTAAAGATTAGAAGAAAATGTGAGAAATAAAATTAAGCAGACCAAATTTTGTTTCTGGAAATGGTGTAGTCAACATGTTAATCGACAATTTGATCTTGTACAAAAATATGCCAAGATATACGTACCTAATTTAATGGTGTGACATGCCAAAATTTCATTTATAAATTACACAAACAATATGTAATCGGTTGCACTATCAGTTGAACAAATCCTCTAATAAATCAATTATAACAACAGCAACAAAAATTTGTGGCTAAAAATCAGGATATATTGAATATGAATTTTAAAATAAATTGTGAAAATGAAAGGAAACAGAGAGAGGAAGAACAGATCATCATCAATATATACCCAAAAAGAGAAGAAAAATCGTTGTTTCCTCTCAATAGATAAATCACAATTCGTTATAAGATTGAGCAACCATTTGATTTGAAACAATTCAAAGGTAATTCTGCTTCTATTTTGCAATTCATTTGAGTTTTGAGAAACTTCTGTAAAGATTGAGCAACCTTTGTCTTCATTCCTAACAAATTTCTTGTGTTGAATAGGTTTCTTCTACCCGACTAATGGCAGAAGAATCAAGAAAAATGCGAAAGAAAGAGAAACTGACGATAGCTATTCCGAATCGGAGCATAAGAGCTGCGAACGCCATGCCCCAAGCATCATCGGTTCCGACAACTCCTCTCCTGTCCTGTCCTGGAGAAGGCGAAAAGCCTCCGAAGCAACTGTCTCTGTTCGCCAACGACACACGCGGGCTCCTTCCGGTGCCGGAATCATCGGAATGCGAGCCTCCCTCGCAACAGCATTTCCATTGGCGCCAAGCTCTCGGAGCTCGGTGGCAGCATGCCCGTTGGCCCAAAGCTCCTAATCATCCAAGCTCATTAATAGAATCTTGATTAGCTTGTGCAGTGTATTGCTTTTTGACTTCCAAAACAACTTTTAACTTGTACAGATCATGTGCATATTGTTTTCGTGCTCGTTGCCGCACGTTTAAACGTGCAACGAGCAATGAGCATCACCTCCACCTAGGTTTACCGACCCTGTTATAATCGAAAATGATCAATTTATCAGATGTTTAATGGCTCAAAAGTTCTTGAAAGCTTCCCATAATATATACAAACACGGATAAACGTCGTGCTGACCCGTCGCTACAAAGAGGACGCAGAATACTGGCAGCTTAAATATATGCATCGGACTACTACACGATCTTCGTGATTCTAATGGATACTTCTCGTTTCCTATGCTGTACACACGACGTAGATTCTACCTCACATGGGGCAGGAGGAGGCGTCCTCGGCTTCCTGTGGCATCATGTAGTTCCGACAGAGAGGGCACGTCTTGTTCCAGTAGTTGAGCCACTTCTCGAGACATGGCTTGTGGAAGACGTGGCCGCAGGAGAGCTGGTTGATCTCTGCCTTGGGCTCGAATTCGGTCAAGCAGATGGAGCACTCTTGCTTGGGGCATGGGCAGATGAAGACCGAGTCGTACTGCATTGAGGGCGAGCGGCTCCTGAACTCCTCCACGTAAGACTCCGAGGGGCGTCTGCAGCACTCACCAGAGTTTGAGGGCTCCACCGAGAAGTCCTCCCACGAGGATATGTGAATGCCGATGACATGTAGGATGGAGCGGAAGATCTCCTTGAAGATGGTGATGGAGATGGCGGTGTTAGCCAGGATTACGCAGAGCACTCCAGCGTCTGCAGGAGTCGGGTAAGATGAAACCGCCATTTTTATCCTGAACCTACGCAAAATCCCATGTTTTCTACATTAGCGATAAAAGAATACACAACGAAAAACTACAAACTACGAGCAATGCAAGAAAGTTAGTGACGATAAGATAGATTTACACGAACCGCCTACCTCAACCCCTCATTCTACCTAGCTAGGTCGATCAATAAACATCAAGAATACATCCTTTAGCCTGAATCTACGCAAAATCCCAAGTTTTCTACATTAGCCAGAAAGCAAACACGACGAAAGACTAAAAGCCTGACATTCTACCTAGCTAGGTCCATCAAGAACACATCCAATGGTTTCAAACAACTAGACAAGGTCAGTTCTTGAAAAGCAATGAGCAATCTAGTTCATACGGCAATAGCTAGAGGTATATAAGGATTCAGAGCATTTCCAAAAATCTTTTCTTAACGAGATAATGGTTCTAATAAAAACTGCAAACAAACAAAAGTAGCCAAATCAAAAATATGTACTACAAATATGTAGACTCAATTGTCACTTATATGTAATCCATTTGCACATGCTTATTATACTCCATCAATAGGAAAAGAGCCAAGTGTCTTGCTGCACATGGTAAACCATCCTACGTCATTAGTAATGGTTCCTATCCACCCCATGGTGGTTTAAACCCGCGGCCTATTGGATGGAAGAGAAGCGTCATACCAACTAAACCGCGCTCCATCGTATACACCCCCGAGGTTAGTAGGTAGAAACAAGATATAAAGAAAACCCCACTTCTACATTATCACAGGCTGACAATTATAGGTAAACAAGACATCTGGAATCTAAAACCCTTTCTTTTATCCTCTTCTCCCCAGTACCCCCACCTTTCACTCTCTACCTCTCTCTCTCTCTCTATGTGTGTGTTTGTGTGTGAAATTGAAGCTACAAGACACAATCAAACCAAACATCATTCTAAAAAACTTATGTAATCAGAGCCAAGAAAAGCTAAAAGGTACAGTTTTTGCCCATGAATTTCAGGAGAGAGGGATTAAGCTAACAAGTTGGACAGGATAATCAAGAATGAATTTTTCTCCCCACAGATGCAAACTGTAACTAAATTAGCAATCTCATGAATCAGATAATCAGAATCAACATCATATAATAGAAAAAAATCACAAAACATCACCAAATAAATAATCAACTAAGCATCACCAACTGCAACAGCAAGAAACAACAAAAAGACCACCTAACAATAAGGAAAAAGGGCCCTGGAAATGAAGTAAAAAGGGCAACAAAAAATCAAGAAACCATAGATATACCTACAGGTGGAGAGATTGAGCTCAAAATGTTGTCTTCTTTTATCCTAAAAATTGTGCAAGGAAAAAAATGAGCTGGGTTTTGCAAATGGTCGATAAAGATTGTCTTAATTTATACTGCTGCTAAAACAGCTGCTGACCCCACCTTCAATTATCACATTCCCTCACTCCTCCCATGTTACTTTGTCACTACTTTATCTATGCTTTGTTATCTCTCACTAGTTGTATTCATTCAGAGAGAGGAAAGCTCTGAACTTTTTTTATTCATAATAATATTGAGAGTTTTTCGACCCACCGTTTGCATTTGGAGAATCTTATCTCACTTCTTCTTTAAAGTATTTCTACTTAAACATGTGTCTGGATTATAATTTATATTGGTGGATTTATAGATTATTTTTCGAAAATAAAAATATTTAGTGTCTTTCTTTTGAATCAAACTTATACGGTATGTATACTCATTTTGATATGGAAGATAAATATCAACCATTGGTATTGAAATATATACACATGTTTTTTTATCAAGGTCCTAGTAACATAGTAACATGTTTTGAAACTTGTTTTTCTTGTAGAGTTTGTGTATTCTTTTAAATGAATTATTGTTGGACATCCAATGCTTTAGTAGGTTTAAGAGTGACTTATTTTATAGCCTATCACATTTAAATATTCATCTATTTCTCAAAGTGTTTTCAATTCATTGTATGTATATAATTTATGTGTATATATGGATCTCATGTGATTTTGTTGATTGTTTGTGTCTATAGTCAAATGACTCAAATCTATTATTATTATTGTCAAGAATCAACCCATACAATGTACCAAATCCACAAACTATGAAAAGAATATCAACTTTTTTCTAAACAATCCATGATCATTTTTAAATAATACTATTAAATTTGACATCTCGTGGAATAGTGTATTTGGTCGGGGTAGTAATTTTACATTAATTGCACATAATTATAAATTTAATAACATAGAAAGAAATTGACTCACAACACGCAATCGTTTAGAGAAAAACATATTTTACTGTATTTTAGTGTTGTAAGATGAGAGATTTGCCTAACAATGACCAACAACATAATCTTAGGTAAGATTTGCAAACCAATTAAAAAAATTTATTTTAAATAAAGTTGATGTCTCGATAAACTGCATGTTGGTATGTAATGTATGGTCAAAAAGAGTAGATCAATATGTCAAAACAAGACTCAACATTTTTAAAGTCAAGCTCTATCAGCATAATATTTTTTATATTTTTCTCAGAAATAGTAACATTAATATTAGTAATTAGTTTATTTTCGAATGTGTTTTGAGTCTTCTTTTCAAGTATGGATTAATAGTGGCGAACATTTTTTTTTAAAATTTCTCAGGTACTTATATTTTTTTTGTAATTTTCGAAATTTTAAAATCCTTTATATTTGGAAATTGTGGTCATCTTAAAAAGGAAATATAATACTACTCCATATGTTATTGCAATTATATAGTAATAGTTTTAATAATAAAGCCCAATAATGAAAGAAAGATATGGGCCAAATCCCACAAAATGCATATTTTCAACAAAATAAGCAAATTTCTAAAACCCTAACATAAGCCCTAATTCGATTTTGGGGGAAGTTTGAGCGAAAATCTCAGAAGAGGAAGTGATGGCAGAAGCAACGCAATCGGTCGATGTTAAGAATATCGGTAGGAAACGGAAATCTGGGAAAAAGAAGGGGATAATGGCGAAGAAAAGGCAAAGAATGCATCAAGGCGGTGAAAAGAAGGTCAAAATTAATCCGAAAACGAGGAAATTGTATCAGAAAAGGGCTAGGGACTACAATTCCGATGATACAGAAGAAGATGAAGAGCCCCATCAAGCTCCCAGTGCAGTTGCCGTTGACGAATCCAAGCAAATTGGTGATGGATTTGACGACGACGGTGATGAAGAGGATGAAGGGTTTGAGGGAGAGGAGGAAGAAGTTTCGGAAGACGAAAGCGGTAAAATTCAGCCAGGGATTGTGAGGTTTTCCGAGGGGATCAAGGCTTTTAAGTCGGCATTTAAGAAGATTGTTAAGAAGAGTGGTGGAGATGAGGACGTGTTGGTGAGCTGATTTATTCAGCAAGAAATGATTTTTTTAAATGTTGTTTGCATTTGAGTGGAAATTTTAAGTTATTTGTGTTTAATGTGGTTGCAGGGCCCTGTGTTATCTGCTAATAAGAAGCTGATAGCTGAGAAGCTTGCTGAAGAGGATTTGGAAAAGAAAGTGAAGGGGGAGGCGAAGAAGGAGAGACACATAGTAATACATTTTTCGACCTTTGTGATTTTTGTATTCTTGATTCATATCTTCCATGTATGTGTTTGTGTGTGTTTGATTCAATGTTTGGCTATTTTTTATGATCTTTGTGCTTTCTTGTGTGTGTTTTGGTTGATTGTTTGGCTATTTTTTTATGAAAAGATAAGCGAGAAGGGGCACGTGAAGCCTGCAGACTATTTGGATCCTCATGAGAAACTTCTGTTGGGAGTGGCAACTAAAGGAGGTATTAACATTGTTTTTTTGTTGGTTGTGATAGCATTCTTATGTTGCTCTCGTTTCGGAACTGACTCTGGTTCTTATCATGTGCCCGCTGTAATCCTCGGTGGTCAGTGGTGAAGTTGTTCAATGCTGTAAGTTTTTTTTTTGTGTGTGTTTTATGTTATTTTGTTTCCCTGTTTCAAGTGTAAATGAGTGTGCGGGTTTCTGAAGCTACTGTTTTTATATACAGGTAAATAAAGCCCAGAATGCTCAGAAAGGTTTAAATCCTTTAAGAACAAAGGACGAGAAAGGTAGGGCGAAGCAACTAAGTACCCACTTTTTTATGCCGCATGTCTGGTTCTGATCATTGCTTTCTCAGTTTGCTAAAATCTAGTATCTTTTAATGTGTGAAAATTACTTAAGTTTGAATGTGTTATTTTGAAATTTTGTATAATCTGCTAGACATGACTCCTGTTCAGATCAATGTCACACACCCGTAGTATTGGATATTCTTTAGTGGAAAATATAAGGATAATGAATTGAGAGGAAGTAATTGTAATGAAGAAGTATCCGTTGATTAGCATCTTTCTTTGGTGCCATTCACAAATGATATTTTTAGGACCTTTGGTGTTTTAACATCTTTTGAAGATGGATTATGTTTTTTTTTTTAATTTGGAAGAAAGGAAGTTGAGCCTGTAGTATTAAATTGCTACCTATCAAATATCGATCTCCTTACACTATTATTATGAAATGCCAGTAATAAAACAACGAAGGAAGGAAGCCTTCTTCACGGAGTTGGGCAGGACATCGACCCAAGCAGCAGCGACAGTTATCAAGGTCCATTACAAGAAATTCATTTATTATTTGATAAACAAAATGTGTGCTATGACTTGCGGAACTTCTGTCTTCCAGCTAAACTTATCTATTAATTTGTCAACTTGCAGGTTGGCTCCTCAAGTGGCCCTGGGGCCGTTGAAGCTCCTACATGGGCCCCTCTGCGTGACAATTATATGCTGACAAACCCCAAGTTGAAAGATTGGGATAAGATGCAGGTAATGTTATTGTACACACTACGCACCCTTTACTTGTACATACGATCAAGATGTTTTAGTAAAAATAGCAACTTTTTCTCCTAGAATGAGATTTGACTTTGATGCATGACTGGCTGTGGTTGATTTAACAAATCTTAGAAGTGTTTATTGTTCATTAAAAGCCCAGGCAATTCTCGTCACCCTCTTTTTTGCTTCTAGGATGCTAATGCTGCAGATTACTTTAGCCGGACATCAGATGCTGATTCTTCATCAGACGACAGTGATGCATAAGGTTAGATTATTAATCTATGGTGAACTGCTCAAGTTGGAAGAAGCTGTGCGGTGCTCACTGTCTTGACTTGTTAGACGATCTACTTTGAACACTTCCCCAAGTAAAGAAATTGATGATCCCGAGCTGGTTTAGGGGGAAGAAAATTAGCAGGGCACTTTCATGTTCTATGTTGTAGGTCATTCCATGTTACATAAAATTATTTATTCTGTGTTTGTCCTTCCGTGTTCTATGTTGTAGGTCATTCCATGTTACATAAAATTATTAATTCTGTGTGGAGTATCTGGCATCACCAGAAATGTAGTTTTGATATTGTAACAAGCAATGTTTACTGGGTATTCCTGATTAATATGAAGGAAATCAAAATAGGGAGAAAATGTTAATCAGTTAATGGTATTATTGAATGTCTGTGTGTATATATTCAATATTTACGAACATATATGCTTATATAGATATGGTGAAAATGTAAGTGCATTAAACATCTGTGTATAAATTACTCTCTCCATCCCATAATAGATGTTACACTTTCCTTTTTAATTTATCCCACAAAAGATGTTTCCAGACACAAATTTCTAGATTTTTTAAATAGAAAGCATGTGAAAACAGCACATTCAAACCATAACTTATAAACAAATAAGAAATGAGGCTTTTATAAAGAACAACAAATCTCAGCCTTTGTGCTAACACTACAGCTATAATGAATCAGTTATACATGTCATCCAACAAGGGAAAAAGGAGAAAAATAGATAGCAATACAGTTTATCCTTTCTTCTACTCCAACAAGCTCTCAGACAGACACTATTTACTACATCTGCATGTGAACAACCACATTCCTCGAGTGAGCAAAGCATATCTCAGCCATCTACATGTGAATGCACAGGCCGTGCAGAATTGTTGTTCCACTGATATAATGACAAATGTACACCTTGAGAGGAGTGTGATGCTCTTAAGAGGCTTGGAGGCTCTTTACCCTCTCCTCACTGGTACTAATCTAAGCTAGCTGGTAGGTGCCCAGTCGGGGGATTCTCGTCTCTTCCCACGACAAATATGCATCTGGAGCAGTCAAGGGGAATGGAGAAATTTGCATCAGTTGTCCGGCATTATCTGCTCATACCATATAACACTTCAAGGAAGGTTTCGTAGTGCATTAGCATCTCCCGTTTAGTGTTGCTCTCTTATGCCCTTGATTACTTTTTTCACTCAGTAACTCTTGCTTGGGCTAAGTGGATCGTAGTCGTAGGTTTCACCAGCTTTGACAAAGCGTCCCTTCACACGCCTCCGTACATCTGCTCTTGCCTTGCGAGATTCGTACCTCACCTTCTTCTCAAACCTGTCGTGTCATTGAAATTAACATGTAAGAAGGAAACTCGAGATAAGTAGTAAATGCTCCACTCGAAGAATGAGGGAATACTTACATTCGTGACTTCTTCTTTTCTTTGTACCGCATGACAGCATTGGTCCTGCTAGTAGAAGGTGTGGAACTGTCAGGGCCTGGAGGGTACCACGGTGGGTCCCCCACAATTGCCATTGATGAAACTCCACAGTCTTGATAATCTCCACCAGTGGTTTCCCCAGTAAGACCGGAGAATGAGAGGCCCGACTGTGTCTGCTTTGTGAAACATAAGTTGGGTTCAGTTTTAGAGCTAATAACTGAATCTGCAGGTGCTACATCGCTGCAAGCTGGTTGCATCGGATTCAACCCTCCAGTCGATGATACCTAAGAAGTAGCAAGAAACCAAGTACCTTAGCCTTCCCTATAAACTCTATTAGTCTTCAGATAGGATTGCATAGTAAAAGAGGCGCGGTGTTTTAAGAAATTTCATAATAGGAATTACCTCAGCAGCAGAAGCACCTTCACAATTGGATGTGGACATATATTGCATTCCAAATATCCCATCGTTACCAAAAATATTTTTTGGATTATCAAGAGACATACCAAAAAGTTCATCATAGTTTTCAAAACCCATGTCAATCTCATCCATATTGAGATCATCATAGCAACCATCATCCGCATACAAAGCACACCCTTTCGCTCCTGGCAGGGGAACCTGGAATGCAGAAAAGATGCAGCATTCCATCAGCATATTGAAATACCACGCCACACATTCATTTCTTCACGTTGCCTTTTTCTTAAACATTTGTTAGCAACCTATACGTCACAAATCTAATCAATTCTAGCCTGCATTCATAGATGAAATTTTACGAGGCAGCGATAAACTTAAGAGAAAATAGTAGTACTAAGATTTTCTGCTGGAGAGCAACCAACACTCTTTAGGTACTTGGCAGAAAGGTCCACAATTTTCAGCCAGTAGTCGAATGACCACAAGAGGCGAGAGATTGAATTGCAAGGTTCGATAAACAGCCTCATACGACTAAGCCAGATGATAAGACGATGCAATAATAAGTCTTTACACCTCACTATACCTCAGCAACATCAATTGGTGCACAGAAATAGATTCAAACAGACTCATCATGTAAATACCGTCACTGTTGACAAATTTGGTCATGTAAATATAAATAGGTAGATACCTTGGGCATGGAAGAGCTAGTAGATGCAGTCGCCTGATTCACATTCTGCAGCCTCTGATCAACAAGATGAGTTAATGACTCCATCCGACCTGCTGATTTGTCCAAGTCCAGATTAGGCTGGCTGCAAGCTTCACCCCATAAGGATTCATTCTGCACATTCGCTTTTTCTTGGGGGTCTTGGCAATCTATTGTTCTGTTATCAGTAATATTCATTGAACCCATTTCCCGCTCACATGCAGAATCTCCGACTGAAGGAGAGTTGAAGAAAGGCCAAACAGCAGAAAGTTCTGAAGCTAAAGGGCAGCCAGAGTAACAATTAACGGGCTGTCTCTTATGCCCGGGACTTGCATTTGAATTTACATGCCCCATCCAATCACAATTCTGACAAAGGGATACCTTCTCCTCTACACATCTTACAAAAGCTGGCTGAGAATTGCACCTTTCACAAACAAGTGTCCTCGAGTGACGCCTTGAAAGGGCATTTGCAGAATGGACAGAGTAGTCACAAGACAAACATAAACTAGCTGCATCGGACCTACAGAACACTGCGGCTCTTTGCTCCCCACAGAAATCACAAAGATAACCCATGTTTCAATTTGTCCAACAACTTATCCGGCCAGCAGAAACCAGGTGGTCTGAGAATCGTGATGAAGTTATCCTGGAAGAGTGTTGGAGTTGGGCAATGCTCCACGATTGGATGTATAAAACTATCTGCATTAAAAGGTGTTAGGATTATAAGGAAGGTAGCAACGGCCACAACTAATTAATTCATGCAACAGTCAACTTCAACAAGAGCAAGGTAGACATACATGATTTATGAATATCAATACCTGAAAAGGAATGAAAACGACTGGCGGCAACAAATGAAGCAGTCCTCAACAAGTGACTGACAAAGATCTGGAAACAGGAGTGGAGAAACTGCCCTCGGATCAGAAACACCAGGCTACTTTATTACTCCTACTAAACAATGCAAGAACAAGTTCTTAGCGAAATGTATCAACATATAATACATTACAGGAAGATAAGCCAAAGCCAAACCAACAGAAGCAAACTGAACTCAGACACATTATAAAAAAACATACTACTCAAAAGAAAAAAGGCGCTTCATTCATGGCGTATAAACCTAAGTGCCTTTTTAGAACTACAACACAGACATTTTAATTGTAACAAGAAACACATCATTTTCATGTTGTTTTCTTCTTTTAAATCACAACACCAATCTGTTCTTCATTTCTACTATATCATAGTGTCTATGTCAGCTGCAAATACTCCCTGGAAAACATGAATAGGCTGAAGAAAAAGGAGAGTAATGAGTTTATTGTAAATCATAACTAACATAATATCATTACCATTTACCACAGCTCTCTGTTTCCAATGACATGTGACACACACACACAGAAAGAGATTACATTATAAGAATTTTAAGCAAACAAGTAAACAAGCTCGTGTTTAGTGACTCTCAAAATACCCAAAATACCAACAGAATATTCGATCCCCAGAATATACTCAAGAAAAAAAAATCAAGCAAAATTAATAACACATCAAGCCAGAAGAAGAAGAAGACCAAAAGTCTCCAGCAAATCAGTTCCCGCTAAGCTAAAATCTTTACTTCCTTTACCCGAATCAGCATGAAAAGGCATCCAACAGCCGGTTTCTATTACACCAAAAAAAAAACAGCAGAGCTTTGAATCTCGCTAAAACCCCAACAAACAGCACAGAAAAAGATAAAGATCTGACCTTTCTCGAAGGAAATGGGGGTCTGAGCAGAAAAGATTGGGATTTTGGGTGCTGAGCTGTTGGAGAGAAGGTGAATAAATTAATGGGAAAAGTGATAAAAAGTGCATTTGATGAAGAAAGGGTAGTGAGGTGGGCCCCTGTCCTTTTCATGAATATGATATATGCCCATTTTCTTTTTCATGTTTATCATTTTCGTTAATTCTTAAATTATTTTGCTTATTTTCTTCTCCTTTGAAATTTGTGGTCATAATCTTGTTTATTTCTACCTAAACATGTGCGGGTATTATTTGTATTTAATGGCTTGTGTTTTAAGTTGGGAATTAAATGTCTACTAATAAGTTAAGTAGCAAATATTGTGAGTAAAGTAGCAAAAACTAATTTTACTTTGAAACGATGAACGATATGGGTTTAGGAAAAGTATTTTCTAATGTTTCCAGTGAAAAACAATATATTTCTAATCTCCACAAATTTGGACATCAAACGGTCTTGCTTTGGTATAAATTTCATTTAGATATTTAGTAATTAAAATGGTTATATGCAATACATTAGTCAGCTGGAAAAGTTAGTACTAGTATTATGTAATGTGCAAGTACAAGAAAAGTTTGAATATTGACTATTTTGAGTAATTATTAAGTGTCATTTTATAAACGTTTGGTGGTGTTGAATATGAAAAAGTCATAATATTTCTGTAAATTAAGATGATGAAATAAGCTTTAACTATATGCAGAACTAATGAAACCTACTTAATTTATTTAATTTCAGAATCAAATAAAAAAATTTCCAACATAAGTAGTTCACCTAAAAAAAATTCTCTCCCTTTCTTAATTTAGTTCATTGGATAAGTTTAAACATATTATTATTTGACAACAAGACAAATATCTTTGACCACACAGTGTATCTTTGAGTCACAACTACATTTTATTTTATTAAGTTGAAAACCTATGATGAGAAAAACTTATATCCACCGCCGTGATGAAAGATATGATTATCTAAATTGGATGGCAATTAAGGAAAAATGCAATGAAAGATAAGATTAACCAAAGTTGTTGACATATTACAATATTAGTTTGTACTTCTTCCATCCACAAATAGGAGTATCATTTTTTCATTTTAGTTCGTCTATGAATAAGAGTCCTGATTCATGTTTACTATAAATAGAAATAGATCCCACATTATATTTACTTATTCTTTCATATTTTATTTAAAATTAATACATATAAATAGAATTTATATTCCATTTGTTAGGATCGTCGACTGCAACATTAGTTTGATATTGTCCGCTTTGGGTCAAGCCCGCACGGATTTGTTTTTGGGTCACTCCCAAAAGGCCTCAAACTAATTGGGGTTGGACAGGAATTATATACACCTTCCAACTTCCCCTACTCATCCGATGTGGGATGGGTTTGTACCCCAACAAACCTCCCCTCAAACCGAGACCACATCGGGAACGCAGTCGACACGAACATGGGTTGTTCCAGCCCTGGCCCCTGGGCCATCCTGGGCCCGACTCTAACCCGAGTCTTTCAGGGCCCGACCCTAACCGGGGCTCATCCAGACACAACCCATAGCCACCTGGGCTCTGATACCACTTGTTAGGATCGTCGACTGCAACATTAGTTTGATATTGTCCGCTTTGGGTCAAGCCCGCACGGATTTGTTTTTGGGTCACTCTCAAAAGGCCTCAAACTAATTGGGGTTGGACAGGAATTATATACACCTTCCAACTTCCCCTACTCATCCGATGTGGGATGAGTTTGTACCCCAACAAACCTCCCCTCAAACCGAGACCACATCGGGAACCCAGTCGACACAAACATGGGTCGTTCCAGCCCTGGCCCCTGGGTCATCCTGGGCCTGACTCTAACTCTGAGTCCTTCAGGGCCCGACCCTAACCGGGGCTCATCCAGGCACAACCCATAGCCACCTGGGCTCTGATACCACTTGCTAGGATCGTTGACTGCAACATTAGTTTGATATTGTCCGCTTTGGGTCAAGCCCGCACGGATTTGTTTTTGGGTCACTCCCAAAAGGCCTCAAACTAATTGGGGTTGGACAGGAATTATATACACCTTCCAACTTCCCTCACTCATCCGATGTGGGATGGGTTTGTAACCCAACAAACCTCCCCTCAAACCGAGACCACATCGGGAACGCAGTCGACACGAACATGGGTCGTTCCAGCCCTGGCCCCTGGGTCATCCTGGGCCCGACTCTAACTCGAGTCCTTCAGGGCCCGACCCTAACCGGGGCTCATCCGGGCACAACCCATAGCCACCTGGGCTCTGATACCACTTGTTAGGATCGTCGACTGCAACATTAGTTTGATATTGTCCGCTTTGGGTCAAGCCCGCACGGATTTGTTTTTGGGTCACTCTCAAAAGGCCTCAAACTAATTGGGGTTGGACAGGAATTATACACCTTCCAACTTCCCTCCCTCATCCGATGTGGGATGGGTTTGTACCCCAACAAACCTCCCCTCAAACCGAGACCACATCGGGAACGCAGTCGACACGAACATGGGTTGTTCCAGCCCTGGCCCCTGGGCCATCCTGTGCCCGACTCTAACCCGAGTCTTTCAGGGCCCGACCCTAACCGGGGCTCATCCAGGCACAACCCATAGCCACCTGGGCTCTGATACCACTTGTTAGGATCGTCGACTGCAACATTAGTTTGATATTGTCCGCTTTGGGTCAAGCCTGCACGGATTTGTTTTTGGGTCACTCCCAAAAGGCCTCAAACTAATTGGGGTTTGACAGGAATTATATACACCTTCCAACTTCCCCCCTTCATCCGATGTGGGATGGGTTTGTAACCCAACACCATTAACTTTTTTTAATTCATTTTTTCTAATATTTTTTAAAATTCGTGCAGCTAAGAAATGCGACGCATAAAAGTGGATCAAGGAAGTACTTATAAATTAATAACTAAACAACCAAAGAAAAGTGCTTTTTTATAGTAGTAGTATTACAAAAATATGTGAAGGATTAACACGTGGCGGCAAAGAAAAGCGACAAAGTTTTGGCATTAACGTACACGTCAGCCTTAACTTCGGAGAAAGGGTCTTCAAACTATAATTAAGATGACGCTACCAAATTACAGTAGTATATTTGGTTTATTATAACCATTAATTATAGGATTCAAATTAATTTAGGATTATAATCATGGAAAACGGAGATTAAAATTGGAAAATCTGGGCCGGACCAAAACTTATTGGGCCTTGAATAAATTATCAGGGCCCAATATATGTTTTGTTCAAGATGGGATCACTAATGATGGGCCTTTTATTTTAATCAAGCTTATTTTGACACCCTATGGCTATAAACATTTTTATTGCCCTGATTTGTATGTAAAATTGATAAAATATGAAAAAACAAAATAGAAGAAATACTGTTAATAGAGAATGAAATTCAATTTATTAGTGAGAAATTTATTAAAAATAGTAAGAATTAATTTTTGTAGATGAATCAAAAGGAGACTATTGGTAACGGATAGAGTACATTCCTCGTGCATATTAAGCTGACGAATCTCACATTAAGTTAAGGTATCCAATGATAGGTAGATAAATATCATCAGCAAGCAATTTTCATAATAAATTCGAGTAGAAGTTGTGTTATTTGAATATTTGATAGAACTAAGTAACTAACCCTCAAAGAAGTACGTGTATATTGGTAAAGAGTTTCTATGGATATAAAGGACATCAAGGAAAACAAGTCCAGCAAACAAGTGCATTTGCTAATGTAATTAAACAAAGGAGGTGTGTGAATCAACCTGCAACGAGGCGAACACTTCGTTGTTTGCTGATACATCCCGATCAAGACCAGGTTTTCCGTTGCCAGATTCAGCAGAAAATAGGTGTCCTACAAACTTTCTATGGAGTTATGGTTTGAACAATCCGTGACAAGCACCTGCAGAGACGTAGAATCCTCGTGTACCCAGTTCTAACATCCTTCACAGCGTCTCTGATTTTGTCAAGAATAATCTCAGATGACGGATTTGTGCAGCTGGCAATGGGTGACGAGAGTTCAAGCGGAAGGATCTCCGAAGGATATATTCCTCTGCAGCAAAGCCAACTCATCAAATTAATTGTACTACACAGTACTGGCATCTAGTTTTGTACTACAAAGGAGATTTTATGTTTCATGTTAAAAGGCCAGACCAGCAGGGCACCTACTATTTATAGCAGCATAGCATCTGGAATGTTTTCTAAAATGTGTTCCAGATTTTACATAAAAGCAACTCAGTACTTCTAGCATAACATTCAGGAACGTTTTTTGAAATTGTCCCGGATTTTACAGAATAGCAACTCAGTACGGGCACTAAATTGTTAGGAGTATTTTGTAAAGGTCGTGACAATTTTTGAAATGATCCTAACAGTCAAGTGCGGATGTGGTGTTTGCCCTTTCTACAGTACACTAGCAAACAACTGAAACAATTAAAGTAGAATATAAGAGTCATCCAACTGCAAAGCTATTATCTTTCCTAAATGAGACTATGGGGATACCAGTCTACCACTAGCTTCACACAAACTTTTTTTTTTTTTTGCATTTTGTGCAGATAAGCTCATAATCTAGTAGATACATTGAGCACAGTAAGTATACTAGATGCAGAAGAGTTCATTAAGAAATGGAAAGATAACTCACCGCTTCAAGCAAGAAAGATCAAATGTGAAGGGCACCTTCCCCCCAGAGTTGAAATTAAAGAAACAAAGCTTCAGATCTAAACGATCCACTGCAAATGGTTGCATAAGACATTTCAACATTAAGGGTAGGCACGATCAGTATCCAGCTATGCAACAAACAGAAAAGAAATTAGAGAAATCAATCAGAAAAACACTTACCTGATGGTGAAGAAAAGCATGTCTGTGTTAGGTTCTGAAACTCTATATGTGCTGTTTGTATCTCCTCAACAACATCAAGTA
Organism: Salvia splendens; assembly: GCF_004379255.2. Classification (NCBI taxonomy): domain Eukaryota; kingdom Viridiplantae; phylum Streptophyta; class Magnoliopsida; order Lamiales; family Lamiaceae; genus Salvia; species Salvia splendens. Next base: position 315,974 of record NC_056043.1, on the reverse strand, counting down.
AGGAACCTAAAAGTGAACTTGTTACCTGTGGGCCATAGACAGATAAGAGTAATGAGACGAATTATCTTATCAATTATCTTAAAGATGATAGGCACCTGCTACTTACTTGAGTTTCTTGTACCAAATTTTTAGCACTGACATATTTGTGAGCAGTGTCAGTGTTAAACACAAACTGAAATGCTATGCAAGCATCCATATTTGGAAAATTCTGTGAAGCAGTAACAGTTTAGGCATCGAGATATTGAGTTAATAGCAACACGCGAAAGAAAACATCATATGTATATTGCAGTATCACCTTTTTGATGTTTGTCTCGTTCAGCTTAAATGAGCTTCTGACACTAGATGTAGGACCAGCAATGATTTGTATGCTGTAATATCATTGATCAAATTAAAGTGAAACGGTGAGAGGTGGCCGTGGCAGTAAAGATACTTCTACTATCACAGCATATGAAATATATACCTCTGAATGATTAAATCGAGATGATTCAGGGTAACCTTGTGCTGACCATTTAAACTGGACAGGCCTTGGACAACCCACATCTGGAGATAGAATACATTTTACTTTCCAATTTGATATGTATAGAAAGTCCCACTTTTCAATTATAAAATTAATCACAATTATGTCTCCCGACAAGTTGCCCAAACATAGTTTGACATCTACAATCAAATTTCTATCCACACATTCTAAAATAAGCACCAACTTTAGATATCAAATCAACAAACCCAAAACCAATCTTCCAAAATTGTCCAATGACCCCCCTCACAGTCGCAGGCAAGTAATATTGAATGTGCCATCTATCTCTTTTTCTATACATTTATCATAAAATATTCGGTGTGCCATTGCCAGTCTATGTTTTTGTCCCAATTTTGTATGTGCTCTTACCACTGAGTCTCCCCAGCCATAACACACTATTACCCCATTTCAATGAACAAACTAAGTAGCAACTAAGTAAGAAAAGCAATGTAACAATTGAGTTTTAAAAGTTCTGTGGCAAGGGTATACACCTGCGTATCCAGACGAATAAACCTGCGAGAAGTCTTCTTTGCCAAGTGTTCAGTGACCAAAGTAATTGTCTCACCAACTCCAGGTTCAGCTTTTAATTTGCAGCATGAATGAAACGTTCTCTTCAAGGTCAAAATCTTTCTATCTAAAGCTTCTAAGGTCTGCCTCATTGTAGTCAGTTTATCATGGCAAACCTGACAGAAAGAGAATACATCTCACTTTTCAAACATGATTTGATATATATATCAAATCTAGGGGAGCTGAGCGGAGCTTAATACAAAAATGCTCGAATCAATCTGAACGAGTAAAACAACCAAGGCAAGCTCAAGCCTATTGATACTACAAGGCTGGTAGCACCGGAAACATGATACTTGTTGCATGTATTGCAGTTGCATATTAAATCTGACTTAATACCTCATGTTCCTTTGTTAGGTTGACAGACAACAACCGGTTACCAACAGCACCAACAGTAGAAGTGCATATGCCCATGGGAAGTAATGCCATATTTGCTCTTATTGTCTTTGAATCCTCCATCCTGGAGCTCAACAAATGTAGCCTTTTCTGCAAACAGAAGGGAGTGTCTTGTTACAAATAAAGATAAAGGCACTACATATTCAAAAACAAGAACAGTACCAACAGTCTTTCTCTCTTCACATGCTTCAGCTGCAATTTTGCCTTTTCAAAGACAACTTTATGCAATAATGACTTTGTTTCAGTTATTCTGCATAAACAATCACTTGAGTAAATATGCATTTTAGCCTGCATCAAGTCATGAGTTATAAATAAAATAATCACCATGCAGATGCAAACACCCATCACATGTCAGTTGCTCATGGATGGAAAATACTTACTTCTCAAGCTGGAGATCATGAAGAACAATTTCACTCTGGAAAAAAAGGAAAAATAGATCAACTCAGATGCAGTCAGCAACTTATCACCCAAAGCAGTTAACAATGTCAAAAAAAGATGTAATTGCAGCTGAAGCTTGAAATTACATCATTTATTCGTTTCCCTTCTTGGATAAAAGCAGTAAAACTTTATAAATCCAAGGGCAACAGTACAGTTATTGTCAAGTCTGCAGACTACACACAGAAATCTTAGATTTGGACAGATCATTTTTTGTAACTACAGCTAAAGATCATTATAATCTCTTACGTATAAAATTTGTTCGAGGAGATTATTGGAAAAAACTCAAACAGTTAACTAACAGACCTGAGGTGCAACTCCATGCTGAAGCATCTCATATACTTTCAACCTCTGCTGGTGAACCAACATATCTTCCAGAACATCAATCTGAAATATGGATAACATTACATTATCAAATAGCCTGGCCCATATAATATGCTGGTGAAAGCAAACAAATAAAGTAGTAAAGAAATATTGGAAGTTCAGCTTATATATAAGAAGAAAAAAAACCACGAGATTGTCTTTATACATAGTGCAGGACACTAGAAGAGTTACTTCAGCTTTACAAATATAATCCATAAGAAGGGAGAATGTTATGAGGCATACCATATTAAAACTAAGCTTATCAGCTGATCCAGAAATCAGGATTCTCATATCCTCAGTGAATTTAGAATATGCCTGCAATTCAGATTGACAGATTCATAACCATAAACCATGTGAGACAAAAATGATGGGCTGCTGCATCAGCGAGCTCTCTAGACAGATATAACAGAAAATGGGTTGAACCTAAAAAGAACATACATCAGCTAGCTTCCGTTTTTCTTGGCCATTTTGTTTGGTTCTATTGTCAATAGAATATACAATATTCTCTGTGTGATGATTGCCACTTTTAAGAAGTTTAGGACTCCTTTCAAGCTTCGTGATTTCTGTCCTATGTTGCGGATCTCTCAGCAATAGTCCTATGTTTCTCTTGTTTGCTGAATAGCTTTTCATGCCACCACTTAGCTGAATGATTCTTGGAGAGGCTATTTTGGGGATTTGTTTATCATCAGGCTCTTTCCTTGAAGGGCTACCTGCAGGGAACTGTTTGCAAACTGCATCAGTTTTGCCATGTGCAAATTGAAGACTAAGTCACCAAACATAAACCACTGTAGCCTTTATGTGATCAGATAGGTAAATGCATAGTACATAGTACAAAATTCTACCAAAAAACTGAAGGTTTATGTTTCTGGAGAGAGGGGAAGGGGAGGGAGACAAGAAAACTAGCAGACCTTGTAATGTCGGTATCTGGGGATTTAAATCGCTAAGACTGAAACAACCACAACAAATTGACAAGATAAACTTGTGCAAGTACATGAAACAACTAGGGGAAAAGGAAAAAAAATGACCTGCAATTGTGGTTGGTCTAAATTCCTGCGGGCAAAAGGAGAAACAGACTCATGTGAAACCATTCTGGACCCTGCTTCAGATATGTAATCCTCAAAGCTGGAGGTGTCCCTGTTTGTTAGGTCACCAACTTCCAGATGCACACCTTGGAACTGGCTCTCTTTAGTTGGAGAACTGAAGAGACCAGTGGTTTGCATTATTTCCTTCCCATTATGCATATCAGTACCTCCGTTATCGGTTGCTCTTAGTTCAATCATGTTTAGGCGGTTGACTTCAACAAATGGTGATCTTAACTTTCCATTCTTTCCTCCAGACACAGTAGTGACAGTACCGATGCTGTCAGTTGCACTTGAGTTAACATGTACAGGATCTCTCCCTGGAGTGAAATCTCGGCCTTTGTCAGAGTTTTCCATTTGTTTGAAACGACTCCGCAAATCTACAGATAGACTAGATAGAAGACCCAGTGAAGCTGGCAAGTTCTCATCCAACACTCTGTCTGAAGAATGAACAAATATAGGGGTGTTTGCTTTTTCACCTTCAATAAAAGCAATTTCAGCCAACGAAGACTTCGTTTCAGACTTAAGTGAATTTTCATACTTAGAATTGGTTGTAAACAGACTATGTATGGAGTTATTTCCAGACAAAGTCTTCTTAGAAGGTGAAGCAGCAGTGGGGCCTAGATCTGATTTGCCTGTAGAATAACTTTTAGCATTCAATGCATTAGGTGATTTTCCATCCATTGTTTGGTTCAATGATTCCTCTAAAAGATTTTCACCCCTGGCATGATCCATGTAGAAATCGAAATTCCTTTCTGTACTCCGATTTACACTGGCAAGTTTTTCTTCACTGTCTGAATCTTCCATGAAACTGATTCTAGAGATGTCATAATTCTTTTCTACTGCATTAGGGGATTTCGAAAAATCTAACGACTTGATTGTGGACTTGTCGACTTTAGCACTGAAGACAGAAGAGGATGCAGACTTTTCAAGTAATTCCAGTTTGGAAATGCTTTTCTGAATGGATGTCTCAGTCTCATGATGTTCAATGCTTCCATTTCTCTGCATGGAACTTGGTGGTTTTTCTGGCAAAGGGGATGTCACTCCCCAAGGTTGAGATGGAGATGCAGTAGTCAGAAGCGTTTGTTTCAGTTTAACTGGAGAAGATGTAGATACCAGCAGTGAGGAATCAAAATCATCCTGTGCCAACCAGATCAACTACTTTTGTTACTTATCATACGGAATTTCTAATAAACCAAGCATACTTGAGAGTTTAGACTCCCATAATTAGAATGGGGGAGTGGACGGGGGACATATATACATTTAAAGCACAACAAAGTGTAACCCACTGCCCTTCTTAGTTAAATTGTCGCTAATAAAGTAATAATCAAAGTAAACTTTGTGTACATAATATTTGAATTCTGTTCAGAACAAGCAGATAGATTACGGAGTGCCTACTACTAGTATAACCTATATATTGGCTGTTTCATTCAATGAAAACAGCTTTAGATTAGTTTGTGCTCACAATTCTTTTCCTACAATGAGAAGCTTTATAACTAAAATGAAGCTCTAATTGACATGAATTTGATCAAAACAATTATGTTCTCGGTGAGATACAATGGTGAAAAATCTAAATAAGGACTCAACTATTGCCATCTATCAACTGTGTGGAGATCATTATGACAAACAAAAACACTCCTGAAATACTCTTCAAACTTATAGAATAGATAAGGCGTGAGCAAGGGCATTCATGAGAAGAATGGACTGTAGCTAGAGAAAAATCAAAGTGTATCTTGAAAAGATGCCAAAAAATGCTTAGTCGCATAGCTAGGGAGTATGCGAAACCAAATTTATAGGAATGAATTCTTACTTTACTCAATTGATACGGTGAACTAATTGGTTTACGACTTTCTGTGTGAGAAGCTGTGACACCCAACATGCTGGTTGAACTTTTAGGAGAACAACGACCATGAAAGTTTCCACGAGAACCATTTGCATCACCAAATTGAATGCGATCATCAGATTTGTCTCCCTTTGTCACCCTGTCGGAGTTAATCCTCTCACTTCCTTTCCTTACAGAGTCATAATTTCCATGACTAACAGAAGATGAAACTTGTCCACTGTTCTTCTTTGGTGAAGTAATATCATCAGGTGCAATAACATGAAGCAAGTTCTTCCGGTTCTCTGCTAGGATTGCATCCAATTCTGGGGACAGTTTCTCATAGTCATACTTATTAGTGTTCCCCCAAACGAGACTCATATCATTGGAGCTTTGATTCTCACTTGCTTCTGTAGCAGACACAAAAGATCTCGGAACATGAGGTTTACCTAAAGTGAAAACCAAGGAGGTCTCTTTATGTGAATTAGTGGGTGTTTTCTCTTCAAAGAAGAGTTGACCCCCTATTGGTGTCTTTAAGTCTATTCCACACTCTGATCCAGCAATACTGTGGAAATGCATGGAAAAAGCTGTTGAGTCCATTGTCAAGTCATGATTATCATCAGAAGCAACAGAATCTGACAAGCGGCCAGGCCTTATGAAATTAGCTGATACAGGGCCAAAAAAATTATCTTCTGCTTTAAAAAGGGCAGAGAATTATGCGTTAGTAATTTGATATTTCTGGAGAACAAAATTAGCAAGAATGAAGGAAATAGAAGCATCAAGACTCCAGTAATGAAAACAAGACAGGAAAGTGTCTGATGTAACCGCACAATAACAACTGCTCAAAATATTTACAGTAATTAAGCATTTTAGGCGTAGAAATGAATGCATCGGCATACTTGAGCAGGAGTCCTGTATATGTAGTAGACAAAATTATACTAAAATCATAACAATATTAAGGTTCCTTTATAGTTAATGCGAGACTTTTCTCTCTAACCAATACCTTCAGTGTTAATGATAGTGCATTAAAGATAGATATGAAATGTTTCACTCCCTGTTCAGCATAATATATACTGAGTTGTCCAGGTTTCAGGTTGAAACAATTAAACTGAGTACCAGAAGCCACCAACTGCATGCAGTTTCAAAATCGTGTGTATATATGAGAACAAATTGTGCATCACCCCTAGATGAAGCAGTACTTTACAAATTAAGTGGTATCGACTGGGAATATGAATATCATGAATGTAAGTGAATCTTTTTGCTTCCAATTTTAACGAGGGTGACAGAATCCAGGACTGAATCACCAATTTTCAGTATCACCGAAAATTTCAGTAATCACTACTAGGGGCATCACCCTTAGATCCTGTCTCTGCCAATCACTCAATCTATGAAGAAACTCAAAGTGGACATAATAATATTTTGATGGAATGGGAATATTAAATTTTGCAAGTGAAACACTAACATGCTTCTAAAAATTTAATGAAGGGAGACTATAGATCACTCAATTAGCTGCCAGCTGATCAAATTTTAAACAGTAAGACAGCTCCCCAATTTATATCGTGCTTAAATTTGACACTATATCGAATGCCGAGCTGAATACTAACTGAGTCGTAAATCTCCAACAATAAACCAGAAAGAAGAACACAGAAAACAGTCATAAAACGAAACTTGCCATCATTTGACGAGGCAGAACCCATTGTGCTCCCTCCGGAGGAAGGCGATCCAATCGGGCGCAGAAACGACCTCTGCATTTCCATTATCTCGTCCTCAAGGTTATCACCTACATCATCCTCACCACCAAACTCCTTACTCCGCTGCAACAGCCCGCCAAACCCAAATTCGGCTGGCGAATCGTCCGCCATTTTCGCATTCTCCGACGGAGATGCCTCATTGAGTTCCTCATCGCGGTCGAAGAAGTGAACAGATGTCAACTCAGCAAAGCTCACCCTGCGAGCCCGCTTTTTGTTCAGAGCCACAGTGTCGGAATTTTCAGCGGCCATATCGCGGCGGTCTCCGTCGGTGTTGGGTTCCTCCTTAGAATCCATGATAAACCCTCCGAATTTTTTGGATATTTTGTGGAATTTGACACCAATTACAACTAGGGCTTTTGCATTTTCCAATCAATTTCGGAGGGAAAAGTATAATACTACTCCATTTGAATGCTGAAAGGATAGTTACTTTTGAAAATTGCACTTATGACCCCTGAAGTTTGTAAGAATATGAGAAACGCCTGGGCTATTTATGATTATTAATTAATTGCCAGTGATTAAGGAGGCAATTAGTTGTTAATGCTTTGAAAATTGATCCATTGTAAACGCCAGGCGAGATTATTTAAAACAAACCACGATCTAGCTATACCATTTCCTTCAATTTTTTTTTTTGTTTTTTTTTTTTTTACCATTTCCTTCAATTTAAAAGTGTCTCGTTTCATGATACATTTTTTTTTGTGTGAATGAAAAACGACACAACGATCATTATTATATCATCTGGTAGTATAGTCAAGAGATATCCCGTGGTATGTTAACATCTTTCATGTTAAATCTTATGCTGTCCCCACCGAACTGCACAATTTTCTGTACAAACTTGGTTCAGTGGCTGGGACGCCCCAACGCATACTAAAAAAGTAAAAAACAAAAAGAAGAGGCAAGAGGCATTGCAGTAGAGTTCGTGGGTGAACAACAAGACTATGATTTGACATCACACCGTTTTTTAGACTCAAAACAAGAACATAGAACTAGAAGATGGAGGCTCCCCCCCATAGGCTACACTACGATATCATCCCAGACAGAAACGAAGAGCTAAACGAGAACATCATCCGTACAGTGCACGCCAAGCCTCTTTGCCGTCCCTGGAAGCCTTGGTTGGACTTTGGACCATCTTTTCGTTGGAGAATGTAAGAGAGGAAACACTGGCCAAGTGTTCTCCAATCTGGCAGGTCACCTGTCAAAAGTGTCAAAAACCGTCATTAGAATCAAAACTAATAACAGCTGATGAGTACGTGAGGCTAGTTCAATAAAAGAAGATACGGGCCATGGTTTGGTCGATAAAGGTGGTGAAATATAACAGAGCCAAAGATGTTGAGCGCTTTCTAGTTTTATTTAGATATGTTTAGTATAAAGTACTCCTAAAACACATCCCTTTTCTGCAGGCAAATGGACTATGCTGTTATACAAAAATAGGTATGCCCTCCCGTGTATGCTCGATGACACAAGAATTCCAAGCATTCAGGCGCAAAATCAAAAGTTACTACTATAAAACTTGCATATAAACCTCCAAAAAAACTCAGCTAGACATAGAAATATCATAGTACCTCAAGGTCCTCGTTGGAGTTTTTACTTGATGTTACGCCAATCATCACAACAGTTGGGAGCTTCATGACATTTACCAAATGAAGCAACAAGGCAAATTCCTCATGTAAAATCTGAGAAAACAGTGGCGACTGTTGCAATCTGGAACTCAATAACTCAGATACATCTGTTGTCGGGCCCAATTTCATGCCATACAGTGAAACCTTTTCGCTTTTCCCAGAATATCTATTTTTTAGTTTGAGCTTAGTTTCTGGCACAACGAAAGGGACTATGAGTGTTGGCAGGGTATATTGTTCTTCTCCAGCTAATTTCAACAAAACTTCATTCAGAGCACAAGCTAAGACTGGAGGCTCATAATTCTCCAACATCAAAATAGACACCTATGGGTTTGGAGAGAGTTAGGCAAAACTCGAGAATCATTATGCAAGAGATAATTGTGATTCTGCATTTATGGTGTTACGTAACGATAGATTATCAAAACAAACAGCCGCTTGCAACAAAACTGATCTATAAGAGTAGTAGAGCATCAATTATCAAATCATTAGACATGAAAATGTTATAAACACACCGAGCTCAAATATAACAGCTATTATTCTTGAATACATATTCCAATTACCCAATCAACTAAACTGTATGTATCTTCAGACATTCAATTTCATGAATACAGCGAAAAATTCAATCTCGCGAAAAATTCAATCTCAGATCAATTTCTAAGCAGTTTTTCCAGCTCGATTAAAGGAAAGGGGGAAGCACGTATGTGAATGGCAATTACCTCATAATGGCCACCTGAACCGACGAAATGAATTGCTTCGCCAGATGCCATCAGATCTTTGATTCCGTAGCATTCTAACGAAAATCGGAAAGATTCCTTTCTGTCGAAATCGAAAAATCGCAACATTTTATCAAAATTTATTTTAAATATTAGGGGGAAAATGTCGAGTAAGGAAATGTCAATGCTACTCACATAGTCTGAAGCTTCGCGCTGGGATTCGGGTGAAGACTGCCGGCAATGGCCGCCGCGACGCCGACGTTACCGCCGTCGAGTAAGAGTATCACTTTCTCGGCAACCTTCATTTTCTACAAATTAATTTATTTATTTCTTTTTCTAGCTTTTATTCATAATTTTATTTTGAATCTTGTCAGAAAAGAAAAGATGAAACTGGGCTTCGGAATCAAGCCCAATAATCTGGGCCTAGTTAGGCCTTTTTTATTATTTTTACAATAATTGTTTATATTGTTATTTATACTTTATTACTACTAGCATTTGTAAAAGATTAATGAACTTTGTTCCCATTGATATTGTAGCAAATCAATTAGCAAATAAACATATCCATATTTTCGATGAATATGAAAATGACGTGGCTTAATATTTTTGATAGTGGCATAATCCTATTTGTTTTTGCCAAAAAAATCACTTGCAAAATCATGTCCATACGGAGTATGATAATTTTGTTTCGTTCAAAATAATAGTATAGTATTGTTATTCTTTATAACATTATTTCAAAATCGATATGCATAAATACGAGGTAATTCATTAATTAATAGTAGTATGTGAGGATTGCGAGTGGATTTTGTTTAAAATAATTATTTTTTTAATAGGGAATCAAGTTGTTAAATGTGATAATATACAGTAAAATAATTCCACTCAAGTATACCCCTTCGTTTATGTGCATTAAATATGATAGTTGTTTTATGACTAATACCATGACTTTGTTTTATTTATTTGAATTTAATTTCGAATGTCCCACCAAAGAAAAAAGTAGTTGGATAACTAATTCTGATATCATAATCAATTGATTAAAGATTTTGTCCTACCATACAAGAAATGAGTTTATGATGAAGTCAAATTAGTTTGTCACACCTCGCACTCTATATGTTTATTGTCTTTCATTTTCATTGCTAAAATTCTACCATAATATTATATTTTAACAAATTAAACTGATTAAAATCCCACGCCAAATTTTTAACCGCGCTTAAACCTCCACGATCAAATTGTTCCAATGAAATATATTTAATTTTTTACTTTTCAATCTTAAACCCCATAGTACGTAGAAAATTTGATCCTTCTATTTACCTTTTTAGTGTTATGTTTTAATAAGCCGATTGTATTTCAATTTATGATATTTGCGAAAAAAAGAAATAAATAATCAACCACAATACGCAATAAAATATACTAGTATAATTAAATTTTTTGATGTTGATGAGAGCAATTAATGGCACATTAACTACATTAATATTTATGATGATGATGATGATGATGATCAATGGTCAACATCAACTTTGATATCTATTTATGCATTCCAATAGCACATATCAACCTATGTATGGAACTTTGAGAAAGTATATTAATACTAACAATATGCAAATGCAACTATGGATGTATTTTGAGTAATTTGATACGTTGAAAGCATGATATTCAGTTAGGAAATTATTAGATCCACCAAATTAGACCATCCCAAAATAAAAATATTTAACTTTTTAACAATGTATTTTCGGATTGTGAAATAAAATAAAGGAAAACAAAACTACGATTCACAACATATGGCGAAATAACGTGGGGACTATTAAACCATTTTAATTTATTGAAGAGTCAACTGTTGATGGCTGATTAACATAGTAAAAAATTGACCATTTTGTTCCTTTTTTGAAAATTTGACATGTTCAGTGGTTTAGACTCAAAATTAATTATACCACATGGAGGGTAAATTGTTTGTGTTACATTTATATTAGATTTATTTGGATTTCAATATTAACATTAAATACTATGGCAATTGCATATATTGATTTGGCCATCAAGTACTAGATAAATTCCGAGCCTATACAACCACAATGACCCTCAAAATTGATAATGGACGATCACACTATGAGCGATCCAATTTTTACTAGTTTGTTGGTAGAATTTGAACTTAAAATCGTTAGATCAAAATTAAAATACTACTATGACAATATATGTGACTTTTCTTGTTTGCTAATCGGGTAGTGGAGCTTTTATTATAGTTTAATCAATACTTCGTTGGCACATTAATGTTGTATTTTATTAACACGAGCACATAATTATAACTAGCCTTGATTGTAATTTAACATGAGTCAGTTGAACCATCAAAATATATAATCCATATTCGTGAAAATCTAGAAAAAATGTCTTGTATTTATTTTTTAATACAATTTGATATTTTCCTTAATAAACATTGAAAATGAAAGAGTTGTGCCGGTGACTCATTCACCAATACCTCTGAAAAAAAAAGTGTACATTTTGTAATTACAATAAATTAATTTGAAAATGTCAAAATAAGACATTTTTTCAAAAATAAAATAGTGATGCCACTTTTATTTGAAAGCATATATTAACTCCATGTAAACATATATCTTTAGCATCACCTACTATAATTTTCGAGTATATATTTCCATGTTTCGGTTTGAATTCTTCATTATTTTTTAAAAGGCTCACGGTCCATATTCATATGCGCACATATTAATTTCATTTTAAATTGAAAAAATATCGAATGTAGAAATAATAATTATTCGAAATAAATGTCATATTTCAAAATTTATAAATATAAATGACGTCAAACTTCCAATATTATCCTCATTCGACTTAGGAGTATTTTTTACACACAGTGTTTGTTTGACTATGAAAGTAGTACTACTCCTACTTAATGTGAATTTAAATAATCAATTCAACACACTCCTTTTTTCAATTAAATTTGATGCAAAGTCCAATATATAGAAAAACAATAAAATAATAATATAACAAAATCGAAAAACCAAAAGCCATTCTTGAAAAAACGGTTTCTTCTTCTGAAAATCCCCACTCCCACCATTAAAAATTGCTAATTCTTACAGCATTCTTATTTGAAACCGCGTAAAAGGTGGCATTGGGCAGCTCCAATAAGTTCAATATTCAAAGTCTCCCCCTTTGAAACATCCATCAAATTTTTTCTTCTCCATTTTGCCCCCTTTCTACATCTCCCCATCTTCGCTGCATTTTTCCCATTTTCAATTCTCTCACGCCTTTTCTCCAAGAGGGAAGTCAAAAAAGCTTCAATCTTGGCTTTCAAATCACACCAAGAAGGGTTATCGAGCTGGGTTTTAGATTCCTCTTTAAAAATTAAATCTTTGTGGGAATTCTCTCCCATGGTTTCCAAGTGTTTTCAAGGTGTGTTGTGCTTGTTTTTATTCTTCCATAGCTTCTTACTAGCTAATGGCGATGGAAATTCCAACTCATCCACTTTCACAGCCATGGAAATCCCCACCTACACCGCCGCCGCCGCCGATTGCTCCTTCTCCGACCAAAAATCAGACAAAATATTGCTCGAAAACGACGTCAAAATCGGCGACTTCAATGTTAAACCAACCGTTATGCTAAACATGAAGCACCGCCGCGCCGGAGCTAAGCCGGTGGACTGCGTCGTGGAGTCGACGGCGAAGGATTTCACCCGAATTCAGACGTTCCAGGCGAGAATAATCGAAAAGAAGAGCCAAAACACCGCTTCAAGACTCAAGATAGACGGCTCCAGCTCTGCTCCGCCGGAGATTGTTGCCGGCGGAGGCGCTGCCGGAGGCCAGCTGGTGGCGACGCTGGAATCCGGGGTGAGCCTCGGGTCCGGCGAGTATTTCATGGATGTGTTCATTGGTACACCTCCTAAACACTTCTATTTGATTCTTGACACTGGCTCTGATCTCAACTGGATCCAATGTGTTCCTTGCTATGATTGTTTTGAGCAAAAGGGCCCTTATTATGATCCAAAGGAGTCGAATTCTTATCGAAATATAAGTTGTGATGATCCCCTTTGCCATTTGGTGTCCTCCCCTGAACCCCCTCAGGGGTGCAGGGGCGGGAGCCAGAGCTGCCCGTACTACTATTGGTACGGTGACAGCTCCAACACGACGGGGGACTTTGCGTTGGAGACGTTCACGGTGAACATGACTTCGTTCGACGGGACTTTGGAGTTCAGGAAGGTGGAGAATGTGATGTTCGGGTGCGGCCACTGGAATAGGGGCTTGTTCCATGGCGCGGCCGGCTTGCTAGGGTTAGGGAGGGGGCCTTTGTCGTTCGCGTCCCAGCTTCAGTCGTTGTATGGACACTCATTCTCGTATTGTTTGGTTGATCGGAATAGCAATGCTAGTGTTAGTAGCAAGCTCATCTTCGGGGAGGACGAGAAGCTGCTTAGGCGTCCGGAGCTGAACTTTACCACCTTGATCGGTGGGATGGAGAATCTGGTGGATACGTTCTATTATGTGGGGATTAGGTCGATTGTGGTTGGAGGGGAGGTGTTGGGGATCCCGAAGGAGACGTGGAGCCTCTTCCCGGAGGGGAATGGTGGCACCATCATAGACTCGGGGACTACTCTCAGCTACTTTGCTGAGCCGGCCTATAAGATGATCCGGGACGCGATCATGGAGAGGATGAAAGGGTATCCAGTTGTGGAGGACTTCCCCATTCTTGATCCATGTTACAATGTGTCTGGTGTCGAAGAATCCTACTTGCCTTCTTTCGGGATTGTGTTCGGGGATGGGGCCGTGTGGAACTTTCCGAGTGAGAACTACTTCATTAGGCTCGACCCTAGTGATGTCGTGTGCCTCGCCATCCTCGGGACCCCCAGGACGGGTTTATCGATAATCGGGAACTACCAACAACAAAACTTCCATATCTTGTATGATACTAAGCAATCTAGGCTTGGGTTTGCTCCAACTAAGTGTGCTGAGATGTAGGAGAGTGTGTTGTTTTGTATAGTTTTAGGTTGTTTTTGGTGGGACAATGTAAACATGATGAGATGGAGGGATACATATGCCTATAGGTGTCATGATGCAAGAATTTGTCATGATGTTTTAGGCTTTTCATATCATTCATATATAATTATTAATACTATATTATTTCAAATTTTGTCTAATGTTTGGATGATAAGACTTAGTCTCATGTAGTTTTGACTGACACAAGCAGAGTTGTCTCGCGTTGAAATTCATTCGGGTTTAAAAATCATGCCATGAGATTATATGAATAAACGTGTTGTACTTTTTCACTATGCCCTTCCTAATTATTTGTGACTTTGGCACATTCTTATCCAAATTGTAGTTTTTTGTGTGTGGGAGATTGATGTTGACATTTGAAGAAGTTGGAATTTCCATTTTGATGCCTAACATGTGTATATTTTATCTACTACTACTATCATTCATATATCAACACGCATAATACAAGGAGGGATTTCTTAGTGCATGATCTTATACTAATATTCCCAAGAAAAAAATATGCTCCGTAAAAAGAAAAATGTAACGTCCACGCAAGTGCCACTAATTGTTATGATTAATAGTTGGTAAATTAACTATAGTTTTCATCGTATTACCAAAATGGCACGATTTTAAATTTTCAAAGTAACTTAATTTATAAACTAGGAGTACAAAGTAACATAGTAATTTGAAAGCACCAACAAGAATAGATGCACTCATTAATAATATCGAGACTAGTGATTTACTTGTGTTTTGCAAGTTACTGTGAATTGTGAATTGTACGAAGTATTATAAATTCGGACATAAATAAATTGTCAATGCGAATTCAAAAATATTTAAAAATTTATGGAGTTGTACTAGTTATTTTTATAAATACTAGCTAGTATAACTAAAATACTTATAAAATTGTCAAAAAATGGGATGGGCTGTTGGTGGTGATGGATCATTCAATAAGAGGCCCATTTCATTTTAGGTGTAGGGTTTTAGAGGATCTTAAGATTTTAGGTGAGGGAGTTTGATTTTAGCTAAGCAATTAGGGTTTCAGAAGAGAATTTGTGGATTTTGGTGGGAGAAAAATGTTGAGGAGAAACGTGAGGTTAAGGAGAGAGTATCTGTACCGTAAGAGCTTGGAAGGGAAGGAGCGATTGCTCTATGAGAAGAAGCGCAAAATTCGCGAAGCTTTAGAAGGTTACTACTCACTACTTCTCATTTTCAGCTCAATTCCAATAATTAACAAAATAATCATTTCTGTGTAAATTAGAGGGAAAACCGATTCCTACTGAGCTCAGGAACGAGGAGGCCGCCCTCCGACAACAAATCGACCTCGAAGATGAACAAACTGCTGGTATATTTTTTTGTAATTCCGTTGCGAATAGTTTTATGTTGTTTCTATAGCTTGAAAATCGGGAGCTTTTGAAAAGCCTTGTGTTTATTTCTCAGTTTTGGCTTGTGAATAGGTATAGGCATATAAGAGAGGCAGATTATGGGTTTGAATTTGAAGCTAAGTTACTTTTTTTTTTCTTGAATACAGTTCCCCGATCAAGCATTGATGATGAATATGCAAATGCAACTGTCAGTGATCCTAAAATTTTGCTTATCACTTCACGTGATCCGAGTGCTCCCCTTGCGCAGTTTGTAAAGGTTGTGCCGAGTTTAATTTACAGTATGGCGGGGGTTGGTACACTGTGCTTATCAATGTTATGTTGTTTCTGTAGGAATTGAAGTTTGTTTTTCCAAATGCACAGCGAATGAATCGTGGTGGTCAGGTTAGTCCGTTGTTGATTGCTTATGTTTTAAATGATGTTGTGCCATTGATATTCTTAGTAGTTTCTTAGCTGTAGGCTATAGGGCCGCAGACAGTTAAGCTATGTGGGTTCGGTCACATTATGTTGTTGGGTGAAAGATAAAGCCAGTCTATAGTTCATGCACATATGCTAATTTCATGTGCCCATTATATCTTAGGTTATCTCGGAAATCATTGAAACATGCCGGTCACATGATTTTACCGATGTGATATCAGTACATGAAACCCGCGGTGTGCCAGATGGCATAGTCATAAGCCATCTACCTTTTGGCCCCACTGCATACTTCCGATTACACAATGTGGTGAGTAAGCACACAGTTTTGTCATATGTCATAAGCACACTTTATTTTTTTGTTTCAACATATTTCTGACGAAAGAGTCTCATGTAGGTTACGAGACATGATATCAAGGACAAGAAAGCTATCGGAACTATGTCTGAGGCCTACCCACATTTGATAATTAATAACTTTAACTCTAAGGTCAGTCATACTTCTTAAAAACTGAGTCATGAATCTTGATTTGGTGAAATTTTTTGATATATATGTTCTAACAGTATTTGCGCAAGAATAGCTGCTTAACTGGGTGTGTCTTGTTTTTTCTATTCTATATCCATTAGTCTTGTCTGAGTCTGATTCGAAATCTTACAATGGTACAACCAATCAAAATTGTAAACAGTCTTCTTGTGTGTGTGCAGCCTGTAAGGGATTAGTCTTGGTCAAGATGAATCTTACAAACAATATAGAATTCCTGTTACAACACTTCACAAACTTTGCTTGTATCTTCTTCTTGAGCAAGCTATATTTTATCGAAGCTTGGAATTTACCTTTATGGCTACTGCAGAAAATATAACCTGTTCCTTCAAATTTTTGGATAAGACTAGAGAATCTTATGCAGCTCACTGTAAGGTTATGGAAAATTGTTACTGAACACAGTTGATTGGGTGGTTCTTGGTTCTTTAATTTTCCTGTTTGGGGATGATATACATTTGGACAGATGCTTGATGGTGTTGAAATCTTACTTGGATAGATAATTCTCTTTGATTTATTACACTTTTGCATCTTGGTCTATGGAAGGCAGACAGTTTGCCTGGTATAACAGTGCTGATAATCTTGGATTTGTTAAAAATTTCAGCTTGGTGAGAGGACTGCGAACATTTTAAAGCATCTTTTTCCAGTCCCCAAACCAGACTCGAAACGCGTCATGACTTTTGCTCGTGAGCCTCAGTCCGATTGGATTTCATTCAGGTTGCTGCTCTTTATATTGTCTGAACTTGTGCCCTAATTTCTCGTGGTGTGAACTTGTGGCATGTTATATTAAACTATGCAGATAATGTAGAAATGCATTTTACTAATGGAACCATTGGAAGAAATTTTCAAGTTATGTTTGTTTTTGCATCTTGTGCCTGTTATCGCATTCTGTTGTGGTTGTAACTCACACTCTGTAATGCAGGCATCATGTCTATGAGAAACGCGGAGGTCCAAAATCAGTTGATCTGAAAGAAGTTGGTCCTCGTTTTGAAATGTTTCTCTTCAAGGTACCACCATATTAACCTTAAAATGCATGTTTCAATGATTCTTCATCAATCAAATGTTCATGGATGATCGTTCGTGTTTCAGATAAAACTGGGAACGATGGATCAAGAAGAAGCTCCGATAGAATGGGTCCACCGGCCTTACATGAACACTTCCAAAAAACGCAAGTTTCTTGGCGATTGATCAGAGGTTTAGGGACAATTAAGCTTTACTGCATTTGTTTGTTTGTCTAAATGGATGGTTACTGTAGAGCAAACATTCATCACTGGCAAGTTTTTCTTCATATATTGAATTTTGTTACAAGTGTGACAAGTACTATTGGTAACTTAGTTTTTTACCACAATTTGGTCATAGGGATTTATAACTATTGCCACAATCCTATATATCCAATTTCATCGGAAAAAATAGTAGTGTGTGAAAATGTGTAGTCTCCTATTTCAAGAATCTCATCCATCTCCATGCATGGCTCCTCATACCAACCTCCAATTTCATTGCAAGGTATTGAGGTCTCTTCCATTACATGAAACCAGTTGAAATCTGCGATGTTGTCGTTATTGTTGAGGCACCAGTAGCTCTCAATGCCCGAGTTGAGATTTGAGTCTGTGACCTCTGCAGTTTGCTTTGGAACTGCACCATCATGGTCACGGCCTGCCTCTTCCTCCCCCGTTGGCTCATCATGAAGCAGCTTCCATAGCACGTTCACATCGAACTCTGCCACTTCTATCTCTTCAAACTCATCTTTGGATGTGACTGGTGATAGAGGTGAAGGTGAAGGTGAAGGTGAAGGTGAAGGTGAAGGTGAAGGTGAAGGTGAAGGTGAAGGTGAAGGTAAAGGATCCATCTTTTTTGATATAACAAGATTTTCTTGTAAAGGGATTGTGCTTGGGAGAGAGAATTGAAGTGTAAGAGCAAAAGAATGCTTTATATATAGAGAGAAAGGCAATGTGTTGATGGATAAGATATGATACTACTATCGTTTATCAAATTATATGAACTTTTTATATGATTGATAGCGGCGTTTACCTATTTTCTTAAATCTTTATATTTTTGTTTTCTTCGAAATTGCATTTCTATAATTAAAAAACATACCTATGCAAAACGTATTAGTAGTAATATATAAAAATTAGGTAAAATAAATGGTGATTGTATCCATGTCCACCTTTTCAAAGGAGTACAATAATTTAAAATTATTTGGAGTTTTATCTAAATATCAATTTCTTATCAATGCTAAATCATAGGTGTAACAACTATACTATTGATGTGTGTTTCCACGACGAGGAGAAACCGACAACAGTTATCCATGGGTATGTATGAAATTAGTTTCTTATAAGTAGTACTATCGAATGGTTTGATTCAAATATATCAGTGTAATATGATGATCGCTTTCATTAAATCCACATTAATTCTACTTATTGTTTTATGCATTTTGTAATTCTAATATCTAAAAAATTACTATTCCTTTTATTATTCTACAAATTACTTCAAAATTATTAGGTGTTTTTAATTTCATTAAAAATCAAATTCCATGTGTATGAGGCAAAAAGAGTACACAAGTAGGCTATGGTCCTATCTTTGTAGATAAACAATTGAAAGCGAATTGTTTGGTGAATATTTTGGCGCAATAACTGAGACAACTGAACTGCCATCATATTCAATTATTTAGTTGAACCCTAAACCCATATGTAGATTCTAGGGATGTGTGCATTGTATAGAAACATTTTATATAAGTTTAAATATGGGCGGCACAAATTCGAAATCTCACGATTGAGAAAGCGCCACGTGTCATTTGTTGTTTGGTTTTCACAAATTTAAAATACTTCAAAATATTAAATTTTCCATAATCTTTTTGAATAAATAATTTAATATACCATATATATTAAATTAAAGGTAATTTTATAAAAGTTCTAACAAAATCTTAATTGTATATGTTTAGACAAAATCTTAATCTTTAACGAAAATATATAACTGCAAAAAAAAAATACAAATATTTGTGTCAGTGTACAAATCAACGTGGATCAGTTACATGTGAGCATGAATCAGTGTACACATCAATATGATACCGTACATAGATTCAAATATGGATCATTGTGAGAATGAATTAATTTACAAATTATCATGGATTATTACACAAAGCAACATGAATCAGTGTATATATCAACATGAATCAATGAACACACATTAGTATGATATTAGAGCTTGTGTCGAGGTAACCCATATGTATTAACTTATCCAAGTATTATTGTAGTACTAGTATTTTTTATTTTTTATGTTTTCTTAGATAATTATACCGAAATGATGGAATATATTATTGATTGATACCTAAAGTTTGGTTAGTTTCAAACTGGACAAGCCTAAATAGTGGCTAATGTCCATAAAAAAATATACTACTACTATGATTTTCGAAATTGAAGAACTAGTCGAGACAATGCATATGATACCACATGGCATGAAATAAATAATATGCCTTCAAATTTCAATTGTCTTTTTATATAAATAGGATGAATAATTGAACACGTAAGACGTAGGAAATACTATAAATTTGCATATAGCTGAAACTATATATAGAAGGTTCACGACATAAATATTATTTATAAAGTTATAAACCCACATATGTCACTATATAACTCTTAATTAACTTGTGTGCATGAAATAGAAGTCAATGTAAAAATAATATTTCTGAAAATATAGTAGTCTCGTTTTCAACAATATGTACAAATTTAAAATTTCGAAATCGCACAAACAAATCCTCACTCAAAAATTAAATAAATGTACAAATCTAAAAGCACGTGGTGCAACTGTTTTAGGATTGGATATTAGTCGGTTGATGTCTATTGCGTATTAAATCATATAAATTGGTAGGTTTGTGTCCAATCTCTAATTCCAGCACATGTTTTAATCTATTTATAATCTCGAATTTATTTAATCATTATTTATTAATACATCATATTTATACTCAATTAGAAGATGTTAAATGATTTCAGTCACCTTTAAGGTTGAATATATATCACTCAAACAGCCCAAATTAACCAAAAGGCTTTAGTTTATCTTCTATTTAAAAACAAGAAAATAAACATTTGATTTGAATGGATAATTCTAAATATTTACCCTAGTCCAATAAATAAGTAGATGAGGCCCGACAAAAGGAATATAGATTTAAACTAATTTAAAATAAATAATTAAAGCATAAAAATACATAAAAAATTAAATTTAGCCAATATTGCATAATCTTTACAATTTTAAAGTAAAAACTTTCTCATTAATCAATGGTCCATACTGTCTGACTTACTTTCCTACACAAAGAAAAGTATATATACACCTAAATTAGGCTCAAATATGTGTTAGTAGAAAGGAAATATCTTTTGCATTTCAAAAACAAAAAAAAATACCTAAATTTGCCTCAATATTGCATGATGCATGTTGGATCTACCCAACATTTATTCAAACCTGACTTAATTATTAGTGAAACTTTTTATCAGATTTTAGGTAAAAAGTGTTAGTCCCAACTCCATTAAGATGCAAAATATCATGCAAAAACTTTAGTTTTAATTTTATTTTTGAAACAATGCAAAAGCTTTAGTTGCTTTCGTTGTTCATATCTACATTATTTTAAAAATAAAATAAAATAAAATATGCTAATACACTAAGAATGTGGTTTGAACTTTGAATATCAAATTAGACTGAACGAAGACAAAAAAAAATTAAAATAAATAGGTAATCATCATTAAAGAAGGAAAATCACAAGATCAACTTATTGTTAAATATTAAGTAATTTATAACATGAATTTAACATAATCCAAAATCTTTCATTCCGTGATTGATTGAAGTGCGGGCTCCCATGCAAATCGAATTCGGGCCCTCTCCTTTCTCCCAAATTTCAATTTCGAACCATTTGAACATTTATTTCCAATCTTTTTACCATAGGGATTAGAGGTTCACCACTAGAATCTTGCTTATCAATCGAACCAATTCCCGTAAACCTAATGTGCAAGTTTCGGGCTTTGATTTTTATCCCGGGCTTCACTAGAATCCCACTGAAGGATGATAGGCTGCCATGAGAAGCATTGTCTATCGATGAAAAACTTGGGCTCCTCATGTCGGGCTTTATGGTTCGACGCATGAGCTTATGCACTGTCCTGCGAGACACAACGTAGTATTTCTAGCCTCCGGAAGATTTCCAGCCGAGCCAGGACAAAAGAGGGATTCTTTTGTATGATAGTAGCTGCGGTAGTGGCATGTAGTAGCGCTCCACGTGCCCTCCGGCATGGACAATCTTGACGGCCCGAGATTGCCTCGGTCCTGGGGCAAGGGTTGTGGCATGCCTTTCTTGAATGGAGAAGGTGGAATTATTAGGCTTCAACAAGCCAAAGATGTTGAGCATTTTTCTTCTTTAGTTGCCTTAAGATATGTTGAGCTATTAAAACTAGTAGATGGAAAAGGTTTATTGAGATTTAAGGGATGGGATTTAGTTAGGAGAATCGATAATTACAAGAAATTAGTTAGATTAATTGGTTTGATAGTTGTAATATGTGTTACCATAGGCCATCTAATTGCAATTAGTCAAACACCTAAGTGTTACTTAAAAGGCATAGAAAAGCACAGCAAAAATGAAAGGCATAATATTCTGCAGAAGAAAATTCTTCTAAAAAACGAGAAAAAAGGGTTGAAATTTGATTATTTAGTCTAAATCAGCAGCATAAAATTCCCCATATGAATATAATAAGCCCAGTTACAACAGTTGGGAAAAAGTACATCTTCCATGCTACCAAAAAAATTCTCACTTTACAGGAAAGAGGCAGGCGGGGGGGAGATGACGAAGCACTGAGGGCGAAACAATTAGGGGGAGAGAACGAACACCTAGGAACCTCACATGAGAAGCCGCCGCCTCTAACAACTCTTAACTTTCAACCAAAAACCAAAAGAATATAAAACCTCTACTAACAAGGAAGCTAAAACCTAAAAAAGGTCTGTGGAGGATTTCAGAGTCAAAAACCATCTAAGAGGAGGAGCAACAAAGAGACAGTTGGCGCGTTTTCTGGCCTCAATTAACTTAAAAAAGAGAAGTTACCAGTCATAGGAAGACCACAAAAATATATCAGCCAATTTCATTGGCCCCCCTTCTATTAATTTACACTCAGTTTTCTGGCATTCTGTGTGTTTCTAACTTACCATTCAATCAGAGCAAGGTTGGAAATTTCATTGAGAGAAGTAATGAATGGGAGTTTGAATTGTCACCTCCTCAAGGAACACTGTATCCTCTCTTAGTAGTTGCTCGGCCAGTTAAGTTGTGCGTGCTGCGGCTGCTGCTGGTAAACATTGCCCGTTGGTCCCACCATGTCTGCAGGATTTGTAATGCCTTGAGACTGTTGCAATAGAGGGTGGACATTTTGTGGTGCTACTGCCTGTCCGGGGTGGAATATGCCAGTGAAGGTTCCATGGCCCATCTGGGTTGGGGTGAAAGCCAGCTGACCCTGGGGAAGATTGTAGTAAGAACCTGCATGCAAGGTAGGAATATCCCGACCTGGGGTGGCAAACCATACACCGGAACCTTCATTCTGCAACAAAAGTAAGCAAATGGCATTGGCGAAAGGTATTATCTCAAAATTACGAACATTGGGCAACTCCTTATATTGCTAATGTAAAAATTTATGAGAAACAATACCTGCTGGCCACTACTATAGACATTATTCTCCTTTACGTGTGGTACACCAATATCCTCATTTGATGTTGAAGTAACAGGAGCTGGCGCTGAGCCAGAAGAGTAGTTGGCCGGAGAAAGACCATACGGCCCATAGTTGCCAGGTACTCCAGTGGGAGCAGAGCTTCCTATATTTGGTCCTTGCTTATATTGTGAAACTGAATATTTAGCAGCTGTCCCAGGTGCAGTTGGATACAGACTGCCAGCCTGGGGTTGCTGAGGAAAGGCACCGTTGCTTAAGAAAGGATGAATTGCGGGTGGCGGCGAGACATAGAATGGGGGGAAATAAGAACCATATGGAATGTAGTTAGGAGCATAATGAGGTAGATGAACCCCGGGTGGTTGCCTGAACACAGGATGAGGCTGCGGTGATGCCGGTATAGAGCTCTGCATTACCCCAGCAGCTTGAGTCGCAAGCGGTGTTGGAGATGCCGTAGACAGAACCAAAGGAACACCACCCTGCAACTACATTACATCAATAGCTTGTAGGACTATTCTAAATGAGAAAGTGAAACGAACAACGTAAAAAAATCAAATTCAATTTGACCAGTGAATTTTCAGACTAACTAAAACAGGTTTGTAAGCCATAAACATCCTCCGACATAAAAACAACTTTGTTAGTAAGAAACAATTTATGCACAGGTATGTCTTGTAAGGATATTTTAGAGATTTGGGGCCCAAACCTCTTCAGGATTCTGAGAAGTCTGCGCAGAAACCATTGCAGGATTTCCATTATACTTGTTTGCAGCTCCAGCAGACAGAAAAGGGGAAATGCGGCCATCACTATCCATGCCAGAACGATAAAATTGTGCATAATAGCTTGCTGGGTCAAAGGATTGTGGCATCTGTTCAGTATATCATTGGCATTAGAAGCTGAGATTGTAAAGACACACACCAACATCAAAAATATATTGAATGGCAAGAATAGTGTCACTGAAGAGATTGAATTTCATAGGTTAAGATGTGTGGGTGATCAGTATGTGCTTATTTAGCAATCAACAAAGAGTGTGAGAGGAACGGACAAATGATACAAGAAAACATACAACAAAGCCTGGAAGTCGAAGAACATCACGAGCCTGAGGCTCTGAATTTTCAGAAGTTGGAAGCTGGCTACCCAATAATGGTGGCATGAAACCAAAACCATAGTTTGAAGAAGTTTGGACCACATGATGTGGCTGTGTTCCAGGAGCAACCTCCATAACAGGCTCATTGTAATCAGTGGTAATAGAGGATGAGACTTCAACCTCACCAGATGAAAATTTTTCTGGTCCTTGTGAAGGTGATTGGGGTTGTTCAGGATACTTTGTTTCAGTATCCTCCACAGCTGCTAACGAAGCCTGATTGCTGTAAACCAAAAGGAAACTAGAATATTTGAGAAGAACAGAACAGAGGATTGAGACTCAAGCAGGATGTTTCAGATTAGCACTGTGAAAAAAGGGAATTTAAACACTGTTTACAAGAATGAACATCTACAACGTAACAGACAAGATGCTACATGAATGGTGCCAGTTAATGTTGCTAGAGAGCTCTATCAAAAGAGAATGAGAACATATCTTTAAATGTCTAACCGATGCATGAATGTCTATGGATAACACAATCTGAATATGTGAGTTCAACAATCAATTATATACAACTACACTGATACTATACATAGATTGGAGAAACATTGTTGTCATACCAAAGCATATCATGGACACCAAAAATGATAGGTAAGGTACAAAGAGAAGTATAAACTCATGAAGGACAAAGGCACCTTAATTCCAGATCCTTCACAGGTTCTTCAACAATCTCAGAGGATTCTGACGGTGATGGACTCTTATCAACTGGAAGACCATTTTGATTGATATCCAGAGCGAAGGAAGCATCAAAACTTCCGAAACAAAACCCAAGTTTCTCAATTTCAGGGACATGCAGATGATTAGGCATAATCACATGTTGTCTCTCTGAAATGTGCGACTCCTCTAACTTCTTCTGCAGCTCCAGAGTTGCATCTTTTGTAGTGGCAGCAGCAGTAGTCAGTGGTTCCAGATGACTTCCACCGGACACAGTAGAAACGTCGGACAGAGAAGCTGCAATAGCATCCTGACTAACATTGGGGTTTGTAGATTTTGGTTTCCACTCTTTTCCAGGACCAACTGTTTCAAAGATGCATGCAACCACCGTAAGCAATTCATGGCCCCTAACTCATATTCCATAAGATCAATGCTAGATACTACTGAAATACATAGTCTTCAGAGACCTAATTCTAATGTGCTTACGTTACAAGATTGAATGTATCATCTAATCCGAGAAAGACGCAATCGTGTGGATTTCAAAACTAAAAAAATTATTAACATATCAATAAGAGAAATAATGAAAATCGCTACTACTAGTTCGCAAATATGTATGCTTCTGAATAATAGTTCTTTACGATCTACACTACATACTCAGTTCGGTAACCATCAAGCAGTAAAAACTGAACCAAATCACTGAGTAAAACAACTTTTAATATCGCATCTTAAAGATGAATACCTTTTTGGGGACCAATAACTTGAGACTGATTGCTGTAATTAGATGAGGGCCTACTACCAGAAGAAACCCCAACTGTCGAAGATGGTGTTTGTGTAGACTCTAAATGCTGATTCTTTCCAACTCTCTGGAGATCATTTGGCATCTTTTGCTCAATGGCAAATCCAACCTCTGAAGCAGCTACTACAAATCTCAAAATAAAAGAATAATTCCATAAGCAACTTTCTATGGTGCCTCAAAAGGCGTCAATATATTCTCAAAATGAGTAAATATATATAAGAACAAACAAAATCAGCATACAGATTTCAGGAGAAGTTGATTTGTTCCCAGTAGGTTTATTATCGACCATTTGATCAGGGGCTTGCTGGCTTCCCACTTCATGGTGAATTTTACCTACTGCACTAGGGGGTGGAGAATCTTGAGAGGGTGAAAGCACTGGGTCTGAAGAAGAGAAATAAGACCCTGAGGCTAAAGGAATCGATGCAGCATTTTCAGATGACTCTAGTTTCTGGTGCTGATGGGTATCCTTCACCAGAGGAGCATTGGGGGTTTTCACAGAACCAATCGATGAGGAAACCAGAAGAGGTTTCTCTGATTTATTATGGATACCAGTTGGATTAGCACTCTGAGGGGTAATTCCAGAAGGACCATTAGATACACCAGTAATCAGGCTGCAAAGACAACAAGAGACCGACTTCAACAAAATATTAGGTTGGGGAGTGAGGGTCTCCCAAAGCATTAAATATACTTATGGGCATCATAACAGAATGCTTTGGTTATTCGAAATAGAAGCACGACAGAATATATGCCTAATGGAAGGTCATAGCCAGCTATTCACCTGGTAGCAGAAGAAGTTTCACTCTTTCTCACAGCTTGCGAAGCAGCTAAGGGAGCCTTGCTAGGACTTTTCTCAGTGAGGTGACTGGCAGAACTTTCCTTTATAGCAGGCAAATTTCTTCCACCACCAGCATCTGACAAAATGAGAAGATACAAGGAAATGCCATAGTGCAAATGGTGAGAAAACAGATCTTCTAACTTCACAAATTTTATGCAAGTAAATAAAATTTACACCCTAACATCATTTCTACATTTATTCCAATCATCACAACAGCTCAATTACAGTGCTCCACTAGCAGTGCTGAACATGACAATAACTAGTATGATAGTATGATTACAAAAAGGATACAGCAGAACATGAATAATTCAACTATCAAAGGCTAAGTGATACGACATGGCATGGTAATCAAATGCAGACTCACCATGAGATATGTATCGTGATGGATAGTTCCCACGGCCAGCTCTATTTGGTCTTGTCTGGGGAGCAGGTTTCCACTTCTCAGCAGGCTCCTTATTTTGATTCTGGGAAAGTAAACGGTCTATTATGAGATTTAATAGTCACGATCAGACCTTGACTTTTTACTACAAAGAAACATGATGTCCTTTTCCAGTAAACTGTTGCAATTTACAACAGTATTTCTGGTGACTGGAATTAAGCACATAATGAAATAGCAGAACAGTCTTGGCAAGACAAAGCTGAAACAAATTCCTAAGGCAGGTCAAACAACAAAAAGAGGGGGACCAGATCTTTAAAGTGGAACGAAGCAGTACCTCCTTCCTCCTGTCGCGTTTTCTTTTTACTTCATGAAAGGTATCTGTTTGAGAGTATTAAAATAGATATCAGTCTGCTGTTCAGAAAATTGAAAAAATCATATTTGGATCGTAATAAGATTGTACACCTATTAAACATGCAAATAAGATTGCCCTTCCGTAACCCAAACTTGAAGCAAGTAGCATATGATTATATTTCCAGCAATTTGGGGAATTTGCACTGATACTGTGGCTACAGAATTGATACACTACTTATTATTGGGAATCATATATATAACTACATCTTGGACAACGTTTTATACACCCACCAATATCATACTACTATGATTATCGAATGGCACATAATCTCACGAGATTCATAAACCCATTGCTTTGAATTTTAAACTGTAATCACTCCAAAATTATTGTAGCGGAATACAAGAATTAAACATAATGCACAAACCTGAAATTTTAAACATTAGACAAAAACAAAAACAAAAAAAATGGGCAGATGGGAAAAAAAAGATTTTCTTATCGGAGAAGCTGGCTCAGTACAAAAAGGGGGGGAAATCAACACACATGCAAGTCAAGCATCACTAAAATACAACACAAAGCAAAATTCCATATATTTTCCAATTCCCACTATAAAACAGAGTATGAAATCGAATCAACGTAGAACACCACCACATGCGTGATTACATAGCTAATATGAAACAAAGAAAGAGCAGAGCAACAATCAAATCCCCCGACCACAATGACATCAAGGATCAAAACAAAAAAATCGAGATCATACATCAAGCATACATAAAAACATTTCCAAAAAAAATCCAAAAAGGCGTTTTTTCATTATTCGAAAAACAGACAATACATAGATTGATACAGAAATAGGGTTATTCACCAAGAAGTAGAAGCTTCTGAGTAGTTTCATTGGGATCCATCGAACATTCCTTGAGCATTGCATAAATCTCATCTTCGGAGTGATTCTGGCCAGTAATCTCCTTTATATTATCGATCGTCTTCTTAACACCGCTCGGAATCGAAACCCTACTTGCACCTCCCTTAACCCCACTGCTCATCTTCTTCTTCCTGAATCCCCAAATACCTCTGTGTGTATATATATATATATATGTGTGTGTGCGTGTGTGTAAAAACACTTTCTTGGGTGTAAAATTCCGCGCAGATGGAGAATAGGATGTATGAATTGGTAATGAAACGAAGCTCTGTATCGAAGAGCGAGGGGGAAGAGGGAGAGAGGGGCTGTGATTTTCGTATTTTAGGGAAAGAGGAGGAGGGGAAGACTTGGGGCAAAGGGTTTTTGTAGAGTGATGATTGTGAGATTAATTTAAATTATTAAACTTACTCTGTGGTAGTGTGTGTGAAAATGGAGGAGTACTATTAAATTTATTTATTTTTCTAAAATAATGTTGTTCTCAAAATTCATGAGTGGTTGAATTACAACTATGAAGACATAGAATACTCTCTCTTTATTTTGTAAATGATGTGATTAAAATTTGGGATGGATGCTATTTAAATTATACTAGCATTTTTGTAATTTTAAGTCAGTATCATAACTTATGAAATTATACTAAATTTTTACATTTTTTCCAATTAAAACACAGTGATTAAAGTACGAATTAATATGTCAAAAAACAAATATAATGAAATTACTAACGGTGTCGTTTTGAGCAAAATGATGTCATTCTATTTTGATTGTTGATTGAAACGACAGTAATTTATTCGAAACAACGTGATTTTATATCAATTTTTATTTTGATCATTGTAGACAATTATGAAATTTTGAAAAATTATAATTTTATATTATAATTTTAAAAATCACTAGTCTTACCAAACTTCTTTATAGTTTTTGGTCTCTACTGTTGGTTATGTCACTGTATTCTATATACAAAAGCATAATATTTTCGCAATCCTTATTTATTTATTGTTAGAATTTATTAGGTTTTTATAGAATACTCACAAAAATTAAAAGGGCATCATATTTAAATGCAATTTAGTATTTAACTTTCAACTTTCTTTTTGTTGTAGTTCGAATTAAAGTAATCGAGTTATTGCCCCAAATTAAACAAGGCAACAAATTCGTAAATAGATAAGTACTCGTTGGTTTCATATTCTATCAATACATGTTATCCCAAGTCATAGATTTTATTTATGAATTTCTATAATGTTTCAACTTATATATATTGTGAAAGGTGAGTGTTATATTGCTAACTGAATACTTAATTGCTAACTATAATTAAATAATAGTCATTAAATATTTAAATTAATAGCCTAGATCATCAGCCCACGAATGTCACGATCAATAAGTTATTAAGGTCAAAAATGAAATTACACATGCCAATTGTAGACCACAAGATTTCTAAAATCCTATAGTCTTAAATTAATTGTAGTTATCAATTAAATGATGAGTTAACAATTGATCACTCTCCTATTGTGAAATTATTTCAAAAAATTAAAGTAAGTATGATTTTTTTACAGTATATGATAAATTTGTTTGAGATATAGATTAGATACACTAACAGTAGAAACTCATATAATTCAGTATAAAATTTGCAAAAATTTGAATTTATAAATATTAAAGGATGATTGTGTATTTTGTACCCAAAAAGTTGGGTGTTATAACCCAAAGTGTGTATACAAACAAAAATATTAGTTTTAAAACATATACTCCACTTAACAGCTAAGAAAAATTGCTGATATTATGCAAAGATTTCTCCATGTATTTCGCTTATCTTGCTTTAAAGATTAGTTTAAAATGAAGAAAGTTTCAATTGTTATAATATAATAATAATTTCAATAAATAACAACATAGACCATCAATCTTTCACACCATCCACGGGTAAAACTTGGAGAGTTGATAAAATTAATTAGAATAACAAATGACAAATGGATCTCAATTAGAAAAATAATTCATGTATTTTTTATCATATCATATCATCAAATTTCCATTCCCAAATTCAACAATGATCAAAATATGTTATGAACAAAACTACAATAATCAAAATTTTCTTCACTTCTTCAAGTCTATTGTAGAACATGCTACCTTCATCGCAGCATAGATTCCTTCAACCTTTCTATATGGCACCAAGTTTAGTTCTTCTTTCATCGAGAGGCCTCGTTCACAGAGCCTCGTCTGAGGTTGTCTCTCGAGCAACAGACAACGGGGGCCGGAGGAGAAGATAAAGGGAAGGGCCTAAGAATGGGACTAGTGAGAGAGGAAGAAGCCAAGAGCCTTTCCCATCCCTACAAGATAACAACACACCATTATTAGAAAAAATGGATAATTTTTTTTTTAAATCATAAGCCTAACTCACCATTTTCGAGCAGTCATGTCGTTGTAGATCCAGAAGGGTGCGAACGTTGAGAGGAGAGCAAAATCAATACTCATGATGTGGATCTGACAACAAGAGTCTAAATTGAGGTCGGAAACTTTATATTCGAACATAAAATGCATTGCAAAATGAAGAACTGAAATACTCACAAATTTGCTCCCTCGAAAATACTGGAAAAATTCCTTCCACACATCACCACCGGATGAAACTGCATAAGCCATTATCGCCACCCCTGCAGACAACATAACCTGAGAAGTAGTCAGTTAGCTACGTTTTTAAGAGATGTTATGAACTCTAGAGCAAATCAATGTTCATATACGAGTATGCATTTCGTACAATTGCACATATTATGTCAAACTCAACAAGATGAAAAAGAATACGCACTACGATGAAATGTTTATACTCAACGAGAGTGACTCATGGGACAAATGGTGGATCACGCACGTGATTTTCTTTGTAGACAACCTATTTAGTGTAAAGAGTGTCCTCACCCCGGCAGTTATCTTCGATTCAAGGAAATTCAAAGGCCATCTCCTCAGCTCCGATTCTGCAAGAGTCGGAGCAGGTGGCCTCCACAGAACAAAGTAGGGAATGAGAGCATATGCACCTCCGAAGCATGATAGAACAACGAATGGCCAAACTGGGATTTTGCTTTTCGAGCTGCAAAAACAACAACAGCACGTGCACATATGATTGAAACACTAATCAAAACCATCACAGATAGAGTTGAGCATACTAAAATGCTTAAATTGTTTGCCTGGACATTTCATTTCACCAAAATATAACAGTTTCTTCTCTACAAATTCTTGGAATCACAAAGACGAAACAAAACCACCAAGAAATTCAAAAAAAAAGAAACACAGAGACACAGAGTTAAACACAGTATGAAAACACTAAAACGTTTCATCAAATGGTATTTTTGGACATTTCACCAAAAACTAATCATGAGAAGAAATCACTAAGAAACCAAAAAACATTAACACATAGAGTTGATCATGTAAAAGAAGCTAAATATATGTTATTCTCCACAACAGCTAAGAAATTACAAGGGGAAACCTTCAAGAAAGTCGAGAAACGGATTCGCCTTCGACATATACAGTGTTCTTTTTTACCTTCTGGCAGTAGGGATGAGCAGCATACTGTAAATCAAGGGCCATAAACCCATGATATACCACAAAGCTACCAACACTTGATTCATCTCATAGCCATCATCACCTTTCAAATTCAGTAGCTTTTTCAAAAAATAAACATCTGTGACCTATAATTCCGCCCAACTCATAAATATACACAATCAGATTACAGCTGAAATCAACAATCCCAATTCACACTCACCATAATAAATAGAAATGATCAAAACAACACAAAACAAATTTACCGGTGTTTGATTAGGAGCGAGGAAGAAAACGTAGTACATGAGACCAGCCCAGAAACCAAACAGCAGAAACGACGTCGTCCAGTCCCTCTCCTCCTCTCCACCGCTGCCGCCTCCGTCAGTCTCATTTCCATCGGGAGAAGCAGAAACAATAGGTGGGTCTTGCTGGGATTGGGCGTTCAACGAGCTCCGGCGGCGCAATTTCGCCGGTTTGAGTGTTAAAGGCGAGATTTTTATGCGTTCACAGCTGTGGCTCGAGTCATTATGGATTGAAATTGGGGATTTGGGAAGAGAAATTGAAGATTCTGGGAGATGGAAATTGGGTTTGAGAGGCGGGAGAGAAGAGTTGCAGGAAACAATTGAGGAGCTTGCTGCAATCATGTTATTTTCTTTGAAAAAAACGTTCTTGTTGCTGTAGAGGGGAGAGTGTAACTGTATGTAGTAGTTTTGAAAATTGCAATTTAGGCCCTCGTAATTCCCAAATAAATAGTTGTACTTGAAAATTGCAATTAAGGCCCTCGTGATTCCCAAATAAATATTACTGCTAGTATTAAAAATAATTGAGGCCCTCGAAACTTGAAACAACCATTATAAATTTTGTAATAAAAATATTGCAAAATTTAAACTATCGAATAAATCATGCATTATAATGTTTGTTATAGTATATACATCGACATTTTTTGCCGATATTAAAAATCTATTTTATGAATATAACAAAATTGATCTTTTTCTATGTTTTGGAATAAATAAAAATTTGATATTATTTTTTGAAAAAAATTAACATAACTATTTAGATTAAAAATAATAAAGAGAAAAAAGCAGAAAAAAAATGTAGGTGAAAATATGATATTGGAAATAACTTTATTTTTCATAAATAGAAATCCACATGTCCATTTATAGTGGTGTATTAGAAAATAATACTATTAAACACAGTGAACAGGGACGTCGACTGCGAAAGCTTTTCTCCGGTGAGACTCCCCTCACATTCGACATTGCTAATTCTGTAAATTATTGATTGTCCTTTTTCTGTCTTGGAATGCGAATGAGATGTTTGATAAAATGCCTGAATGAAGCCACGTGTGTTTCTATTAGGATTGTTAATGTAAATACCTATTCCTCAACGTGGAAAATGTGGCAGCAGCTCCGTGCTGGCTGGTTACAGATTCTCAACATTCAGAAGTCCCGGAGGATCGTGTCTTACACTGGATTTTACTGTTTCGCAACACTGATCAACTTTGCTTACACCAACAATACGTAAGTCTTCATGGCCTTGTTATATTTTAGCAGCTATTGGAGCTCAATTATATGTTTAGCATGACTGCCATTCTAATCTTGGAATAGGTGTTGAGTTTATGCTTATTGGATTGGATTTAGGTTCTGGTTCTATACTTGTTTTTCCATGTCTTCACTCCACCAAGAAAAGATGCAAATTAGGCTGTTTATCAAACTTCTTGTGTTATGGCGTCTAATTAGGACAAGAGCTGGACACTCGAGGGCTGATCAGTTCTATGCATCTTATCCTGCTGGCACTGAGCTTCTTACCGATACTGGGAAGGTATGTCGACTCAGGTTATAAGGAGAAGAAAATGAACCTTTTCCTTTTCAGTTTTGGTTTCTGGGTGAAGGAAGAAGGTGTTTGAACTACGCTGTTCTGTTTTATACTAATGAGCCAAGAAATGAAAAAATGTAGCTTGAGCTCGGAGGCCAAATCAGTGCTTCGAGAAGCAGTTTGGCTGTTTTAACTTCTTATTAAATAGTATACTGTACTTCTTCACTTTGCTATTGAGATTTAAGTTTTGGCTAATTGAGATTTCAATGTGTTTTTAGTTGTATAAAGCTGCACTCGGCAATTGCTTTGAGATAGAGGAGTGGGGGCCTATTGAATGGAGCATTTTGGCTAAACATTTTGAACGACAAGGGAAATCACCGTATGCGTACCACTCAGTAAGTTGATAACTCACCTCTCTTTGTACTCGTGTATTGTTTTTGGCGCATATGACAATTCAAACAGATGGTTTTATGCGTTTTTCGTGTGGAACAAATGCTGCTTGAGTTTTGGGTTGGTAGTAATTTTGTCCTTTTTCTCATGACGTGGCAGCAATATATGGCGCATCTGGCCTCTCTCGGGCAACTGGATGGGAGCTGCTAGCTGAAGGATGGCGATATCTCCAGTGTGATGGTATAGGTGGACCATATATACGAAGTTGTTTGATCCGTATAGGTGGAAATGGACGATGATGTCGTAACGGTGTTTCATCTTGTATTTCGTACATGAACTGAGTTGGTATCTGTAGTTCCCCTTCTCTTAATGGTAGATTGATCAATTTCTTGAGTTATATTCAATTTGTGGTGACTTACATTTGCAATTGTTTCTGAATAAATGGATGATTTTTGTACTTGAAAACAGAGTATATACCAAAAATGTGACATAATTAGAGATTTTGTGTATGAAAATGATCAAATGAAATTCACTTTTTCCACATAATAGTATAACTAAAGAAGTGTTCTATTTTCATTTTAAACCACAAGTTATGAGATCTTCACTCCATCAAGTAAGCGAGACTATTCTCAAACTACTCGTCCCATTAAAATAAGAATGCATTTTTGTTTTTGTTAAGATTCTAAACAAAAAATCCCAAGATCACAGTAATTCCCAATTTTTTTTTACAGTAAGTTCCATGAATCAAACCTCATATATATTGATTTTGCATCGGTAATGAATAATTTTGTGTGTTTTTTCAGATGGCTAAATGAAGTTAGGATTTGGTATAAGATTTGTGATCGACAAAGAAGAGTGTTTCTCACACAATATTCTGTATGAAGGCGATGTTGTTCATGCTTCATTTGTCGTCATCAAGGCTGATAATGCTTGGAATCACAACGACGAAGGCGTCGATTTCGTGGTTAGTACAGTATTTTTTAAGTTACAACTCACACTCATGCACACTTTATTACCGGAGCGGATCACCTATACCCTTTCCTAAAACATTTCCGAACACACGGATCACCTATGCCCTTTCCTAAAACATTTCCTAAGACACACTCACAACAAAATAAAACTGTCTTTTGTTTTCTCAGTCTTCAACATTATTGAATGTAGATAAAGGGGCCAGGTGGAGGGGAGATCAAAGAGTTCCATGACATGATAAGTGACAAATATGAATTCATGGCTCAAAGAAAAGGGATCTACCACTTTTGCTTCACCAACAAATCTCCCTTCCACGAGACCATCGATTTCGATGTGCTCGTAGGCCACTACAAGAGCTACGATCAGCACGCCAAGAGCGGTACTTCGCTTTCTTTGTGACTTATCATCTCGTGTATTGGTGAAGGGAAACATCTGTCTGTCTTTTTTTGTACGAGTAGAGCATTTCAACCCGGTTGTCGAGCAAATCTCCAAGCTTGAAGAAGCTCTCTACAATATCCAGTTCGAGCAGCACTGACTCGAGGCTCAGACCGATCGCCAAGCTATTGGTACATCCATATCCCCCTCTCTACTTGTTGTGTTCAAACTCTTTTTTTAAACTAGTGTTTTCTTGAGTGCAGTGAACGAATCGATGAGCCAGAGAGCGGTGTACAAGGCGATATTCGAGTCATTAGCTCTTATCGGAGCTAGCTCCCTCCAGGTTTTCCTCCTACAACGCCTTTTTGAACGCAAGCTCGGGACTTCTCGAGTCTGAAACTCGAAAGGAGGATCTCCAGACCTACTAGTTTGGTTTTATATGTTATATTCTCGTGTTATATCTCATATTTCGATTCATCAAAACATTGAGATACATCCGTGACCAATTTACTACGTATATCAATGAAATAAAATATGAAACAAGAACATTTATTGAGATAAAAGTATACACAGTAATATGATTCAGAAACACACTCTTTTCTACTTGTCTAAGTTCAATTTATTGGATGAAGAAAGAACTCAAAAGGATTCTTATCTAAAACTGAGAAGGTACAGATTAATCTACTTCACTCTGCTTTCCAACTCTTCAATGCTGCTATAAACCAGCCATGGCTGTTTCTGCTTCCGGTTGAGCGAAATCTGCGACAGGGACGAACGTTAATCGGCTATAAAATTGAACGCCATTAGTCATGCAAAAGTTACAATTAATATATCAACACAAACACACCACATCCGGATTATAACCAAATTGGTCGACACAAACTACCTCGTATGGCCATTTAATTATAGTTTGAACCTCAACCCGAACCCAAGACCGACTGTTTTTTCAACACGCGATGAAAATTATATTTAAATATCAAGAAGGGAGAGACAATTCGCCTCCATGGCTAGTTTTTTCGGTCGTTTAAGGCCGGTTGCACTGACTGCACTATTCAAGCAGGATAAAGTAATATTTGAGCCTTGGCATACCACAAACTGGGTGGGATTACACGAGTTCTAAGACGAGGGCTGAGGCTCCTCCTCCTCCGTTGCAAACACCACCAACACCGTACTTCCCATTCTTTTGCTTCAAAACCTGAAATAACGCGATTTGAACATCAATGCAAATTGATTTAAAGCTGCACAAAATCTTGATTTCCTAATCTCCAACACTCAATGATCCATGAGGAATTTGTTTGGAATCGCAAGATTGGTCTAGAGAGGATAACATACCCCCAAAAGAGTGACCAAGATACGAGCGCCACTGCAACCGAGAGGATGCCCCAGAGACACAGCTCCACCGTGTACGTTAACTCTTTCCTGCAAAATATGTATATAACAAAGTTTAGAACAATCAAATCTCTATCAAAACACAAACAGGTAAGGGAGTGTGAACATATTTATTTTTATCTATTATCGATTTTATTTAGTGATTTCGTAGGGCTAAGAGCTCACCGGAATAAGATCCAATAGCTTCTGATTTGCAAGAGCCACAACAGCAAAAGCTTCATTGATTTCGTAATAGTCTACTTTAGATGCTTCTATACCAGCATTCTTGAGTGCTTTGGGAATTGCAAGAGCTGGGGCGGTCGTAAACAATTCTGGGGCCTGAAGACATGGTCAACATTATAAATGAGCAAACAGGCGACGAGCTGGTTCAAGATTCATAAGAAGACGGAAAAGCAGACGTACATGAGCGGCATCAGCATATCCGGAGATCTTTGCTATGACTGTAAGCCCGAGCTCCAGAGCTTTCTGCCCACTCACTAAAACAAGAGCTGCGGCACCATCGCTGAAAACGAGATCAAATTCACTCATCAACGGATATATCAAGAAAATTTGCCTATGTGTTCATGCAATTCCACTGAGTTGTGGAACAAAGATTAACTGAAAAGGATGAAAGGGAATGGGTGAGACCTTATGCTAGAAGCGTTGCCAGCTGTGACAGTTCCTCCCGTTTCCTTGAAACTCGGTCTCAGCTTCCTCAACTTTGCAGCATCAAACTGATATGGAAAGAAAGTAGTTAGCAATGAAGATTGATAAATTTTCCATATTGCATATATGGACTAATGGGATAATAGCTTTTGGTAAAAACCGGCAAATTTCAAGCATTTTTGAAGCTTCACCTTTCCAAGACCTTCATCCTTGTCGACAATGGTGGATGGCCGCCCTCTCCCACCGGATACTTCAACCTGCATCCAAGAAAAGGGCGTTTATAAAGCAGCAATCCGAAAATTCGACACCATCTACAAGTCAATGTCCAGTGATCTTACTGGAGTGATCTCCCATGCAAAGGAACCGGCATCTTGAGCAGCAATTCCACGCTCAAAACTTTGGATAGCAAAGTCGTCCTGTACAAAATAGGCACTACAGTGTTATAAGCATTGTACAAAATGCCGTTTGCTGCAAATCTTTGCTTACAATACAATATGAGATGGAAACTCGCAGTGGATAATACATATTCATGGAGTCTGAAATGGTAAAGACGAACCTGCTGCTCTCTTGTAATGCTATGGTTCTCAGCACATAATTCAGCACAAACACCCATGCCGACGTCGCCATAAACGTCCCAGAGTCCATCTTTCAGCATTCCATCAACAAGAGAGTCATGTCCCAGTCGAGATCCTTTCCTAGAATATGACAAGACAGAGAAGAAGTGACTTATCAGTATGGTGATAGAACGTCATCATCTCTCGTTTTAACCAACACCATTACATAGAATAATAAGACTGTCAATATTCATCTCTTGAACAGGTAATGAATACCAACCTCGCCTCTGCGATGTATTTTGGGACATTCGACATGCTCTCCATGCCACCGGCCACTACAACGTCATTGAGACCCAACTGGATGCTTTGTGCTGCTAGCATGGTCGCTGCCATGTCACACAGAAAATGTTCAAAGTCATGACCAAAAATGGCATAAACATCAGGTGAAATGCATTTCAACACGATCAAAATAAACTTCTTTAGGTGATTAGAGAATTTCAGATGTTATGAAACTGACCTTTCATTCCAGAGGCACAGACTTTGTTGATGGTTGTACAGACTACAGAATTCGGGATCCCGGCTCCCAATGCTGCCTGGCGGGCAGGAGCCTGTCCTAAGTTTGCGCCGAGTACATTTCCAAAGAAAACTTCTTGGACAAGTGATGGATCGATATTTGCTCTTTTCAAAGCACCTAGAAGTTGAAGGTAGGCAGAAAGATTAGATTAAAAACCCGTAACACTGGCATTGAAAGACACAGAGTAGATTTTGTGATCTTACTCTGAATGGCTATAGATCCGAGCTTGGTTGCTGGTACTGATGAAAGTGCACCGAGAAAACCACCCATAGGTGTACGAGCAACACCCACGATACAAACATCTATGTGACATAAAAGGTAAGAAATAACAAATTTTTATCAAGAATGTAGCATCAAATACCAACAAAAAAAGGGAGATGCTTAGAAGTTTTCAACTATAAGGAGGACCGAATATCAGAAAACATAAGCTTTTTCAAGCAACACAAGAAATGCTACACAAGAACAAAATAAGTTACAGAGTAAGTATGAAATATGCAACAAATACAAATAAAGCAAAGGATACAACTATGAATCCAACTCGCGAGAAGACCATACATATATATTTCTTCATAATATTTTATCATTGACAAAATAACTGTTTTGTACGGAGTAGTATTATTTTTAATCATTTGAACCAGTTTTTTTTTTATTACTTTCCTTTGTTATCAAGCCCCCTCTTGAAACACAAACAAGACTTCTCGATGTTACTAAGCACTCTTGAAACTGAATGTGAGGATATTCAAACGAAATTCAAGAACAAATCATGGGAAGTAAAAACACCTTAAGATTCAACAAAACGTGCAAACAAACACAAAGTGAAGCAAAATCTAGCATTAGTATGTATTGCAGCTAGTTGGTTGGTTATGTGTAAAAAAAGAAAGAAAAGAAAAGTAAACAAAGCTACCTCTTGGGTTGATTGAAGCAGCTGCTGGTGCCATGATCGACTTTTGAGCAAGATTAAAGCCTGCTATATGCGAAATTCATTGAGATTAGATGCAAAAACAATACAGATTAAAGAGCATGAAGCTGCAGATAAAAACACAATCTTGTGCATGATCCTCAAATTTCTAAAAGATCCCATTTTTATTGCTTCACATAACAAGTAAGCTGTTAGCTGTTAGGTGATATACATATATATATATATGCACAATCCAACCTATTCTTGAAAAGCAATTCATCTAGAAATAGAAAAAAACAATTCAAAAACCATAATCACTAAGCCAGCTGATCCAGTCTGAATTATCATTTCACACAGACACACAATAACACATATAGATCTCATACAAAGTAAACATACAGCTTCGGAAACATTCGAGAATTAGATCTAAGAAAAGCAAGAAATCAAAGGGGAAACAGCCACTGAGAAATTTGTAAGAAACATGAAAGACCCTTTTCAAGAAAATCTGATCCCAGATGATAAAAACACTAAAATCAAACACATTTGAACATGCTTCATCAACAAATATTTACCTTAAGAATGGAACAGCAGAAAAAAGAATACAACCGAACCGAAGAATGGAACTCCAGAAAAGCTCGCTGTCGACTATATATAGATATAGAGAAGGGTGTGAGGTTGGATGGCTCAGTGTGTGAGTTGGTGAGGTTTGAACAGATAGTAATAGTAAATTAACCGGCTTTCTTGAATTCACACTCAACAATTTCGCAGTATTTTTATACTTCAAAATAGCATTACAGAAAAATGGGGGATTTAATTTAATTCATGTAATCAAATCATAGGTTTTATGATAAAGATTTAATCTTTCTTTGAATGGCTTTCGGGACGGAATTTTACTTATTTTTTTCAGAATCTAATTTCAAGAGGCGTTTTTTGTTTTCATTTTCATATGGGCTTTTAGCGTGGGTTCCATAAAATTTAATAGCTGTATATTTAGATAAAATTAAATGAGTTTTTTAGGTAAGCATCGTTGATGTGAATAAATGAGAGTTTAAAATTCAATACTTGGGTCGTGGGAACGATTTTTAATTATTGGATAGTGAATATTTACAGTATAAGTATAAATTTTGATGTATATACTCCTATGAATCAATGTTTAAGATCGAATCTCAATAATAGGAACAATTTACATTCATAATGAATATATTAACTTTATATTCATATTGTGATATATTATCATTTTTTAATACCATGACGTGACATGTACTTCATTTTGGCATTTTTCATTTTTCTTCTCTTACATCTTATCTAATTAATACGGAGTATTATATGACTAGTAAGATAACTAAACATTAAACTATGATTATATATGTAATTGCACTCATGGTATATATAACTAAGTGGTTAATTACCATAATCGAACCAGAGTCATATTTAATGTAGAAATTTAGTTAGTAGTATACAACTATTACTGCACTATTATAGATAGAATAATAGTAATAAAATGCAAACTCTAAAATCTAAATATTGTATAACTCTAAATTATGATCTGATTATTATAAATAATATTTATACTACATAATTTAATTAATTCATCATTTGAATGAGTAGATATAAAATAGAGTTGAGTATTCACTTTCTCAATAATAGAGTATTTCCTTTTAGGTATGAAATGGTGATACGAAAAGTTGGTGTCTCAAAAAAATAATGCATAAATTTTGCCAACTTGCATTTATTTTATACAAATTTAATAACGCCCACCATATTGGACCTAATGATTGATTTTATTTGTCCCCTATAGCATTTAGATGACTATATAAGTGAGTAAATAACTAAATAACGGTCCAAGCCAAAGTAATACTGTATTAAATAATTAGATAAATATATATACAAAGTGTTGCCTCTTGTTGCTAAAGTGTTGATTTTGCCACTAAAAGAGAGAAATAAATTTGATAATGTGAAATCAATTAAAAATGAGGAAAAAACAAAGTCATGCAATGAGCTATATTGACTTCTTACATGAAAATCTAAATGTGACTATTATTTATCAATTTATTATTGCTATCTTTTTAAAATGATTGAAAATATATATATGAACAGCCGATCTCTTACAAAAATACTAGTATTACTGTATAAGCAGCCTATTTTGATTTTTAAAATGTACTCCTAAAAGTCATGCAGTTATCTTTTGACTTTTTCAATGATAATTGGGTTTCTAACAGATACTCCACTTCACATGTTGCAAACTGTTCTATACTATATCAATTTATTTATCTTTTTGTTCTAAAATTCTTCTTTTGTAGGTAACAAGATTGAAGCTAAGGTCGTTCAAGAAGACATCGCTTACGTGCCGTTTTATGAGCTACAACAACGACCATTGCTGTCAGGGCAGCCACTAACTCTTACCATTGCAGAATTCTGCTTACTGCTACTACTGTTGCTTCTGCTGCAGCAATTTGGTAATGGATTTATGGATTACTAAGGAAGGTATTTATAAAGTGTTTGGTTAGATAGATAGATTATAGTTTATGTGCTTTGACTTATTGCTGCTAAGTAGGTTTGTGTTTTCTATACATTACTTGATCTTGTCTCTTCCTTTTGATTGAATAACAATTGTTTGGGATACCCATTGATCTTACTTGTTAATCTCTTTCTTTTGATAGAATACCTATTTATTTAATATTCATTTTGTTCATTACTTCGCTTCTATTCAAAGTATTGGATAATTGCTTCACGTTTGAGTGACACATTCTGTGATGATCTATTGATTTGCAACATAATCGTGAGAGGAGGTTTGCAAGTTAGAAGAACTTAGTTGACGTTACAATTAGCTTCCCTTATAATTGAGAGCGAGAACATTATGAGTCTTATGAGCTTTTAGGAGTTACTAATCTAGGATTGACGCCCCTAGTGTCTGTAATCTACTTTGTGCCGCATGGGCAATAGTTATGTGACTCTGAAGTGCGGATTTCTGGAAGGGAGCGTGTACTGCACTATTGGTATATCACAAACCCCTAGGTCCAGAGGATTCGCTAGATCACAGGGTCTAGGAGATCGTGAAACCTTCAGAACTCGGTCGTTGGACACACACCTTTCCGCTTCAAAACCTCAACCCACTACTCTATTAGCTAGTATAGAGAAGCAAAGGATCGATCCCACGAGGGCGAATGAGTTAGCATGCATTTGGAGGGTTTTGGGAGGGGTTGGCTGTTGTCATGCAACAAGTGGGTCGAGAATTTTAAACTACTGGGTCACGAGAATTAAAAGCGCTTCAAGTACTAGACCTAAGAAGAGAGAAACACAAACGCATTCATGATTCGAAACTTGAAATTAACTACAGAGGGTTTATCAAACTACTGGGTCAAGTAAAAAAGTTTCCTAAAACGGTGAGACAACAAAGCAAGAAAAAATAACATAACAGATTTCCCGAATTAGCTAACAATAGAAAAAGCTGCAAAAAGCAAACAAACAACGGGTCTAACTACCAAAGATCTTCATCTTCTTCAGCAAATAAACATGAGCATGAACAAAACAGAGCAAACTCAGATCGAACGTCAATCATTATGATTAAGTAGAAAACTATCAGATCTAAGTTACCAGGTCAAGTAAATCGAAAGCAATAGACATAGCCATGCAGATCCAACAAGTACGTATCAGATTCATCTCTCGAAACCACAATCTACTCCAGATCCAGCCAATCCAAACTCAACAACATTCAGATCCATCTCCTTCAACTCCGATTCAAACAATTCCTCAACAAACAAACTTAGATTCAACCAATCTCAACTCAAATTCAACAGTCAATTGCAAAAAACATCCAAAATCAGTAAAACCCACATCAAACATCAAAAACCAAAGTATAACAGAAAATAGAAACTGCCATAACCACGGAAATAAGATCCATAACACAAAAGCAGTCACCGAGCTCCCGGCAAGGAAGTTCACGGCTAGAATAAACGACAGAAAATAAAAATAAATTGTATCTTCGCCCTCGTGAGGACGGTGTTACACCACAGAAACTAACTATCGCCAAGCCTGCCCAAAATCTCCCATCGGTGCCAAGTGCGTGTGAAGTGAACTAAGACTAAAGAATGAAACTAAGGAGACTAAGAGTGAAAGATAAAAGTGATCAAAAAGCTCTATTCTTCAAAAGGGGTCGTCCCTTTATATAGGCACGAATCCCTAGGGCACTCCTTCTTCATAATTTTTCTTTTTAGCCCTTGATCCTTGCTCCATTTTTTGTATTCTGCCAGCGTTTCTTTTCATTTCCTCGGTTTGGTAAATTGCTGGCGTTTTTCACTTCATTTTCCTCCTTTTCCTCTGCCCCTGGTAATTTGTCTGCCCTTCTTGGGTTCGGCAGATTTTTCACGCACCTGAACTTACAAACACTTATTAGTCCACTGAATTTACAGAATTTATACACATAACCAATGCATGAAATGAGCCTTATCAGACTCGTTCTAGTGAAGTATGAATTGTGTTAGGGTATCGTAGTTGGAATTTGTATAACCATAACTGCACATTTATGGAATTCCATTACCTCATTTGATTATTCTCTGTGATTTTATGTGCATCTATTACTTGTTTTATTGTTTTTAAAAATTTT
Organism: Salvia splendens; assembly: GCF_004379255.2. Lineage (NCBI taxonomy): Eukaryota > Viridiplantae > Streptophyta > Magnoliopsida > Lamiales > Lamiaceae > Salvia > Salvia splendens. The sequence goes on along the minus strand of NC_056043.1, from coordinate 271,981 downwards.
ATTTTCAAAAACCCAATTTCTTTGTTCCTCCAAATAGTATAAGAAGCCTATTAGAAGGTAAACAATTTTCTGTGGTTGATACCCGATACTGACTATTAGTTATACTATATATACTCTGTATACTTGCAGATTTATTTAGTGCTAATAAAATGTGCATCACTCAACAACGAAGATTATGTTTTTTGGACCGAAGTATTATTATGTTTTTGTAAATTTTGGTGATAAGAATAGGGTAAATTGCCTAAAAAGTCACAAACATTGGGGAAAGTTTGGTTTTTCCCACAAACTATAAAAGTTGCGCCTAAAGTCACGAACTTTATCGGATCGTGCATATTTCCCAAACTACCCGACCTGGTGGCATATTTCCATTAAAAACTTATCCCACGTGGCATGCCGAAGGCATGACTTGGCAAAATTTCTGGCTTAACCCTAAACTCAGGTAATATAACCTCTTTTTGGCTGATTTTAAAAGAGCAACCCCAATTCAATCGACGGAAAACGTAATCGACAAGAGTGAAATCGTCGACAAACCGGTTTAGGGACGAAATCAGTGACGTGTAAAGAAGATTCAATAAAAAAAGCATAAAACAAAGATGTTTTGTGCCCAGTCAAAAATTTTGCCAAGTCACGCCTCCGCCATGCCACGTGGGATAAGTTTTTAACTGAAATATGTCGTCAGGTCGGTAGTTTAGGAAATTTGCACGATCCGATAAAGTTCGTGACTTTAGGCGCAACTTTTATAGTTTGTGGGAAAGCCAAACTTTTCCCAAAGTTTGTGACTTTTTAGGCAATTTTCCCATAAGAATAATGGACATGCTGTGATAAAATTTTCAAGCTATCACTTATGGGCCTGGTAGAAGCCCAAAATATGCACAAAAACCGAAAACCCATTTATAGCCCAATAATCAACCCATAAACCTTATGCCCAGTCCGTTTAAAGCCCAATTCCCGATTATCTTGTTGGCGGATCCAATCTGCGTTGAATTACTCGGATGGAAACCGGAGCTGATTGATCTTGTGAGGGATTTCATCGAAAATTCAGGTGATAATTTGAATTCTTTTGAACCATTATTGCTATACTATTTAGGCCATGATTCAGCTCGGGTTTAATTTCAGTATTGGCCGGATTTTCATATGAATTTAACCTATTTTTGAATCGAATTAGAGCTATGATCTTGACATTTGGTTGCCCTTATGCAAGGCTTTTTGTTAGATTCATGGGAGAAAGGATTGTTATTACCGATATGGATGCCCTTGCAGTTGAAATGCCCAACACTAAACAGTTAATCTCATGGCAAGTAGCCTCCAAATGCATGGAGACATTCTTGAGGAATATTCTAAGCTTGCAATGCTTCTTCAAGCAGGTTTTTGTGCTTCAATCTCTCAGAAAAACTTTTAATTCTCGTGTTCCACTTGTATTAAATTCATGTTTTACACTTGGTGAAGAACCACTTATTAATTGTACTGACATTTTATTCTGCTTTCTCCTGAAACTGATGAAGCTTGTAATACTTTTTATATTTTAGGAATTCATGCTGCTTGGGTATAGGATTGGACAGATTTGAGAACTCGGTGTAAAGAGCTGCATTTGTTGATGCCATTCTTATAACAGCATGACCAATAGAAGGCTTCACTGAGAGCTTAGGACCTCTACCGTAGAAGATAATCAAGAAGGCGAAGTCGCGGTAATAACTCTTAATTTGAGTTTCGAATATTTTTACAAGTGAGTTGATCAATTGGAAGGGGAACCTTTTCGTTTTCATTCCCGCAATTCTTAATTATCGATCTTCAGAATAAAGTTATTTAGAATGGGATTATATGTGTTCCTCTTTTAGCATGGAAAACTAAGTGAAACACATTTCGTGAGAATTCCACTTCTGGTATCATGTTTAATAGTACTCCATAACTTTCATTCTTATGATGCCCTTGTATTACCATCTATGGAAGAAATGCTCACTCTGATGGCTGAACCAACACCCGTGTTTCTCTCATTATCATTTAATACAAAAATGTCAACGTGCTCACCTTTTCCTTTTAATAAAGAGCCAACTGTGAAAGAGAAAGATGCCATACAACCATATTAAATGACTAAGAATGGTTTATAATTTAGTCGAACATAATTTAATTTGCATGCAGGGAACTTTATGAAACAAATCGTGTCAAACGAATAGTAATGTCCGTTGTGACGTGTTTGCCAGTGATTTGCTACTACCACGTTGCACTCGGTATTATGAGTGATTCAAAAGGAGCCGTTACAACTTGCAAAGTTGACCGCTGAGGAGATAAGTTGGGATTGCTTCATTCTTCCTTTCATTTTCCTTTTCTGGTTCAAGATATACGCATATTTGACTTTCCATCACCTATCTGCGGCACAATTTAGTCTATTACAGAAGAACGAAAACAAGGTATTCACATTTGGTTTTAATTCAACAGTAAAATTGTTATGCTTTATGGTCTATTTTCCCTCTTTGTAAGTATGAAAAACTCCCAATTAGGGCCAATCTCATTTACTATCATGATTGTACAGCTTTTTCTTAGTATTTTTGTTCCTTTATTTAATTGATTAATGGAGTCTCAATGTTTTCTTTCACTCTGCAAATAATTTTTGTGGTTAGTCTGTAGTCTTTCTGCCAATAAAACTGTAGTTCTCTTGTTTACTTTTGTTATAGTTCATAGTTTAATGTTTTGATTCATCTATTTCTAATGACCTTCCTTAAATTTCTAATTTTATGTCCTTGAAATGTATTGCATTCTGAATCATTCTCTTCCAGAAAATGGTGATTTTCCTTGACTTAATTTTCTTTTGCTCGGACATAATTCTGCTACAATTAGCATATGAGTTCGCCCGTTTGTGGTACAATCATGAAAGTAAACTCAGTTTCTTTTGCTCGGAGTAACTTTTATGAACTAAACTTAGCCATAGGAGCACCAGTTTCTCCACAACATTTAAGTTATAGTTAGATTACTGTTTATGCGTTTTCTAATTCATTTTTTTTCTTTTATCGAAGTGAGTTATCATTTATTCAAAATTCCTAGAATTTTGATGCGAACGGAGTTCCATTTGTTGTTATATCATGCTGAAAATTTCTAATTTTAAGTGCCCTATGTCAACACTCTTAACACAGGAGGCTAAAGACTGTTGTTGTCATGTCTGAGATTGGGAACGAGTTCGCCCATTTGCGGTCTGACTATGTGCCACCAATTGGACACATTGAAGAAGTTATAATAAACATTTTGTCCAGGCTTCCTGTGAAAACAGTTGTAGCGTGCAAATGTGTTGCCAAACATTGGTTGAAATTGATATCTGAACCACAATTTCCTCATTTGCAACTAAACTGGTCGAAGAAAAAACCAAAATATATCATATGTCCTTATCCTGAGGACTATGATACGATCAATCATCTATGTCTACTGGAGGGAAATGGGAAAATCATTGAAGATGTCCCCCTTTTTGGTTTTGACGAAGTTTGCTCGCCTGAGATGACTTGTTTCTTGAATGGTCTCATATGCAGTGTGAATGAAGATAGTGATGGTCTGAATGATGTGGACATCAATATTTTCAACCCGATTACTCGTGACTCCATAGTACTTCCTAGAGGAAGTCCCTCGGTAGTTATCCCATCGGTTGGGATTGGTTTTGACCCCAAGAGTAATGACTTCAAAGCATTTCGCTTCTTCTCGGATTCATCTAAAGGGGAAGATGTTAAATATAAGTGTGAGGTATACACCTCTGGTTCTACAGCGTGGCGAAGAATTTCTGAGGATGTGCAACGGCCCCAGAGTAGTCCCATTAACCCATTCTGCCCTTACTATGCTAGTATAGCTGGAACAGTTTACTGGTTTGTATGGTCACAAGATCAACCTGGGACTCCTGTTCGTATTCTCTCAGTTGACATGAACGACAGCTTCACCGAGATCAGCCTGCCCACCCCTCTTAATGAGTGGAGTTTCTTGACTGAAATAGAGGGCTGCTTGTCAGTGGTTCACTTTAGTAATCCAGAAACATATGCACTGAACCAATATCAAGATCCTTATCTTGAGGTATATAAATTGGAGAACTCCCGGTGGCACTTGAGATCTAAGTCCACCATAGATCTGATCAACGTCCACAGCATCAACTCAGTTGCTGCAAGGGATACTGAAATATTCTTCATCGTTAAACATGATGATGAATCCATCTGCTACCTCATCTTCGATTTTGTGGAAGAATCCTTCACGACACTTGATCTGGATGAGCAATTTGAGGGTGATTGTCCTGTTGCATTTCCATTCGTCGAAAGCCTCCTCAAGTGTAAGTAAGCATCTTATTTAATCTTACTAAACATGTGATTTTAGCTTGTTCTGTTCACAACAAGCATCGAGTTCTTTAGCAGCTAATATCCATGATTTGTGTGTTTGAAAATCATCAACAGGTAGTGGAGCTTAGGCGAGACAGTTTCTGGACTTCAGTTGCGGTGTTCGTCTTCCTTTAAGTTTGCAACTCTCTGCTTGGAATAATTTGCTGGTGGAAGGTGAAATGGAATAAGAGACTGAGGTTCCAGTATTTGAAGCCCTTTCCTTTGTGTTGTGCGTTTAACGTTAAGAATTTCTTATAAACTGAATAATCTGCTTTTAAATATGAATTTGAGACTTGCAACTATGTGATGGTAAGTTGTGATGAAATCTAGTTTTATTTTGTATCTGTTAATTTCAGTGCATCACTTATTTCTTGAATTCTTTCCATTGGAGAGAAAATTTGAAGCCACCTTTCGAGCATATACATGACGTACCCTTTTAAAAGTTGATGCAGAAATATCATTTTCCCTTGGTCTTTCTGGTCCACGTCAACTGTAAGTAAATTCATTTTTCTTCATGTGGAAAAAAATTTGTGTTCCCATTTGGCATCAAAATCCAACGATCAAAACAAAATTTAAATTGTTGGAAAGTTCTGAGTTGTTTCACCATGGCCTGGGACCTGGTCAAGTCACACTATATAGCGTATACTAGTAGCTCATATTTATAATTATATTGAGAATTTTGTAAAAATGTTAGGACATACATTTAAACATGAATATGAATATGATGAATATGTATGTTATGTCTAAATAAGGAATAAGGTTGTTTTCAATCTTATCCTAAATATTTTTACAAAATATCATCCTCAAGGATCTAAAGTAAATTAAAAAATTGTCAAAACCAGTAGTGTCGGGGAACTATTCTTACCTACTAAATTGAAAATTCGAAGTCTAAAACGCTGGTCCTAGTCATTTATTAGAAGGGGTGGGTCGGTTGTAGTTTTGACTATTTTTTACTACTATTCATCAATATTATCTTTTAAGTACATTTGATAAATATAATTCTAGAAAATCAATTCGAGATAAACACAAAGCTTTTTATCATCTTTAAAATGTACATTATCTAAAACACAAAATATAAACATATGAGGGTAACATTGTACTACAATAGAACATGGGGCCTAATTTGTAAGTATCGATGGTACCATTTGCATCTCTAAATTTCTAATTATACCCATTAATTATCACGAGTTTTAATATTAGTGACCCTTTTGAGCTATTAATTTTACAACAAGGAAATTAATTGGAGTTCTTTGTTATCATCCACGGAATGATATTCCGTCTAAAATTCAAAATTCTCCCCCTTCCTTACTATTCCCTCCGTCCCACATAATTTGACCCAGTTTTTCATTTTGGGCCGTCCCACATAATTTGATCCATTTCACTTTTACTATTTTTGGTAGTGGACCCCACATTCCACTAACTCATTTCTACTCACATTTAATTATAAAACTAATATATAAAAGTAGGACCCACATTCCACTAACTTTTTTAACTCATTTTTCATTACATTTCTTAAAACCCGTGCCCGGTCAAAGTGTCCCAAATTATGTGGGACGGATGGAGTATGAAATTAATAAGAGGACCATGTGAATAGACAAGAGAGATTGAAGAGTCCATCAATTAAGATATATATGTAATATGCCCCTTCGCTTACTTACCTTGAAAAAGACTTATATAAGAAAAAGAAATAATCCTTTTCTGATATACTCTTTCAGTCCGTCAATAGGAGTCCCATTTTTTTCATTTTAATCCGTTCGAGAATAAGAGTCTTGGTTCCTAATATCATAAATGGTTAAGAGATTCACATTTCGCTAACATATCATTTAAAATTAATATATATATATATATATATATATATATATATATATATATATATAGGATTGTGATCAATAACGAACCACTCTTAAACCTTAAACGCCGAACAACATCATTATATGATAACATGGAGTTCAATATAATGAACTAATAACAAACATATAATGAACTTCAGATTTCTAAATTATGCATGATGATGTCATTGTTTTTAAATCTTAGAATTCCCTATAATGAACTACAAATAAAGTTGTAATGAACTCCGCATTATTATATAATGATGTGTTTGGCGTTTAGTGTTTAAAACTAGTTTGATATATAATATAACCCTATATAGGTATATATATATATATATATATAGGGATGTATTCATTTCCTTTTCCTATATTTCCTCCTTTTTTTCTTCTTAATATCAGCCATTAGATTAGTGAAATGGACGGTCAAGATCAACATTGGGTAATTAATCCCGTGTTGCATTATTTGTCCTATTTTGTGCATTATGAGGGTACAATAGTAATCTAATAATGGCTGGAAACCGCTACGAATAATGCACCACATGGTCACGAGTAATGCATATAATTGACTATATAATGCACAATATGTGAACTGCAATGCATACGAATAAGATGTACCATGTTATGATGTTTGGACACACGTTTCTTGTTTCCCCTAAGGGTTTAATAAGCTTAGGGGCTAGGGTATAGTACGTAGACACGTATGTAATCTTCACATGGTAACGAGTAATGGATATAATTGACTATATAATGCACAATTTGTGAACTGTAATGCATACGAACAAGATGTGCTGTGTTATGATGTTTGACACACGTTTCTTGTTTCCCCTAAGGGTTTAATAAGCTTAGGGGCTAGGGTATAGTACGTACGCATTAATAACAAATTATAAAACGATACGAATAATTCACCAAATTGTCACGAGTAATGGATCTTATTAACTATATAATGCACAATATGTGAACTGCAATGCATACGAATAAGATGTATCATGTTATGATGTTTGACACACGTTTCTTGTTTACCCTAAGGGTTTAATACGCTTAGGGGCTAGGGTATAGTACGTAGACATTACTAAATGCACGTATGTAATCTTCAATCCGTTGATTAACCCATATACACAATACCTCTAATAATGCATAATATAATGAGATAATGACAATTAACAGCTACATAATGCACTACCTAAACCAAATAATGCACATACGTATATTCCAATAACAACAATTTGTTAGTAATGTCTACGTACTATACCCTAGCCCCTAAGCTTATTAAACCCTTAGGGGAAACAAGAAACGTGTGTCAAACATCATAACATGGTACATCTTATTCGTATGCATTGCAGTTCACATATTGTGCATTATATAGTTAATAACATCCATTACTCGTGACAATTTGGTGAATTATTCGTATCGTTTTATAATTTGTTATTAATGCGTACGTACTATACCCTAGCCCCTAAGCTTATTAAACCCTTAGGGGAAACAAGAAACGTGTGTCAAACATCATAACACAGCATATCTTGTTCGTATGCATTGCAGTTCACAAATTGTGCATTATATAGTCAATTATATCCATTACTCGTTACCATGTGAAGATTACATACGTGTCTACGTACTATACCGTAGCCCCTAAGCTTATTAAACCCTTAGGGGAAACAAGAAACGTGTGTCCAAACATCATAACATGGTACATCTTATTCGTATGCATTGCAGTTCACATATTGTGCATTATATAGTTAATTATATGCATTACTCGTGACCATGTGGTGCATTATTCGCAGATACCAAAATGTGGCAGTTACTTTTCCGTCAAATATCAATAATAACCCTGTAATGCATACAACCACCTTCTATAATGCAACACGGAACCAGTTTTATAGAATCAATCTGATCCGTTGATGCCTTAGATCTAACGCGTAATATTAAGAAGGAAAAAGGATCTAAGATGTGAAAAGGAGAATAACGCTCCCCTATATATATATATATATAGGGTTTTGATCTATGCAAAACTAGATTTAAATACAGAAACGCAGAACAATATCATAATTATGGCACTTTTAGGTCATAATTAGGTAATTTTTAGGTCATGCTAACAAAGCATGACCTAAAACGATCTTAGCATGACATTAAACCCAAATATTATAATATGACCTAAAATTGTTTAATTATTACATTCCGTGTTTTTGGTTAATTATTGACCATTAGATCATCTAATCCTAGGGCCAAGATTTGGTCTGCATTTCTGGATTTAAACACATACTTATTTTGATCATCTCCATATATATATATATATATATATATATATATATATATATATATATATATATATAAGTGAGACTCATATTCCACTTACTTTCACTTTTCTTAAAACTCGTGACGGAAAGAAATGAAACTCCTATTCGCAGACAAAAGGAATATCACATAAATTTGTCAAATAAATCATTCTGTATTTTTTTTTAAAAAAAGAAAGAAGTCTCCCCCAAGTCATTTAATTACACCAAAAAGAAAAAGAAAGAAGTCTCCCCCTCCTAATCACAAGTCATTATTTAACCCAATTTTCACTCCAAAATATACTTTATATAAACCCTTCAATATGACCTTCACCTGTCACACTTAAAATTGCTACACAATATCTTCTCCCCCCACATATCATCATCTCTCTATCTCTCTCAAAATCATGGCTCATTACAATGATCAAATCAAGAAGATGAAAAACCATTCAAATAGCTTCTTATATCTCAAGAAGATCACTCAAATCCTCCTCCCACTCTCCCTTCTCTCTCTCTTTATCTCCCACTCCTCTTTCACCTCTCTCTTTCTCCAATCCTATGACTATCTCAACTTGAATTTCTACTTCAAATTCAAACTCTTCACCTACACAACTGAGAGAAATTGCATCTTTCTCCTCTGCAATGGGATTCTTGTCTTCATCATACAGTCATCCGGCCTCATTAGCAAGATAACGCCCCTCGATTCAGGCCCGAAAATGGCAAGAACACACGATGATCGGACCGAGAAAAGTGGCGTTGAAGACAGCAAGAAAAAGGGTGTTGAGAATGTAGAAGTTCATGAAGAAAAAATCAATCTTGAAGCAGATTTGGCTGAGGAAGATTTGCAGGTAGAAAAATGGGATGAACATGATGATGAAGAAGAAGATGATGAAGGGTTTGATACAGAAGAATTGAAGAGGAAATGTGAAGATTTTATCAAGAAAGTAAAGATGGAAATTCAAAGTGCATGAACAAATTCAATATTGTATATATATTGTCTAACAAACGATTTTGTTCTTCAAAATTTCGAAATTGCTCGGATTTTTATATTTTATTTCACTAGTTCACGTCACACTAAATTAATAAGCCAATTGTAGTAAAGTGCAATAAGAAATAATGGAGGAAATTTCACTAGGTAGGTCATGAAGATGAAATAATACAAGTGGCCTTTAAAACGATTAATTTATGTCCATTTTTTCTTATAGGGAATTTAATACTGGTAGGGACTGATTAAGATTGATTTTGAAAAGTAGTTGAATGATATTTTTATTTTAGTGATGGGGATTGATATATTTCAATGTGAACACGCATGCCTTGTTATATAGTATTTTTAATGTAATGCCATTCAACTCCATTAATATTTAAAAAATTTGATACTAACAATATCAAATTAAGATGCCCTTACAGCCAAATTTGGTCTTAAGTTGGGATATCATTGGGTTGGAATTGTCTAACTATAGTGGGGCACTATGAAAAAGAAATAAATATTACTCCCTACTATATGATGACAGCATTTTAATGAGGATATTATCCATTGCCACACCTTACTATGTATCAAAGTTTTCAAGACCCAATATTTAAAATTGGGCCAAAACCATTTTTTGTTTGATTTTCTTTTCATGTTCAAGATTGGATAAATTCTGGACCACATATAAAGGATTATACATTCGAAAAAAAATCTCATGTGTTTCATACAACAATAATACTAATACTATCAAATAAATATCCACAGCAATCGAATTCCAATTTCAGAGACCATAATATTCTTGAGTGAAAGGTGTGACTTTGCAGAGATATAAAGCTTTTCTTGAAATATTATGGCTAAATTGTTGAGTAATCCGTGTTGTCATTCATCATCTTCAACCACATTTTCTTGTTTACACAATGAGAGTCTGTGTAGTTCAAAAAAGATGGCGATTTAAGGCCATTTCTCCAAGTAGAGTTGTCAACTGGGCCAGGAGCCCGACCCATGCCTAGTATGGGACAGCCCAGGCCCGGCCCATCAGTGAAACGAAGCGGGTCTAGGCTAGGCTCATTGGTTGAAATAGACTCTGATTGGGCCATTGTGTAAACTCAGGCCCAAGACAATTCAAAGCTCAGCCAGCCCATTAGAGGCCCATCTTATAATTAGTTTTTTTAATGTAATTAGATAATTAACCACTAATAATTGTATATTTCTACATGTCATATTTTGCATGAAACAAGTTAATCGTGTCTATATCGTTCCAATTTATTGGATGTCTCCTAATGGACTCAATGCAATAGTCTAATATCTACTCAAGTTCCCAACCAAAATATAACGTAACATTCAATCTTGACTATATACAAATTTTTTTCTAATATTTTTTTTCCAAGATGTAAAAAAAGATGATTCTGAAGTTTAACTTTAAAAATATGACGTATGCAAACCTCAATATTTGATGAATAATTATAAAATTTTTAAATTTTATTAGTTAGTTCATATACTTCTATTACTTTTAAAAATACCACATCAACTCATATGTCATCATCTACTAAAGTTTTAGTACTTAAGGATGATGAATAAACAAACAAATAGACATCTAACATATCTAATACTAACAACTACTTACGGTTTCATTATCAAATATAGGGGTGGTGCGGTACGATATACCGCACCGAGAATGCTATGCCGCATATCGTACCTCAAATTGCGGTATGATAAAATGCCATACCTATGTATACCGAAAATTCGGTATGACAATTTCCGATACCGTTACCATACCGTTTATGCAGTATACCATACCGTATTTCGGTATGCCGTACTTTTAAGGTATACCGAAATAAGGTATGGCATACCAAGTACGATATACTGAAATAAGGTATGACATATCATTATACCTGTGATTCATACCCAACAAAAAATCCTATTTTATAACCAAATATTTAAAATAAAATTTCACCTATTTAAATAATTTCCAAAGCATTAAAACTCTATCACAATCAAATCTTGTTCATAAGATTCAAATCAACAAAACTTCAACCATCAAATCCATACAATGGACTTGATTTGCTTCGCTTCACTAAATGATTTCACAATCCACTTGTATTGTCATAGCTACATGGTATTTCAATTGTGCAGTAGTTGTACATCGCAATTAGTTTTAAACTGTCATCGCCCATTTTCGTTCTTACTTTTTTGCAATGATCCCAATATGGGCTACTGCTTCTCTTTTTAGGAGTTAGAGGAGGTTTCTCAGTGAAAATTATTTTTAAACTGCATATCGCAATGATTTTTTTTTTGCAATGATCCCAATTTGAGATTTAGGGTTTCTAATTTCTATTTCTTAAATTATTGTTAATTTTAAGTATTATTTATATTAATATATAACTGAATATATAAATACATATAATCGGTAAATACTTCATCTTTTGATATATACCATATGTTCGGTATAAATTAATAATGGTATGGTACCACATAGTCAGATGTACCTCATTTTCGGTATATACCGAATGCGCGGTATACGAAAATCTATACCTTTACCTTATCGAAGTCTATCGGTAAGGTATCATACCCTACCGCAAATTCGGTATAATTTCGGTACGGTAAGTGTGGTATTGCGGTATATTCACCCAGCCCTAATCAAATATGTACCAAACTCCTCCTTACAAAACAATAGTAGTGACAAATTACTTTATCAAATGGTACATGAACAATAATTTCATACAAAGTGTAAGTGAAGGCCTGCCCACAATGAACAATCATTCCATACAAAGTTTTAGTGACGGCCTGCATAACAATAAACAGTGGAACATAAGAAGAAAAAAAATACTTTTATGAAATAAGTATACTGATATACTACAAACTTACACTGTGAGGCAAGTTCAATGATATAACCATTGTTGATTTCCCTACAAAGTTGTTAGTGTCTGATGTAAAATAGTTGAGCAAAATAGCGAGGAGTGGAGGTAGTCTATCCAACGCAATTACATATTCTGAGTAATCAGTACAACTATACTTATCGCATGTATAACCAACTACAGTTGTAACGTTATACCGTTCCAAAGCTTCATACACTGAACTGCCATTAGCCAATGTTAGTTGAAGGCCAATATTTTCAAGTTTGTTCTTCTTAACATATTCACATGTTGGACACGACCTACAATGAACAAGTTATAAGAAAACACTAACACGAGACAAAAGTAATAATCTGTAATGATATTACCTTCGAGGTTAAAAATACACCAAATAGTCTCCTGACCACTGTGTCCGGAGCTTCAATATCTAAGCCTTTGTGAGACTTATAACATACAATCAATTCATGGAACAAGTGTTCAGCTGACTGTGAATTATTCGTCGCAAACATGTTTAGTGCACGCGATTAGGTTGATGTTTTAATCCCTTCGTATGTTTCATTGTTAAAGGTGTAGAATAATACAAGCCTCGTGAGCAACTTGGAGTGACATCTTTCTCCATTTTCGTACCTTAGTTTGTAAATTTAGTTTATTAATTTTGTCAATTCTTGTTAAATAACCTACGCCTCCCTGTGGTTCGACACTCGAAGTACTACAGTCGACTCTGTACTATTGCAAATAGATTGTAATATTAAAGCTATTTTATTAAACTTGTGTGTTAATAATCCATTAATATAAAAGCTCGAAAATTACACATCAAGTTTTGGCGCCGTTGCCGGGGAGGCAACTGGTTATTTAATTAGGATTCTTTTTGTTTTTATTTTTGTATAGTTTTCTAACATTTTAATTTTTTGTTTCAGAGTTGTAGCTAGAAGACTAAGTCGAGCCAACGACTTTAAACAAAGGCGCTAGTTGGGAGGCAACCCAATAAGTTTTTAGTTTTCTTTATTTTCTCTTAATAAATCGAGGGTTTTGTTCGCTCAATTCTTTCCTTCGATGTATTTTTATGAATTGAGTATTTTTGTTTTCTTTTTGTTGTTTTAATTTTTCTTTTTGTAGGAGCAACGTGGAGATAGGATTCACATTGGAGCTTAGGAGGAACCACACCCACAAAGGAACTTACACCCACCCACCCACCCGAATGCACTATGGATATCACGTCAAGTTTGGGGGAGTCTTCTTTCCCTTTACTTTATATGTTCTTCTTTGTTTACATTGAGGACAATGTAGCATTCAAGTGTGGGGGGATTGTGAATGATTTTTATGCATTAGGCATGTTTTTTGGGTGTATTGCATGCAAAAATGTTGTGAATCATGTAATTGACGGGTGCATGCTAGATCTTCGGCTTTCTGGTTGGGAAATCTTGCTTGATCTTTGAAGCTTAGGATGGATAGAATCTGTGCATGAATTTATTTGAAAGAGCATGTTGTGATTACATCCGATTTCTTGAGTTGAGGAGAGTATGAAAGTCCTATGTCTTGTGGAAATTATCTTGAATTGATTTACTTTATCGAGTTGCGTGCCTGTATTCATTTGTGTCAACGATATGGGAGGATAAGACACTAGGATGAACTCTATGGCCAAATGATCACATGCCTAGTCCTACACATGATTCCCTAGAAGCCACTTTGAGCTTAATTTCCTATCATTTGTGTAAACACGTAGCCTATCACTTAGCTAATTAAATAAGCCTCATTTTAGCCTCATCGAAAGACCTTGCTACTATTTGGGTGCTAAATACAAGCTAGAGCTTTGTGGTTTGAGTTTGAGTGTGGGTGGTGAAATGTAAAGAGTAGACATATTTAGACTTGATGTAATGTGAAAAGAATGAAGTTCTTAGAAAAGAAAGAAAAAGACGACCTCCAAATTTGCAAAAGTCGAGGTCTTTATCAAAAAAATAAAATAATAAGTTTGATAGAATAAAGATAGAGCTTCTATATTTGTTTGAAGTAATCTTGTCTAGATTTGATCTCAATTTTGGGGGAGTGAGAATTTGGTTGTATTTTTTTGTTGTTTGATCTTTGGAAGGAAGTTGTAGGAGGGAAGCATTTGGCACTCAAATGTGTAGCCTTTGAGCTCACTATCCATATTTATCCTACCTCATCCTTAGCCCCATTACAACCTTGAATTAAGACCTTGGATCTTTTTGTTGGCATTTTGTGGATGTTTTGTAAATAGCTTGTTAGAGTTAAATAAGTTTGATTTGAAATCCGCGAGTCTATGTGATAAGTAATGCTTGATGAGTCAATGATGACGGTTTGAGTTGTATTATCCTATGCTTGGACTTACTTTGACATGCACCTTGACTTGAAGTTCTAGGTTGATAAGTGATGGTTCTAGAGAGTGGGAAATCTTGATTGTAATTGTTGGGGGTTTAGATTTTGTCATTCATGTCTCTACGTGATTCACTCTCATGAAAACTTTTGGAAAAACTTTTGTGAGTTGAGCTTCAAAGTTTTGTGTTTTATGTGATCTTGCTCGAGGACGAGCAAGCAAATAAGTTTGGGGGTATTTGATGTGAATCAAATTGTACATTTTTATTCCCCTAACTTTACATGATTTATATAGTTTGATGCTTGCAAAAGTGTATTTTATGGTGTAGGAAGATGAGTAAATGGTGAAACAAAGAAGGAAGCTCGGAGGGTGAAAAGCTGTGCAGAAAGCTGTCAAAAGTGGCCACCCGGCCGGGTTAATTTCATGCCCAATAATTTACCCGGCCGGGTGATTTTCGCGAGGCATGGGAAGTTCAGGAGGGGTCGATTTCATGTCACCCGGTCGGGTGATTTTTCAGTTGAAAAATACCACCCGGCCGGGTAGTTCATTTTAACTGCAATATTGCAGTTTTGTGGCGGTTTGTAAACAGAGTAAAGGAAACGGATGGGACGTGACACGAAAAAGAGGGAAAGGAAAAAAGGTGTCAGGGGGTTGAAAAAGAAAAGGAGAAGAAGAGAGAGGGAGGAGATGACGTTTTTTAATAGAAGGAGTTGAGGTGACGTTGTTTGGGGGACGGTTGACGAATTTGGACGGAGAAAAAAAGAGAGAAAAGGGAGGAAGAAGAGAAGAGGAAGTTCCGGCCAACTTTCCGACGATCCGACTCCAAATCCCAACTCCACTCACGAGAGCTTGAATCCTACGGTTTTAATTGCAAAATTCACCATGTGTATAGGCTAAGCTCTCTATGTTGCTCCAAGTTGTAATCTAGGCTTGTATGGATGTTTTTACACCATTGATTTCATATGTTTGTGTCCAACAATGTGCTCAATATTTATTCACTATGTTTTTGGCTAATAACATAGTGTTGTTAATTCCTCTGCTATTGTCTCTTTAACATAGTTTAGGATTGATTGATTGTTGGATTGCTATCGAATTAGAATTGTTCAGAGGATAATTTGATAGTGGATTAAGTAGGTGACTATAGTAGATGATCTTTTATTCCCGCGCTTCCGCAGGAATTTAATATCATTGAAAATTAATTCATGGAACAAGTGTTCAGCTGACTGTGAATTATTCGTCGCAAACATGTTCAGTGCACGCGATTAGGTTGATGTTTTAATCCCTTCGTATGTTTCATTGTTAAATGTGTAGAATAATACAAGCCTCGTGAGCAACTTGGAGTGACATCTTTCTCCATTTTCGTACCTTAGTTTGTAAATTTAGTTTATTAATTTTGTCAATTCTTGTTAAATAACCTACGCCTCCCTGTGGTTCGACACTCGAAGTACTACAGTCGACTCTATACTCTTGCAGATAGATTGTAATATTAGAGCTATTTTATTAAACTTGTGTGTTAATAATCCATTAATATAAAAGCTCGAAAATTACACATCATGTAGTTAAAAAAATATGGCGATTTCAGGCCATTTCTCCAACTGGGCTTCCAAGAGTTTCGCAAGAATTCAGCTTAGAAGAAGCGATTTTGAGCTAAGATCATCCAATGGGTATCCTCTTAATGCCGTTTCTTTGCAAGATGGTATGATTTCAATGCCTGCAGCAGTGATCTTATCTCTGTTTCTTGGTTTCTATGTGTGTTGTGTGTTGAATTTTTTACTTTAAGGCTTGATTAATCATTCAAGCAAATTTTTTTTAATTCATATAATTTCATGTGTGGTGTTATGAACTCTGATGAAGTTTATGGTTTCTTAGATTTGTATGAAGAAATAGAAGCTCTATGAGCTACATTTGAATGATTCTTGATATGAATTTTGAATGGTTGTATGAGTTGTTTTAGGCATGCATGTAAAATTCAACAAAACCATAAATGTTCTTAACAAATTAATCAAGAATTGATTGTGTTGTGTGATTCTCTGATAGACTTGAGCATTTGAGGTTTTTATTAATTTCAACTAGTGTGTATTTTTTTCATCATGTTTTGTTTTGTTTCGGTTTATAACTGGTTGCTGCTGTGTATGTAGAGGGCTCAGTTGTCAATCCCCTTGCTGAAGAGCCCAATTTTTCTGATTCAGCTGAGGGGGATTCTACTCTAAGCATCACAGTTGTTGGTGCATCAGGCGATCTTGCAAAGAAGAAGATCTTTCCTGCTCTTTTTGCTCTCTATTACGAGGATTGGCTACCTGAGGTGTTGTATTGGTTTCATGGTTAGAACATAGAAGTAGTATTCGAGTTCGTGTTAGTAAACAAGGCTGCTAAATTTCTGCGGAATTTTGTCATTTTTGGGTATTCTCGGACCAAGATGAATGATGAGAAGTTGAGAAATATGATCAGCAGAACCTTGAAACACGAATTGCTAATGTGTGATATTTCTAAGTCTAACTGTTGTTTCATATTGTTGTTTTCCAGAGAAAACTGTGATGACAAAATGACAAAGTTTCTAAAGAGGTGCTTTTACCATTCAGGTCAGTACAATTCGGAGGAACACTTCTCGGAATTGGATTGCAAACTGAAGGAAAAAGAGGTGCGGACTTCTAATTCTTGTTCCGTTGTATGCACACACGCCACAAACAATTTCTTAAAAATATCGCTAAATGCATATAACTATGAACTGTTATTACACTTATAGAGCCGCGTGATTACTATGCATAAGCGTTAACCTCGACATCTCTACCCCAGAAAACGTGAAACTTGGCAGTGTGAATCATTTATTATCAAGATTGGATGAATCAAGTTTTATCCCAAAAATCTTTTGATAATGCTGTTTTGAATATCAATCCATGTAGGCTTAATTTCATGACAGTTTTAGCTTGTGGTATGAAAAATTGGAAATCAATGTTATAATGATGTTAATGAAATTAATTTTCAGGGTGGTAGACTCTCGAATAGGTTGTTTTATTTATCGATTCCTCCGAACATATTTGTGGATGTGGCCCGTTGTGCTAGCACCAGAGCTTCTTCAACAACTGGATGGACAAGGGTGATTATAGAGAAGCCGTTTGGGCGGGACTCAGAGTCTTCTAGGGAGCTGACGAGGTGTCTAAAACAGTTTCTCAACTAGGACCAAATATTCTGGTATATGTCTTAATATCCAAGAAGAGTTAGCTTGTTGTTTTATGGAGTAGTTAACTGGGCTTGAGTTTATTGCTGAATTGATCATTATTTGGGAAAGGAGTTGGTTGAGAACCTATCAGTGCTTCGTTTCTCAAATCTTGTCTTTGAGCCTCTTTGGTAAAGAAACTACATCCGCAACGTCCAGTTCATATTCTCGGAACAGAAGGACGAGGAGGGTGAGGCTCTTTATCATAACCTAATAGGAGTAGTTTTCACTATGAATTCTGTTCTTGGTTGTGAAATAAATGTCTCTTTCGTCGTTGTAGCTACTTCGACAACTATGGAATAATCCGAGACATTATGCAAAACCATCTGCTGCAAATATTAGCATTGTTTGCAATGGAGACTCCTGTCAGCTTGGATGGCGAAGACATAAGGAACGAGAAGGTATTAAAACCTTGAAAATTTGAACTGAAGTCTGCCATCTCGAGTTTTATTTTGAGATTCTGCATTCCAATCAGGTGAAAGTTCTGCGATCAATGAAGCAGTTGCTGCTCGAAAATGTGGTTGTTGGCCAGTACAAGGGGCACAGCAAGGGTGGCAAACGTACCTCGGGTATACAGACGATCCCTAATGTACCAAATAATAGCGTCACTCCTACACTTGCTGCTGCGGCCCTCTTTATGAATAATGCTCGTTGGGATGGCGTTCCGTTCCTCATGAAAGCAGGCAAAGCCCTACACACGAGACGGTATCTAAGTCAGGATCTATTTTAGTTGAATTGTGATATCCTGACATTAGCTAATAATGTTTGAAATCAGAGGCGAGATTAGAGTTCAGTTCAGGCACGTTCCCGGCAATCTGTACAAGCACACCTTTGGGACGGATTTGGAGTTGGCCACGAACGAGCTAGTGCTTCGTGTGCAGCCGGACGAGGCCATATATTTGAAAATCAGTAACAAGGTTCCCGGCCTTGAAATGAGACTAGACCGCAGTGATCTCAATCTTCTCTATAAAGCCAGGTAAAAAAGATTGAATATTTATAATCCCATATTTCTACATTCTACAGTCCAAGTTTAATTATTTTGATGATGTGGGGAAGGTACACGAGAGAGATACCGGATGCTTATGAACGACTACTTGTTGACGCTATAGCAGGGGAGCGAAGACTATTCATCAGGAGTGACGAGCTAGATGCTGCATTGGCTCTTTTCACGCCGTTACTGAAGGAACTGGAAGACAGGAAGATTGCATGGGAGCTCTACCCGTACGGAAGCAGGGGACCTGTGGGAGCTCACTATCTTGCAGCTAAGCACAACGTTCGTTGGGGAGATCTTGCAGGTGAGGACTGATGAACACAGCTTTGTTGCTTCACCGATATTACTCATGTTCCAAGTGTATATGTTTTATTTGAATTCTTGAAAGTATTTTAATGATTTTGTTCAATAAATCACATGTTGTGAAAATGTGAAGTTCTTGATTCATTTTTACCACAATATGGTTAATATAAGATGCCGATGATCTACAAAGTCGTGAGCCTGTCTAATTTTATACCATTCTTGGGCTTTAGCCAAGCCCACTAAAAATGTCCCTTTTGATTAAATTACCCCAAACCACTCCAAAATTACTTTATGCATATGTGCTTGGATAAGATGTACTCCTAAGAAATATTTCATCCTTTAAATAATTACTATACAACTCGTAATTTTGATTAAAGTCGAAGAACACTTTGGAAATAGAGCTTTCAGTCTTTTAATTTTCAACTTTACACTTGCTTAATTTTATTCCATGTGTACTAGTATAAACTTGAGCAAAAATGAGCCATAATTTTTGTGGCCCACAACTCCATGTTACCCCCACAAAATGCTAATATTTGCAATTTATTCACTTTGTTGACTCTATTCATGTTTTATAAACCTTTACTTTAAAAGTGATCAGCCATTATGTAATATTTTCAAAACAAAACACACATAATAGTATTGATGTATCTATATATATTTTCAAACATTTAGTTTGGTGCGCATAAGTCATAATGCATAGGATGCCTCCCCAAAATTAAATACTAATAACTGTTACTTTCAGAAAACTACAATAATTATAATCGTAATTACTTGTTAATTTACCATATTCAGCAGTCATATTACAGTATTTTGGTTCCATTTAATTTTATTCAGTTTTATATATAATCAATTTATTTATATATATATTAACATAATTTTTTAACTGCTGCGTATAGTTGTTCTACTTCTAGTTTAAATAATCTCTCAACAGTATAATTAAATTTTATTTTTATTTTTATTATTATTTTTGGTGCTCCGATTTTTGGAGGAATCTCTGCCGTCGGCTGCCGGAATATTCTGCTGAGGTAGTTTCTGCTGGCCGCCAGCTCCGAGCTTGATCTTAAGTCAGCTTTACTTTTCGGTTTATTTGTATTTCTTTTTGGAAATTCAGTTGGTGGTGGTTTTGGAATGCTGCGGTGGATTTATGTTTATTCGAATAATACCTGTTTTTTGTGTAGATCCGAAGCTAATTTTGGAGGATCAGGAGATTCTGTAATTAATTTAACCATGGATTTTTTGAATCTCGATTAGATTTCGTAATTTTCTCCATTTGTTTGGTTCGTTTTTTTTTTTGGGCTTAAAATGGTGGTCTCTTGCTGAACTTTCGCTGTTTCTAAGCTTAGATCTTTTGTAGTAAGAACATTGAGCTGAATTTTCGGAGGTTTTGCTTGATTTTGGCGCTGGGTTGAATTAAGCTTGAAATTGTTTGACTCGGCTGAATTTTGTGAAAACGTCGTTGAAGTGATGTTTGCGTGTCTTCAATTGTTTGTTTCTGTTGGTTCCAACAATTTTCTGCGATTTCTTTTGCATGTTCTTCGCTGTGTTTGTTGCGTGAAGTGGATGATTTCAATTTACGACTGATTTTTATTTATCCTGATTGGTGCTGAGTGACACAACGATTGATGCGTCTGGGTTATCTAGTTTAGCTTGAGCAGTGGAGGACTTTTATTTATTTATTTATTTTTAAATTTTTGTTGTTGAACATTGTTGATTTGATTTTTTTAAGTTTAATCATCGTGATATTATTATGTGTACAGCTGAAATTTAAATGTTATATGATTTGTTTTTCATTTTCGGCAGCAAGCAGTCACTGTTTTCGTATGGCCATAGGATTGTCATCTGACATATGCGGCTTGTAATTTGTAGTTTTTGTTGAGGATTTAGGCCGGTTTTGTAGTTGGAACTTGAGATGGGATCCAATACAGAGGAAGCCATTAGAGCTAAAACATTTGCCGAGAAGCAATTTTTGGAGAAAAATTTCGTTGGAGCACAGAAGTATGCTTTGAGAGCTCAGACATTGTGTAAGGAACTGGATGGCATATCTCAGATGGTGGCCACGTTTGGAGTCTATGCAGCTTCTGATGCACTGGCTAACGGAGAACTTGACTTTTATTCAATTCTTGGAGTGGACCCATCTGTTGAGAAATCCAAATTGAAGAAGCAGTACAAAAAAATGGCAGTAATGCTACACCCTGATAAAAACAAAACTGTTGGCGCTGACGAGGCTTTCCAGCTAGTTTCTGAAGCATGGAACCTCTTATCTGATAGTGCTAATAGAAGTGCTTATGATCAACGAAGAAGTTTGTTTGCTGGGTACAGTGATCCTTCCAAGTTTTCTGCCCATGGAAGAATCAATACATTTTGGACTGTTTGTTCCTCCTGTCATGTCCAGTATGAGTATCTTAGGAAATATGTTAACAAACAGCTTTCTTGCAAAAATTGTCGTGGTGTCTTTGTTGCCGTTGAAACTGGGTTGGCCCCGCAAAATGGTACTTTCCAATATAACTATTCTTATGTGTCTGAGAATGGTTATGGTCATGGAAGCCATGGTCGTGGGGTTGCATATATACCCACTGCAACTGGTTACGGTGCACCAAATGTGGTGTCGGGACATCATACTGGAGATATATCTGAGTATGCTTCTAATATATCATTTCAGGGTACCTCAGCTGGAAACTCTGTCGGCCTCTCAGATCGTAGTGGACTGTCTTCATCTTCTTTTGTCTATTATCAAGCCAATGGAGGGGCAAGCCAGACAAAAGCTAACGCCAAGCATCATTCGGTGAAGGCCACGAGTCACGTGGGATCTAACGGTTGTAATGGTCAGTACGATGCATCCAAACCCAGACGGGGGAGACCTGCCAAGAAGAGAAAAGTGGAATTAGGAATTTCGTATCCCTATGGACATGAAGAAGTTTGTGCAAATGTTCATGTAGAACCTAAGACAGCCACTGCAAATGGAATATTAAAGCCTGCAGGTAAGCTTCCCTTTGCACCACAAACGTTGACAAGGCGGAGTTCAGCTCCTGTTCCTGCAATTGATGGGAGACAGTTGTTGATTGATAAGGCAAGAACAGAAATTGGTAGGAAGCTTGAAGAGATGAAGTTGGCTGCCGAAGCAGCTGTGGTAGAGGCTGAGAAAAGAAAGGCGCTTGCCGAAGCTGCCAAATCAGCTGCTGCTAATAAACTATTGGAACTTAAGAGAACTGTTTCGATAACAGTTCCAGATTCTGACTTCCATGATTTTGACCTTGATAGATCTGAAGAATGCTTTAAGCCGAAGCAGATATGGGCCCTCTATGATGAAGAAGATGGGATGCCTCGCTTGTATTGTATAATTCGGGAGATCATCTCACTGAAACCATTCAAGATTTACATAAGCTACTTGAGCTCAAAATCCGACACTGAATTTGGGAGCGTAAATTGGTTGGATTGTGGTTTTACCAAATCTTGTGGGAGTTTTAGAGTGTTTCACTCTGAAACAGCAGAGCAAGTCAACATATTCTCTCATCTCCTTGCTAGGGAGAAGGCTGGTAGGGGAGGTTGTGTAAGAATATATCCAAGAAGTGGAGATATTTGGGCTGTATACCGGAACTGGTCACCGGATTGGAACAGAACAACCCCAGATGAGGTAAGACACCAGTATGAAATGGTCGAGGTTCTTGATGATTATTCTGAAGATAACGGTGTCTGTTTAGCGCCTCTGATTAAGCTGGATGGATATAAAACAGTGTACCGAAGGAACATAGACAAGGATGCTACCCGATGGATCCCAAGAAGAGAGATGCTACGGTTTTCACACCAGGTCCCATCTTGCTCCCTCAAAGTTGAAAGTGCTAACTTGCCCGAGGGTTGCTGGGATCTCGACCCCGCTGCAACCCCAGAAGAACTCCTACAAGGAGACACTGAACTCCACAACAAGAGTAGTCCAGGCCAGACAGCAAACATTTCTGAGATCCTAGAAGAACAAAATTCATCTGAAGAAAAGGTGAGCCAAAGGAAAATCTGTGCTTCGACTCCAGACAAGCACGGGACACAGGTTCCAAGCGTGGAGCATGACAGAAACACTACCGAGCTCCCTCAATTAGAATGCAGAACTGAAGAAGCTCCAGCCGGACTCCCGTGTGTTGGAACAGGCTAAGAGTTGAGGTAATCTGAAAAACTCCAATTTTACATATTTCAAGTTCTTCCTCACAGCTGAACTACAGGGGTGACAAACAAGAGAAGTGAAGAGAAAGTAGAAATCAAACTTGCAGGGGGAGACACAAGTGTACAGATTTAAACACAGCCTAGATTGATCCTACTTTCCTAAAAAAGATTAGATAGTTGGAGGATTAGAAGGAATCCTTGCCTGCTCCTTTGGGAGCTGAATATCCATTCTGTAATTTGTAACCTTAATTTTAGAACTGTTTGACTCCTATAGAAATCCTTTATGTTTGACTCTATTAAGTGATGATATGTAACCCTTGCTTTTGTCGCAATTTCTGCGAAATCTTGAGAAGTTTCTTGGACCTTTTTGATTAATTTTTCCAAACAGCTTTTAGTGTTAGCCTGACCCGTTATGAATTCTTCTTTTAGCCCGATGGACCAATACACCTAAATGCATGCACCATAGAAAACTACGAGGGTCTACGCGTATTGATGAAATGAAACAAGTCGAAAGCACATTACATAATAAGATTAGAGTTTAACACAAGTCGAAAAATGCAGCTAACTTCCTCCACAGTTGATTGCCAGCTAGGATTCTTGAGCGTGCAAGAGGACGCAGGTCTAATGGAACGTGATGTATGGGTTGGTTGTCGTTACAGTGGGTTCCTGTTGACATCCTTGTACAATAAGTAGCGTGTCTTGGACTTGCCTAGCGCGGCATACCTGTACACGAACAACGCTCATCATGTCAGAGTCGCGTTGAAAATATATTGTCTCATCAACGCAATATCATATGCTCGTTACTCACCATTGAGGCACGAATGGCGCCATCCAGATTGTGTCGCCAGCTTGAACTGGATACCTGTTCCACACAAATCACAACCCATGTTTCTGTTATAACAAACAAACAAGTAGACAGTGGTCTTTTAAGAACAAAGTTGAATATATTAATCAAAATCAGACGTGCTCGTACCAGCTATCACCTAAGCGGTAGATGCCTTGCCCCTCCAGAAGTAGTAGACCGTGCTGGTTATAGTGAACTTCCTGCAAAAATGTCAAACCAGCTGTAAATCTAGCATTTCTTGAATCAGTGAATGTGTTTTAACAGAACAAGATCAGAATTTGTCTTCTTCGCCTATTATGCAACAACATGGTCCAATGATTTCTGAAGCTAAAGAAAGTGTACCTTTACGTTGAGAAATTCACCAGGTTGGAAATCCATAATCTGCCAAAACACAAGTTTAGCAAATGAGCCATGTATCACCAAATATGAGGATTATACTAACCTGATTTGTAACTTACATGAATGTTGAAATCGTAAGCCAAAGAGGTGGGAAGAAGCTTCCTAAGCTGAAAAACCTGGGAGAGTAGACAGAAATGTGAAACATCTCTGGTTGTAAATATTCATCGTATAAATACTACCTTTCTGATATGTCCCAAAACAAGCTTAGATTTCAAATTTCTTTTCCTGATTAAGTGTTACCTCGCCAGGAGTTTCAAGAAGGGGCTGCTCACTTGTTGAACCAATGATCTGCTCACTAGCATGATTCTCCAAGTAGTTGTACCTGGGATAAACGAGAAACTATGGCTGTTAACCTTTGATGAAAAATGAGTTATTCCTGTTAGTCCAAACGCATAATAAAACACCATAACTAAGTCATAAACAGGGAATGGAATAGGAGAAAGATCAAGAGGAAACCTTCTCTCAAGTACAACAAGCGTGGCAGCTGCACTAGAGTCCAACGAGTGTTTCAGATTCGGAGGAAGGTAAGCGTATGAATCAACCTGCGATTTTTACACAAGCAGCAGCCGAGGTTTGTATTTACATGGCTTATGCAGACAAACAGTCATTTGAAACTTTATCCAAGATGTAAAGAGCGATAGCTCATAGTTGTTTAGCTCTGATACCTCTAGATTATGCTTAGCGCCCGATGCATCAGTGAGAGTCACCACACCATGAAGGACAAACACAAACCTGATTAAGCAAGCACCGTTATGCCATAGTTTTTATTAGAAGTCAAGCAAAGTTCCAAGTTGAGCATGAATCGCTATAGGAGGTTAGGAAAATTCTTAGCCAGACCTCTCTACATCCTTTAGTGGGAGTGCTGATTTTGAAAATTCTGCAGAAAACAAAGCGTCAGCATTTCTTTTTCTTCAGATTTTGTCGAGCAAAAGATCGACTGAATAATTTACTGTTGAATTTAACCTTGCATCTTTACCAAGTACATGGCAAAATGTGAGCCCATTGAAGGTGTGATGAGATAAGCACCCAATGTGTTACTCCTGGAAAACGGCATAAAAAGATTACAAAACCTCTGCCAACACCATCTATGACTTGGCTGAAAAATCGATATCAACATACCACTCGGGCAAAGGGCCAAAGACATGACTTTCAGGAGTGATCAAAGCATGGTCACTTTTGTATACGCTACGTGTGAACCCCGGCAAGTCTAGAAACAACACACACAAATCAGTCAACACTTCTCTCACCAATTCCTTCTTTTTTTCCCTCTCCTTTTCGTCTCCCTATCAAACACTAGATTCAATAGTATTTTGATTCAACCAAACTTCAATCACTGGAACACAATACAGAAGTATATACTTTGGTGAAAAGATCATTTGATATAATTATTTGCCCTCATACAAGCATCAAAAATATTAACCAACATATTCATTAAGTCCCACAAAATATAAAACGAAAAACAAACATTCTGTTTCAACAAAGCCAATACGATGCGCATCAAACACCAAAGTCATTAGCATTTCAATTTAGTCCAAAATCTCCAAGCCCACAACCAAACACAATACAGAAAATACTATTTCCCTTTCCTCACACACAATCACATTCATCAAATGTAATAATTACAAAAAATAAAATGACAAAAAAGAAACCCTTTTCTCAATCAAGCTGACCTTTAAGATGAGAGGGTGAGAGAGTTGGGTTGGTGGCCTTCCAATAGAGTGGTTGCTCTTCCAAGATTGACGGTGAATAGCAAAACCCTTCTTGGCAGAACGAGAATCTCACAACACCTGCTTTATATCAATCCAACCTTTATCATAAAACCCCCCAAAAATATTTGGGTAAAGAATGGACAGAAAAACAAACAACTTTAGCTTATCATGCATACTCTGTAAGATTAAAGCAAGGAAGATAAATTTCGCTAAAAATGCAGAGAAAGATTGCATCTTTGAAGTGTTTGTTGATTCAGAGCTGCTTCCCCACTCATTCAGGGTCTTATTTTATATTTTTATATATAATCTGCTCTCTGAGGTGGAGTTGAATTGAGTTGGTGGCGTGTGAAGTGTAATTTTCTAGCTTTTATATTAATGGATTTAGAACATACAAGTTTAATAAAATAGCTCTAATACTACAATCTATCTGCAAGAGTACAGAGTCGATTGTAGTACTTCGAGTGTCGAACTACAGGGAGGCGTATGTTATTTAACTAGAATTTACAAGATTAATAAACTAAATTTACAAACTAAAGTGCGAAAATGGAGAAACTCAAGAGATTGAAAACGTCGCTCCTAATATGCTCCAGATGTGAATTAACTTAATGGACCAATTAACCTAAGGATTAAAGATTAATCTAATGAAAGTTGTAATAAACTCGTTCATTCTACTCACACTGAACATGTTCGTAGATGCTTGAATTTAACCTTGCTGAACACTAAGATCAAATTCATACTCATCAGATTATCATTTACAAACGTACATAATTCATTTACAAAATCAATTGAACATTCCTACAAACGCATAGTAAATGTCCAACAATTATTGTAACGACATGTAAATCAACTTATCCAAGATTCATATGCTGAACACGATACAAATCTCAAACTCTTTATCTACGTTTCCACCTTTTAACCAAGTTAAAGAGACATTGGCTAAAAGACCAGATTGAATCATAAATCAGGCCAGAATTATAATTCAACGTAAAAAGCACCGTAGAAAAGATCATAGAATAATATTAATCCATAGAATCCTAAAGTAATTCACATCTTTCACAAATTAGGAGCAACAGAAGAGTTTAGTTACACATCCACGACCAAAAGAGATGAACCATAGAACTCAATGTGTAGATGGTAGTAAATCTCCTCCGAGATGATGAAGATTGGATCTCCCTTCCTTCATCTTCTCTTCTTCTTCTTCTTCTTCTTCTTCTTCCTCTCTTCTCCTATTTTCTTCCAATTTGTCGCACCCCTTTTTCCCTCTGATTTTCGTCCCCCTTTTTAAACTCCAAGTCGCCCCAGCAACTGCCGAGAAAACTGCCTATTTTGCATTTGAGATTGAAAACGCCCGACCGGGCGAAATGGAGATGAAAATCGCCCGACCGGGCGAAGTTTCTGGAGGCCTCGCGGTGAAACGCCCGACCGGGCGTTCCGAGCCATGAAAATCGCCCGACCGAGTGATAAATCTGTCCTCTCGCTGCCTTCCGGAAATCACCCGGCCGGGTGGCCAATTTTTATAGCTTCCTGCGCAGATTTTCACCATCCGAGCTTCCTTCTTTGTTTCACCATTTATTCCTCTTCCTACACCACAAAACATACTTTTGCAAGCATCAAACTATATAAATCATGTAAAGTTAGGGTAATAAGAATGTACAATTTGATTCACATCAAATACCCCCAAACTTATTTGCTTGCTCGTCCTCGAGCAAGATCATATAAAACACAACACTTTGAAGCTCAACTCACAAAAGTTGTTCCAAAAGTTTTCATAAGAGTGAATCACATAGAGACATGAATGACAAGATCTAAACTCCCAACATTTCCAATCAAGATTTCCCACTATCATGAACCATCACTTATCAACCTAGAACTTCAAGTTAAGGTGCATTTCAAAGTAAGTCCAAACATGTGATCAAACAACTCAAACCGTCATCATTGACTCGTCAAGCATTACTTACCACATAGACTCGCGGATTTCAAATCAAACTTCATTAACTCTACCAAGTTATTTACAAAACATCCACACTGTGTCAACGAAAAGGTCCAAGGTCTTCGTTCAAGGTTGTAATGAGGCTAGGGATGAGGTAGGATAAGTATGGATAGTAAGCTCAAAGGTTACATATTTGAGTGCCAAATTCTTCCCTCCTACACTTCCTTCCAAATATCAAACAACAATATTTTACAACCAACTCGCACTCCCCCAAACTTGAGATCAAATCTAGACATTACATATTACACAAATAGAAGCTCTATCTTTATTTCATCAAACTTTTTTTTTCTTTTTGTTTTTGTAAAGACCTCGACTTTTGCAAATTTGGAGGTCGTCTTTTTCTTTTCTAAGAACTTCATTCTTTTCACATTACATCAAGTCTAGAAAGTGTCTACTCTCTTACAATTCACCACCCAACACACCAACTCAAACCACAAAGCTCAAACTTGTATTTAGCACCCAAATAGTAGCAAGGTTTATTGATGAGGCTAAAATAAGGCTTATTTAAGTAGCTAGGGGATCATTAGATGGACTAGGCATGTGGTCATTTGGCCATGGAGTTCATCCTAGTGCCTTATCCTCCCAAATCATTAACACAAATGAACGCAAGCACTTCACTCGACAAAGCAAATCAACCCAAAATAATCTCCACAAGACATGTAATTTTCATACTCTCCTCCACTCAAGAAATCGGCTGTAATCACAACATGCTTTTTCAAATAAATTCATGCACAAATTCCATCCATCATAAGCTTCAAAGATCAAGTAAAATCAAGCAAGATTTCCTAACCAGAAAGCCGAAGATAAAGCATGCACCCATCAATTACATGATTCAAAACACCTTTATCATACAATACACCCAAAAAACATGCATCAAACATAAAAATCATTCACAATCCCCCCACACTTGAATGCTACATTGTCCTCAATGTATGCAAAGAAGAACATATAAAGTAAAGGGAAAGAAGACTCCCCCAAACTTGGCGTGATATCCAAAGTGAATTCGGGTGGGTGGGTGGGTGTATTTTCCTTTGTAGGTGTGCTTCCTCATAAGCTCGAATGTGAATCCTATCTCCACGTTGCTCCTACAAAAAGAAAAAAAAACAACAAAAAGAAAACAAAATACTCAATTCATAAAAATACATCGAAGAACCCGGCAACGGCGCCAAAACTTGATGTGTAATTTTCGAGCTTTTATATTAATGGATTTAGAACACACAAGTTTAATAAAATAGCTCTATTATTACAATCTATCTGCAAGAGTACAGAGTCGATTGTAGTACTTCGAGTGTCGAACCACATGGAGGCGTAGGTTATTTAACGAGAATTTACAAGATTAATAAACTAAATTTACAAACTAAAGTGCGAAAATGGAGAAACTCAAGAGATTGAAAACGTCGCTCCTAATATGCTCCAGATGTGAATTAACTTAATGGACCAATTAACCTAAGGATTAAAGATTAATCTAATGAAAGTTGTAATAAACTCGTTCATTCTACTCACACTGAACATGTTCGTAGATGCTTGAATTTAACCTTGCTGAACACTAAGATCAAATTCATACTCATCAGATTATCACTCCTACAGACGCATAGTAAGCTCTAACCCAACTTCTAAGTTCCAACTTACATAATTCATTTACAAAATCAATTGAACATTCCTACAAACGCATAGTAAATGTTCAACAATTATTGTAACGACATGTAAATCAACTTATCCAAGATTCATATGCTGAACACGATACAAATCTCAAACTCTTTATCTACGTTTCCACCTTTTAACCAAGTTAAAGAGACATTGGCTAAAAGACCAGATTGAATCATAAATCAGGCAAGAATTATAATTCAACGTAAAAAGCACCGTAGAAAAGATCATAGAATAATATTAATCTATAGAATCCTAAGAGCATCCACAACCGTGCTCTTGCCAGCGGCACGGTTGTGGGCCTGGGCGGTACTATTCATGCCTGCTCTCTGGCAAGAGCACAACACTCACAACTGTGCTTTTCCGCAAGGACGAGCACAATTAATTTAATATTCAATTAAACATAAACATTTCCATAATACTAAAATTCATAAAAAATCACAATAAATATTACAAAATACAAATAAAATAAAAAAGCCATAATTAAAATCCTAAAAATTAAAAATTACATAATTAAAATACTAAAAATTAAAAATTACATAATTATTGGCTAATATTACCCGAGGAAGACTACTCATCCGGCGGCAACAACCCCAATTATTTTTGGAGACCTTTTATCATGGTCTCGTGTGTTTCAAGTTGTGTGGGGGTCATAGATGACCTATCGGCCATATTGAGTTGGCTTAAGAGCATCCACAACGAGTTGTTCAGGGGTGGAGGTGGCACATAGGGAGCGGGAGCGGCTTCGGGAGTGGCTTCGGGAGTCGAGCCGCGACGACGGTTGGCCGCCGCCTTCTTCCTTCCTTGGGGGCGGCGTTGGGAACCACTCGGTTCGGCGTCGGG
The DNA here is from genome assembly GCF_004379255.2 of Salvia splendens. Lineage (NCBI taxonomy): Eukaryota > Viridiplantae > Streptophyta > Magnoliopsida > Lamiales > Lamiaceae > Salvia > Salvia splendens. The sequence continues at coordinate 241,311 of NC_056043.1, read as the reverse complement.
GCTACCCAAGTTAGCTCCGGCGAGTTGGCTAGCCACTTCTTCCGAGCCGGAGTCGGATAGGGCTACTGACCATGATCGTTTGGAGGAGCCGCTAGAGGAGGATGTTATGCCTCCCTTATACTTCGGGTGCGTCCGCGTCTCCTGCCAAACGTTAAGATATTTGAACGACTTACCGTTCATGGATTGGTAGGTGCTCAGCGCGGCGGTGATGATGTCGACCTCGCTTCGGCCGCTCCCGGCATTCCGGGACTCCTGGATGAAATAGCCGTTGAACTTGCCAATTTCTTCGTTGGCTCGGCCGATGCAGTTGCGCACCATACTCTCGTTGCGCTCGATCGTTCCGGGCGGCCGGTTTGCATTGTACCGGCTAGAGACGCGCCACCAAAAGTGATCGTCGGATTGGTTCGTTCCAACCACCGCATCTTCGGAGATTTCCAAGTACGCCTTGAACAATCTTTCCATCTCCGCCGGTGAGTACGGTGTGCGGACACCGGCGCGAGATGGAGGAATCGGCATTTGGGAAGGGGCGCGATGCCTAGGCTCCGGTGTCCACCCGTAGCGCCGTTCGGAGGCACCTTGGTCGTCGATTGGGTATGGACGGTAGCCACCCGGAAGGGCCGAATCTTGGGTTTGAGGAGGGGCCGAATATTCCGTTTCCGGACTAGGAAACGGTTGTGAACCGAACCATTCGGGGTTCCAACCGTGGGAGCCCGAAGGGTTATCGTCTTGGCCGGACATAGTGATGTTGTAGGGTATGAGAGAATGAAGATGAAAATGGATATGAGAGAATGAAGATGAGAATGGATATTGGAGAATGATGATGAGAGTTGTGTAGTTTGATGTGAATTTTTGGGGTGAAATTGGGGGTATTTATAGATGAAAGTGTGTATTTTTGGGGTAAAAAAATGATAAAAAAATTAAAAAGGTGTAAAAAACGGTTATAAACGGATATATTTTTTTGGGGAAGTGAATTTTTTTTTAATCGGTTTTTTTAATAAAAAACCGATTTTTTAAAAAAAAAATAAAATTTTTTAAACACAACGGTCAAGCCGTTGACGAATGGGAGACCGCCACGTGTGCGTCCGCTGGCACGGACGTGCTCGATACATCGAGCAGCGCCGTACCAGCGGCGCGAGCGCAGCGGCGGCGGCGGATGGCGTCCGTGCCAGCGGCGCGGACGGCGGTGGCGACGGACGCCACCGCTGCGCATGCTCTAAAGTAATTCACATCTTTCACAAATTAGGAGCAACGGAAGAGTTTAGTTACACATCCACGACCAAAAGAGAAGAACCATAGAACTCAATGTGTAGATGGTAGTAAATCTCCTCCGAGATGATGAAGATTGGATCTCCATTCCTTCCTCTTCTCTTCTTCTTCCTCTCTTATCCTATTTTCTTCCAATCTGTCGCACCCCTTTTTCCCTCTGATTTTCGTCCCCCTTTTTAAACTCCAAGTCCCCCCAGCAACTGCCGAGAAAACTGCCTATTTTGCATTTGAGATTGAAAACGCCCGACCGGGCAAAGTTTCTGGAGGCCTCGCGGTGAAACGCCCGACCGGGCGTTCCGAGCCATGAAAATCGCCCGACCGGGCGATAAATCTGTCCTCTCGCTGCCTTCCGGAAATCACCCGGCCGGGTGGCCAATTTTTATAGCTTCCTGCGCAGATTTTCACCATCCGAGCTTCCTTCTTTGCTTCACCATTTATTCATCTTCCTACACCACAAAACATACTTTTGCAAGCATCAAACTATATAAATCATGTAAAGTTAGGGTAATAAGAATGTACAATTTGATTCACATCAGTGGCTCATGGATGCTGATCACCCCTGTCAAGTAAAAAGATTCTCCACACGCTTAATAGTCCATCTGTTCCTTCGGGAAAATCGGGTTTCTAGGTGAGTTTGCTACTAAAATGACGAAATGTACCCATTTTCTTATCTATTACATATATGGGGAAAACGCCAACCAAACTGGCGTGTCTATAAGTAAAAACGCCAATGGTACCGGCGTGTCTATAAGTAAAGATGCCAATAGAGTTGACGTTTTACAATGCCGTCGTATTTTACTCGTATTTTCTCCAAATACAGTTAAGTCAAAACACGCCAATTTGGTTGGCGTGTATAATCTGAAAACGCCTTTTGGATTGGCATGTTTTTATATAAGAAACGCCGTAGGGAATGGCGTGTTTATACAAAGACGCCATCACGGATGGCGTTTTACAATTGAAAAATGCCAACACGAGCGGCGTGTTTATACAGAATGATATAGCAGGCAAGCTTCCCCCAAATCGCGAAAAACTCACACCACACACACACTTCGCGATTTTATCCAAAGCAGAGCCTTCTCGTCCCGAATTCGCCCTCCTCTCCGTGATTTCGCCCTACATTCATCAATCGGTGCTATTCTTCCCCAAATTTGTATATTTTTTCGGTTAGTAGGCTTATCTTTTACATTATTAGAGTAATTGTTGGATAGTTAGCTAGGGTTTGTAATGGGCTGTGAATTGAGTTGAAATATTATGCATTTTGGATTGTTTGAATGACGTTATTGTTGATTATTATGTTGGATTGTTTGGGTTTATGTGAATTTGTGTATAAATTTGATTATAAACCTAAACAATAGGGTTGTTATAGCTTAAAAATTGAGTAAATTGATTTGGTGTATGTGGGTTTTGGTTGATGTATATTGTTTAGTTTGAATTGTTAATTTTGTGTATATTGTTAGGTTGAAATTGAAATTGTTAGGTTGGGCAAATAGAATTTGGCCAAATTGAAATTGTTAGGTTGTGTAGGTGAATTGGTGTATGGTGAGATTTTGGTGTTCCATTTTATGATATTGGATTAAATTGTATCTAATTATTGAAATGGTTTAGGTTTGGTTATTGTTTAATTTGGATTATGAATGTTGTGTAGGTAAATTATGGCATCATCTTCAACTTCTCGTTGCCGGCTTGCATGTGGTCTTGCGGATCCTTCTGTATTGTATTTTCAGAGACAACACGTCTCTAATAACATATGGGCAGAAATTCCATCAGAAGACGTCCGCTGCCGACGATATGAATGAATCATTTGGGATGTTCCCATACATCACCGTGTTTTGGAAATAGTGGACCAGATGGGGTTCGGCGTATATTGAGGTGTGGTAAATCAAAGGACATTGACCACCATCTCATCACCGCATTGATTGAACGTTGGAGGCTAGAGACTCACACATTTCACTTTCCAGTCGGTGAAACGACTGTGACATTGGAAGACGTGGAGGTCTTATGGGGCCTCAAAGTCGACGGAGATGCTGTGACTGGTTACCTCCCCCTAAAGGATGTGGGATATTGGAAGAACGTGTGTTTGGATTTTCTAGGATTTATACCAGACTCGTCTGAGTTGAAAGAAATGGTTTGGAAGTAGACAAGCTTATCAAATCAATTGAGGATTGAGCTTAATGATGAGCACGAGCACTACATATATGCTCAGCGGGCTAGTACCTATTGTCTGCTATTACTTGATGGTCTGATGATCCCGAACGCCTCTGGAAATAAAATTCCGTTCTTCTACCTGCAATTTTTCATGGATGTAGAACGGTGTTCTACCTATAGCTGGGGTGGTGCGACGCTTTCTTGCTTGTACCACAATTTGTGTGAAGGTGCCGTTGCTAAGAGGACCGATGTCGGGGGAGCTTTAACTTTGTTACAATTGTGGGCTTGGGAGAGAATCCCAAATATTAGACCGATGATGCTAAATCCTGTGCATATAGAATATGCACCATGTGCAAGCGCGTAAGTTGTTCACTAATTCATTTTTAAAGCTTAATGTTAATTAATTTCCGTGTTATTCGCTCAAAATTTACATTTTTTAGATGGAAATGGTCCGACGTCATATGTAAAAGCACCCGGGCATTGTATTGAAAATTTCCGAGATTAGTTCTCCATGATGCACGCCAACCAGGTAATTCATATACCTATGAAATGTTTTTTGTTTGTTGTTTTTGATTGAAATTATTTTGAATAAGTTTGTTTCACATGTAGTTTATTTGGAGGCCTTATCTCCAGCGGACCTTGCCCCAATGTTGTGTTGCCGGTCGTCCTATATGGACGTCGATAACAACTCTTATATGCTGGAATCTGGTTGAGCCACACCTGCCACAACGAGTGTTGCGACAATTTGGGATTGTCCAACCGTATATCCCGCTCCTCAACCGGTTCCACGGTTCTGATTTTACGAAACAGGATCGCCGTGGAAAATCTGGCCGGAATTGGGTTGATTACCACGCCCATCATTTTCAGGAGTGGGACAATAGGCACGACTTGGTGTGGACTGATGTGGAGTACACTATGGAGCCTATTGCAACCGACGAATATATGGATTGGTTTCGCAAAATAGCTGTGGTGTATTTAACCAAACAGGGCGTGCATGCTGAAGAGGGCTTCCACGAAACGACATCTTCTCATAATTTCCCGGTAATTGCAAAAAATATTAATTATTTAAATTCATATTATGATATGTAATTAACTTTGAAAATTGTAGGTGGAGATACTTCACAACATACGCCACTTTCTAAGTGGCCAAGATATGTCAGAACATCCGGCTTTGGAAACCATTTCGAGGATGGTTGAAGATGGACTGCAGATATCCGGTGAGGCTGAGCTGATGGACTACTGTCCTTCACAGCGCTCTGCAATGGACATGGACGTCCCCGTGAGGCAAAAGGGAAAATGACGAACCAAGAAGAAAACTGCCTGCGGAGAGTCATCATCTTAGTTAGTACATGACTCTGATGACGATTTTGTGGATCCACCTCCACCTAGGTCTGCAGTTCGAGCCCGACATTCTGTCAGCCACACCGGTGGTACAGGAGAAGATATTGGCCTCAGTGATGCCCACGCTTCTCCACCGCGGTCGTCTGTGCGAGATGATTTTTTTGGGTGGATCTAGAGAACGCTGTTGTTCAGGATACTCCTCCCTCTAGGATCCCTAGATCTACATCCAGAATTGGGAAGGGGATACGGGGCCTGTTTATGCGGAAACGGCGAGATGATTAAACTAAACCCCAACTATTTGTATTTGATGATGCAATTGATATTCGTGCTTTTTTATTTGAGTTGAACTCTTTATATTGGTAATTTGATACATCCTCTTTTTATACTTAGTTATATTGATAATTTGATACATCCTCTTGTTATACTTATTTATATGGAAGAAAAAAAGGAAGCTTGCAATTTCATGCCAGTCTGACCAAAGACGCCAGTTTCATTGGCGAGATATAGTGTGTGCCAAAAACGCCAGTTTCATTGGCGTTTTTTAGTTTGGTAATTTCGGCCATTTTTTGCACGACGGAGAGTAACATTCTGTAAGAGCATCCACAATAGGAATAGCCCAACAATAGCCTAGCCACAAACTCCTCCTGCCACATCATCAACACTAAAAATCCTCCTGCCACATCATAAATAGCCCAGCAATAGCCTAGCCACATCATAAATAGCCCAGCCACATCAATAGCCACATCACTAATAACAATTATATAAAATTGAAATAATTAACAATCACACAATATACGGAATTTAATTTACGAGACATATACGAGAAACATTAATAATACTATTAAAATTTAAAAAAAAAATTCGCGCTAGGCGGTGCGCTAGGCGATCAGCACACTGCAATAGCGCCGAGCGGATCGCCTAGCGCACCGCCTAGCGCCGGCGCTCGGCTAAGCAGTGCGCTAGGCGCTATTGTGGATGCTCTAATGACTCGCCACAGTGATTGGCGTTTTTATGAAAGACGCCAATCTGGGTGGCGTTTTTATTACAGACGCCAACGTGTTTGGCGTCTTTATAAAAGACGCCAGTCCAATTGGCGTCTTATAGTAGGAGTAATTTTGGTCAATTTTTTCTACGGCAGATTGCTACGTTCTGTAATGACTCGCCGATCTGATTGGCGTTTCAGGAAACCCGCCAACACGGTTGGCGTTTTTTAGGTAAAACGCCACCCACATCGACGTTTTTACAAAACACGCCAACTAGGTTGGCATGTTTTGTAGAAACGTCGATGTAGGTGGCGTTTGGCGTTTTATAATTCAGTTAGGTCCAAATAATAATGAATAATTTGGAGTCCAGTGAGTTCACCCGACCGGGTGTTTAATAATCCAAAAACACCCTGTCAGGTGAACTCACTCTTTATAATTTTAGTCACCCAATTTTCACCATCACAATAAAATACATGCAAATAATACGCAATACATAAGTCCAAATATTACTCAATACATAAGTCCAAATATTACACAATGCATAACTCCAAATATTACACAATGCATGAGTCCAAACATTCAAGAAGTGGGGCAGTTGCGCCTGTCATGACCTGGTTGACGGCAATGTTTACAACGGCGTCGGGCTCGTGGCTGGTCAGCTTCACGGACATCCATCTGATTAGGAATCCTAGTTGTACGATATCGACCGCGACTTCGGGGCATTAGCTGAGTTCGTGAACACTGCAAAGTCCACTCAGGCACGTCCCAATAATCTTGGTGTCTGATTGGATTGAACACCGTAGAATATTGGTGTACCCAAACACTTGTGTGGTATACGGGGTCAACAAGCGACAACATGTTGTCGTTTCTAAACCGCGCAACTGCCGCTGCATGTGAACATGGAAGTCTCCACATCTGCCACTTTTGGCATTTGCAGTTCACCTCCAAGTACTTTACCTTCCACTTATTACCCCATTTTCACCAATTCGACGTTTTGTTCGAACCACATAAAGCCTTGCAATTGTGTTTGGTGCTCTCACATTATGTAATTGACCTTTTACATCATTTTTGCACACCTTTTCATGCGCCCACGGGGTAAGTGGTGTGGAACACTGTGTAGATGCAATTGACCGCTCGTTGAACCATTCTATTGTCCTCCAAAATATCATATCAATGCAAGATTTGATTGAGAGTTGTCTTGCGCCTCTCAACACACTGTTGTAAGATTCCACCATATTAGTGGTCACCTCACCCCATCTTTTGTGTTTGTCATACGCCAAATTCCATTTTTCTAACTCCACGGCATCAAGGTACTGCAAAGCCTCGTTGTTGACGTTTCGAAGTAAACGACGTCTGATCTTAAACTTGCGCTTCTTGGTAGCAATACCAATTTTCCAAACAAGTCTTTTGACCATGATACCTTTGTGATTCTGCAAAACATTCTTTCTAACATGTACCAAGCAAAATCTGTGATGACCCACATTGGGTTCTTCTTTCCATATGGGAGAATTCATTGCATCTATGATTCCCACATGCCTATCAGATATTACACATATTTCATGCTTGGCTACATGAAGTCTAATATGTTCCATAAACTAATTTCAACTTTCTATGGTTTCCTCATCAACAATGGCATATGCAATAGGCAAACATTTCTTATTAGCATCAAATCCAACGACAATAAGAATTTTACCTCGACATCGTCCACGTAGATGAGTTCCATCAACCGTTAAAACTGGTTTGCATAGTTGAAAAGTGTCCACAGCTGGACCAAAAGCCCAAAATACGTACTTGAAAACCTTGTTCATACCGTTGCTTAATCTGTCATCATGCAACCATTCGACAATTGTGCCAGGATTTTGTCTTTGCAACTCATTCAAATAAGCTGGTAAAACTTTGAAATTCCACTCCCACGAACCATACACAAGCTGAATAGCTGTCCTCCGAGCATACCATGTTTTCTTGTAACTAACTTTCACATGATATCTATTTTCAATATCCGCCACAATTGCTTTTACCTTGTAGCAATGATCGTTTTCTATCTGATGTCGAACACTCAACGCTATCATACCCGACGAAAGATAAGCGTGCCCATTATAATTACGATCCCCATGCAAGTATGAGCAATGCTAAACACTCTAATTTGCCAGTGTTCATCATGCTTCCTCAATGTTGCTCGGCACTCCCACAAACATGGCGATAAGGACTTATCTTTCGGATTTCCTTGTGGCCACTTACAAACTGCATGCCATCTCTTTCCTTTACTTTCATCAACTGTATATTGTCGGATTTTTTCCAAATGCTAAAAAGTCACAGCTGATTTCAATTCCAATTTCGTTTTAAATTTAGTATGCAAATCGACATTGCTCGGATCTTTTTCACTCCAATAATGCACATTGGGATCTGCAGACTCAAAGTTTTTTGGATCAAAACTATCATATGGACCTGGTAAGGTGCGAAAATAGTTCATACCAGGCTGTGGGAACTGTGGAACTACTCTTCCTCCAACTGCTGTTTCTCCAACCACTGTTTCTTCAACTGCTGTTTCTCCAACCGGAATGGATGGTCTTGAAGCAACAAATTGGTCATCATCCGACGAAGCACCATCTGAGTTTGTACTATCTGGGTCAACGTCTTCAGAATCATAAGGTGATTGTGGATCAAGAAAGTCGGTTTTATCAGGACCAATTATGGCCTCAACCACATCACAATTGTCACTGTCCCCTAAATGCACACCTCCAACATCAAAATCTTGTGTTGTATCGAAACATGGTTCTTGACCTCTCGTAGACGTACCAACATCAAAATCTTGTGTTGCAGCGAAACATGGTGCTTGGCCTCTCGTAGACGTACCAACATCATAACTTATGAGATGATGACTATGTTGTTGAGTAATTGCCGAATACTCAACATACAATTCAATTTGACCTCCTGTAGCCATACTCTCACTAAACATTAGTGGCATGCATACTTCTTCTAGTAGAATACCTATAAACGTGACTGAAGATCCATAGAATATATGACGTTTCCATACTATTTGAACTTTGTTTTCAAATATGCTTATCCTCATGATGCGAAGCATATTTCCTATACTTTTCCCCCGTAGACTAAACATTTCTATGTTAATTATAACTCACCAAGTCGTGCTTTGAGTGTAGTTTTGGGAGTTAGAAGCTGGAAATTCGTCGGAAATGCACAGCTGAGAAGGCTTTCGGAATCCAGAGACTTTGCCCGGTCGGGCGATTTTCATATTGCAAAACGCCCGGTCGGGCGTTTTCAGTTACGCATGAGGAGTCCAGAGAGTTCGCCCGGTCGGGCGTTTCTATCTTTTGATTTCGCCCGGTCGGGCGTTTCGGAGCGTCAACCGCAATTTGGCAGTTCTCTCTGCAGTTGATGGGAGCATTAATGATGGAAGAAAATAGTGAAAAGGAAGAAAAAGGTGTCAGGGAGAAAAAAGGCAGTTGTGGGAGAGAGAAAAAGGTGGGAGAGAGAGAGTGATGTGGGGCGTGGCAGAATTAATTAGAGGGGGTTGAGGTGTCAGGTGGAGTTGACGTTTTTGGAGGGACGAAATTGGAGAGGAAAAAAGAAGGAAGAAAGGAGGATTCCACGTCCAATCTTCATCACCTCGGAGAAGGACTATCACCGGCCATCGAAGAACACCATTAACTTTACGGTTTTTCTTCTTTAGCATGTGTGGCTAATTTGTCTTCATTGCTCCTAACGCTAGTAGGATGAATTTATTGTAGAGATTATATATTTATTCATTTGCTTTGGTTTTCGTCTATGGTTCGGATTTTATTTATGCTATGTTTGATGCATCAAATGTAGTATATTAATTGCCTCTTTCTAATGTCTCTTTAACTTGGAAATTGGATGAAAACTTAGATGAAGAACTTGTTGATTTTATCTTGTTCAGAGATAAATGTACAAGTGAATATTGATGTAAAAAAGTCTTCGAAGTTGAATTAATACTTACTACGCTTCCGTGGGAGTTTAGTTTGATGAGAAGATGTTATGTGTTAAGTGTTCAGCTAACCATAATATTTGTTGGATTTGAGAAGTTAGTCTAATATTTACCGCGCTTCCGCAGGAATATTAGTCTAACGAGTAGGTACTTTTGGCTATGTGTTCAGCTAGCATTAGTACTATAATTCTTTAAGTATGTTCAGTACTTTTAGAGTGTAAAATTGATCATCGTTCTCATTAGCTTATGAATGTGAATATAAAATCAATATAATAGTGATTCATCCGAATGTTGTTAGGAGCAATGTATTTATCTCTCGAGTTTCTCCATTTTCGCACTTTAGTTCTTAAATTTAGTTTATTAATCTTGTCAATTCTTATTAAATAATCTACGCCTCCCTGTGGTTCGACACTCTTTTACTACAACTGCATCTGTACTCTTGCAGAAAGTTGTAATTTTAGAGCTAATTTATTAAGCTTGTGTGTTCTTAATCCATTAATATAAAAGCTCGAAAAATACACATCAAGTTTTGGCGCCGTTGCCGGGGAGGCAACTGGTTATTTAATTAGGATTCTTTTCGTTTTTTATTTTTGTACAGTTTTCTAACATTTTATTTTCTTGTTTCAGAGTTGTAGCTAGAAGGCTAAGTCGAGCCAACGACTTTAAACAAAGGCGCTAGTTGGGAGGCAACCCAATGAGTTTTTAGTTTTCTTTTTTTTTTCTTAATAAATCGAGGGTTTTGTTCGCTCGATTCTTTCCTTCGATGTATTTTTATGAATTGAGTATTTTGTTTTCTTTTTGTTGTTTTAATTTTTCTTTTTGTAGGAGCAACGTGGAGATATGATTCACTTTCGAGCTTATGAGGAAGCACACCTACAAAGGAAAATACACCCACCCACCCACCCGAATGTACTTTAGATATCACGCCAAGTTTGGGGGAGTCTTCTTTCCCTTTACTTTATAAGTTCTTTTTGCTTCCATTGAGGACAATGAAGCATTCAAGTTTGGGGGGGTTGTGAATGATTTGGGATGCATGTTTATTGGGTGTATTATATGCTAAAGTGTTTTGAATCATGTAATTGACGGGTGCATGCTTTATCTTCGGCTTTCTGGTTGGGAAATCTTGCTTAATTTTACTTGAACTTTGAAGCCTAGGATGAATAGAATGGGTGCATGGATCTTTGTGAAAAAGCATGTCGTGATAACATCCGATTTCTTAAGTTGAGGAGAGTATGAAAATCGCATGACTTGTGGAAATTATTTTGGATTGATTTGCTTTATCGAGTGAAGTGCTTGCGTTCGTTTGTGTCAACGATATGGGAGGATAAGGCACTAGGATGAACTCTATGGCCAAATGATCACATGCCTAGTTCATCACATGATCCCCTAGAAGCCACCTTGAGCTTAATTTCTTATTCTTTGTGTAAACACTTAGCCAAACACTTAGCCACTGAAATAAGCCTAATTTTAGCCTCATCGATAGACCTTGCTACTATTTGGGTGCTAAATACAAGTTGAGCTTTGTGGTTTGAGTTTGAGTGTGGGTGGTGAATTGTAAAGAGTAGACATTTCTAGACTTGATAGAAGGTGAAAAGAATGAAGTTCTAAGAAAAAAAAAAAAAGAAAAAGAAAAAGACGACCTCCAAATTCACAAAAGTCGAGGTCTTTACAAAAAAAAAAAAAAAAAAAAAAATAAGTTGATGAAATAAAGATAGAGCTTCTATATTTGTTTGATGTAATCTTGTTTAGAATAGATCTCGAGTTTGGGGGAGTGCGAGTTTGGTTGTAATATTTTGATGTTCGATCTTTGGAAGGAAGTTGTAGGAGGGAAGATTTTGGCACTCAAATGTGTAGCCTTTGAGCTCACTATCCATACTTATCCTACCTCGTCCCTAGCCCCATTACAACCTTGAAATAAGACCTTGGACCTTATCGTTGATGCTTGTGGATGTTGTGTAAAGAACTTGGTAGAGTTAAAGAGGTTCGATTTGAAATCTGCGAGTCTATGTGATTAGTAGTGCTTGATGAGTCAATGATGACGGTTTGAGTTGTTTGATCGTATGCTCGGACTTACTTTGAAGTGCATCTTGACTTGAAGTTCTAGGGGGATGAGTGATTGTTCTTGAGAGTGGGAAATCTCGATTGGAAATGTCGGGGGTTTAGATCTTGTCACTCACGTCCCTACTTGATTCTTGTTGATGAAAATCTCTTTGCGGGTTAGACTTGGTTGAGTTTTTGTGCTTAAAATGTATCTTGCTCGGGGCGAGCAAGAGCTTAAGTTTGGGGGTATTTGATGCGAAGCATATTTCCTATACTTTTCCCCCGTAGACTAAACATTTCTATGTTAATTATAACTCACCAAGTCGTGCTTTGAGTGTAGTTTTGGGAGTTAGAAGCTGGAAATTCGTCGGAAATGCACAGCTGAGAAGGCTTTCGGAATCCAGAGACTTTGCCCGGTCGGGCGATTTTCATATTGCAAAACGCCCGGTCGGGCGTTTTCAGTTACGCATGAGGAGTCCAGAGAGTTCGCCCGGTCGGGCGTTTCTATCTTTTGATTTCGCCCGGTCGGGCGTTTCGGAGCGTCAACCGCAATTTGGCAGTTCTCTCTGCAGTTGATGGGAGCATTAATGATGGAAGAAAATAGTGAAAAGGAAGAAAAAGGTGTCAGGGAGAAAAAAGGCAGTTGTGGGAGAGAGAAAAAGGTGGGAGAGAGAGAGTGATGTGGGGCGTGGCAGAATTAATTAGAGGGGGTTGAGGTGTCAGGTGGAGTTGACGTTTTTGGAGGGACGAAATTGGAGAGGAAAAAAGAAGGAAGAAAGGAGGATTCCACGTCCAATCTTCATCACCTCGGAGAAGGACTATCACCGGCCATCGAAGAACACCATTAACTTTACGGTTTTTCTTCTTTAGCATGTGTGGCTAATTTGTCTTCATTGCTCCTAACGCTAGTAGGATGAATTTATTGTAGAGATTATATATTTATTCATTTGCTTTGGTTTTCGTCTATGGTTCGGATTTTATTTATGCTATGTTTGATGCATCAAATGTAGTATATTAATTGCCTCTTTCTAATGTCTCTTTAACTTGGAAATTGGATGAAAACTTAGATGAAGAACTTGTTGATTTTATCTTGTTCAGAGATAAATGTACAAGTGAATATTGATGTAAAAAAGTCTTCGAAGTTGAATTAATACTTACTACGCTTCCGTGGGAGTTTAGTTTGATGAGAAGATGTTATGTGTTAAGTGTTCAGCTAACCATAATATTTGTTGGATTTGAGAAGTTAGTCTAATATTTACCGCGCTTCCGCAGGAATATTAGTCTAACGAGTAGGTACTTTTGGCTATGTGTTCAGCTAGCATTAGTACTATAATTCTTTAAGTATGTTCAGTACTTTTAGAGTGTAAAATTGATCATCGTTCTCATTAGCTTATGAATGTGAATATAAAATCAATATAATAGTGATTCATCCGAATGTTGTTAGGAGCAATGTATTTATCTCTCGAGTTTCTCCATTTTCGCACTTTAGTTCTTAAATTTAGTTTATTAATCTTGTCAATTCTTATTAAATAATCTACGCCTCCCTGTGGTTCGACACTCTTTTACTACAACTGCATCTGTACTCTTGCAGAAAGTTGTAATTTTAGAGCTAATTTATTAAGCTTGTGTGTTCTTAATCCATTAATATAAAAGCTCGAAAAATACACATCACCTCATCCTTTCACAAATTGTTTCCACAAGCTTATCGTAGGAAATACTTTCATCCAACATAATGAATCCTTTTGCAAAAGGAGGATCATATGAAATAACTGGTCCGGGAATTATCTTTCCACCCCAATATAAATTGACACACCACGTTATACTATCTACATTAATGTAAAACACAAATATTGGTAAAAAAATATTTCTATTAAGTACACTACAATATATACTATCATAACAACCTATCAAATATTGGTAAAAAATTAGATATACTACAACATATAATACCATAACAATTGGTCAAAATATTTCTATTAATTACACTAAAATATATAATACCATAACAATCCATCAAATAATTATATAAATTACACTACAATATATACTATCATAACAATTCATCAAATATTGGTAGACTAATGTTTGGAAGAATGAGTCAAAATTAGATATACTAACCGATCGGGAGGACTAATGTTTGGAAGAATGAGCCAAAATCGAAATCTACACGCTTAAATCCACCACCGGGTCGACCCAAGCAAGGGAAGGGTTTTCGCGTTTTCCGCCTTGGGAAGGGTTTTCGCGTTTTGGGGAGGGAAAGTGTTTAGGGTTCACGATTTTGGGGGAGATCAGGGGGAAATATGGTTCAACAGAAACACGCTGACCAGGTTGGCGTGTTTATGTTAAACACGCCAATTCCATAGGCTTTTTTTTTAACTTAAACACGCCAATTCCATAGGCGTCTATAACTATTAAACACACCAACTTTGTTAGCGTGTTATCATGTAATACGCTAACCTAGTTGGCGTGTTTTAACTTAACTGTATTTGGAGAAAATACGAGTGAAATACGACGGCATTGTAAAACGTCAACTCTGTTGGCGTGTTTACTTATAGACACACCAGTACCATTGGCGTTTTACTTATAGACACGCCAATTTCATTGGCGTTACCATATATGAAATAGATAAGAAAATGGGTACATTTTCATTATTTTAGTGGCAAATTCACCTAGAAACCCGATTTTCCCCTGTTCCTTCCTAGTGGAAACGTTTCTTATGCTATCTGTTTCTGCTTTAAAAGCATTCATGTTGTTATAATCGACAATGTCACTGTAATTAATGTTAATATCGTCGTCTCTATTCTTTGAACTGTCGATTATAACAATATGATTGCTTTTAAAGCAGAAACAGATAGCGTGTTTAAGAAAAAAAATTGTGAGGTGGATGGATGAAAAAAGAATAAAATAGAACATAACTAAAAGAGAAAAAAATGTATTGGATTTTGTTAAAAATATATAGAAATGACTTCATAGAACATATAAAAAGGCAAAATAACTCAACTAGTATAGAACAGACTGACAACAATTAATGAAAATTAATTAAGCAATAAAAAGATTGTATTTTTATTTTGTATGGAAGATGAGATTAGTGTGGTTAAAAGTGGAATAAATGGTTCTATATGGTTTAGCTAATATTAAAAAGAAAGAAAGATGGATTTTTTAGCCATCTCAAACTATTTACATTAAACTAAAATACATTCTTCAGTACATGTCACATCAAATAGTAACAATTTACCCAAAACTCATACTAAAAAGAATATTCCATATTCCGTAATACTTTGTCAATCTTCCCTACATATTAATTTAAATCACACATTAACCCCACGTCACTTTTTTAATAATTTATATATATTAAATACCATACTACATATAATATAAAAAATTAGTGTTTTAAAATTAATTATAATTAATTAAAAATAAATAAAATTATGTTAAAATTGAAAAAAAGTAAAATATGCTCGATTAAAAGTGTAGAGATATCCGCGTCCATTTAACTTGAAGCCCAATTAAATAATCCAATTTTAAGACTGAAAAACAGGCGCCCACTTCCATCGTCTTCTTCGATGCGATTTCTTCCCCAATCTCTGCAACTACATTGTTCAAGCACTGATGGCCTTTTCTCCATATACAGGTAATCATCTTCAAATAGAAATAAAAAGGAAGGGTGTAATTGCAATTTTAAAAAGAAATAAAAAGCAGATTTGCGTTTTGCTACCGTACTACTCCATCTTTGGGTAGATACTGTTCAAAAACGCAAAAAAAAGTACAATATGGAATGGGTTGTGGAGTATGATTGGAGCTCATTTCAACTGCGAAGATGGGGTTATGGAGTATGGTTGGAGTCTATTTTCAAATTCAATTGGAAGGAGTGAAACTGAGTGATGAACTGCTACAAGCTCGATGTAAATGCAGGTTTCTGACTTTGCTGAAACGCGAATTTGAAGTAGCTCCTGAATTCTGCAATTTTTTTGTAGTAAAAAGGTGAAAAACCATTATCACTTTTGAGTTTCGTTCACAATGCATTTCATTTTAAACGGTGTGAAAATTGATTATTGTTATTGGTAATACAGAGATTAATGGCAGATTTTGCGACTTCGACACACAGAGCGAAGTGGATATTCACGCCTCAGGCTCTTGTAATGATTATTCCCTTACCACTTTGTTGAGTGCTTGAGAAAATTGAAAGATATTTGTACTGTTTGATATGAACCGTTTTGTCTGATTTGGCAGAAGGAAAAATACAAGGAAGCTAATAAACGAGCTAAGCAAGCACTTGAGAAGGTATACTTGTTCTGTTCCACTTGAGAGACTTTGAACATTAGTGCTCTTCTTTCAGGGTTTATGGTTCAGGTATTGGCCAATATGGGGAATGAGATGTGAATTGGAAATGGATTTGTAGGGATTAGAAATTGTAGTTTTGGGACCAGATAATATGCAGATAAGCTGGTCTAGATATTCTGCGGGAAGCAATGTATGTTTTATTGTTTTGTTCGGTATTTTAAACATCTACGAGTCATGGATAGTAGATAGCTAGTCTTGCAACCATTATGCATGAGGGTTCTAACCAATTAACTGACAATATTAGTTTCCCGTAGCTTTTCTCAGTAATACCCACTACTCTGGATCCTAGAAATTCTCTTTTGGATTTCATTTCTTGACGAATGTGAATTTGTTAAAGTTAGTTGAATTTGGAGAAGCATAAGCGCCAAAATTATTGTCTGCGAACTAGTTGTAACTTGTCTGACACGAGATTAGTAATTGGTGAGAATCATGAGATGAGATTAGTAGTTGGTCATCTAGATCTGGTGTCCATCAAGTTATCAAACAAGCTGTAAGGAGATTACTTATCTTTTAACATATAATAATAAGGATTAAGGGGAATTTTGGATGTCGACATCCTATTTCTGTCCAATTGTCTGCTCAAATGTTTAAACCTTATTGCAATATTAGTGCTTTTGTGCAATATGACATATTGACATTCGGAAAATGATGCTAAGACTGTGATGTGTGATAAAAGTATGGAGCTACACGGATGGAAGTAGATGTTGATGGATCTTTCTCTTATGCTGAACCACAAACTGATGCAAAGGCTAGTGGTAAGAGTTCAATTTTATTTTTATTGATCTTAGTGGATGGAAATCTGCATTTGTTTATTTTCATTACCGAATGTCATGGATTTGTTTGTTAAATAAAGAGAGCAACTTTGTCATTCCATGTCGTCTTGTTCCTTGTGTTCAGCTGACAAGCATTCACGTCCAAAAGCTCTCAAGATAGAAGAAGAACAACTTTTGCGGGCCTTCTACGAGTTTAAAATCCAAGATGTTTGTGATGCCCTCACGCTTCCACATAAAATTCAGGTCATATGTCTCTGGATATATGCTAAGTAAAGATTATATATTGTAACTTAACGTTTCATGTTGTGCAGGCCACAGCTTTAATCTACTTCAAAAGGTTCTATTTGCAATGGTCCGTGATGGAGCATCATCCAAAGAATATAATGTATTGCTGCTTCTACACACCACTAATCTTTTAGACTAAATATTAGTTAATTTTAAGATCACAGATAATAATTTGTAGTACATGAGAAGCAAGGCACAAATATGATTAATTGTCTCACCCACCTGCCATCAAAACACAAAACTGTCTCAACTATACAAGTGAATATTGCCAGGATATGCATACATGCAAGGTTCTTAGCCTAAGAACTATTGATTATATATAGTTGAGATGCTTTCGGCTTTGCAGGTTAACATGCATATATGCTGCTTGTAAGGCCGAGGAGAACCATGTGTCAGCAGAGCAGCTTGGGATAGGGATCGAACAGGATCATCATATGATTCTTGATAATGAAATGCTGGTTCTTCAGGCATGACCATCACATAGATTTACTGCTTTGAATTTGTTGTATACCTTTTTAATTGATTAATATTGATTTCTGTCACTGCAGAGTCTAGGATTTGACCTCATAGTCTATTCACCATATCGACCACTTCAAGGCTTTATCACTGATATGGAGGTTCTTAATTGCAATTATACATGACAAAATAAAGAGCAAGAGTTATGTATTAAACCGTTTTTTCAATCTGCAGGAGTTTGGTGATGCAAATGAGAGGCAGCCTGAGATTATGAAGGTCCCTTTCTGGTCATACTTGACATGTTAATGATTATTTCTCCTATCCTATGAGCGCTTTTATTCAAAAGTGATTAAAGCATACTCTATTGGTTGAATTACATTGACTTTGTTGTAATCCATCCAGTCCAATATAGTATGACACCAGTCGTGTTAAGTAATGAGTTTATTATTCCAATTAGCATCTCATATACGTGAGTCAAAGGGCAGAAATTCTTAATTTTAACACGAATGTCCCTGGTTTCTTTTCCTGTCCTATTTATGTTTTAACACCTAAACCTATTACTTTTTGCTGCAGAATTTTCATGAATCTGCCAAAGCTGAAGTTGATAGAATTATGCGTACGGAAGCTCCCCTTCTATTCCCACCAGGGCAGGTACAATTCAGAATTAAATTTTCTGATCTTTCTATAGGTCTCTTAGTGTGTGAGCTTATGATACAATATCGAATTGGAGAAAGTTGTAGCTCTGCTTTGTCATTGTACAGTCTGTAACTATGTTGCTTGTCGTTGGTTATGATCACATTTTCATAAATTTTTAAAATCCGTTATATTCTTCTGCATTTGCAGCTAGCATTGGCAGCTGTACGAAGATCTTGTGAGTTGCATAATGCTATCGACTTTGAGAGGTTCAAAAGCCTACAACCCTGAATAAACTATGCAGTGATGAATGTAAATTTATCATTGGAAATGATTCTTTGACAGATACCTGAAAAATGTGCACTATCGGCAGCATCCAGCTCATGGCATTTCAGAGCTCTATCTTAACATGAATGCAATTGATGTGTTGGTAGAGTTTTCCCTTTCTCTGCATTGCATTATCCTAACTGGTAGATATATTCGGCCGCATTCACCTTTTGAGTTGCTTTGGATGTTAATTTATTTTACAGATTAATAAGCTAGAGACCCCTACCTCGAAAGATGTAAAGCACATCGATAGGAAACTTAAATCATGCTTGGATCCAGCTTCACATGAGAAGTACTTATCATAAACTTATCATTTACAACCCCATCTCTCTCTCTCTCTCTCCCCATGTAAAACATGTTGCTTTGTTTGGCAGGAGCAAGAAACGAAAGCACAGATCAAATGAGGGTTCGAGCGAAATGCATGTCATGTAAGGATGTCAACTGTTGAGGATAGGTCTTGCACATCAACATGTTTCAGTTTGTTGCTTGTGCATCATACTGTCTTTTCAATTCTGGGAACTGTGGTCTTACCGACAACAGCCGAAGTCGATACACAATGCTAGCGTGAAGTCTAGAGTTGTATTAAGGGAGGAGGGTGATTCTGTGATGCTCATAGTCCCATTCAAGTATGGGCATTCTTCAATTTTCTTGTCGCCAAATATTGGCTAGCATTCACAACTTTGCATTGAGAAGATGAGCATGTGATTTCAGGTTAAAAATATTTGTTTTTTGTGTACATGTAAAAAAGGTGCATGTATTCCATCAATTTGAATTGCTATAGAAGTATCAAACAAAGTTGAGCGCTTAGCAGTGAAGTCAATACCCATTCTGAATCATATATAATAATATGATATAGGAGCTGGCGAGGCAATCAAATGTTAATATTTTATTTTTCTTGTAGTAGTTTTCTATTGAATAAGATATCATGATTTACAAAAGGAGTAGTTCATTAAGATTTTACTCTGTGTCCGTCTGTATGTATAAGTACAGACATATACAACAAATTATCAAAACTAATCAAAGAGAATACTGCATTCCCATTTGCACAAATTGTCACCAATTTTCATTTGTATTGATAGAAAACATCCAAAAGCATTGTACCATGAGCAGGAAAGTCCCGATTATCTTGATAAATTGTGCAACATACCAACATAGTTTTAAGGATTCTTGGACCACCCCTTTGTAATGCTTAACTTGTTTGTCGCCTGTTGCTTGCGGGTGCACTCTGGTTAGCTCTGTGATGAGGCCGCAAATTTCTGATGTTAGTAAATGCAAGTAAAAATACGGATCACGACACAAAGGATTACGTGGTTCGATTTACTGAAGTAAATCTACGTCCACGGGAAGAAAAGAGGGCAGAGTTGTATTGCTTGATCTGGGATTACAGCTTACAATACACTTGCTATATAATCTATTTTGTCTCTAGAGAACGAAAGAGTCAGTCCCCCCTTCTGTCAGATCTAAGTTCTATTTATATATTGAACTGAGATCGTGGCTTGCGTCACCACCCTAAGTCGTGGAGATCATGGAGGTCATGAGATCCTGCGTGGCCACTAACTAGGCGGTGGCTTACATCATCAGCAATTATGTCGTGGATGTCGTGGAGGGCATGCATGAGTCCGCTATCTCCCAGTTCGGTCGAATACTGAGACCGAACTGCTGAATTATTGCCGAGCAGCTTTTGCCGATCTGAGAGTAGAGCTTGATGCCGACCTGAGAGCAGAGTTTGATTGATTGGCTTTTACCGAGCTGTAGGCTGGGGCCGAACTCTTTGGTTGTGCCGAACTGAACTCTTTAGTCATGCCGGACTGATACTCTTTAGTCATGCCGAACTGATACTCTTGCTTGGGCTTTACTGCTGTTGGGCTTTGTTTAGTACGTACTCCATCACTACCCCCCCCCCCCCCGGAAAGCGAAGTGAATTAGTTCGGCATTCTGAATAAAGGTACGGGGTAAGTTGATGTTTGTCTTCGGTCTTATGAAGTGAACTCTTCTTTGACCGAACTCGTCTTTGGTCTGATGAAATAAACATCTTTGACCGGACTCGTCTTTGGTCTGATGAAATAAACATCTTTGACCGGACTAAGCTTGTGTCCTAATTTGGCGAGTGTTATCGCTCGGATCGGACTTTCCGTTGTCCTAATTTGGGGATCGGACTTTCCCTTGTCCTAATTCGGCGAGTTTTATCGCGTGGATCGGACTTTCCCTTGTCCTAATTCAGGCAAGTTTTATCGCGAGAATCGGACTTATGTTGCAGTTCGTTTCAGACGAAGTGCTTGTTTAAGCTGAATTGTGGTCTTGTATCCTCTGTAGAAGCTTTGACTCACAATCGTTGGCTTATTGCAGCTCGTTTCAGACGAACTGCTTGTTTAAGCTGAATTGTGGTCTTGTATCCTCTGTAGAAGCTTTGACTCACAATCGTTGGCTTATTGCAGCTCGTTTCAGACGAACTGCTTGTTTAAGCTGAATTGTGGTCTTGTATCTTCTGTAGAAGCTTTGACTCACAATCGTTGGCTTATATATGTTCTAAGAAGGGGATCAGCCTTCGAAGAACAAGATACCTCAGTAACATTTGTAAGAGACGACACACACAGAGACAGACAAAACACACAGACAAAACGCACAGAGACAAATAAAGACCAAGTAAACCAAATAAAGCACATTGACCAAAAAGGACTCAAGACTGACTGACCGGACTGTCTCTTACAAATGGAACTTTTTGAGGTTGGAAATGTGCCATGTTCGGGGTACCTGTTCTCCTGACATGTGAGCCAATTTGTAAGACCCTTTGCCGAGGACTTCTGACACCCGATACGGACCTTCCCATGTGGGTTCGAGCTTGCCCAGCTTTTCTGCTCGGCTTACTTCGTTGTTTCTCAGGACGAGATCTCCCACTTGAAATTGCAGCTTCTTCACCCTTTGGTTGTAATACCGGGCTACTTGCTCCTTGTACTTGGCTGCTTTTATGCATGCCAATTCTCTTCTTTCTTCGGCAAGATCTAGCTCGGCTCTCAGTCCGTCGTCATTCATTTCTGAGGAGAAATTTAGAGTTCGGGGACTGGGTACGCCGATCTCCACCGGAATCACGGCTTCAGTGCCGTACACCAGACTGTACGGAGTTTCACCGTTGGAGGTTGTGGGTGTAGTTCGGTAGGACCATAGGACTTGAGGGAGATTTTCTACCCATTGTCCTTTGGCTTGTTCTAACCGAGCTTTTAACCCTTTCACCAGGATACGATTTGTTACCTCCGTTTGTCCGTTTGCTTGTGGATGAGAGACCGAAGTGAACCGCTGTTGAATATTCAGCTCTTGGCACCAATTCTTGAACGTCTTGTCGGTGAACTGAGTCCCGTTATCCGAGATGAGGATGTGGGGTATGCCAAATCGGCACACTATGTTCTTCCAGACGAAATCCAATGCCTTCGAGCTTGTTATCGTAGCTAATGGTTCAGCTTCCACCCACTTCGTAAAGTAGTCCACGGCAACGATTAGGAATTTCATTTGCCGAGGAGCTTGAGGAAGTGGTCCCACTATGTCTATGCCCCATTGCATGAAAGGCCAAGGGCTTTGCATAGTGGATAGATCGGTCTGCGGCATCCTTGGGATATTGGCATGGATTTGGCACTTCGGGCATGTCTTGACGAGCTGCACTGCTTCTTGCACCAAGGTTGGCCAATAATATCCCCATCTTAGAACTTTTTTAGCTAAAGCTCTAGCTCCGATGTGGCTGCCGCATGATCCTTCATGAACTTCTCTGAGGATGTAGTCCGTCTCTTCTGGTCCTACGCACCGCAATAACGGCTGGAGGTAAGACTTTCTAAAGAGGACTCCTTCATGAAGTTCGTACCGAAGTGCTCGGCACGTGATCTTCCGAGCTTCTCTCTTATCCTCGGGCAATTGTCCTTGATCCAGATACTGCAAGATCGGCGTCATCCAGTTCGGCGAGCTGGATACTGAATGTACCTCGGCTTCATCAATGCTTCGATGCATTAGTTCTTCCGCCTTTGAGCTCGGATCTGAGGCCAACTTACTTAAGGTATCTGCTCGGCTATTTTCCGCTCTGGGAACGCGGATTATCCGAAAATAGGAGAAACTTCGGCTGATGCTTTGCGCTTTGTCCAAATACTTCTTCATTCTCTCGTCACGAGCTTCACTTGTACCCAACATGTGATTTACTATGACTTGGGAATCACAATGGACTTTGAGAGATTTGACAAGCAGACTTTGCGCTAACTGGAGTCCGGTAAGGAGGGCTTCGTACTCGGCTTCATTATTAGTAGTGGGGAATAGGAACCGAAGTGAGTAGGTTACCTCGTGTCCGTTGGGAGCGATGAGTAAAATACCGGCTCCACTTCCCATCTTGTTTGAAGCTCCATCTATGAATCCGCTCCAGCAGTCTGGCGGCTCTACTTCGGATTCCAAGGGCTGTGCTAGTTCGGCATTGGCAGACTTTTTCTGTTCGGCAATGACAGGGATTGCTTGATCGAACTTGGCCTCTGTAAGAAAATCTGCCAAGGCTTGTCCCTTGATGGCTTTCCGAGGTAGGTACTCGATTGAGTGTTCTCCCAGCTCTATGGCCCATTTGG
This sequence comes from Salvia splendens, assembly GCF_004379255.2. Lineage (NCBI taxonomy): Eukaryota > Viridiplantae > Streptophyta > Magnoliopsida > Lamiales > Lamiaceae > Salvia > Salvia splendens. Next base: position 218,171 of record NC_056043.1, on the reverse strand, counting down.
CGATTCTGCCTGATGCTTCTGGCTTGGTCAAAACTTGCCGAAGAGGCAGATCGGTTAAGACGCATACCTTGTGAGCATAGAAGTATGGCCGCAGTCTCCTTGCTGCATTTACTAACGCCAGAGCAATTTTTTCCAGAGGTTGATACCTTGTTTCTGGACCTCTTAATGCTCGGCTTGTAAAGTAGATGGGAAACTGCTTTAGGCCTTCTTCTCGTACAAGCACCGCGCTGATGGTTTGATCTGATGCCGCTAAGTATAAGAATATTACTTCGGCTTCGGTTGGAGCAGAGAGAATAGGAAGCTCGGCTAGATAACTTTTGAGCTCGTCGAAGGCCTTTTTCTGCTCGGCTCCCCACTCGAACTTTGGTGCCTTTTTCAACACCTTGAAGAACGGCAGTTGCTTTTCGGCTGATCGGGAAAGGAATCGACTCAGTGCGGCTAGACATCCGGTTAGCCTTTGCACGTCATGTATGGACTTCGGCATTGCCATGTTCTGAACGACTTGAACTTTTGAGGGGTTTGCCTTGAGTCCGTCCTTTGAAACCCAACAACCCAGAAACTTTCCCGAATCTACCAAAAAGGTACACTTTTGGGGATTAAGTTTGAGGTTGGCTTTCTTGAGCACGTTGAGAGTGGACTTGAGGTTGTGCTCGTACTCCGAAGTGCTTTTGCTTTTGACGACTATATCGTCAACATACACTTCGACCTCCTTTCCAATCAGGTGCCGAAAAAGCTTGTCTACCATCCTTTGATAAGTGGCTCCGGCATTCTTTAAACCGAATGGCATCTTTTTATAAGCGAAAATGCCGAAATCGGTAATGAAAGCTGTTTTCGGAGCGTCACTCTCATCCATCAATACTTGGTGATATCCTTTGTATAAATCAAGAAAACAGAAAATTTCGAAGCCGATCAAAGCTTCTACTTTTTTATCTATATTCGGAAGGGGATAGCAATCTTTAGGACAGTGCTTGTTTAGATCGGTAAAATCTATGCACATCCGCCATCCTCCTCCTTTTTTCTTGATCATCACAGGATTGGCCACCCAAGAAGGATATTTCACCTCGAATAGTACATCCGCTTTTAGTAATTGGCGGACTTCGTCATGGATGACTTGGCTTCTTTCTGCCGCAAAGAGTCTTTGCTTCTGTTTTACTGGCCGGATTGAAGGATCAATATTTAACCGATGAGTGATTACCTCGGGGGGCACTCCGGTCATGTCCAACGAAGACCATGCAAAGACGTCTTTGTACTCCTTGAGGAGCTGAATGGTCTTTTCCCGGAGTAGAGGCGTTCCTGCGAAGCCGATCTGGACCGTTCTGGATGGATCATCTTCGTATAACTGAACGGTCATTGAGTTCGGCTCTGAAGTGACTTCAGTCATCTCGCTTGCCTCTGACTCCGGTTGCTGTGATTGCTATGCTTGATGGTGCCGAACTGATTGCTCGGCACTTTTAAGCGCAATCTGCAGACATTCTTTTGCTCTCTTTTGATCACCTCGGATGACCGCTATCCCACCTTTAGTGGGGATCTTGATGGTGAGGTGATAAGTAGAGCAAACGGCCCGAACTGTGTTGAGCCAGTCTCTTCCCAGGATGATGTTGTACGGGGACCGAGCTTTCACCACAAAGAACTCGATCATCATATTGGAGCTTGTAGGCGCTTTTCCCACCGTGATCGGAAGGCTGATAATACCTTCAGGGCGGGTGTCCTCCTGGGCGAAACTTTTCAAAGGAAGTGGAGCCGGACTGAGCCGAGCTGGATCCACTTCCATTTTATCGAAACATTCTTTAAAAAGAACGCTGACTGACGCTCCTGTATCCACAAATACTCTGTGGATCAGTTTGTTTGCCACTCCGGCTTGAATGACAATAGCGTCTTGGTGAGGAGAGATGGCTGGGACGGGATCGGCATCTGAAAATGTAATCACTTCGTCTTTCTTCAGCCTTTTATGTGTCGGCTCCTCTTGATTGGAACCTCTGCGTTCTGCTTTTAAGGACGACTTAGTCTTCCCGGCAGGGAGAGCATCAATAGTCTGGATTACTCCATCATATTGCGGCTCGTCGTCGTCTTCGGGATCTTCATGCCTTTTCGGATCCTGAGGATTGCAGTTCGCACCTCTCTGCCTTTTGTTCTTTTTCGGCTGCTTGCTTTGGTATTTTTTTAACGTTCCTGTTTTCACAAGAACATCAATACCTGCAGCCAAATCTCGGCACTCCTCGGTATCGTGTCCGTGGGCTTGATGGAAGGAGCAATATTGATCCTGAGGTCGCCGCGCGGCCGATTTCGTCATCCGCCTTGGTTTTTCGAACATTTCGGAATGTAGTTCGAAAATTTCCGCTCTTGACTTGTTTAAGGGTACGAACTGAGCGGGCGGCTTCTCAGGATTGAGACGTGGTCCCAATCTGCCTTGTACCGGTGCCCTTTGAATTCTTTCAAAAGGAGTTCGGCGAGGAAGCCTCTGATCGCTATGATCGGGCTTCTTTTCGTCTCCTCGGGATGAGCTGTCTAAAGACCGTTTTCGACGGTCTGCCTCATCCGCACGGGAAAACTGGTCCGCAATGTCCCACATTTCTTGAGCTGTTTGCGGACCGCACTCCACGAGCTTTCTGTAGAGAGCTCCGGGCAGGATTCCATTTTGGAATGCCGAAATGACAAGTAGATCGTTGAGATCATCTACTTGTAGGCATTCCTTGTGGAATCTCGTCATGAAGTCGCTGATCTTTTCGTCGCGACCTTGACGTATGGAAAGCAGCTGAGCCGAAGTGATTCGGACTTCCGCTTTCTGAAAGAACCTCCTATGGAATGCATCCATTAGATCTCGGTAAGATCTAATGCTGCCTTGGGGGAGGCTATCGAACCATCTTCTTGCGTTCCCGATGAGCAGCTCGGGAAACAGCTTGCACATGTGGACCTCGTTGAGACCCTGGTTCGCCATGTTATATTGATAGCGTCCCAAGAAATCATGAGGATCCATGAGTCCGTCATAGGTTATCGACGGAGTTCGGTAGTTCCGCGGCAAAGGAGTTCGGGTGATAGCGTTCGAGAACGGAGTCTTTAATGCTCCGTACATGGCGAACCCGACATCTCTTCGGTACGGAGGAGATGGAGTTCTCCTGTGGTTCCGGTACCGAGGAGGAACAGGAATATGTCGGGGTTGAGGATTCTTTCTCCTGGAAGACACGTCACTACTGCGGTAGTGACTTTCATGCCTAGAAGAGGAGGGAGAATCCGTCGTTGTCTTCTCCGGCTGTTGGCTTTTCTGCAGGAAGGTTAAGAACTCCTCCTGCTTCTCGGCCAAAAACAACTTGACAGCCTCGTTCAAATTGGGCTGCTGGGAAGACTCGGTGTGATGAGTCTTTGAGCGGCTTGTTCCTTCTCCGTGAGAACTGGAAGTAGATTTCTCACGAGGTTGCTTTCCAGGCCTATGGGCTGCTGGATTAGCTTCCTCATGGTTATCACGGACGGAGGCACGGGTGTTATGTGATCTGGTATGCATTTTTTTTTGTTTTTGGTGGAAAAAGGATCAAAAATTCGCTTTATCACAGATTTGGTTCTCTGGTTCCCACAGACGGCGCCAGTGATGAGGCCGCAAATTTCTGATGTTAGTAAATGCAAGTAAAAATACGGATCACGACACAAAGGATTACGTGGTTCGATTTACTGAAGTAAATCTACGTCCACGGGAAGAAAAGAGGGCAGAGTTGTATTGCTTGATCTGGGATTACAGCTTACAATACACTTGCTATATAATCTATTTTGTCTCTAGAGAACGAAAGAGTCAGTCCCCCCTTCTGTCAGATCTAAGTTCTATTTATATATTGAACTGAGATCGTGGCTTGCGTCACCACCCTAAGTCGTGGAGATCATGGAGGTCATGAGATCCTGCGTGGCCACTAACTAGGCGGTGGCTTACATCATCAGCAATTATGTCGTGGATGTCGTGGAGGGCATGCATGAGTCCGCTATCTCCCAGTTCGGTCGAATACTGAGACCGAACTGCTGAATTATTGCCGAGCAGCTTTTGCCGATCTGAGAGTAGAGCTTGATGCCGACCTGAGAGCAGAGTTTGATTGATTGGCTTTTACCGAGCTGTAGGCTGGGGCCGAACTCTTTGGTTGTGCCGAACTGAACTCTTTAGTCATGCCGGACTGATACTCTTTAGTCATGCCGAACTGATACTCTTGCTTGGGCTTTACTGCTGTTGGGCTTTGTTTAGTACGTACTCCATCACTCTACAAGAAAGTGTTTGATTTAGCTGCGTTTCTTGCATTCTATGTAGGGTAAGAATGTGAACTATACGAGTTGAAACTAGCTTCTCTTTATTGTATCAACTTTTCTTACATAGAGAAAAAAAGGCTCAAGAAGATAGAGAAGTGTAAAACAGAGACAGAGAGTGCGCCCTCGCGCACACACACACGTCATGAATTTCTAGAGATGAAGTGATGTATCAACATCAGGAGTTTCAAAGAAACTGTGAGGCCCTCGAATAGTTTGTTGGCCTCGGAAATGTGGTGTGTGACGATGATGGGAGGTGGAGTTGAGCCAGAGTGCTAAAGGGTCTTGATAAGCAGTGTTGTTTGTAGACAACGATGAAAATACCGTGCCTGCAAGGTCATGGCGAAGATCGGTTTCTTGAGGCATTAGTCTGAGCATCTGTGTCTCTTCTCTCATCTCCTTTAATTTCTGCAGCTGCTTAAACCTTTCTTGAAGCAGCACTATTGATGAACCAACTATTTCTGGATCCTTGTTTTGCCTCCCCATTCTCTCTCTTGTATGGTGTGTGTGCGTGTGTGTAAGTGAGTGAGTGTGTTATATAGGAGAGGGGTGTTATTGTTTTTGCCACTGGTTTTGGAGCTTACCAATCAGCCTCTTGATTGATTCCCGTGTGACGAAATGGGGGAGGGAATCGGGCAACTGCGCAGCAAAATCCAAGAGAGAAATCTGATGTGTAATTTTCGAGCTTTTATATCAATGAATTACTTACACATAAGCTTAATAAAATAGCTCTAAAATTACAACTTTCTGCAAGAGTACAGATGCAGTTGTAGTAAAAGAGTGTCGAACCACGGAGAGGCGTAGGTTATTTAATTTGAGAAAGATAAAATAAAGAGATGATAAAACAAACAAAGATAAATAAAATACAAAACTAGAAAATAGGATAAGAAGAAATCATTGCTCCTATATGTCTTGGGCATACGAATTGGGATACTTCGATGGATTACTACGATCAAGACTATGCTTAAGAGGATTAAGTTTGTTTTACGCTCCCTATCCGCTGAACACTTCAAGGGAATTGTATACCTAGGATAAGCTGAACACGTCTCCAAGGTTCTACTCACTAACCTATCACCCCTGCTAGGTCGCGCAGTAAGCTTTAGATTAGCTTCTATAATTGTCAAACACGATAATTAGATCGTATTAATTTAATGCCCACGCGGAAGCGCGCAGACATCAAACCAAATTCATTGATTAAACTATCGATCCACTCGAGACTATCTCTCTGAACAAGTATCAAATCTCGAGTTCCTTGCATATGAGTACTGGCCAAAATCTAAGCTAAAGAGGCATTAGAATAATGGCTACAAAATTCTACCTATCTAGACGTCTCAAGATTAGTAGAATAATTAAACCAATCATATGCAAGAATCACACATAATTTAAACCATAGAAAGCATCAAAGTATCCAACAATTCACCCTACAACAAATTTGGAGCAACGAAGGAAATCTAACCAAACATACTAGAATTAATTACACCAAAAGAACCGTGAACCGTGAACTCCGTGGTGTTCTCCAACTCTAGATGATGGATGATCTCCTCCGGGATGGAGCATGGATCGTTCCTTCCTCCTCTCTCCTCTCCTCTTTTCTGTCACAAGTCCTCTGCCCAAAAACTGTCCTCCTTCAAGTCTCAATTTGTTGAATAAATAATGCCCTCCTCACGTCATCTTTTTTTCCTTTTTCCAACTTCCCCTCTTTTTAATTAATTCACCTGTCCCATCAATCTTTTTCCTTTCTTTCTACAGCCTTTTTCGTTTCTCTCTCCACCTATCCAATCTCCCACGTCCTCTCCTTGGAAAGAAAACTGCCGCATGAAAATGCAATTTTGCAGTTCAAATCCACTGCCCGGCCGGGCGATAAATCTGGACTCCGCATACCCACTTGAAAACGCCCGACCGGGCATTTAGCAGCTTCAAAACGCCCGAGCGGGCGAAGATTCTGGACTCCTCAGGCGTGTCACGTTTCACCCGGCTTTCACAACCTAAACTCCGATGAACACACACATTAATGAGGTATATTTTACATAAAAAGGTGTAGTCTAAAGGGGAAAATATAGGAAATATGCTTCGCATCAAATACCCCCAAACTTGAGTTCTTGCTCGCCCTCGAGCAAGGTATATTTTAAGCACAATAACTCAACAAAATCTAACCCACAAAGAGATTTTCATCAATACGAAACATGTAAGGACGTGAGTGACAAAATCTAAACCCCCAACATTTCCAATCGAGATTTCCCACTCTAAAAAACAATCACTCATCCCCCTAGGACTTCAAGTCAAAGTGCACTTCAAAGTAAGTCCAAGCATGTGATCAAACAACTCAAACCATCATCATTGACTCATTAAGCATTACTAATCACATAGACTCACGGATTTCAAATCAAACTTCTTTAACTCTACCAAGCTGTTTACAAAACATCCACAAGCATCAACGATAAAGTCCGAGGTCTTATTTCAAGGTTGTAATAGGGCTAAGGACGAGGTAGGATAAATATGGATAATGAGCTCAAAGGCTACACATTTGAATGCCAAATTCTTCCCTCCTACAACTTCCTTCCAAAGATCAAACAACAAAATTACAACCAAACTCACACTCCCCCAAACTTGAGATCTATTCTAGACAAGATTACATCACACAATTATAGAAGCTCTATCTTTATTTCATCAAAATTTTTTTCTTTTTTTTTTCTTTTTTGTAAAGACCTCGACTTTTGCGAATTTTGAGGTCGTCTTTTTCTTTTCTTTTTTTTTTCTTTTCTAAGAACTTCATTCTTTTCACATTATATCAAGTCTAGATAAGTCTACTCTTTACAGTTCACCACCCCCACACTCACAACTCAAAACACCAAGCTCAACTTGTATTTAGCACTCAAATAGTAGCAAGGTCTATTGATGAGGCTAAAATAAGGCTTATTTAAGTAGCTAAGTGATTGGCTAAGTGTTTACACAAATAATAGGAAATTAAGCTCAAAGTGACTTCTAGGGGATCATGTATAGGACTAGGCATGTGATCATTTGGCCATGGAGTTCATCCTAGTGCCTTATCCTCCCATATCGTTAACACAAATGAATGCAAGCACGCAACTCGATAAAACAATTCAATCCAAGATAATCTCCACAAGACATGTAATTTTCATACTCTCCTCAACTCAAGAAATCGGATGTAATCACAACATGCTCTTTCAAATAAATCATGCACAAATTCCATCCATCCTAAGCTTCAAAGATCAAGTAAAATCAAGCAAAATTTCCCAACCAGAAAGTCGAAGATCTAGCATGCATCCGTCAATTACATGATTCAAAACACTTTTAGCATACCATACACCCAAAAACATGCATCAAATCATTCACAACCCCCCCAAACTTGAATGCATCATTGTCCTCGATGAATGCAAAGAAGACATAAAAAGTAAAGGGAAAGAAGACTCCCCCAAACTTGTCATGACATCCATAGTACATTCGGGTGGGAGGGTGGGTGTAAAAATCCTTTGTAGGTGTGCTTCCTTCTAAGCTCGAATGTGCATCCTATATCCACGTTGCTCCTACAAAAAGAAAAAAAAACAACAAAAAGAAAACAAAATACTCAATTCATAAAAATACATCGAAGAAAAGAATTGAGCGAACAAAACCCTCGATTTATTAAGAGAAAATAATAAACTAAAAATTCATTGGGTTGCCTCCCAACTAGCACCTTTGTTTAAAGTCGTTGGCTCGACTTAGCCTTCTAGCTACAACTCTGAAACAAGAAAATAAAATGTTAGAAAACTATACAAAAATAAAAACAAAAAGAATCCTAATTAAATAACCAGTTGCCTCCCCGGCAACGGCGCCAAAACTTGATGTGTAATTTTCGAGCTTTTATATCAATGAATTACTTACACATAAGCTTAATAAAATAGCTCTAAAATTACAACTTTCTGCAAGAGTACAGATGCAGTTGTAGTAAAAGAGTGTCGAACCACGGAGAGGCGTAGGTTATTTAATTTGAGAAAGATAAAATAAAGAGATGATAAAACAAACAAAGATAAATAAAATACAAAACTAGAAAATAGGATAAGAAGAAATCATTGCTCCTATATGTCTTGGGCATACGAATTGGGATACTTCGATGGATTACTACGATCAAGACTATGCTTAAGAGGATTAAGTTTGTTTTACGCTCCCTATCCGCTGAACACTTCAAGGGAATTGTATACCTAGGATAAGCTGAACACGTCTCCAAGGTTCTACTCACTAACCTATCACCCCTGCTAGGTCGCGCAGTAAGCTTTAGATTAGCTTCTATAATTGTCAAACACGATAATTAGATCGTATTAATTTAATGCCCACGCGGAAGCGCGCAGACATCAAACCAAATTCATTGATTAAACTATCGATCCACTCGAGACTATCTCTCTGAACAAGTATCAAATCTCGAGTTCCTTGCATATGAGTACTGGCCAAAATCTAAGCTAAAGAGGCATTAGAATAATGGCTACAAAATTCTACCTATCTAGACGTCTCAAGATTAGTAGAATAATTAAACCAATCATATGCAAGAATCACACATAATTTAAACCATAGAAAGCATCAAAGTATCCAACAATTCACCCTACAACAAATTTGGAGCAACGAAGGAAATCTAACCAAACATACTAGAATTAATTACACCAAAAGAACCGTGAACCGTGAACTCCGTGGTGTTCTCCAACTCTAGATGATGGATGATCTCCTCCGGGATGGAGCATGGATCGTTCCTTCCTCCTCTCTCCTCTCCTCTTTTCTGTCACAAGTCCTCTGCCCAAAAACTGTCCTCCTTCAAGTCTCAATTTGTTGAATAAATAATGCCCTCCTCACGTCATCTTTTTTTCCTTTTTCCAACTTCCCCTCTTTTTAATTAATTCACCTGTCCCATCAATCTTTTTCCTTTCTTTCTACAGCCTTTTCGTTTCTCTCTCCACCTATCCAATCTCCCACGTCCTCTCCTTGGAAAGAAAACTGCCGCATGAAAATGCAATTTTGCAGTTCAAATCCACTGCCCGGCCGGGCGAAATTAAGAAGGAAATTCGCCCGACCGGGCGATAAATCTGGACTCCGCATACCCACTTGAAAACGCCCGACCGGGCATTTAGCAGCTTCAAAACGCCCCAGCGGGCGAAGATTCTGGACTCCTCAGGCGTGTCACGTTTCACCCGGCTTTCACAACCTAAACTCCGATGAACACACACATTAATGAGGTATATTTTACATAAAAAGGTGTAGTCTAAAGGGGAAAATATAGGAAATATGCTTCGCATCAAATACCCCCAAACTTGAGTTCTTGCTCGCCCTCGAGCAAGGTATATTTTAAGCACAATAACTCAACAAAATCTAACCCACAAAGAGATTTTCATCAATACGAAACATGTAAGGACGTGAGTGACAAAATCTAAACCCCCAACATTTCCAATCGAGATTTCCCACTCTAAAAACAATCACTCATCCCCCTAGGACTTCAAGTCAAAGTGCACTTCAAAGTAAGTCCAAGCATGTGATCAAACAACTCAAACCATCATCATTGACTCATTAAGCATTACTAATCACATAGACTCACGGATTTCAAATCAAACTTCTTTAACTCTACCAAGCTGTTTACAAAACATCCACAAGCATCAACGATAAAGTCCGAGGTCTTATTTCAAGGTTGTAATAGGGCTAAGGACGAGGTAGGATAAATATGGATAATGAGCTCAAAGGCTACACATTTGAATGCCAAATTCTTCCCTCCTACAACTTCCTTCCAAAGATCAAACAACAAAATTACAACCAAACTCACACTCCCCCAAACTTGAGATCTATTCTAGACAAGATTACATCACACAATTATAGAAGCTCTATCTTTATTTCATCAAACTTTTTTTTTTCTTTTTTTTTTCTTTTTTGTAAAGACCTCGACTTTTGCGAATTTTGAGGTCGTCTTTTTCTTTTCTTTTTTTTTTTTCTTTTCTAAGAACTTCATTCTTTTCACATTATATCAAGTCTAGATAAGTCTACTCTTTACAGTTCACCACCCCCACACTCACAACTCAAAACACCAAGCTCAACTTGTATTTAGCACTCAAATAGTAGCAAGGTCTATTGATGAGGCTAAAATAAGGCTTATTTAAGTAGCTAAGTGAAATTACACCAAAAGAACCGTGAACCGTGAACTCCGTGGTGTTCTCCAACTCTAGATGATGGATGATCTCCTCCGGGATGGAGCATGGATCGTTCCTTCCTCCTTTCTCCTCTCCTCTTTTCTGTCACAAGTCCTCTGCCCAAAAACTGTCCTCCTTCAAGTCTCAATTTGTTGAATAAATAATGCCCTCCTCACGTCATCTTTTTTTCCTTTTTCCAACTTCCCCTCTTTTTAATTAATTCACCTGTCCCATCAATCTTTTTCCTTTCTTTCTACAGCCTTTTTCGTTTCTCTCTCCACCTATCCAATCTCCCACGTCCTCTCCTTGGAAAGAAAACTGCCGCATGAAAATGCAATTTTGCAGTTCAAATCCACTGCCCGGCCGGGCGAAATTAAGAAGGAAATTCGCCCGACCGGGCGATAAATCTGGACTCCGCATACCCACTTGAAAACGCCCGACCGGACATTTAGCAGCTTCAAAACGCCCGAGCGGGCGAAGATTCTGGACTCCTCAGGAGTGTCACGTTTCACCCGGCTTTCACAACCTAAACTCCGATGAACACACACATTAATGAGGTATATTTTACATAAAAAGGTGTAGTCTAAAGGGGAAAATATAGGAAATATGCTTCGCATCAAAATCCTTGAGAGAGTAGTGAAATAATCTAGAGAGAGGGGGATAGGGAGCTTGGTGAAGGCAAAAGGAGTTGAACCACTGAACCAAATTTTGGCTGCCTACTTGTGTACAAACACATAGTTTTTCAGCAAATAAACAAATGATGAAACTTATACGACAAAACTAGCCAAAGGAGATGAACATTGAATATAAAAGAGGCAAAAATGTTGTGTTAAGTGCAAAACCGTTAGAAACACTCCTCAGAGACCAACCTATTATTTGCAAGTAAGTTTGCCTAACAAGAATGTAGAAATAATGTGAAACTGAAAATTTCCCACTTGTTTGACAAAAAAATCATTCAATTTTCACATGCTAAGACTAATGTGAGTTCTAAAGAATACAAGGGTATACAACAAGTGAGTGAAGCCAATGTTATGAGTTGATTCAACTGGATCCAATTTGTGTTCTTGAATATGCAGATATGGCTCTAAAACTGCACATAGTTTACATCCAAACTGTATGCAAGAGCCCGGATGAGAAGTGTCTTGTTGAATGTCCATTAGCACCACGCTGTATGAAGAGACTGTTAACAAGTGAAACTATTAGCTGCTAAATGTCACAGAATAGAACCAGAATTCAATAAGCATGCAAACACCCTAGTTTTGAAAGAACAAGATCCATCTAAACACCTTTTACCTTAATTACTGTCCTAAAATAGCATTGATCCAATTTCATTTGTTGATCCAACCAACCAACTCAATACGTCGAGTGTGTGCATTTTAATAATCATCAAGCCAGTAGACACACACATATATCAATGGGGGTGCATTATCCAAGTGATGGACTATGATCTGAGGCATTGCACACTATATAATGATACTTTTACGGCATTAGATGGTTAGCATTTTCTTTAGCATTGTTCTAATATGATGTTACCTTTTGCTCAAATAGTTAAGTTCTACGATTCAAAGCGCTTCCAAGAGGTAAAGCAGAAAATAGTGCTACTATTTCGTAATGCCTACTTATAAATGTTATATTACCACAAAATCCAGTTAAAGATTTGAGCACTAAAATAACAAATTTAAGGTCAATATATTACCTGAAATTATTGGTTAACTGAGCAACCACGTCATATCACTCATTCTAGAATGACAAATTGATCAGTGAGATCCCGAAAATTGGGCAACTCCATAGTATCTTTGTGAGCAATATACGGCCTATACGAAAATTGGAACCCTATAGAAACCAAAACCAAGCAGATATCAACAAGAAGATTACTGCAATGAAAGGCGTGTTTCTGAAGGTGCTATACTAGAACATGAAAAGCAAAGAAGACAGAAATATGTTAATAAAATAGCATGATCAGCTCACCACTTATTTGATTGTAATTTGCAGCTTAAAATCCGTCCACGAGATGCTGCAGAAAACTTGCCCTTGTTGAGAAAATACAAGGGCTATCATATAAGAATGTATTTCCATGACAAAATGTGTTTTCTATTCACTGTGTAACTCAGGAAACATTATCCTGGTGTTTGGTCATCTAGGACTTGCAATTCATCTGAAACTTGGTTCTCTGAGATAGAATTGTTGTCGGTATTAGACATTTCCCTTGCTAGCATTAGATGAGTCTGCTTGCTAATAGGGATATTGTTCGAGTTCATTGCATGAAGAAAATATGAGCATAGTTGCGATTCCCCGCTCTTTAGCAGGCGGTCGATCAAGACAGTCCAAACAATCTCATCACCATTCCATTTTTTCTCAAGCATGCCGTTGAACACCTCTTCAGCCTCTTTTGTCCGTTGTCTTGAGCAAAGAGCCGATATAAGAGCTGCATAAACTGATAACGGGAGGTTGAAACCACTACTGCTAAGTAGATTAAGTATCTCTAGAGCAGTGTCAACTCTCAAATTCTTGCAATAAGCTTTGACAAGAGAGCAATATATAACCTGAGTAGGAGTCTGCCCTTTCTCCTTCATAAGTTTTACCAAAAGATCTGCGTCGTGGCTTCTGCCACTCTGACACAGACCATCAATTAAGATGGAAAATGTATCAACAGAAGGTTCACAGCCAATCTCGGACATCCTAACTAGTAGATTGCAGAAGGTATCAACAGTAATTTCCCTTTCCACTAAAATATGATTGGGCACAGTTTCAAGTTGCCCAGTGATTTTTTCGGAAACTATGTGGCTCTCCCTCTGTATCCCTTTGAGCAAGACACAGTAGGTCCTGTAATTTGGGGTGCAACCTGCACTTATCATCCGATGAAGCAGAAAAAATGCGTGTTCTAGTCTACCTACAGATACAAAGCCATCGATCAATGAGGTATAAGTGACCACATCTGGATGCAATTTTTTCGCCACCATCTCTTCAAGCATTATCTCTGCATCATCGACACGGCCTTCCCGGCACAGACCATCGATCAATGCACTGTAGGTATACAGGTTTGGAAAGCAATTCTTTCTCTCCATTTCTCGGAAAACCTTGAATGCAAGGTCTAATCCCCCATCCTTGCAAAGACCGTCAATCAGAGTAGTATATGTAATCACATTGGGAAGCAGACCATCTTCTGCCATGTCATTGCATAGTTTCTCTGCTTCAGACAGCCTATATAGTTTAGATAGACCATTAAGAACAGCATTGTAAGTCTCTATATTTGGATGGCAACCAGCTTTTTGCATCCTCTTAAGCAAAACTAATGCATCTTCAACTTTCCCTTTCTTGCAGAGGCCATTGATTAGAGTGGCATAGTTCACCAAATTTGGGCTCAGACCTTCCTGCATCATTTCATCAAATAATGCAGAAGCCTCATCAAGCCTATCTCCTTTGCAGAACCCATTAATGAGTTCTGCATATGTATACTGATCAGGTTTACATCCATTTTCCTTCATCACCTCCATCAACCTACTGGCATTATCTAGATAACAGCATCCGACGTATCCATTGATTAGAGTGTTATACGTGATCGTATTGGGAGGGGGGCCCTTCTTTAGCATTTCACCAAATAGAGTCATTGCCCTTTCAACATTTTTTATCTCACAGAAACCATTGATCATGGCATTGTAGGTTTCTGTTTTGTCCAAATGACCATGCTGTTCCATCCACTGAAAAATTTTAAAAGCAGCATCTACCTTTCTTCTCTCACACAGTTCGTGTATCAGAGCATTATACGTAACTGTGGTAGGAACCAATCCATCCTTCACCATCTTGTGATACAAACCCATTGCTACCTCAAGCTGGTTGGATTTTGCTAATCCGCTGATAAGGGCCGTGTACGTCTGCACATTGGGTGCAGTACCCCTCTCTCTCATGCTTACAACAAGAGAAGCCGCCTCATCTACACACCCATCTTCAAGCAATGCTGTGATAGGAACGGTATAAGTGTAAACCGTAGGTCTGATACCATTCTCAATCATCTCCTCAATCATACACAAAGCCTCATCAACCCTCCAATCATTACATAAACCATTAATAAGTGTAGTATAGGTCACCGCATTGGGATCAATACCTTTCTTTAGCATCTGATCAAAAACAACAAATGCTTTATCCAGATTTCTGTTCCTACAGTGCCCTAGAATTAACGACGTATAAGTGAAGACATCAGGAAACATTTCAAACTGATAAAGCTGTGCTAAGATAATTTCAGCCTCCTTCACATTCCCCTTCTTACATAGAATATTAATCATGGTATTGAAAGTCAACAAACTGGGCTTGATTCCACTTCTGAACATCTCCCTATACACATTCAGAGCTGCAACGACCATATTGAATTTCCCCAATTGAATCAAAAGAGAATTAAAAGTGTATAGAGAGTAACAAAAGCCGTTACTAGCAATCTCATTCAAGAAATCAACAACCCTCCTAATCTCCCCCTCATCTCTACTAGCTTTAATCATGAGAATCCTGACATGGTCAGCGGGCGCAAAATAATGATCTTTAACAAGCCTATTTAACATGGACATATAACAGCACATATCATGCTTGTAAAAATGGCACTTAGAAGCCCAATAAAAAAACTGCAAAACACAATCGGTGTTGGGGTGGGTTTCAATGATTCGAGCGACGTGGAAAGGTTTGAGGTTTGGCGTCAAAGATTTCAGGTCCGAGCTCCCCCGCCATGGAACACGCGGATTGGATAGTGTATCACAGACTAGTTGGACTAGATTCGGGAAGCCCTGATTTGGGGAATCGGGATTTGGGCAGAAGCTGAGGAGACGGCGTGTGGATATGAGAATCGGAGAGGTGAATGGGGGTTTAAGGGGTTTTAACATTGCGAGAAAGAAGGCCGCCGGAGGTGCGGAATAAGGCGGTGGCGGCGGCGAGAGCGTTCATGGATGGCTAATGCGGCGGAGGAGTGGAATGCCATAAAATGAGGTGGTGCATTGATGAAGGGACTCGGGAACGTGGAGAAGGGCAAGCCACAGCAAAAGAGAGAGAGAAGAGAGATGGGGGCTGTTTGGTTTGGTACTCCTACTTCATATTTACAAGATTTAAATCATAAAATAAAATAGATATTACTAGTAGTACTCCATTAATTTAAAAATAATGAACAGTGAATGATGTGCACACAACATTTTGGGAGAAGATAATTATTTGCAAATTTTCTTTTCTGTTGGCATCATTTGTGCTATTGATAGTGTTAATTCATTTCAGAAGCTAATTCATACTAGTATCTACTGTATCTATTTTGTTGTTAAATAGAATGAGTATTGTCCAATTTGCAGATAAAGCACAAGGAATTTTAGACCAAACCCATAAACACTACCCTTCGCATGCTAAAACGCCGCCTGAAAAGAGGCGCCCCAAACCGCGACTCCTCCGCAAAGTAGTCTTCATATAGCCGCTGATGTGCAGCTACGTGATCCCGATCAATCACTGCTCGTCGGTGGACAACGGGTGGAGGTCGAGGTACCGCCGGCTGCAAGGCCCTTTGTATCAACCGGTTTATCTCGCGGGACGTATAGGCCTCCAACTCTTCGTTCAT
This sequence comes from Salvia splendens, assembly GCF_004379255.2. Classification (NCBI taxonomy): domain Eukaryota; kingdom Viridiplantae; phylum Streptophyta; class Magnoliopsida; order Lamiales; family Lamiaceae; genus Salvia; species Salvia splendens. Next base: position 202,160 of record NC_056043.1, on the reverse strand, counting down.
TTGCCGTTCGTACTCCTCAGCATCCCCACCACTACCACCACTACTACCACCCGCGTTACTCATTTCACGTTGTTGTTCTTGTACAGAAATTAAGATGGAGAGAAAACTCGTTAAAACAAGTGGTGCGAATTAAAATATCGTGCAAATCGCGCATATATAGTGTTTCGAAAATTTAAAAAAAATTGAGCTGGCCGATCGCTCGCCGATCGGGAGCCTGCAATGGCGGCCAGCCGACCGGCGAGCGGATCGGCCAGTGCCCGAAAATCGGCGTTGGGTCACCGATTTTTCGCCGAAATGGCGCTCGCCAGTTTCAATGGTTCGGCGAGCGGACCGGCCAGCGCCGGGAATCGGCTAGCCTGTCCGCTCACCGCCATTGAAGATGCTCTAAGTAATCTATCCTATTGAGCACACTGGGTGGAAAGAGACTAATTGATTCAAGTAATCTATCCGCAGTATAAATGTAACAAAACAACTGCATTGGGGAAGAAGCTTAGAGTATCCACATCCGTGCTCTTGCCAACGAGTACGGATGTCGGCCCGAACCCACTTTTACTCCTTGCTCTTAGGCAAGAGCACAACACCCACATCCGTGCTTTTCCGCAAGGACATGCTCAAGGGTCCCACCATTCAATTATTCAATTTAAATAAAAATATTTTCACAATATTAAAATGCATTAAAAATAACCGGAATAATATTACAAATTACAAAAAAATTAAAAATTACATAATTAAAATCCTAAAAATTAAAAATTTCTTCATTAAAGTCTTAAAAATTAAAAATTACATAATTTAAATCCTAAAAAATAAAAATTACATAATTAAATTCATAAAATTAAAAAAACCCACTACTCGTAGCCGAATTTCGCCCAAATGGATGATGAATGTATGTATTTATAGATGATTTTGGGATTAAATTTTTAAAAAAAAATTCAAAAAAATGGTAATAAAATCTTTAAATTTTTGGGAATCCAAAAATATATATATTTTTAATTTTTGGTATTATTTTCGATTTTTAAAAAAAAAGAAAAAAAAAGAAAATAACAACGGTCAATAGAAACGCGTCACGTCGCCCTGCTCGCTGGCACGGACGTGCTCTTAGCTATGAGCAGCGCCGTGCCAGCGGCAAGAGCACAGCGGCAGACAGCGGTTTGCTCTCCACTGTGGATGCTCTTAGTCAGTCAGTCCATCGCAGACAATTAAGGAAGAGCCCTAAACGCTCCCAAGCATCAATTAGTCATGGCATATACTCCACACAGTTTGAGTATTCATTATATTTATGCTGCTCTTTGTTATCTTCAGCTAAATCCTGCAACATAAAAAGGTGAATAATCAAGGATGAGATCCATTTTCTCAATACACACATCAAGCAAGTTTGAGTTGCACATCACGCTACTCTGTTAACTCTCATCCTCAACTCTTTCGTGTAATCAAACTCTACTAGTAGATTGTGAATTAATTGGTGAATTTTGATGCATGTCAAGGGCACTCTTCTATGGTTTGTTCAAGTCTTAATTTTGTCTAACACGAGTTTGCAATATTCACTGTTCAATAATAAGAGTCTCTAACTTAAAAAATGTAAAGAAATGTGAAATTTAGTGAAAAATGAGTATTGTTATTTTACACATACTACCTATCAAGTCCAAAGTTATGACAATAACCGTTCTTTGCTTTCGTCCTCAACATCCCACAATGGGGGGCTTAGACACAAAGGAAGAAGCAAACCATGTTGGTCTATATAGTATATAGCGCATATATATATGTCGTATCTTCGACGAATCCCAAACAAAAAAGAAGAAAACTTTGACAAAGCAAGAGGCTTCTCCATAGAAGAACCAGCTCCCAACAATGCCCAAAATTTGTAGACAATAATGGTACAAGCATAAACACATGAGCCAATCTACATCAAGGTTCCAGCTTCAACGACACCACCCGAGACGGCCTGTTGCGTTTCGCAGCCTTCACGAACACCACCGACAGACAGGCCAGTGCCCACCACGGCCGCCGTACCTTTTGCTCCCCTTTCAAGCAGGCCACTGTGTGCAGGCAGGATAAAAATCAGTCAAAATTTGCAATTTCACACCAATTAAAATCCAAGACGACATAATGAGGAATGAGATAGATAATAACATAACCAAAACAACCAAATCTAAAGTGGATTTCACATGAAAACTGTTGAATCCTTACTAGCACACCCTATATATATTGATTATCATCCATCACATTTTAGCAAGCATTAATACATTGAATGATCATGATAATACCTACAAAATGTGATATAAACTCTCACATGTCACTCTAACGTCATTTCTAGATTCCCATCTAATTGGTATGTTAATAAATGGGGAAACAGCCTTCATATTTCATTCCTATGTCCATAGATTGATATCTAAACTATAACATACAACCAAACAAGAGACCATTGATTTGGCAAGTAAGCAGCACATTGCAGTTTGTCATGTGTTTAACTGAGTTTTAATGAAGAGGGAGGGAGGTGGACCTTTTATTCGCCTCAGCTCCTTGCACAATGTTATAAAATCCCCCCATTTCATGTGGCACTTCCGTATGAACCGGAGGATCTGTTCAGTTGTAAACATTGACATCCCTTCCAAATACTCTCCGTTGACCCCATTTTCTTTGAATATTTCACGATAGTTACCAAGATTTATTTCATCCAACCACAGGCCAACATCCTACAAAGCAGGGTCATACAAATTGAAAATCCAACAGAAAGTTGCTTTATTCAACAATACTTCAATTCCCTACATTTTTTTACATTTTTTTCCTCATTTGGCTACACCAAAAGATACATGTTTTAATTAGTTATGGCATTTTTATGACTTTTGTAGTTCGAAACAAGTTGGAAAGGTTTGAAAAGTGTAGTCATATGCTAATATCTGAACAGTTAAAGGCTTTAACGTGGTATTAATGAATGGATTTGATATAGGAAAGAGGAAAGGTTTCAGATGAATCAATATAGAGCGGATTTTTAATCCACCAATATCACAAAATAGGTCAAATTTAGAGTAATGGATATGAAATGCAATTTAGAAATGTACTCATCAAAAAATTTATTATAATGGCTTCCATCTTCCAGTCCTTCAATCCAAAGGAAAACTACAAGAAAGAAAACCTTGTTGTCTTTACTCCAAGCTGTGTAAAAACAAACATATTTTAGTTTTTGATGCCTAAATTGATGCAAAAACCTAGGTTAGGAATCAAAAAGGGCCTCAACACATCTATTTACATGCCGATGCAACAAGATAATGACAAAGCACGCATAACATGATACAATTATGGTAGATAGAAAAATCCAAACAGAAAGCACGGTGTCACTGACTGTGTGTAGCTCCACGCCACTTCCATGACAACTGAAATGACTAAAATGCAGCTGGGGCCACATTGCCAGGCGTAATGCACATACACGTGAAGTCCTAATTGCATGTCGTAAAAGCATGCATAAATTTAGCTATGTTGGGCTACACATATCAGATCAGTAACCAGTAACCAGCAAAACCTATCTACAAAAGGAATCCACTAGCAGTACTCTTTTGGCACGATTTGAAAAGTTACCAGTTTCATTGCTGCAAAAGGAATATGACAAATCCATTTATAATCAGAATTGCATTTCCAATTCCATAGAGGCTCTTTTCGCTGAGTCATTTCTCATCCATATGGAATAAGATTGAACCTTCTCTAAGGCTGGTGTCTAAGTCAATATGCGCTTATCCAAGATTCCACATTTCAAGCAGCCACGGCCTTCACACCGGAGTAACATACTGATATCCAACACCCCCAATTGGACACTCAATTTCCCAAAAGTGCCTTACTGAAACAACTAACAGGGGAGGGCTCATAATAAGCCCAAAATCAAATGGTTATTTGGTGGCTATTCAATCACTCGGCATTCAAACCCAAATTCCCACATTTGGCAGAAACAAGAACCAAAATATTAAAACTACTACCACTCTCACAAACTAAATTACATATTCAGCAAACCTCTGAACAAACTCTGAATTATCACAAAACCTCCCTTACAATAAACAACTCTGAGCAAGAAAGCCCAAGATCCAAAGAAGAAAATCACAAACAAATAGAAAAAAAATTGAAACACTCCAAAAGAGAAAAACAACAAAACAAATTGAAGAATTACCTCAACAGTCCAAATAAAGAAATCCAGAGGCTCCGGCTTCTCTTTTTCTTTGCTCATGTCGCAGAAGAAAAGAAAATTATCCAAGGCCCTTCTTCCAACAAAAAAGAAAAAGGATGAAAAGAACCTATATTTTCAATTGGGAAAATTTTAGATCATAACAGTAAATAACTTTTTATGCTTTTAACTTTTTACCAACTTCGCATACGCATATAGCAAGAATACAGTTGATGTCAATAATTGCAAACGGGCAAAATCCAAACCTTTGAATATATGGGGCAATCAAGGGCTCTGATTTCTACATTTGCTGACGAGTTTTTACAGTGAATGAGATTATGAGAGCGTAGAAAAGGTGAAGAAGAAGGAGATGGAGAAAGAGAGAAGCTTTACTAAACTAAAAAGACACTTAAGTTTAGCTCTGATGTTTGTTCTTGTCAAATCACATTTTCCCAATTTTGACGCTTGACTATTACTATATCTCCATTGGAGTAGTATGTTTTTTTTTTTTAATTTAAATTGTTGAAAATGAAAAATGATTTATTAGTTGGAGAAGATTTTGAGTTTGTTATTCTAATATAAGTATAATTTTAAAAATTCCATAACATATTCTTTGCATCGTATAATCGATGAATGGAATTTAATCAACATATTCAAGAAGTTGAATTTTCTCCTTGTTAGAAAAAGATTGAGGATTTGATGTTTTTTGGGAAAATGGTAGTTTTATGAAATTATACTCATTATATTTTGTGAATGCAGAAAGCTAAAAACAAAGAGAAAAGGTGAGCAGTAATTGAGTAAGAGGATGGTATTGAAAATAAAATTGTTCCCATTATCCCTAAAGAGATAGTGTCATTGTATGATTGAAGCAATCGAAGGCTCCTTTAGCTATAGGCTGCTGCTGCATCATCAGGCCCAATAACTTTACCTTATTGATTCACTATAACCAAACTTTTGAACTAATTCAGTTTCTGTTAAAAGTAATTAGATAACTCTTAATTATTGTAACAGTTCTAAGAGACAATTGAAGTAATCGAAGCTTTTGAAGACATCCCAATGCCATCTATCCAATATATAGGAAAAATTTTTGGATCAAATCGAGCACTAACTCTCTAAGAAGAAAGAACTCTGGGCAAGCCGCGCCGTTGCAAAGTTAAACCCAAATTGATCATCAAGCAACACACAGATTACCAGATCATTTGCAGATAGGTGCGAGAGGCTGTCAATAGTTTCCGTTAGAATACTATTGGCTTGGGTAGGAGCTTAAACGGGTCCTTTGTTAGTTTTGCTGATGATTCCCTTACCAAAATACTCAGCAACGACTGAGAAACCATCCTTTGAATTTCTAACCTGCTGGAAGAAGTAATCTTGGCTTTTGGAATTCTGCTCTAGACTTCTCTTCATCTCTGAAACAGCTCTATACTCGGGAGCACATTCTGGACATTCTTTCTCGTTGTCACCAAGACAGCGTTGGTGGAACGAGTGCATGCACATAAAATGGACCGTGGGGAGGTCGAGTGTGAAGGTGCAAGCACTGCACTTGCTAAGCTGGAAGATCCTTGCATTCGTTCTGAGATCCTGGATTTCTTTTCTCATTGATGATGTTTCCTCCTGTATATAAACAAATCAGCATGAATATTTCCTGCGTCCAAGTTAAGACATCTTAAATCATGTAAAATCTACCTGATATTTTTCAATAGCTATACGATCCTCCTCAATCATCTTTGACTCCAGCTCAAGCTTTCGAGCAATATAATCCTTGATCACAGAAAGTGTAAGGCATGGATTTCTGGACAAGGTTTGAAGAACAAAAATCGGAGGCAGAATATCATCCCTTTCAACATAAGTCAAAACTTCTTTAACTTCTCTGGAACAATCCTCTCCAAGTTCACCGAAGTATTTCAACAGGCTGGCCCAGAGAGAGGTATCACCGCCCTTTCCTGAGTCTCCCAGCCTCTTGCAGCATGCAATCAAACCTTCATGATCATGTGCCTGCATATAGCAGGCAATCACTTCCTTATATAATTTCAACTTCTCATACAGACACAAGAGCCCTTCATTAACAGAGTTCATCTCGCACAGAATTATTGCTAGATCAACATCATATTGTGGCTGCTCCTGCTCGGATGGCCATGCATTTTTAAGCAAGACCAGCCCCTTTTGACGTCTCTCCTGGCGATCTCTCTCTAGGGATGCATCATCAGGTCGTATCTTTCCATTTGATTCTGTTTTTGACATCACAGCAGCACTGGATTCCCTATCTGCTGTAAGCTCGCCATTTTCTCTGCTACCAGTTTGAGCAAGAGATGGAAAGTCCAAATCATGAGACAAGTATAACTCCAACAAGGTGTTATGTATCTCAACTTGAGCAGGAGAATCCTTCACTATATTTGTGTACTTTTCCAAGAATTCCATAAGTGATTGCGGATGAATCACAAAAATATTGATAAAATCAACAGGAGATGGTAACATGGATAGAAAGGATGAGGAACCCCCACTTGCAGATTCTCCTTCTTCAGTACAAAGCCTCATCAATATTTGAACTGTTTGCTTTGGCTTATGCTCTATGAGAATCTTTCCATACTCTTTAACAGTCAACCCTGCTTGGTTTGGCTCAAGGCTATTTATATATTGCAATGCTTCATCATATCTGTCCAAGTCCTCAAGCAAAATCTTCAAGTACCACTCATGTCTCCCAGCCTTCTTGGCAACGTACATTGCATGTTCATGGTAATTGGCAGCTCGACATACCTTGATGGCAGTTTCCACATCAAATTTATGTTCCCCAACTCCATCTTCACTTTTTATGAATATATCCAACTTCTCAACATCTTTCAGTTTGGTATAACAGTTAAGCAAGAGAGTGGTGTGATCTTTGGAAGCAAGACCCTTCTCATGCAACTTTTCCAAGTAATTAGTTAGGTTGTGTATTCTCTGCGCATCCAAAAACTTCTGTATGACGTACGAAGGTTCTAGATGCCCAATGGTATGGATATACTGAGCCATAGATTCGTCATAATTCTGTTTGCTATATAAATGATCACCGTACTTCCTTAGCACTTCAGCAGTAGCCACAGCATCAGCTTGCTGGCTCTGGACAAGATTAATAGCCACTGGGTAAAGGTTTTTCTTGAAAAGCATATCCAACTTGCTTTCCATGTCCTTCTCCACAACAAGAAGAGCAGATTTGTCTTCCATTATAAGTAATATATTACCCCATTCACACAACATGTGAGAAACTTCTTGGACTGCTATACTATGGGCTATCAAACGGTTTTTCAGGTCATAAATGTTGAAAGTATATTTGCCAGTCCTTTGATCAGAAATAACACATAAGAGATAACCACGAAACCACCCCACAAGCTTCTTCTCTCCCTCAAAAGCCCAGCATGGGCCTCGGCCATCAATTTCATAGAAATAGACAGCTTCAGGCCGGCCAATGATCAGTTCCTAATCCAAAAGTAATTACAAGAGAAAAGTTACAGCTAAAGTGCGGTACAAGTATGACTAGCTAAAATACTACATAATATGCGAGATGAGTAACCTACCGAGCGATCAGTCATTGCCACACTACCAACTTCAGAACCAATGTAATCAAGCGTTTGAGCAGTAGGTGTTTGAGCCTCCACTTTAAACAAGCTCACTGTGCTCGGAGTGACAGCAAAGAGTTGAAAGGCTTGTCCGTCCACACGGAACCCAATACCAGTAATAGGAGAATGTATTTTTACAGGTTGACCATTCTGAACCTCAAGCTTGAAGCGCTTGATCCGTTCGCGTGCAATGTCGCCTTGAATGCAATAAATACAGCCATTGTCCAATCCAAGGGCAATAAATATTATTGGAGGAGCTTCCTCAAAAACTAGAAAAGACGTGATCTGTAAGAAAAACATTAGGAGAACTCTATATAAGCAGTTATATACCAATTGAACCAAAAAAGTTGCATCAGTTTACACGACCTTCACAAATATGCATACACATATCAATAAGCCTAGAAATGAAGCTGGATATATAATGTACCTTGGCCTCAGAAAATTGGTTGGTAAATATTCGCAAAATCTGAATGCACTCTGGAGCTGAAGTACTTGACCCTTCTTCTTGTCTTTTATCGAGGTCAAAAACCTTCAAGCAAACAGTTGCTTTCTGTGGCGGCAATTGTTCATCCTCTCCAACGGTCACTACGAAGTTTCGTTGCTGATTCAGCAGTAAAGCCATCAAATGTTGCAGAATTAGACTACTGAAAGACACATACGACAACCATAGAAACACAAAAAAAGGTCGATTCTAGCTGCAGTCCTCTGCTTCAGCATTCAATAACATAAAAGCTAGAGCATTCACCACACAAACAATCAAAGCTTGAGAATGCCTAAGGTTTCGAAATTAGGTAAAATACTCAAAAAGCCAAAATCAGACAGACGAATTTACATACGTATGAAAAGAAGCGACAATAGGTCATACCTTGAGCTGCTGGATGAAGAGAACGGAGGTGGAGTGAGCTGGGAACGAGTAATTGAGCTGGAGGCCGCGATCAAGGAGCGAAACGGTACCGTCGCGGCAGCCTAAAACGATCCTGCCTCTGCCGCTGGAGCAACATCCAATTTCAGCCTCAATCTCCTCTGGAATTTTGGTCTTCTTCTCCTCGAAGAACTCGAATTTCCGCCACTGGTACATTATTCCCAACCAAAAATTCTATAGTAATTCACCAATCACACATACTGCGTGGATCTTCCCTAAATTGTGTACTTCCGATCGAAGGTTGATTTGATTCGGGGACAAAAGCCTTGAAATCCAAATCTAGAGTAGCAATAAAAATGGTTCCTTACCTAGTAATTTCGTCGACAACAGTATGCACTTTGAGTTAGAGACATGATTTAATACATAATTGATAAAATAAAGAGAAATAGAAATAAAAAGTATTTGAAGTATGGTTAATAAAGAATGAATGAACGTGTTTAATGCATAATTGATAAAATAAAAGAGAAATAAAAATAAAAAGTATTTGAAGTATTGTTAACGAAGAATGAGTGAGACGACTAAAAAAAAGAAAGAGTGCATATATTTTAATGAATGGAGAGAATATATTTTAGAGCATCCACAGTGGCGCGGACGATAGCCCGTCCTATGCATCGTCCTCCACTATAGCTCCACGTCCTATGCGATTTCCATCCTCCGTGGACGATGAACCATTTTTTGCATCATCCGGCTTATCCTCCGCCCCATTGCGGAGGTAAGGAGGATAGGTCCGGACGATGCACACATTTTCATTTTTAAATTTTTTTTTTTGTATTTTCTTCTATATATATCACAATTTTTTTTACTTTATTTCACACCTTTCGCTCCACTCTCTTCCACATCTCAATTTCTCTCTAAATTCAATAATGAATTCCGACGATTTTCCATATTTGTAAGCATAAAATATAAAAAATAATAAATAAATACTGACAATAGGATTTTTCCTTTAATTTGTGGTGTTTTTATATTTATTCTTGCTTATTGATATATTTGTAAATATAAAAAATAAAAAACAAATACAAAACATGAGTTAAAATTATAGGGCAGGCTATAGGACGTCCTACTGCAGGTAAATGAGATAGATGATAAAATGCTGATGTGACGGAGGATAGGACACCCTATAGGACGGACTATAGGACCCCTATTATGGACGCTCTTAGTGAATGTGGAAAAGGCTTGCACAAAATAAAGAAGAATGAGATTTACTAATAAATAAGGATTATCAAAGATGATAGTATTATTAAAGAACACAATAATTTATAAATTAAATGGACAGTGTATTGACTCGTGTGTTCCTAAATCCTAAATGTGATCATTGTTATTACCTTTTTAATATTAAAAAATTCAAATGAAATTGCAGCAATTTATAGATCATTAGATCTCTAAAATCCTACTCCCTCCGTTCACGATTTAAAGAACCATTTTCCCATTTTAATTTATCCACGATTTATAGAACTATTTACTTTATTCCACTTTTAGTATGCAGACCCCACATTCCACTAACTTTTTACACTTACATCTAATATAAGTCATATTCACATAAACACTACTATCTATTCTCTACTTCCAATTTCCATAATATCATGTCTTCATCTCGTCGTGGTGGTGATCGGGGCAAGGGCATTGCTCAAGATCAAAGTGACTCTCGGCGTCGTCGTGCCCCTTCTAGAGCACAAGTTGCGGAGGAGGTGGGAAGGCGAGCCGCTCTTCGATTACAAGTAAGTTCTAAACTTCTAAATTAAATGTTTTACTATGTTAATATGTTATAATAAGTTTTAATATGTTAGTAGTTTTTTAATATGTTTTATTATGTTATATGATATAAGTTTTAATATGTTAGTAAGTTTTAATATGTTTTAATATGTTATATGATAAGTCTTTAATTTGAGAGCACCATTTGGTATACTTGCTCGGAAAAAGATTATGTGCGGACTACCGCCTTTTCTTATATCCTTGTGCAAGATGGCCTATTGTGGAATGCCTCAGCGTGGTCCTTCCTTTGATTTATATGTTAGTATGTTTTAATATGTTATATGATAAGTCTTTAATTTGAGAGCACCATTTGGTATACTTGCTCGGAAAAAGATTATGTGCGGACTACCGCCTTTTCTTATATGCTTGTGCAAGATGGCCTATTGTGGAATGCCTCAGCGTGGTCCTTCCTTTGATTTATATGTTAGTATGTTTTAATATGTTTTAGTACGTTTTAATATGTTAATATGTTTTAATATGTTTTAGTAAGTTTTATATGTTTTAATATGTTTTAGTAAGTTTTATATGTTTTAATATGTTTTAGTAAGTTTTAATATGTTATTATGTTTTAATATGTTTTAATATGTTATAATATGTTAGTATGTTTTAATATGTTTTAATATGTTATAATATGTTAGTATGTTTTAATATGTTTTAGTAAGTTTTATATGTTTTAATATGTTTTAGTAAGTTTTAATATGTTAGTATGTTTTAATATGTTTTAATATGTTATAATATGTTAGTATGTTTTAATATGTTAGTATGTTTTAATATGTTTTAATATGTTATAATATGTTAGTATGTTTTAATATGTTTTAGGTAAGAGAATTACGTGGACTTTGATTCCAAATAGGTAAGCAAGGTAAGAGAACTACGTGGACTTTGATTCCAAAATGCAATTGAGCATTGAGGATACGTAGGCATCTCAACTTATATTTCAACTTAAATTTTAAATTTAAGTTTAAATTTAAGTTGAGCTCAAGTCCTTTTCCTTTATTTCTTTTTTCTCCCCTTTATTTCGAATATGTAATTTTGTAAATTGTAATGAAGACTTTAAGTCTTTTGTAATTTATAATTTTGAAGTTGTAATTTCTAATTTTTATGTTGTAATTTGTAAATTTTAACTTGTAATTTGTAATTTTAAAGTTGTAATTTGTAAATTTGAAGTTGTAATTTGTATCAATAAAATTACATTTGTACATCGCTTCATTCTAATGTTATTTACGCAAGTTTTTTTACATTTTAAACTTGAATTACAATTTACAAAATGTAAAAAAAAAAAAAAAAAAAATCGGATAAACCGTCGAACCGCCGAACCGGCCCGGAACCGGGTAACAACCGACGGTTAGGCCGGTTCAAGTGAACCGGCGGTTCACGGTTCATAAACCGGAACCGTGCGGTCTTCGACGGGCCGGTTCCGGTTCCAACAAATCTTGAACCGGAACCGCCGGTTCCGAACCGTGAACCGGCGGTTCACGAACCGTGGTGACGTCTAGTTTCAATAGTCCTCTATTTTTAGTTTTTTAAAAACAGTTGCAGAAAATGAAATGTCTCTATCACTGTGGAACAGAGGGGGTATCACTTAAAGTTATACTGCAAATGAATAACTATTCTAATTTCCAACAAACAAACACTATTTATAGAAAAATCTGTACTTGGTTGTAGCTTTACAAGTCATAGTACAAGAAAATAAAGTAAATCATCATTTTAGGATTCTTGACATAATAAGATTTTAATCATTCTGTCGACTCGAATATTTGCTATTCCGCCAACATCTTTTAGATTCAATGTAGTAAGTACTCCATATTAATTTTAAATTTTCTTTTCAACTCCAACAGCATTGATAACATAATTATTGTTGAAAATAAATGAAATAATTAAAAGAATAGAGAAAAAAAGATGTATGGTTGAGTTGAGTCGGTGCTTTATTCATGCATATACAGAAGATGAAACTGAAAGTTGAAACCTTTTTTCTGTGTCGTTTTGCTCTCATTTTCATGAGATATGTCGTCGTTTTTGTCGACTGAGCTAACATTTATATCACCATACATTAACTCAAAACTCCAACCACATTTTCACAGCTATTCTTGCAACTGCAGCAGGTTTTCAGAGGAAAATTTTTGGTGGGTATTTTCAAATTATTTAAAACTATATTTTTGCAGAGTTTCTCTAAAACAATGATTTTCATCTTGTTTTGCTCCTTGTGCATGTGCAAGTTTGATTATGGGCATTATTGAGTACTGTTGTGGAGAAAGAATTGATTTTTGGACAAGAATTAGATGAATTCTGTGGAAAATGGTCCATGCAGATGAAATATTAATACTACTATGCTTTAGTAAAATTTTCTCATGTAGTAATTATTGGTTCATTTTCAAGCTTGTGCTCAATTACACAAATATTAATTTCTTGATATATCTGATCTTAAATATTCTTGGATATAATCATGTGAAGCTATATTTACTGTTTGTTAACACTAACCATAAGTTTTTTCAAGCTGCATTCTTGACTCATGGCAAATTATGCAACTTTTTTTAATCTGATTTCCAGTTGTGTTTCTGATGAAATATCTCAACTTTATGCAAACTGCATTCTTGATTTGATTATTGCTACAATTATCCCAACTTTTTCATCCAATTTTTAATTTTTTTTGAGATGAAAGATCTCATCCTTATGCAGCTGCATTGTTGATTCTTAGTAGATCGAACCTTCTCAATGGACTTGTTCAATTCTACAAAGGCTGTTTTCCAGAAAATCGAGAAGATAGAGCCCCAAAATGTCTCAAAAATCATTGGCCATCTCCTACTAAAAGACTAACCCGAGCTTGAAATGATACGCCTTGCCTTCTGTCCAGACCAAGCCCTCCAAATCTTGGTCGAAAAAGTCAAGCTAGAGCTTGATTAATCCCCAAAGCCAACCATCTCAAACTTCCCCACAACAATGTTCACACTTTTTACACCTCCTTTACCTCAAAATGTCCTTTGTATTCCTCAGTTTGGGCCGTCTAACTTTGACACCCCATATTATTATCAAATGCTCAATTTTAGGCCTCTAGACGTGCCTGAAATGCAGGTCTGCAATAGCTTTAGGGAGGGCTATTGTAAGTATGGTGGCAGCTGCAGATTCTTGCATGTTTTTCAAATGCAAAATGGTGATTGTATGGTGCTTAACCCTCCACCATCGGATGAGGTGATGTCGAGTGCTTCCCTTAAGCAACTCGAGATTGAACTGGTCGAGCTTTTGAGATGCACACGGGGCATCCCCGTCTCAGTCTCTTCCTTGCCTATCCTATACTTTGACAGGTACAGGAAGGTGCTTCAGGTTGAGGGCTATCAAATGGAGATTCACAGACTTATTGCTCGAATGACTACAACCTCCATTCGTTTAACTAACAAGTAACCTCACAAACTTGCCCCTTTTCAGCTGCAGATGATTAGCTTAGGAATTACTGATTTTGGGTTTTTCTTGCTGGAAAAAGGCCACACAGGAGGCAGTCGATAATCTTAGAAGAAAACATGCACAGATACGTGAGATTTAGAGCTGAAAACGGACACCAACTGCAAGTTTACCTAACTTTCCCACCAGAGAGCACTCTTAATGAGCAAGATGTGCTAAACTATTTCAAGTAAATGAAAAATTTGTTTATGATTTACACCATTTCTAGACTTATGCTAACTTTTTTTATTTAAAAAAAATGTTGGTAGCAATTTTGGACCTGTTCAAAAAGTTAGGATTCCTAGTCAAGTGCAGAGGATGTTCGGATTTGTGGCCTTCGTTTATCCTGAAATGGCCGCTCTAGTTCTCACGAAAACCAAGCCTCACTACATCTGTGGATCACAAGTGTTGGTGAAGCCTTTTAGGTACAATTGGTTTATTGATCAAAATGCAATCTTTCTGTCTATTTTAGTGAATCTCTAATCATTATGCTCTTTGCAGAGAAAATGAGGATAAAGTCCATGATATCAAGACTTTCTTGACGCAGAATCCAAGCAAGATTTTGCAACTTGTTTGGCTTTTCTTCTTGCTTTCAAAAACTACTAACTTGAAATTTACCTTATTCTGATTTGTATTTTCCCATTTCAGGATTCGGAGATCTATTGGGAAAACATCAGACTGAAGATCACGGTCGAGCTTGATGCTAGTAGTGATATTTTATAAGCTCAGCGCATGGAGACTTGGAAGAACAGCACTCCACAATGTGTCTGATAATTATAGGAATGTTTATCATTTCCCCTTTTAGTCATATTTCATAGACATCAAACAACATAATACAATGTTATTACGAGGCTTTGTTGCAAACTACACATAATGTTTGTGGATAATTAGTATCACTCGCTTAAGTGTTGAAAAATATCTTCAAAATCTTCCACATCATGATGCATATATCTTAGTCTATTCTTATTGCAATAATGTGAATGTACATATTCATGTATTTTTTATTTTATTTTTTTTGTGAAAATTTATATTTGGGTGATAAGGAATATCATGAGCAAATGTGTGAAATCTGATGAGTTGTAGAGTGGGGAGTAGTGCTATTGAAATTTATTCAAATGTTATAGTTGGGGCTTGGCCTGTATATTTGATAGGAGTAGATAATTTTTAGAAAATTTACTAGAGTACAAAAGTATAATAGCATCCACAGTGATGCGGATGTCCCGACGGATATCCCGACGGACTTCCCAAAAACACCTCCTGCTACGTCATAAGGACCACCCACTGCACTGCCACGTCATAAGGATATCCCACTGCACAATGACGGACCTCCCCAAGGACATCCCAGCGGACACCCACAATAATAAAAATTCACAAATTCAGAAATATGCAATTTACGGAATTAAAATTTCGACACGAATACGAGAAAATGCAACGATTTTATTTTTTTTAAAAAAGCATACATATATATTTAAATATAAAAAAATACATAGTTCACCAAAAAAAAACCATCCCAAACCAAAAAACGATTCAAATAAAGTTACATGTTATGCCTTGAATCTAGAGTTTGCAACGAGCCGTATACATAGAGTTTTTTTTTAAAAAATAAAATAAAAAATAAAAAATTGGGACGTCCGTCGTGGCATCGCAATGACGGACATCACGACGGACGTCCCGACGGATGTCGTCGGAAAGCTGCGGATCTGCGGTGTCCGCAAGCGACGCCCGCGTCTCGCACGCCTAATGGCGGACGTCCCGTGCCGATGTCCGGCACGCCAGTCCGGCGTCCGCCGGGACGTCCGCCATTGCTGATGCTGTAAGTAATTTAACCATACAAGGCCCAAAAGGGCATATATTGTTAAAACTCCTAAATTAGTTTGGTAATTAAATTATTGCTTATTATTACTCATTCTTAATCCATATTTAAGCGAGTATCAAAGTGTATATTCAACTTACTATTTCTTTAAATTCTCATAAAATTCGCCTTTTTCATATTAATAGTAGCCATAAATTAATAAAGATGCCATAATTAATTGCATGTTTAATTATGTGTACAACTTTTCCCCTATTGTACTGTCTATTCATTATAATTAAACTAATCTACTGTATAAATTTTCACATATACTGTAATAAACTAAATATATAGCTCACAATTGTGCAATTACATTAAAAAAAGTTTTTGTGTAAATTTGAAGAACTGCTGAAATAATGGCATGTTAGGGTTATTTATAAATTATAATTCAAACTTCATATTAGGAACTTTTGTGTCTAAACTAATTAGGAGAACTTCTGAATTAATTTTTATGTGCAGTACAACTATATTTCAACACCTAATACTGATCTATTTTAACTATTGATTCTTGATTATAGATTGACACTCGTGCTATTTATTTCGAAATTCAAAGTGAATAAAAGATTTGAAGGGAAAATGCTGTTATTCTGAGTTTTGTGAAAAAAATGGGCGGGGTCCTCTTATTCCCTCATCTACACTTGTTATCATCTAAGAAACTGACAAATTCAAGTTTTCATTAATGCTTGATTCGTTTTGATTTGGAGTAGAAGCTAGTAAGAGCATCCACAACCGTGCTCTTGCCAGCGGCACGGTTGTGGGCCCGGGCGGTACTATTCATGCCTGCTCTCTGGCAAGAGCACAACACCCACAACTGTGCTCTTCCGCAAGGACGAACACAATTAATATAAAATTCAATTACACAAAAACATTTCCATAATATTAAAATTCATTTAAAACCCACAATAAATATTACAAATGACAAATAAAATTAAACATTGCATAATTAAAATCCTAAAAATTAAAAATTACATAATTAAAATCCTAAAAATTAAAAATTACATAATTAAAATCCTAAAAATTAAAAATGACACTACTCGTTGCCGAATTTCGCCCACATGTGGTTGATTAGGTCTTCTTGTAGTTGATTGTGGATTCGAGTATCGCGCATTGTGTGTCTTGTCTCGATCCTCTGGCCAACCGTCGTATGCTCGCCTCGGCGTAGGGGAGACCTCGCTGTTGAGCTTCCGGCTTCGTCCTCGTCGTAGAAGCTAGCCGCCCTCGGCCCTTCGTCGGCTATAATCATGTTGTGTAATATAATACACGTGAACATGATGTCGGCGATATTATTCACGTACCACAGCCGAGCCGGGGCCTTCACAATGTTGAATCGAGCTTGAAGGACCCCGAAGGCTCTTTCGACATCTTTCCGCGCTGACTCTTGACGCTGCGCAAAAAGAACCCGTCTCGGGTCGTGCGGGTTGTGGAGCGTCTTCACGAACGTCGACCACCT
Organism: Salvia splendens; assembly: GCF_004379255.2. Taxonomy (NCBI): domain Eukaryota; kingdom Viridiplantae; phylum Streptophyta; class Magnoliopsida; order Lamiales; family Lamiaceae; genus Salvia; species Salvia splendens. The sequence goes on along the minus strand of NC_056043.1, from coordinate 185,024 downwards.
TGGGTAGATACCATCGGCGAGATAGTAACCCATGCGGTATATATTTCCGTTGATGGTGAAGTCGATCGCCGGTGCTACACCATTCATCACATCATTGAAGAGTGGTGACGAATATAGCACATTCAAGTCGTTGTTGGATCCAGCAACGCCGAAATATGCATGCCAAATCCATAGGCGGTAGTCGGCGACCGCCTCAAGGATAAGCGTTGGGCCGCCGCCTTTGTGACCGCTCAAGTGTTGCCCCCTCCAAGCAGTCGGACAATTCTTCCACCTCCAATGCATGCAGTCAATGCTGCCAAGCATTCCGGGAATGCCATGGACTGATTCATGAAGACGAAGCAACCGTTGGCAATCATCAGTGGTGGGTGCTCGAAGGAATTCATCCCCAAAAGCAGAACGAACGCCCTCGCAAAAATTCTTTAAACATAGGATTCCAGTGGACTCACCGATATGCAAATACTCGTCGAACATGTCGGCCGTTTGCCCAGTAGCGAGTTGTCGGATGGCACACGTACACTTCTGCAACGCCGTGATGGATGTACCGTCGATTTGATCTGGTTCGTTGAGGAGGAGGAGCAGGGGTATTCGCCGCGACATATGCTTCGTAAGCGGCACGATGTTGTTCGTAGTATTCTTGTTCTTCGCGTTCCGCTTCCGCCATAATATGGGTGAAATCCATTTGAGATTTTGAGTGGGTGATGAATGTGTTGATAGTTTGTACGAGAATTATGAATGAGAGATGAATGAGAGATGATTTGATGTGATAAATGGATGATGAATGTGTGTATTTATAGATGATTTTGGGGAAAAAAAAAATAAAAAAAAATCAAAAAAATTCAGAAAAAACGGGAAAAAAACGGCCATATTTTTGGGATTTGGAAAATATTTTTTTTTTTATTTTTTAGCATTATTTATAATTAAATACCGATTTTTTAAAAAAAAAAATAAAAAAAAGTTTAAACACAACGGCTATGCCGTTGACGAATGGGAGCGCGCCACGTGTGCGTCCGCTGGCACGGACGTGCTCGATACATCGAGCAGCGCCGTGCCAGCGGCGCGGCTGCAGCGGCGGCGGTCCTGCGCCTTGCCAACGGCGCGGACGGCGGTGGCGTCTTTCGCCACCGCTGCGGATGCTCTAACGTTGGGGAAACAGAAAGTTATTTTGAATATGATCAGTGATCATAAGGATTGAATTCTCTCTTTAGCTGGATTTAAGCTAGTTTTGTGCCTCGATGACACACTATTTTTTAGTTTGTCCCAACCAAGATAACACAATTTTATTTTTGGTAACTTTTTTTCTCTAATTAATACAGCTAACCACTTTTTTCTTTCTACTATTAAATATTCAACTATCTTTCTTTCTCCATTTAATACTTACACCAACTCTTTCTCTCTCCAATTAATCATATTAACTAACAACTCCTAAAATCATGTGTCGACTAAGAAATATGTCATCTTATCTGGGACGGGTGAAGTAGTATTCTTGGATTTGATGACGTATAATATGTATTGAAGCAGGTGGTTTTGGTTGATAAGATCTTGTAGATTTGCTTTGATTGAAGATTTTTTTTTTCTAGCTATGCTAATTAATTACATGTTCATTTTCTTGATTTGTAATACTCCCTCCGTCCCGGACTACTTGCACTTATTTCCTTTTTGGGCGTCCCAAATTATTTGCACTCTTTCCATTTTTAGTAAAAATTATCACCTACATCCGCAATTGTTGACTTTGCTATACACTCATTCCTTAATCTCCGTGCCGAAAAGGAAATGTGCGAGTAGTTCGGGACGGAGGGAGTACATTACTATTACAAGAAATCTGGTTCTTTTTAGACGATCAATGCTCTGACTCTGCAAGCTTTCAGAATAACAGCAGCAGCATGCCATCAATGACAAAGAATATGTACAATGGGTAATCTAAACTACTATTTATAACTTACATTAGCAATTTTATACAACTGATACATATTCTTCCACAGCCTGGGGCCAACCAATGAACAAGTTAAGCTACTGGACTGTTACAATGATAGCTCTTCGAATTAGAAAGTCTGTCTACAATGATAAAGAAAAATAAGTTGCTGAATTTAATCACGTTGATAGCAATTTTGACTGAAGTAACAAGCACCTTTAGAGTCACTATTTGGGCTCATCATACTAGCATCACCACCTCTGGCTAGGCGGCTAGGCCTTGGCTAACAATCCTGGAAGTGGGAATGTCATGGACGTGTTTTCCTTCATAGGTTGTAATGACTAACTTTTCATCATGTGAAGCTCTTTCGACGTGTTTCTTTACTGGGCAACCCGCGTTTGAACACCTGTAGTAACTCCTGCACAGCATAAGGAGCTGAGATTAGGTGGAAAGCAGCCTAACAGCTTGGTTTTCCTTTGGTGTTAAAGAAATTGGAGAGGAGCTGTCAGCCAAAGGAAAATAGTATTTGATGCAAAGGTCAGCCTGATTTAAGTAAACGTTGGCTAAGGTCATTACAGAGTTTGATGCCGCATAACTGAAAGTTTAGTTACCTTGGATTTGGATTGCCTTTTACAAACTTCTGCCCATATTTACGCCACCGATATCCATCATTAACCAAATCAACCTCACTCAAAGTTTGAACAACATGTCTTGAATCAGGACTAGATCTAATCACCACATCATCATCTGCAGAACTTGTGCCTCTTTTCCTGTTACAGAGGCAGGCCAATAAGCATAGCAGTGATTATTGCTAATCAATAAAGGATATAAGAAGCTTCCTGATGAACATACAGCCGTTTGGGATCAGGGCAATCATCTAGATCCTTAGTATCCTTATGTGAACAGGAAACTGCTCCTAACAAACCATCAGCACTTCTTCCAACAGCTGATTGAGGTGAGGGTTCTGGCATATGTTGATCTGAACTGACATGCTTGATGATCGACTCAACATTGGCTGACAGGTGACCACAAAATCAATAACTACACATTATACAAAATACAAAAATTAAAATCTTTGAATGATATTCAAACTTACCTTTTGATGTAGACGTAATGGGCATATCAGGCGTTTTTACTTGAAGAGTAGTAGTCAGTTGGAGACTCTGCTGAGGTTTCTGATGATGATGGTTCCCAAGATAATTGATGTCTAATGTACACCCATCATGTGATTTCTCTACTTGTTTTTTAGCCTGGCAATTGAGGTAAGTACATTTGTAATAGCTTCGAACAAATTTGTTTCCTTTTACAAGCTTCTGTCCATACTTCCTCCAGTTGTAGCCATCATCTAATCCTTTGTGTTGTGCTTTAGAGGGAGTGCTTTCAACATCAGCATGTGATCCCTGAACTACAGAGTCAAGGTTTCTCCTCGGCTGCAATTTCTCCATTTTCTCAAACTTCATAGGATATGCATAGCTCTCTTGACCAGGTTCAGGTACAGGCACTCCCATGTTCAAACTTGACCCTTGACCTGACTCGACTTCTGTATTAGTACCTGTTTTTTCCTTGCTCAGTAATGCATGATTTCTATCATGTATGCTCTGTCTAGGCTGCGAATTGTCAAGTTGATGTTCTTCTTTTGATACAGTAGAAAGTTTTCCAGAGTGACCCGAACTGCAAGCTAATGGATCATGTGGAGAACTACAACCCCCAGCGTCTGGGTTCCTCCTGGGCTGCAATTTCTCCAAAACTTTTACAGGTTGAGAGGACTGAGTCAGCATCTGCTTGTTGGACTGCGATGCAGGCTCCTCGTTGACACTTTGTATGGAGAGTGAGTTACCAGATACCATCTCCCTCTTTTCAGTAGTTCTTTCTCCATCACATATTGAAGATGTTTTTATTTCAATATGAGGGTTCTGACTCAAGTGCAAATCAGCAGGTTCATCCTTTGGGATTCTAGAGAAAACTCCAATAAATTGAGAGACTGAGTCCTTCTCATTTTCACTCTTACCCGGCTGAATCCTCTCTATTTGGGGTTCTGGAATATCATGTGTGAAGCCAGAGGTTTGTCTCTGATGGACCTCGCACCGTTTTTGTTTGGTTACTGGGGAGGCCTTATCAGAAAATGATGTATAGTTTATCGTATCAGAACTTTGTGTCTGCGATAAATGACTTGGCACTATACAGGAGTCACTCTCTTGCTCGACATTAGGATGGCTTTTTGTATGCAGCATGTCAATCATTATCTTCTCAGAGGTCACAGGGAATGCAGCCTCTTTACTAGAGTTTGATGTTGCCAATGGTAAGTTGGTGCTAGGACTCATCTCCAGCTCACCTGACAAATATACTGAAAGTTTTGATTTATTGATTAGATATTCTAGCTTGCAAACTCCAGTAACCAGTTTCAGATACCTGTTTCTGATTCAATTCTTTTTGAAGAAACTGCACCCATCAAGTCCTTCCCTTATACTTGATAAAGCAGTAAATTAATCCACCTGTGACAGCATTATATTAATCTCCCAAATGTTGCTAAAGTAAGTGAAGATTGATTATCAAATCTGGGAAAGTAAGTGAAGATTGATTATCAAATAAGGTCGGAATAATATCAAAAAACAAAGCAGACAAAACAGACCAGAAATCTGCATCCAGCATGTGTACAAGGATGTGTACAAGGATATAGTCATTGCTGAAAATACAATATCAAAAAACAAAGCAGACAAAACAGACCAGAAATCTGCATCCAGCATGTGTACAAGGATATAGTCATCGCTTAAAGGTCCCAAAATGCCTAACTATCAGTATCAGCTGGTTTTGATGGAAGACGAAGAAAAATAAAATAATGAAAATAACTAAGCTTCCATCGAGCAAGTGACAACAAGCTGAAAATACAATATCACATCTTTGATTCCTAAAAACTCTGCAGCTACAGTTAAGGGCGAAGATTGACCAAAAACAGTTGAATGGATAAAAACAAAAATAATACTCTTAAATGAAAGCCCCTAATCAGAATATCGAAATTGAATCCGTGAAATAGTTTCAAATGTCGATTTATACACACTATGTCGACTCCAGGAATTTAAAAAATGATTCAGAACAACGAAAGAAAGAAGTTGCAAGCATTTACTTACAAACACAATAAAATCCCCAAATAGAAATTGATGAAAACCGAAATTATGTCATCCACACAACAAATCAACGAATTCAATAAACAAGTAGGAGAAAATAAAACCCCAAAACAGAAAGGCGAGGGCCGTGAAGATAACTAAGCGAAATTCGTCAATCTGAAGGGGCAATAAATAGAAGGGGATAGAGTGAGAGTTACCTGGGGTAGTGTCATCTACGGCGGCGGCAGAGACGCGACGGCGGAAGTGGTAAGGTGGTGGAAGTGGAAAAGAAAGCAGAGGAATTGACTTGGACCAACCATAATGTGGTAAATTGGTCATTCTAAAGGAAGGACGGCCAAATTCGGACGTATATTATACGTATTTCGATTGGGAAAATAGATTATCCATTTAATACCAACAAATTAATTATTTATGTCATTATATATTGCAAAATTATTTATTAGTACACCTTTTAGGTAAACATAAATTTTGAGATAGTATAGTTCATTTTTTTTTTTGGGGTAATAGTATAGTTCATTTTAAAGCAGTACTCCATATTTGGATCACTCCAGATTATACAAACACGCCTTAGTTTTACAGAAACTGTCGCAAAATCACGGAAAAAATGAATTTGCAAACAATTCAAATTTCAAAGTTTAGACAGTGGGAGTGATGGCATTACGTACGATAGAAATGGAATATTAATTATGATATTGTATGCAAATCTGCATACCACAAAGCTTGTTAGGATATTTTGAGATGATAAACACTCCAATGCATCAACGAGTGATCAACGGAGGTAGTTGGAAGATTGCAACAGAAAGTTCAGTTGCAGATCAGTTACAACAGTCTTGCAGTTAATTGAAACTGATCGAGCTCTTCCTATAAGTATTGCTGCGAGCCGCAGATCATTGTGAGAGAGAAGAATCTCCAGATTCTATGGGAACGGGAGGGAGAGAGCAGCTCCATATCGGGGAGAATACAATTGCAATCTGTGCTATGTGCTCTCGAATCCGGGTCGTGTTTCGAGCGAGATTGAGGGAGAGAAAATGAGTGTTCATAGTTCCCGTTTATATTCGATATGAGAGTGTTCTTCTACATTGTATCCATAGTTGATCATCAATGAATTCTTTCTCATTTTATCCGTGGACGTAGGCTTATGCCGAACCACGTTATACCCTCGTGTTCTTGAATCGTTTTGTTCTTGCTCTGATCCTGATTCGTTACAAAGCTATAATCAGCAATACTGCGGGAACAAATCTGCAATAGTTTGGATAAACTATATCAAGAACAAGTACAATAAAGTAGTAATATAGAAACTACAAGTACAACTTAGTAACCCTGCAATATTCATAGGCCATGTTTGGTTGTCAGGATTTTATCTGAGAAAGTAATCTGATTCCTTAAATTTCAAATTCCTGTGTTTGTTTCGGTTTTTAATCAAACTGGGAAAGTAACCAGAATCCCAAGAACAAGGAAAGTTAGTACAACTTTCCAGGATTCTAAATCCTAACTTTTTCTTAGGTATTTTTTTTCCAGTTTTAGTATTCTTAAATATTTAATGCAATATAGTATAGTTTTATTATTAATAATAATTATTATTATAATATTTTAAAAATAATTTAAAATTATAATACTTAATTTCGGTATAATAAATAACTATGATTAAAATTATCATAATTATAACTATATTTTATAATATTTCATAATAGTAATTAATAATTTATTAAATAATTCAATCATAATTGTATTATATAAATCGTATAATAAATACTCCCTTTGTCCGTCATTAGGAGTCCCATTTATGGGCGACACGAGTTTTAAGAAATGTTAAGAAAAGTGGGTGGAAAAAAGTTAGTAGAATAATGGTCCCACTTGTATATATTATTTTAAATGAAATGTGAGTAGAATGAGTTAGTGGATGGCGAGACCCTATTACCATTTATGGTAAAAGTGAACCGAGACTCCTATTCGCGGACGGACTTAAATGGAAAAATGAGACTCCTATTCGCGGACGGAGGGAGTAATAATTATTGTATTTTATATATAAATTGATAATTAATCACTAAAATCATAGCAAAATTTTAAATTATAAATTTTATTTAATTATAATATTCGTAAATATTATAATATTAATAATAATGATAATCATATTTATTATTATAATAAATGAGTATAATACTCCATGTAACTAGAATTATAATTATATTATTATGTATTATGATGGATAATCCATATTTAAACTATCCATCGTTATACTAAATATAAAATAATAATAATATTTATTATTATTTGTAATTATTAATTTATTAAAAATTTTACGTTATTATTATTTTTTATAAATAAAAAATAGTAAGTATATTTTTAGTTTGGTGTTTAAATTGAATATAAATTTAAAATCTTGATATTTTCCAAACACAGAAAAGTAAAGTTACTTGGAATCATATTTCCGGGGATTCATTTTTCTAGGAATCATTTTCCTTGCCAACTTTATTTTCCCGTCTACCAAACATGGTCATAGAGTAACACTGCAATCTGGTAAGATAAAAAACTATTACCAATGATGCACGCGTGTAACACTGCAATATTCGTCGAGTAACACTGCAATATGGTAACAGAATAAAAATAGAGAATGCCAATTTTGTCCTTCAGCGTTTTTTTATGTTCCAATTTAATTAAAATGGGCTGCAACATGGCAGCTTGAGAATCACTCAATCTTCAGATCAACGGTCTAAAATGGGAGTATGTTTTTACAATAAAGAAGGTTGTCGTATAAATATGTTGGATAAAATTGGGAAAATTCCCGAGCCATTTATAGGCAGTACTCTAACTATTACAACCGAAGAGCAATACAAATACAAGTGAACTGAAAATTACAACAAAAATAGAAAATAACCGTACTAACTGTAAGTCGAGTCGAGGAAAGCCCTCTTTCCGCAAGACAAATTACGCCCCGGCTAGTGCTCACGGATTGGCGTGGTGTCCCCAAAGATAAAACGACTTCGTCCTAGTGAGTAGAAGCACCTCAAACTCACTAGGCACCGGTGAACTTTCAGAGTTTCGAGAAAATGAGGAGACGATGCTCTTAAAGTGGCTATATGTGAATGAGAGAATTAGTTTAGAGAGTGAAAGGAGAGCTTGTGATGTTGATGTGTTTGTGAATGAATTCTCCTTTCAACCTCCTCACATATTTATAGGCTTAGGAAAAGATGAAGTGGTGATCATTTTGGATTTTACTTCTTCCAAGTAGTTTCCAATTTGATCACCAACTTGATCCATGAGTGATCATTTTGGATTTTACTTCGTCCAAGTAGTTTCCAATTTGATCACTCCAACAATCCCCCACATTGGTTAGAGCTTCACAAGTTCATCCAAGTCACACTTCATCGGAAGAATGCCTCAATTCTCAAGAAATAATATTGCATTTGAAATGGTAGCTTGGGGCTTTGAACCTTCCATAGTCAATACGATCGGGCATACCGGCGGCCTGATGGACGTGATGCCTTGAACCATTCCTCCTTGGTGTATACCGAGACAATAGTATTGACACAATATTATTTACAAACTCGTCAGTTCTCACGTTTGTGTCCTTTTCTGGCCATGGAACACCACTTTGGATTCATAAGTGATTTACTCATTCTGAAGCGGCCCTCACTTTTCACTTACATAGGTGATTCTTTCTCGAGTATCCTGCTATACTCTACCTCCTAGAGGTTTCCAAGAATCATTAAAAGTCAAAGACTTAACCTCTTACCACGTGCAGGTATCCAAGCCCCCTAGCTCAAGTGGTTGAGAAGGGTGGCAAGGATATGGCACCATCCTGGAGGTCTTGAGTTCGACTCCTGGATGGCACGAATTTGGGATTAATTTCCCTGTGAGCATGTTCAAGGTTGTTTCCTTGGGGCTTGGCAAGATTTCGAGCCTGGACGCGTCTGAGGGTGACGGGTAGTCTACCGGGGCTGAACTCGTCGGAGGGAGTGCAGTCTATGAGCCAACATTGGCTAGTTCACGCCCGAGCCCGTCGGAGGGAAGCTAAAGTATTCGAGCCACGAGGGGCTGTGGCGGGCTAGTTCGCTTGCCGAATGTATCTCGAACTCCTATGTATGAAAAAAAAACCTCTTACCACGTGCAGGTTACAACACTCAATGCTTTATAAGGAATGAGAGAAGACTAAGATCTTCTGAGTGTTACGACTAGATTCATATAGCTTCGTTTTCCCATTGAACCAAGCCCATGGGATCTCCAATCGTATGGTTGGGTTACCACTATTATCATCTTTTAGATGTGGTTTTCAACCCCATTCTTTCTAGCAGCTTAAGCATTTGATCACGACATAACCCTTTGGTTAATGGATCCGCTAAGTTATCTTTTGACTTTACATAATCAACTGAGATAACACCACTCGTGATCAATTGCCTCACAGTATTGTGCCTTCGACTTATATGTTGAGACTTTCCGTTATACAAACTATTAAGTGCTCTCCCTATAGCCGCTTGGCTATCACAGTATATCACTACTGTAGGCACTAGCTTCTTCCAACATGGGATGCCTTCTAGGAAGTTTCTAAGCTACTCGATTTCTTCCCCTGCTTTATCTAGAGCGATAAATTCAGATTCCATGGTGGATCGAGCTATACAGGTTTGTTTCGTTGACTTCCACGAAACAGCACCACCCCCCACAGTGAACACATACCCACTTGTTGAAAATGAGTCTTCTGAATCAGAAATCCAATTTGCGTCACAGTATCCTTCAAGTACATGGGGATATCTGGTGTAATGCAGCCCAAAGTTGAGAGTATACTTTAAGTATCTCAAAACTCTACGAAGAGCTTTCCAATGTTCGTTACTTGGGTTGCTCGTAAATCGGCTCAACTTGTTCACTGGACATGCAAGATCAGGTCGGGTGCAGTTTGTGATAAACATCATACTCCCTATGATCCTTGCATATTCTTCTTGAGCAATAGGCTCACCCGTGTGCACGCTCAAATGCACATTAGGGTTCAATGGAGTCTTAGCTGGCTCACAATCAAATGATCGGAACTTCTTGAGCACTTTCTCAGCGTAGTGAGATTGTGTCAAAGTAATTGCCTCGTGATCCCTTAAAATCTTGATTCCAAGAATCACATCAACTAGACCCATATCTTTCATGTCAAAATTTCTTTTCAATAGATTTTTCGTCTCGTTGATAATGCGGTTATTACTGCCCATAATCAACATATCGTCTACATAAAGACACACAATAACAAACCCATTATCTGTATTTTTAATGTAGACACACTTATCACATTCGTTGATAGTAAATCCATTTGACAACATCACTTTGTCAAACTTCAAGTGCCATTGCAATGGCGCTTGCTTTAATCCATATAGAGACCTCACTAGTTTGCATACCTTCCTTTCTTGGCCAGGTACAACAAACCCTTCAGGTTGCTCCGTATATATCTCTTCTTCCAATTCATCGTTCAGAAATGCAGTTTTCACATCCATTTGATGAATCTCAAGATTGTGCAATGAAGCAATCGCAAGAAGCATCTGAATAGAAGTGATTCTCGTAACCGGTGAATAGGTATCAAAGAAGTCATATCCTTCTTTCTGCTTAAAGCATTTTACGACTAAGCGAGCTTTGTACTTATCAATGGTACCATCAGCTTTATATTTCCTTCTCAGGATCCACTTGCACCCTAAAGGCTTACATCCTTCTGGCAAGTCCACTAACACCCACGTGTTATTTCTCATGATCGATTCAATTTCATTATTGATCGCTTCTAGCCAGAATGGTGCATCTGGGCCAGACAGAGCTTCTGCTAGTGACTTTGGCTCATCATCCAATAGAAAAGTAATAAAGTCGGGACCAAAGGTCTTTGCAACTCTAGCTATTTTGCTACGTCATGGTTCTTCATTCTCAGGACTTGGCTTCGTCCTCTCCAGAGAATGAGAACTAGTAGCTTCATCTACCATTCTTTCACTATAAAGGTCCTCTTGCTTCTTGCAAGGATAAACATTCTCAAAGAATATAACATTCCTTGATTCCATGGTCGTTCCTTCAGCTATGTCAGGCACAACTGACTTATGGACCAAGAAACGATAGGCGTAGCTATTGAGTGCATCACCAATAAAGATACAATCGACAGTTTTGGGGCCAATTGCAACTTGTTTTGGAAGAGGCACTTCCACCTTCGCTAAACATCTCCAGACTTTGAGGTATGAATACGATGGTTTCTTTCATTTCCACAACTCGTAAGGAGTCACATCCCTACCTTTAAGTGGAATTTTATTCAAGATATAATTTGCTGTTAACACAGCATCCCCCCACATGTTCTGGGGTAACCCTGAATTAATCAAAAGAGCATTCATCATCTCTTTCAATGTTCGATTTTTGCGTTCAGCAACGCCATTTGACTGGGGAGAATAAGGAGCCGTAGTTTGGTGAATTATACCACTCGCATGACATAATTCCACAAACGGGGCTACATATTCCCCACCTCTATCACTTCGGACACACTTAATTTGACAACTAAGTTGATTTTCGGCTTCATTTTTGAAGTCTTTAAACGCTTCAATTGCCTCATCTTTACCTCTTAACAGATAAAGGTAACAATACTTTGTGCAATCATCAATAAATGTGATAAAATATTTTTTACCACCTCTAGTTTGCACAACTTTCAAATCGCATACATCAGTATGGATCAACTCTATAGGTTTCGTGCTCCGTTCTACCGAGTGAAACGACAACTTAGTCCTTTTAGCTTCAACACATACCTCACATCTTTAAGGAGAGTTGAATTTGTTGACTTTTAGTAAATCGAGATTCACTAATCTTTTTATAGCATTTAAATTTACATGTCCCAATCTACAATGCCACAAATTGGAGCACTCAAGCAAGTAAGAAGAAGATGCATCATTTTCATTACTTGATAATTTTGGAGTGCGGCGCACAACCGTTACATTTAGTTTGAACAGACCATTGGAAAGATAACCTTTTCCAAGGAAAGTACCAAACTTAGTCAATACAAACTTGTCAGACATAAAAACTAACTTGAAACCATGACTAACAAGTAGGCTACCCGAAACTAGGTTCTTCCGGATGTCTGGGACATGCAACACATCCTTCAGTTTCAGCTCATGACCCGACATCATCTTGAGCTTCACTTCTCCCAAGCCGATAGCTTCAGATGAGTTTTGGTTGCCCATGTGAAGTCTTTTCCCTTCGACTTGTTTTTATGTTGAAAACTGATTTCGATCTGAGCAGACATGTACAGTCGCTCCAGTGTCGATAAACCAAGACTTTGGGTTATCTAGATGGTTCACTTCAGAGACCACGGCTTCCAAGTCATCCTCATCGAAGTTCTTCTCGACCAGGTTCAAGTATTTCTTGGCTTTCTTTTTCTTGGGTTTTCGATAGTCCTTCGCCATATGACCCGATTTGTCACAGTTATAGCAGTTGCCTTCAAACTTTCTGGCAACTGCCTTCCCTTTCCCTTTATCTTTCTCATTCGGGCGGGGACGTTTTGAGGATCTTCCTCGCTCTATCAGATTTGCCTTTGAGTCTTCCGAGCTTCCCGGCTTCTGATGATAACGCCTGTTGTCCTCTTCGACATGAAGACGAACAATCAGCTTCAGGCTTCATCTCCTTTCGTTTGTGCTACAGATAATTTTTAAAATCTGTCCAGCACGGAGGAAGTTTCTCAATCATTGCCGCAACAATGAACTGATCTGGTAAGACCATTCCTTCAGCGTGGACATCATGGATTATGATTTGCAGCTCTTCGGCTTGCGCCACCACTGGACGAGAGTCCACCATCTTGTAGTCCAAAAATTTTGCAACTACATACTTTTTTGTACCGGCGTCCTCGACGCGGTACTTCTTGTCAAGAGCCTCCCATAATTCTTTTGAGGTCTTAGTCCCTGCGAAGATAGAATAAAGACTATCCTCTAAGCAGTTCAGGACGTAATTCTTGCACGAGAAATCGCCTTGATGCCAAACATCATAGGCATTCTGGACATGGAAGTCCGTCTCTTCCTCAGATACGACTGGCGCATCTTCTGTGAGGAAGTTGGCAACATCTAACGTAGTTAGGTAGAATAACATCTTTTGTTGCCAACGTTTAAATTCAGAGCCCTTAAATTTCTCTGGCTTATCGTCCTGAGGCATCACCCTCGAGGTCGAAACAGGTGTCAACACCGACGTTTTGGCAGTAGAAAAAGTAGATCCATTTTGTTGGTGTTCGTTTCCTCCAGCTCCATGGTTTCCATTCATCGTAACTTTGGTCGACATCATCTAGATTACGACTAATTTGTCTTGCGACTGTTTGATAAAATTGGGAAAATTCCCGAGCCGTTTACAGGCAGTACTCTAATTATTGCAACTGAAGAGCAATACAAATACAAGTGAAATAGAAATTACAACAAAAATAGAAAATAACCGTACTAACTATAAGTATAGTCGAGGAAAGCCCTCTTTCCGCAAGACAAATTACGCCCCGACTAGTGCTCACGGATTGGCGTAGTGTCCCCAAAGATAAAACGACTTCGTCCTAGTGAGTAGAAGCATCTCAAACTCACTAGGAGAGTTTCGAGAGTTTCGAGAAAATGAGGAGACGATGCTCCTAAAGTGGCTATATGTGAATGAGAGAATTAGTTTAGAGAGTGAAAGGAGAGCTTGTGATGTTGATGTGTTTGTGAATGAATTCTCCTTTCAACCTCCTCACATATTTATAGGCTTAGGAAAGGATGAAGTGGTGATCATTTTGGATTTTACTTCATCTAAGTAGTTTCCAATTTGATCACCAACTTGATCCATGAGTGATCATTTTGGATTTTACTTCTTCCAAGTAGTTTCCAATTTGATCACTCCAACAAAATACGCCCATGAATATATTATTAATTACTCTATTATGGAGTAATAAAGGTTGAGATTCCCACTAAAAATAATGGAAAACTCCACAAAACAAGCTTGTGAAGATTGATTCCATTCATAGCAATCTTTGTTTGCGATAAGAAGAAATCGATAATGTTTAATTGTTTATTGAAAACTCCACAAAACAATCTTTGTGCTTGTATTAATTACACTAATGATTTTGTGCAATTTTTGTTTATTTTCCAAACATGATTAATTTGGAAAATATGATGAATCTAAAATATTTATTTTCATCCTAATGAAATTGGATTTTGAACCACAAAATCACTAAACTAAATAATGAATCCATATTAATAAAAAATAGTAGTATTCCGTACCTATTTTTATTTTGAAATAAGTATTTATTTTACTCAAGCGTAACATTTGTGTTGATCTAACACACTACTCCATATATAGTTTTTAATATGGGGAAAGTTAAAAAGTTTTTTTATTTTTATTATGAATAGGGGAAGTGAAAGACTTTGAAAAATACTTCTAGCTAGCTCTTTAATTAGTATAGACATATACATGTATGAAAGAAGAATAAAAATAACAGATTAAACATGTACACGAACTAGTTTGATAGACATCAAAGGGGCAAGAAATGAAAATGTATACTCCAATTGTTAAAAAATGGAAATTGTTTGATTTATTGGGCTGATATATTGGTTGACTATTATTTGAAACATGTACACGAACTAGTTTGATAGACATCAAAGGGGCAAGAAATGAAAATGTATACTCCAATTGTTAAAAAATGGAAATTGTTTGATTTATTGGGCTGATATATTGGTTGACTATTATTTGAGCCTGAGAATTATTTTGGCCCAGGTGATGACTTGGGCTTGTGGCGGCTTGTGGCTGCCCTAGCCCAGTTTCCGGATGATATACCCCCCTCTCCCTCCACCTGCCGCTTGACATTCACTACTTTCTCATACTCTCTCTGCTCTCTCTCGCGTCTGTGTGATTCCCTTCTTTCTGTCTTCTTCTCCGATGAGTCTCCGGTTATTTCACAGTGTTCTTTCACGGTTATTTGAGTGATTGATGTTGTGTAAGTGTGGGAGAAAGTAATTGCTTCGGTTGCTTGGGTGTTGGAGAAACTAGGGTTGTGTTCCGAGGGTTTCTTGTGAGCTTGTGTTCGGAGAGTTGTTAGATCCGGCATTGTGGAGTGGATTGGGGTTGGTATCCGGTGTGTGAGGTTAATCACTTGTGGATTCAACGGTGCTCCCTTGGATCTTGGTTTATGGAGAATAGATTCGTACTATTAGTGGGTGGCTGAGCCATAGTTACTAGATCTATTCGAATACTTTGTTTTCCTTGTTATTTCTGCACTGTGTTTGTATTACTATTTTATATCCGAGAGGATCTTTTGTGTTTTACTAACTAGGGTTTTGAGTGTGTAGGTTCTCAGTGGTCCAGTGGCACATCTGGTCAAGGATTGCATGGTGTGAGAGTAATAGCTAGGGATTCATATTGTATAAATCAGCCGCGTGGCTGAGAGTTTGGCTGAACCCGGACTTATCTGATCCTTACAGTGGTATCAGAGCCACTGGGGGACTAGTCCGGCACGCCGAGTCGCATTAAGGAGGTGGGCAAGGAGAACCCTTCCTCGAGTGGTGGTTCGCTCTGGTAAATTGGCTGGAACTTCTCTCTATTTTTTTTTCTGTTTAGAGCCGATATAGGATTGGGATCTTTGTTGCTGGTAGACAGTCTTTGGCAAAGACTTAGGGCTTTTTCTGTTTTCACTGTATTTTACTTGCTTCCGTGGTTTCTTGGTGCTCTTTGATCTCTGATCTCTTATCACTTGACCACCAAGCTTATTGTGCTGCCTAAGTGACCCCTGCACCATCCAGAAGTGAGTGATTGCGAACTGGGATAGCCTTACTCAGTGTTGCTCGTGATAGTTAGGGATTTGAGGTCTGACTTGTTGTGAAAACTGTGTGAAAGTGTGCTCTGTCTTGGTGTGTATGTCTCTGCGCTTGAGTGCTTGCAAGATTGTGTGTTCTTACCTCGCTCCCTGTATTCTTGCAAAAAAATAAAAAATAAAAATCTGTAAGGGTTCTATGTGTTTGTTTAAGGCTAAAAGAAAATGTGGTTTATATGTCTGTACTGCTGTGCCTCTTACTTGTGAAAAGCATGTGCCAATGATGTGAAATCTGATAAATTGATGTTGTGGCATAATAGGCTAGGTCACATGAGTGAAAAATGGCTGAATATTCTAAAAAAGCATGCTATCTTATCTAAATATGATGTTCATGGTAATTAGCCTTTCTGTGACACTTGTGTGCTGGGTAAACAACATAGGGTTACCTTTCCTACTCCTGTGCCTGCTAATAATAGTAGAAATATTCTTGAATACTTGCATATGGATGTGTGGGGCCTTGCCTCTGTGTCTTCTCACTCTGGTGCTGTGTATTTTCTTTCAATCATTGATGATTTTTCAAGAAAAGTTTGGTGCTTCCTTATGAAACATAAGTATGATGTGTTTAGAAAACTTGTTACTTGGAAAACCTTGATTGAAACTCCGACTGGAAAGAAAATTAAGGCTATAAGAACTGATAATGGATTAGAATTTTGTAATAAACAAATGGATGATATGTGTGCTGATTTTGGAATTTAAAGACATAAAACTGTGCCTAATACCCCACAGCAAAATGGGGTTGCTGAAAGAATGAATAGGACTTTACTTGACAAAGTAAGATGCATGCTAGCAAAATCTGATTTATCTAAAAAATTTTGGGGTGAAGCTTTGTTGACTGCTACTTATCTGGTAAATAGATCTCCCTCTGTGCCTTTGTTAGGGCAGTGCCATGAACATGTTTTTACTGGAAAATCCCTAAATCTTTCTCATCTGAGGGTGTTTGGTTGTTCTGCTTTTGTGCATACTAAAACTGACAAATTTGAACCTAGATCTAGAAAGGGTGTGTTTTTGGAATATCCTGAGGGTGTCAAAGGGTATAGAGTCGGGTTAATAGATGAGCCTGGGTTTAGAGTCATTATTAGCAGGGATGTGGTGTTTAATGAAACTGAATTCCCTTGCTTGAGATTGACTGATAACCCTGCTCCAGATAGTGTAGACAATGATCCTCTTATTGAGGTGGAGTCCACAGAACAACCCACTGATGTGGAGCATCCAGTGGATGTTCCAAGTGAGGTGGAGCAGCCTTTTTGGAACTCTACTCCAGTCTATACTCCTAATAAGATACCCAATGAGGGGAATCTTCAAGATAATGATGTCAACAATATACCTTTGCCTGATAATGTTGATAATGCTGGTGATATGCTTAGTAGTCCTATGAGAATTAATACTCATGCTACTGCCCAGAATGTGTTAAATAGCCCCCCAGGAATTCAAAATGCTATTGATGCTCCCAACTTGAATGATTATGTGCTATCTAGGGATAGGCCTAGAAAGCTTAATGTTCAGAAACATGCTAGATATGATGGTTATGTGGGGTTGGTTGCTTTGATCAATTTGGCTTTTAATGTGTATGAATCTGATGGGGATGAGCCTCAGTCTTATAAGCAGACTGTTAAATCTAAATTCTGGAATGAATGGCATAAAACTATGTTGGAGAAAATGAACTCTTTTAAAATAAATCTTACATGGATTCTTGTACCTCTGCCTCCTGGTGCATCTATGGTTGATTGCAGGTGGCTGTATAAGTTGAAAAGTGAGGTGGAAGGTCTGAGGTACAAGGCCAGATTAGTGGCAAAGGGTTTTACTCAACAAGAGGGGGTAGATTATATAAAAATATTTGCTCATGTTGTTAAATTTACTACTGTGAGGTTAATGCTTTCCTTATGTGATCATTTTGACTGGGAATTAAAACAAATGGATGTTAAAACTGCTTTCTTGCATGGTGACTTGGATAAACCAATTTACATGAAACAACCTGAAGGCTTTGTTGATCCTAAGTTTCCCAATCATGTGTGTTTGCAGAAAAAACCTTTATATGGTTTGAAACAATCTCCTAGACAGTGGAATATCAAGTTCAATAATTGTACGCATAAGTTGGGCTTTGTTAGAAGTACTTTTGATGCATGCTTGTACATGAAGAACCTTGATTTTGTGCCTGTCTTCTTGCTTCTGTATGTGGATGACATGCTGATAATGGGTCCCTGTTTGAAAACCACAATTGCTGTGCAAACTGCCTTAAGTAAGAATTTTGATATGAAGGGCCTAGGTGATGCTCAGAAAATATTGGGAATCAATATTTTCAGGAATAGAAAAGAGTGTGTGCTTGTGTTGCATCCGGAATCTTATGTGTACAAAATTCTGAGAAAGTTTTTCATGTTTCATGCTAAGCCTGCTTCTGTGCCTTTAGTTGCTCATTTTATGTTGAGTAAAGATATGTGCCCTAAAACTGAACATGATATTAATGCCATGAAGAAAATCCCCTATACTAATGCAATTGGATCAGTAATGTATTTAATGGTAAGTACTAGGCCTGATATTGCCTATGCTGTGTCTTGATTGAGTAGATACATGGTTAATCCTGGTCCTGTTCATTGGGAAGCTCTAAAATGGCTTTTGAGATATCTTAAGAATACTGCTAAGTATGGATTGTGCTATTCTAAATGTGATGATGGTGTGAAATTAATTAGTTTTGTTGACTCCAATTATGCTAATGATAGAGACAAAAGGAAATCCACCACTTTCTATATGTTTACTATGTGTAGATCATGTATAAGTTGGAAGTCTCAGTTGCAGCATATAGTGGCTCTGTCCACTACTGAATCAGAGTATATTGCCATTACTGAGGCAATGAAAGAAGCTGTGTGGTTGAAGGGAGTGCTTTCTGAACTGAATTTTGTGAAATCTCCTCCTGTTGTGTTTTCTGATTCTCAATCTGCTATTCACTTATGTAAAAATCCTATTTTCCATGATAGAACTAAGCACATTGATGTAAGGTTTCATTACATTAGAGGCATTGTAGAAAAGGGTGAAGTTTCTCTTTTAAAAGTGCACACTGATAAAAACTCAGCTGACATGGGGACTAAATGCTTACCACTTGAAAAACTTCTTTTCTGCATAAACTATCTGCATTTTGACCTAGGATAGGTGCATGTCCCGGGGAAAAAAGTCCTCAGTCACCTTATCTACTATGGTAAGGGTATTAGGTGACTGGAGGCATTAAGTCCTTTAGACTAATGGGTGTCAGCCCCTCTAGTGTCTAATAGGCAACCTAGTGGCTTTCCTAAATGCTAGTGAACTTTGTTCTTTGGAGCTGAGGGAGCTGCCTTGTAGGCAATGATGATTTAAACCTTAGCTAATAGTGCAATTGGTTTCCCAGAATAATGTTCAAGGTGGAGTATGTTGATTTATTGGGCTGATATATTGGTGGACTATTATTTGGGCCTGAGAATTATTTTGGCCCCGGTGGTGACTTGGGCTTGTGGCTGCCCTAGCCCAGTTTTCGGATGATATACCCCCCTCTCCATCCTCCTGCCGCTTGACATTCACTACTCTCTCATTCTCTCTACTTTCTCTCGCGTCTGTGTGATTCCCTTCTTTCTGTCTTCTTCTCCGATGAGTCTCCGGTTGTTTCACAGTGATCTTTCATGGTTATTTGAGTGATTGATCTTGTGTAAGTGTGGGATAAAGTAACTGCTTCGGTTGCTTGGGATTTGGAGAAACTAGGGTTTCTGTTCCAAGGGTTTCTTGTGAGCTTGTGTCCGGAGAGTTGTTAGATCCGGCATTGTGGAGTGGATTGGGTTGGTATCCGGTGTATGAGGTTAATCACTTGTGGATTCAACGGTGCTCCCTTGGATCTTGGTTTCTAGAGAATAGATTTGTACTATTAGCGGGTGGTTGAGCCATAGCTACTAGATCTATTCGAATACTTTGTTTTCCTTGTTATTTCTGCACTGTGTTTGTATTACTATTTTAGATCCTAGAGGATCTTTTGTGTTTTACTAACTAGGGTTTTGAGTGTGCAGGTTCTCGGTGGTCCCGTGGCGCATCCAGTCAAGGATTGCATGGTCCGAGAGTAATAGCTAGTTGTTGTAATAGCTAGGGATTCATATTGTATAAATCAGCCGCGTGGGTGAGAGCTTGGCTAAGCTCTCTTGTATAAAAACAAAGAGGTCTCGATATTTATTGAACCCGGACTTGTCTGATCCTTACAGAAACAATATCTCATAATTAATAAATGTGCGAGTAGATTAATAATACTATCTATGATTTCTCATCGCTCCATTACATTCTAATAATATAATTATTTTATTTGAAATACATTATTGTGGAAACTAAATCTAGTTATATATAAATATAGACATAAACAAATTAAATAGAATTGGGAAAATGCAGAATCTACTTGGGTACAGGTTTAGGGTCGCTGGACTTGACACAGAGAGGTGGATTCTGTTTGCCGGTGGAAACGTACTTGATGTTCTGGCACTGGGTGGTGGCTCCGCCGAGTTTAGGATCTCCGGAGAACACGAGATCAATGTTTCCAATCTGCACATCTTGACATGGCTTACTTGAGCTGCAAGAGAATATGAGCGCATCCTGTGTGGCACTTGTACCCTTGATGTTGTCAATCTTCAGATTACTAATCTGGACCAGTGATGCTTTCTGCAGAGATACAAACAAATGCATCATATTGATAATGTAATAAAAAGGAGAGAAGAGAAGAGAAGAGAAGAGAAGAGAGATATGGGAATTATATATACATACGTCGAGGGAGCACATATTCCAAGGGCAGTATTGTTGATCTATAATGACGGGATTGCTGACGTTTTGCATGATAAGATTGGTGAATTTGATATCAGTGACTTTCAAGGTGCTGGGAGTGGAAGGCCAGGTCTTGATCCTGACTCCATTGTCGCTGTTGATGAAGGTGCAGTTATCTATGGTGATCCCAGTAACGTCTTTCTCCTGGTTGGTTTTTCCGAGGCTGCCGATGCTGATCCCGTGGCCAGGGCCACACCTGACGTTCTTGATGAGGACGTCTTTGATCTCATCGCCGAAGGAGATGCAGTCGTCGCCTGTCCCAATCTCGGAGTCAAGGACCTTAATGTTGACACTACGGGCGATGTGGATGCCATCGGTGTTGGGGCTTTCGGCAGGGGCGATGATCTTGACGCGCTGGAAGGTGACGTTGTTGCTAGAGATGCAGTTGGATTGGAAGTACTTGCTGTCTTTGATGGTGATGTCTTTAATGAGGGAGTTGTTGACGAAGTTGAAGCTGAGGTTGTAGGGGAGTCGTTTACTTAAGCACTTGGCGTTCTTGGTGCAGTCGTTCTTGGTCCAGGCGACTTTGCCGTTGCCGTCAAAGATCCCCCCGCCGGAGACAGTGATGGAGTGGAGGTAGTTCATGCCTATCCACCATTCTCCCTTCTTGTCAGGGAGGTCGAAAGGGTCGGAATAGGCTGTCACGGTGCCTTCCACCTGGAACTCTATGGGGGCCTTGTTGGGTCCATCGAGAAGAGCCTGCTTCAGCGTCCATTTACCCTTGGGTATTAACACCTTTGACGCCGTCGGCGCCTCCACCGCCAGCTTCCATGCTTTCAGAAGAGCCTATATACCACAAATACAATCTTATCAATCTGCTTCTCTCATTCATATACTACCAATTACTTACATTGGTTATATCTCCGTTTTGGACTCCCTGCTGGCTGACATCGTAGACGGCTGCGTATGCCGAAAGCGGCAATAGAAGGACACCAAATATTGCGAGGGTGATTACATGCATTTGTTCCATGATGATCGATGATGTTGAATAACATGCCTTGCATCATTACCAATTTATACTTTTTGCAACCAATCACCAACAAACCCTAAATTAAATTAGTAATGGAATTCATGGACTATTTTAATCGTGCCCCTCAAACGCGGGGATCCCTACAAATATAAAACCTCCCAAACTCTTTACGCGTATGAACTTATTACCAGTTTACCTTGTTTTTTCAACATGTAGTAATTAAGATTGTTATACATTAATCTAAATAGTACTACATGGAATACCATATGCTAAATAGTACTAAAACATAAAACTAATCCTATCCATTCATTTTGTCATCTAACGGTTGCTTTTTGGCCACATGGAATTTAATTAAATGCTTTAAAAAATCGAAAAGGGTATAATAAGAATTCTACATTTTGATCAGTTATTTCTTTCCATGATTTACCCTTCCCATGATTGTTAGATATGTGTATTAATTTACTCCCTCCGTCCCTGAAAGTTTGTCCCATTTTTATATTTATGTCTGTCCCATAAAATTTGTCATATTTCACATTTTACCATTTTTGATAGCGGACCCCATATTCCACTAACTCTTTCCTATTCACATTTTATTATAAAACTAATATATAAAAGTAGGACCCACATTTTACTAACTTTTTCAACTCACTTTTCATTACATTTCTTAAAATCCGTGCCGGGTCAAAGTGGGACAATATTTGGGGGACGAAGGGAGTATTTTTCTTTCTTAATCTTATCTTTTCTATAACTACAATCCCAAATTAACGCACACTACCATACACATACAATATTTACACAATTCATACGTGAACTCCTCATTTATACTTACAATTTGATACGCCTCCTTAATTTTCATAAGTCATGAAGTCACCATTTATATTAATTTTTATAATTGGTTTTATTCATCTATGATTCTTGTGTAAGCTATCCATGGGCTAGGCCATCATACCATTCCAACCACAAATTTTTTGTGTTTGACTAAATATTCGTAGAATTTATAGTGCTTGTAATGTACGAATTTATTAGTTCAATGTATATGTCACTTAGCTAGTAATGTAGATTTTATTTGTTCGTTAAGGGCTGAAATAAATTCATTCTCCAAGGGTTTAATAATTAATGGGGCTAGGGTGTAGTACCCATCGAGTAACCTAGAGTATTCTTCTTATTCCCTATGGTTAAGCTATCCCTAGGGCTAGGGTATAGTACCAACCTAACCAGAAAATTTCGTGTTTGACTAAATACTCGTAGAACTCATACTGCTTGTAATGTACGAATTTATTAGTTTAATGTATATGTCATTAAGCTAGTAATGTAGATTTTTATTTGTTAGCTAAAGGTCGGAAATGATATCAATTCCCCAAGGGTTTAGTAGTCCATGGGGCTATCACATACAATTATTGGAAATATATCCTAAAAAAGATACTCCCTCCGTCCACGAATAGAAGTCCCGTTTACCTTTTTTACACTTATTTTATAAAAATTATAATAAATAATTATGGTGGAGAAATGATAATCTAATAGAGATAATAATGTAGACAACACTTGTCTACATTATTATCTCTCTTACATTATCATTTATCCACTTGTCTACATTATTATCTCTCTTACATTATCATTTATCCACTTTAACTATTTATTACTCTCCCCGTCCCTGAAAATTTATCACATTTTTTCATTTT
Source organism: Salvia splendens (assembly GCF_004379255.2). NCBI lineage: Eukaryota > Viridiplantae > Streptophyta > Magnoliopsida > Lamiales > Lamiaceae > Salvia > Salvia splendens. The sequence goes on along the minus strand of NC_056043.1, from coordinate 161,731 downwards.
CGTCAGTCCCACAAATTTTGTCACATGTCACTTTTTACCATTTTTGGTAATGGATCCCACATTCCACTGCCCACTCACAATTTATTATAAAACTAATACTTTAAAAGTAGGACCCACTACCTACTAACTTTTTAAACTCACTTTCCATTACATTTCTTAAACCCATGCCCGATCAAACTGTGATAAAATTTAAGGGACGGAGGGAGTATTATTTTTATAAAACAAGTGCAAAAAAGTAAACGAGACTCCTATACGTGGACGGAGGGAGTATTACCTTAAAAGTATAATACCATTTATATGTATTCGAATAAGAAATTAAAATTTTATGGTACAGTCGAGTTGCGAAATGGTTATGTATATTAATCAGCTATCGACACAACTCTATGTTAAATAAATTTCCTCCCAGATTTGGAGCTAATAAATGAATGATCACATGAACTTACTAAAAAAAGCTAATAGTTAAAAGATTGATCAAGGTTTAAATTAAAAACTAAATAGTTAATAGATTGATAGGTTGATGGATTGTTGGTTCTAAAGATATGTGTTTATATTTTGTAGGAGGTTTTTCTAAAATTAATTTATTTATTTTTATTGTAGTAAGTAGCAACATTTCATTTCTAATCTATAAATAGGTAGGTGGAATTTCCTACATATTCGAAATTTGTACGGATCACCATGTTTGAAGATTGTGAGACATTGTCAAATTCCTTTACATTGTTAGTATATAAAGGCATATCAAACTTATTATTCAATCTGTAAATCAAATAATGCTAATTCTACTCAAAGATTTCTCCTAATTTTTATATGAAAATCATCTTAAATTAATTATTAAAGTTTAATTATTGTATATTAATTGATATATTTTCATGTAGAGTGGATTACGTGTGGTACAAAGTTTAAATATTGGAAGACTAATTTTGAGTTTTATTTGTATTTGGCAGCAAATTATATAAGTGGGCCTATCAACTATCTAAAAATATAAAAAAGGCCCAATTTATTGGGATGACTAAAGGTGGCGTGACCTGAGGAAGAAAAAGATATAAAAAGGGGAAAAAGTGACGGCAGGGGGGAGAACATATATTGTGGGAGAGCAGACTTTTTTTGAGCAGACACACGGAGAAGAAGAAATTGATTACTTCCATTGAGCAATTGAGGAAAGGAGGGACGGTTCTAGAGAAATTAGTGTGAGGAAATTAAGTGAGAAGAGAAAGGAGAAAATTCCAACCATCGTCTACTCCTAATTTACTCCATGGTTTCTAGGGTTTTATCTCCATTTATCATTGTTCTTGGTTTAATTATGTTAGGCTAAAAATCTTGTGTTACTCCAAACACGTAGTATGACATTTTGATTTCGTGATTTATTATATGCTCGTTTTTATCTCATGTTCGTTATTACTACTTATTTGATTAAATGAATTTATTACTTTAGGTGCATCTTTAGTGATAATTATATAGTCTTGATTTAATGCCTCTTTAGCTTGAATTGAGATGGATTGTGGTGGTAATGAATTATCAATTGGAATTGTTTAGATGACAACTTGATAATGGATTTTGTTCTTAATTGCAATTGTACTTTGAATCTCGGGCTTCCGTAGGGTTCTTAGGATTATTGAATTTGGTTTAAAGAGTAAGTGTTTCGCTATTCTTTGACTAGCTGATGCTTAGCCAATTGTACTTTGAATCTCGCGCTTCCGTAGGGTTCTTAGGATTATTGAAGTTGGTTTAGAGAGTAAGTGTTTAGCTATTCTTTGACTAGTTGATGCTTAGCATGTTTAGTGTTTGCACGGTGAATAATTTTAAATTGTCCCGAACGTATGAGATAGAATTGAATGCATAGGATTAATCTGTGTCTTGTCAGCAAGTGTTTGGAGTAACAATTGTCTCACTTGTGTTAATTTGAATTCAACTTTATTTTTCATTATTTTCAGAAAACAAACTTCAAATAAAAACATTCATCTTTACTGTTATTTTTATTTATTTGGAGTTAAACGAACTTACCTTCCCTGTGGATCGACACCTTAAATTACTACACACGAAGCTGTACTCTTGCAGTGAAGTGGTAATATTAGGGATAATTTTGTGAACTTGAGTGCACATCTATTCTGATTTAAAAAGACCTAAAATTACACATCAAGTTTTGGCGCCGTTGCCGGGGAAGGCAATAGGTTGTTTAACTTTATTTTTTATTTTTATTTTTATATTTATCTTTTTAATTTTATTTTATAGGTACTTAATTCGTGTTCTTACGCGTGATAGCCATCTACCACGTCTGGACTCGAAGACGAAGGAGTGTTTTATTTGAGGTAGTATCTTTCTAACTCCTTGTGTTTTTTTTTTCTTTTTTCTTTTTTCTTTTCTTCTTTTTTATTTTTAAAGTTTGCTAGTACACATTCCAGCACACACTTTTTCTAAGACTAACCCCGAAGTTGTCGAGAGTCTCGCTTTCGGTAGAATTGTTATATTTGAGTTGTGCTTGGTTTCTTTTCTGTTGTGTAGGTGTTCTAGAAAATTGAAAAAAAAACAGTAGATGCGAACCAGATCTAAGGGTACACCACAATTTGGGTTATTGATACATCATCGAAGAGGACATAATTCAGCTGTGATTGATACACATCAGGACTATCAAAGTCCAGTGGGAGAAAATCCAATTTTTGAAACAAATTTTGAGAGTAGTAGCAGTGATTCAGAAGCTGAGTCGATGGCCGAAAATAATAACAATGCTCCTCCTGTGGAAAAGTTTGCCGATACTGTCAGATCGGGAGTTGATCACCCGGGAAATTTCGCCTATGCTACGGATAACATAAGCATCCCACCTCACTACATCAGCTTGGTGAATGGTGGCACCTTGTTCCATGGTCGTGAAGACGAAGAGCCGATAAACCACCTCAATGCATTCTATGAGTTGACCATGAACCACAAACCTGCGAATGTGCCACATGATAATATCAAGAGAGCTCTCTTTCCTTTCTCGTTGAGAGACAAAGCACGAGAGTGGTACGACTCACTTCCAGGGTACAATGTGGCGACATTTGAAGATCTGAAGTCCAAGTTTCTCCTGGAATATAATTCACCAATGAAGATCGAGAGATTGAGGGATGCCATCATATCTTTTCGGCAGCAAGATGATGAATCTTTTGCTGAAGCATGGAAAAGGTTTACTGAGATGTTGAGAAAGTGTCCCAGCCATGGTCTTGCTCATGGCCGTGATCTTGTCAAATTTTACCAAGGCTTAAACAATGAAAGCATGGGACTTACCAATGACTCTAGTGTCTCAAACCATCGTTGCTAAATCGACAAAAGAAGTTCATTCGGCTATTCTCTATTTTAAATCTATAAGGTCTTTCCACAAAACTCAAAGCAGAACTCATCAACAAAATGTCAATACATTTGCACAAATCAAAAGGTCTTTATTTGTGGTTGTAATGGGGCTTTTGGTTAAGGTAGGATATCAAATTTGGTTAGTAGCTCATTCCACCAAAATCAAGAGTACTAGCACATCCCATAGGACAACATCTCCCAAAGCTTCATAATAATTAAGCATGAAATTTCCACAGCTTACCACCCTCAAACTTAAGATTTTTCAACATAAAAAATCAAGCTACTTTTTTTTCTTTCTTTCGAGCACTAATTTGAGTTTTTTTTTTTCATTTTTTCTCTTTTTTTTAGCCTTGGCTTTTTCTCTATGAACAAACTGCCTTCTTTTTTTTCACTTAGCAACTGTGCACTTTATTTCTCAAGCATAAATTGGATATTACATAACAAGCATCTAAACTTATGACCTTTTTCTTGCCACCAACAACAACTACCCAAAGATGTGCTAGCACCTCAATTTTAGTGACAAGGACAAAAGGATATATCATGTAGGCTAGTATAGTGACTTCAAAATTTAGCAGAGAAATTAGGCTAGAAGGCTCAAACTGGCTCGCTAGGGATTTATGTAGGGTCAGGCATGTGATATTTTGGCAATGAGGCTTTTAGTCCTAATGCCTAGATCATTTTTGTGCATCGACATCAACAAAAAAATTCAAGTCCTACTCAAATTATGCAAATTAACTATATAGATTTTTTAACTCATTTTTCAAAACCGAAATAGTTCTCTCTCCTTAGCTCAAGAAATCGGACACCAAAGAACACTACTCTTTCCTAAATTAACAAGTAAGACTCTTTGTTCTCCAGAAGCAAGTAAGTGACAACTAAGTTCATAGCACAAGTTCACAGGAAAGCTAAGTCCACTTAGTGACTCCCAACAAGTAGTAATCCATAGGAAATCATTCTAACATGCACACACAGAATTCAGAATTTCAACCCTCCCCCAAACTTAAATTCTACATTGTCCCCAAGGTAGAAGACAAATATAAGGTAGGTATAAAGATACTCCCCTGTCATTGTGAAGCTCATGGGTGGGTGGGTTGGGCGACTCTTTTTTCCAACAGCAGAGATACGACCTCCATCTTCACTCCTACACAAAAACAAACAAAAAAATAAAAATAAAAAATGCTCAATTCAAAATAAATATTGAGGGAAAGAATTGAGCAAACAAAATCCCCAATATATGAAAGCAAAAACAAAAGAACAATAAAAGACTTGGGTTGCCTCCCAATCAACGCCTTTTTTATAGTCGTTGGCTCGACCTTCTCCACCCTCAGTCTACACTTTCGGACTCTCTAGTGTGACCACTGACGAGGCTTAATAGCTGCATCATGTATCTTCTTGGCACGTTCCTTGTAGAGATCAACACTCTCATAAGCGTGTAGCCTAAACTCATCAATCTCATTCATATCGAACATTCTCTTCTCGGCTGCAGCCTCATAGTCCAAGTTGAGATTTTGCAAAGCCCAATAAGCTTTATGCTCAAGTTCTACCGACAAGTGACAAGCTTTTCCAAAAACCATCTTGTATGGCGAAGTTCCAATTGGAGTCTTGTAAGCCGTTCGATATGCCCACAATGCATCATCTAACTTTTCCGCCCAATCTTTGCGAGACGGCTTAACTACCTTCTCCAACACCCTCTTGATCTCACGATTCAAAACTTCCACTTGGCCACTAGTTTGGGGATGGTATGGGGTAGCAATTTTATGCTGAACACCGTATTTGCTAAGGAGGTTTGCAAAAAGCTTATTGCAAAAATGTGTTCCTCCGTCACTGATGATAGCTCGTGGTGTCCCGAAGTGGTTAAAGATATGTTTCTTGATGAACTTCAAGACAACTTTGGCATCATTGGTTGCTGAGGCAACTGCCTCTACCCACTTAGATACATAATCAACAGCTACAAGAATGTACTGTTGCCCATTAGACTTGGGAAATGGTCCCATAAAGTCTATTCCCCACACATCAAATAGTTCTACCTCGTGGATGTTGTTCATTGACATTTCATTCCTCCACGAGATATTGCCTGTTCTTTGGCAACTATCACATCTCTCAACATAGGCCATTGTATCCTTGAAGATCGATGGCCAAAAGAATCCAGATTGGAGCACTTTAAATGCAGTGCGACGTGCTCCAAAGTGGCCGCCATAGGCAGAATCATGGCAAGCGGACAAAATCTGATTGTGTTCATGCTCTCCCACACATCTCCGAATTATTCCATCGCTGCCAATACGAAAGAGGAAAGGATCTTCCCATACATACATGCGGGTGTCACTCAAAAACTTTTTCTTTTGGTTTGAAGAGAGCCCTTCTAGTGTGATACCCGAGGCAAGGTAATTTGCCAAGCAAGCAAACCACGGCATGTATGTTTCCCGAGTTGTCACTTGCAACACTTGCTCGTCAGGAAATTTCTCATTGATGACTTTTTCTTTTTTCTCTTGCATCTCTTGCAATCCTTCCAATATTGAAAGATGGTCGGCTACCACATTTTCAGATCCTTTCGTGTCTTTAATCTCAACATCAAACTCTTGCAATAGTAAGATCCATCTCACCAAACGAGGTTTGGCGTCCCTCTTGTTCATTAAATACTTAATAGCCGAATGGTCTGTGAAGACCACCACCCTCGTGCCTAATAAGTAAGCACAGAACTTCTCAAAAGCAAATATTACTGCTAGCATTTCCTTCGCCGTCACTGTGTAATTCAACTACGCATCATTGAGTACTTTGCTGGCGTAGTATATAGCGTGGAGGATCTTATCCTTTCTCTGGCCTAACACGGCCCCCACTGCATAGTCAGAAGCGTCACACATCAACTCAAATGGCTTCGACCAGTCTGGTGCGACTATTATGGGTGCTTCGACCAGCTTCATTTTCTACAGTTCAAATGCCTTAAGGCATGCATCATCAAAGACGAACTTGGCATCTTTCTCAAGTAAGTTGCACAATGGCTTTGCAATCTTTGAAAAGTCTTTAATAAACCTTCTGTAAAATCCTGCATGGTCTAGGAAACTACGGATACCTTTCACGTTCGTTGGGGGTGGCAACTTTTATATCACATCTATCTTGGCCTTATCCATCTCCTACCCCAACTCTGACACTTTGTGTCCTAACACTATGCCCTCTCTTACCATGAATTGGCATTTCTCCCAATTGAGAACGAGATTGGATTCTTCGCATCTTTGCAGAACTCATCTGAAATTGTCTAAACATTGGTCGAAGGATGACCCAAAGATGGAGAAGTCATCCATGAATATTTCCATGATATCTTCATTCATGTCACTGAATATCGCCATCATACACCGCTGAAATGTTGCCGGTGCATTGCATAGGCCAAATGGCATACGACGGTAAGCATAAGTACCAATTGGGCAAGTGAATGTCGTCTTTTCTTGATCTTCTGGGGCAATCGTGATCTGATTGTACCCTGAGTATCCATCCAAAAAATAATAATGGGAATATCCCGCAATTCTGTCAAGCAACTGGTCCATGAATGGCAAAGGGAAGTGATCTTTTCTTGTTTCCTTATTCAATCTCCTATAATCCATGCACACTCTCCATGAATTAACCAATCTTGTTGCCATGACTTCATTCTTCTCATTAACTGTGACAGTTATTCCCCCTTTCTTTGGTACGCAGTGCACCGGACTTACCCACTCACTGTCGGATATGGGGTAAATCATCCCAAAATCCAATTGCTTTTTAACTTCTTTTTCAACCACTTCTTGCATGAGTGGGTTCAGCCTCCTTTGCCTATCTCTAACTGGTTTAGCTCGTTCTTCTAGCAGAATTTTGTGATGGCATATTGCTGGGCTTATCCCTTTAATGTCGGCTATAGACCATCCTAGAGCTCGTTTATGTTTCTTCAATAGTTCTATCATTTTTTCCTCTTCATCAACACTAAGTTCTGCTGAAACTACAACTGGTAAAGTCTCATATTTCTCCAAGAATGCGTACTTGACATTGTTTGGGAGTGGTTTCAACTCAAGCTTGGAGGCACTTCAATTGATGGTCTCAAATCTGCAACACATGTGTCAATCACAACTAGTTCCTCTGAGCTCAATTGATCGACTTGTTCTCCATCCATGTCATCAATACTCATCTTGAATGTGGAGCCAAAGTCTCTTTCCAGACTTCCCTTTTCAAACACACTTCCTTCAATTCTAGCAGAATAGCACGACTTATCAAAGATGCATCTGTCTAAGACATCAACTCGAAAACATGCCTTTGCATCAGTAGGATGTTTCATCGCCTTCTCAGCATTGATAGTTAGTTGCTCACCATTAGTTCTGAATGTAACAGAGTTATCCTTTGCTCCAAGAAATACATCTCCCGTTGCTAGAAATGGTCTGCCAAATAAAATGGGCACTTCTTTATCTTCTGGCATGTCAAGCACAATAAAATAAACGAGAATGATGAACTTATCAATTTTAACCAAGACTTCCTCAACAATTCCAGTGGGCTTCACTATGGAGTGATCAACCAATTGTAGAGCGATGTCGATAGGCTCCATTCTTTCTTCCAAACCAATGGCACGAGCCGTTTTCAATGCCATCAGTGAGATTCCTGAACCTTGGTCCAATAAACACTTTGTGAAAATCGTGTTACCAATTTCACATGGTATGATGCAACCTCCTGGATCTCTTCTCTTCGTCGGCATGATTCCAGATATCAGTTGTGAGCAATTCGTGCTCAATGTCACAATCCCCTCATCCTGAAGTTTCTCCTTGTTCGCCATCATGTCTTTGAAGAACTTGGAGAATCTCAGGAAATTGGTGAAAAGATCCACCAATGAGATGCCTACATTCACCTTTCTAATCACATTCATCATCCACTCAAAACTCTTTTCTTGCCGCACTCGCTTCTTTCTCCTGAATGGATATGGAGGAGGTGGAATGTCATTAGGAATACTAGACTTGCTCTTCTTAGGTTCTGTCTCATTGACCTTTTTGTCTTTCTCTCCTGTTGTAAGTCTTCCATTTAACTTAGATTCATCGCCTTGTTCCTTGCTGCCGGGAGTTCTTGTATGAGAAGCTGTAGCAAGCTGCCCTATTTGTGTTTGCAAATTCCTCATAGAAGCCTCGAGTTGTCCAAACTTCTCAATTGTTTTCTCTTTGAAGAAATCATTCTCTTTTTGACTCTTTGACATGAAAGAGAATATCTGTCCCATCTGATCTTCTAGTGAAGGTTTCTTATCAAAACCAGGGGGTTGGGAGTTGTTTCGCCATTGGTTCCCACCATTATTACTTGACCCAGCTTGGTTCCAATTCCCTTGTTGTTGAGGCTTCCAGTTCTGATGATTGTTATTGAATTGCCCCCCTTGGCTAAAACCTTGGCGGTTATTGCCTATGTAATTCACATCTTCAACCGTTTCTTGGGATTGGATCATTTGACATTGATCTGTGTGATGCCCCCCTTGACACAGTCCACATTTAACCATTGCAAAAATTTGAGGTTGTGGGTTCAATTGCATGGAAGATACTGCTTTAACCACCGATGTCATTTGGGTGCTAATATTAGCTAGTTGTGCCTCAACCGCTGTCATGGAACAACAACCACTGTTTTTTTTGGTAATGAAAGCGGGCAATGCCCGAACGAGACTACATACTACCGATCATAAGAAATTCATAACCTATCATGTAATAACCAAATAGCAAGGCCTATAGGCGGCTGTTCAAGAACATGCACTCCTCTCTCGAAGTTGTATGCATGGTGTGACAAGAAATCTGCAGCAAAATTTCCTTCTCGATGCACATGTCTCACTGATGCCGAATCAAACTGTAGCAGTAAGCTACCAACTTTTCCCACTATCGCACGACAACTGACATTCACCTCAAATTTCCCTGTAATCATAGCTACCGCTACAAGATTATCGCTCTCTACCTCCAACATTCTTATTCCCAGCTTTTTTGCAAATTCTAAACCATAAAAAATGCACCAAATTTCAGCGAGAAGAATAGAACAAACTCCGATGTTTGCGACAAACCCTTGTCTCCACTATCCAGAAACATCACGGAAAAGTCCTCTCCCATATGCACGACCGGTCCCCTTCTCTAAGGAAGCATCTGTGTTCCCCTTCTCTAAAGTGCGTATAATAAAATAGAAAGAGATGTAAATTCATATATTCATTAATTCGTTGAAGAGAATAATAATAGCCCTATTTATAATACTAATACTAACTTAATGAGCAAGACAACCAAGATATGGAAAAGATATGCAATACCTAATTTATCTAACTAAATAATGCAACTAAATAATTAAATATTAAACGTATCATAGCCCCAACACTGACGGCCTCCACATCGCGCGAAAACATCGGCGTCACCATCATGGACTCAGTCATTCAGATGCGCGATGACTGTATCTCCATGGAGGGTCAGATGACGGACGTCATGATAAAAAACGTCAAATGTGGGCCCTGCCACGACATCAACATCGGCAGTATGGGCAGGAACATCGAGGAGAAAGATGTTAGTAGAATCGCTATACAAAACTGCACCATCGATAACACCGACAATGGTGTTAGGATCAAGACATGGCCCTCGTCACCAGCCTCCTTAACAATCTCCGATTTGAATTTCCTCGATCTAACCATGATCAATGCCAGCAATCCAGTCATCATCGATCAACAATACTGCCCCTATAACCTCTGCTCTCTCGACGTACCTAGCCTAGCTATCTAATATTGTACAAACTCTTAAATTATGATTTGGACGTTAAAAAATGTCAATAGATGACAAAATAATTGCTACAAAAAATGTCAATACAATGCAATTGATGTTGTGTTGATATTTTCTGTTGTTGTTATTTTGTCATCTATGGACATTTTCTAACGTTTCAGATCATAGTTAAAAGTTTGTACAATATTTAGAATGTGCATTTTATCACTGCTCGTATATATATATATATATATATATATATATATATATATATATATATTGTAGCACCCAGGAAAATTGTGACTTTTTTAATTATTTTTTTTATTTGATGACCTATTTTATTTTAATTAATGTGGACGTTGAATGAGAATTTCTTTTGTGGAAATTGAGTCTCTATGTGTTTGAGATAATTATGTGAAATTAGTTGTGAGTTATGTGAGTTAATGTGATTAAGCTTCCAATGTGTGAATTAAATTAAATGGGATAATGCATAATCATTCTAGCCATTTTATTTAAAAATTTCGGCCTTCCTATTTATTGGAAACAATATTTTCTTCTCTGATTTAATTAATTGCTTTGGGAGATTTATCCAAATTAAATCCAAGCCAAATTATCCCTATGCTATTCTACATGATTTTCGACCCCTTGGCCATCCCTTGAGATTTTCGACTTCTCCTAGTAATTAGGAGAAGGAATTATTTTGTGGATTTAATTGGAATCTTGTTTGTCTCATTCCTTGATTTAAAATCCAATTAAATCTTACCATATCTTACCAAATTTAAATCCTATTCCTATTTGATTTGAGGATTTAAGTATTTTTTTCTTGATCTCTCCCATTCCACACGCCTACTTTCATTTTTAATTGTGGGATTTTATTTTATTCCCCCACAATTTAATTATTTTATTTAATTATGGGATTTATCCTAGACTATAAATTAAAAGAACCCTAACCCTAGCCCCATTATTCACACCACTCTCTCACTCTCCTCTCTCCCACATGTTTTTCCCTCTCTTCCTCTCCTTCTCCACCAATTCTTCACCAATCCTTTGTTCTTGCATCAATTTGGAGTTGGAAATTCAAGATTCATCGAAGAATCGCATCAATTATCTTTCCTACCGATTGTTTTTGAACAAGAAAGGTATATTTGAATTCTCTTTCTCATCCTTTCCATTGAATCCATATTTCTTGATCCCCTCATGCATATAGTGATGTTTTGAATGAGAAAGTATGTGGATATACTTTTATGTATGTGTATGTGTGAGGTTGTGGATGATTCGTTGGTGAATGATATGTGAATATATGAGAACATGGTTGTGAGATGTTTTTGAGCCATGATTATGTGTTGGAAGCATGAATATATGTGTTTGGATGAATGATAGATAAACCCTAATTCGAATTTGTGAAGCATGAAAACTGTGGTGTTCGGACAGTAGATTCCGACGTGTGTTTGACCGACCAAACGATCTTATTTTGGTACGAAATTTTAACTGAGTAAAATTTGAGATGTCTTCCATGTTGTGTATAAATTTCAGCCTCTTTTGACGAAAGATGAATGTTTAATGAATTTTATGTTAACTGCGCAGTTCTGTCAGAATTTGTATTCTCGTCCAGTAAGTTTCGTTTTTGAATTGACCGACCTAAAGATGTGATTTTGATGTGAAATTTTAACTGGATGATCTTTGATGTGTCTACTGTGTTGTGGTAAAATTTCAGCCCCAACGGAGGTCGGATGGAGTTTTAATGATTTCTACAAAACGACTGCGCAGTTCTACCAGATTTCTGTCATGTTAAAATAATACTTGTCGTCAAGTTTGAATGAATTACATGATGCATGTGTGATTAAGGAACGTATCTTATGGCGTGGTTATGTGTTATACGTTGAGGTATACTATGGTGTGTTTCCTTATGTTGGTGAACTTTTGGGATTGGTAATTTAAGAAAACGATGAAAGGAACGATAGAACATGCATGATAAATTGTATTGATGGAAGGCTGATTGTGTTGTGGTGTTGAAAAGGGTTGTTGTGCGTACGTGAGCACAAGGAACGAGGGTTGCTTTTGAGTTATGTATTGTATTGTCTAAGCAAGCGAGGTGGGCTTTCTTTACTAAAACTCTTTTACGTTTCAAAAATATGATTGTGGAGCTATAAGGGTGGTTTAAAGTGTTATGTCATGCCATGTTTGTTTTGATGTTGAGATTGTTGCCTGATGTCTAGTTCGTTTGAGCTTGCTCCGTTAGGCTATATGGCTATGTTGAGATTGTGCTTGATGCCTAGTTTGTGAGTTCGCTCCATTAGGCTATAGGGCTATGATAAATGAATTCGGGTCTGAGTAGGGCTGCAAACCCTATTAGGCTGTGTACACAGGTGGGATCGGGAGCCGTCCTAGCTAGTCGGCCGGTCTCGTGGGCGAATAGTGTGGCCACACTTTCGTCGCACTATGGTAAGAGGATGTGAATGATTGATTGTTGAGAAAGTGGGGAGATTGTTTTGTCTGGCCAGACTATGAAAATATTTTTGTGTTCTCGATGATATTTCTTAACTACATGTAAAACTCGAGTTCACTGGTATGGATGACATAACTGTTATAAAATGTTTTCGGCATGAGCCCATTGAGTACAACAAGTACTCAGCCCTCCATATGTTTTCTCTATGTGCAGGTTGAGCGGGATGTTGCGATGGATGTTGAGTGAGCTTTAGGAATTCCCGGATGCGTCGTGTCTTCATACATGAGCGTCGTCCTATGACTCTCTTTTGATACTTGTTTTCCGCTGTCGTGTTTGAAATTATTTTCTAGAAGTCTTCCGCATTATTTAATACTGTTTTATGACATTAAGTATCTTGAGACTAAAATCCGTTGTTTAACTTTTCCATAAACTAAAATATTTCTTTTTGAAGATAATTGGGTTTTCATATTCAATGTCGTCCTTTATTGTTGTCTTTCATTGCGTCCCCCTTTTCTTCCCTGCTCCTTAGTCCCTCCCGTTGTCATGTTTTCCCCGTCTTCACTATCCTTAGTAAGGGCGGTCGTGACATATATATATATAGGATTGTATTCAATGTCGAACTAATTTTAAAGACCGAACCAGAGAACAAATCACAGTCATCCGATATTATAATCTAATGGATATAATAAATCAACCAATTCTTGGTTATTTAATCACAAAATACTCGCATAGGGGTGATTTGGTAATGAAGATATTTTTCAGCTTTAAACTTTCCTAAATTCATGGAAAGATAATTATGAATTAAAATCATCATACTCCACGTCTAAATTCTATCCTTTTACACTCATTATACTCTCCAGATCTTAATATTCTTATTGATTCAAGCAAAAATAATTTACAAATTGTTTACTGTTCATCGGAAGATTAATAGAGAACTGTCGTTTGAGGAAAACAGGGAACAACGATGAAGTACATCCATTTGATTCAAATTGGAGAGCCCAAGACGACAACCTTGACATCTATCAATCTGATTCAGATCAGAGAAACCAAGACGAAGACGACGACGTCCATCGATCTTATTCAGATTGGCTTGTTGTTTGATTCAGATTCAGAATCAACTCAAGAAGACGACGCCCATCCATCTGTAGGTTAACAATTATCTTTCGTGTGTAGTAATTTTCGTACGTAATGAACTGTATGTTTTCTATTTCGTTTACTGTAATTCATGTACGTAATGAACTATTTTTTTATTTAGGATGAATTATTTATAGTTGTGTATTGAATTGTTTTTGATTTAGGATGAACCTTTTATAGTTGCATGTTTTAACATTACTTCTTGTTATATCAGTTAAACACATCAAATTATTTCTTAATTTCATGCTAAAATATCCATTTTATGATTATGGATAATCACATCTTTCAAATCATTAATCAAATTTGAAAAGATTTATTATTTCTTATTTCCTAATTTCATACTAAAATATCTATATTGTAATTATGGAAAATTAAATCCTCAAATTATGTCACATTGTACAATCCTCACCTCGATCATCTAAAATCGATGAAATCTAAATTAAAAGCACATTTTTTCAAATGAGTAGTATATGAACTAAACAAAATGAAAGTTATTAATGAACTATATTTAATAAATAATGAAACAAAAATTAATATATATTGAAATGCAATAGTAACAATATTTTCTAATATAATACAATAATGATCAAGCGTATATCATTCTAATGAATTAAAAAAACATTTTTGATGAATTGCTTTCGAAAGTGCCCAAGTGGTTCGTTTGGTTTGAATGTTGAAAGCGCCGCGGGTGGTTGATTCAATACATGTATATCGTTAGTGGGAACTGATTTGTCTACATAAAGAACAATTACAGTGTCTGTGATGAATCAAATATACAAAATATTACTTAATGTAAGGCAAAGTAATGCAGTTTTTCCTTACCATTTGTTCCCTCGTTCATTGGTTCCCTACATGACCCAAATTCGAAAGAAAGCAATGCATATTACAAAGTATTAACTTCATCTTATAATGTTATAACTTCATCATATAATGTTGTAAATTCATCCAAAGAAATGAACCAAATATGAAACAAATCACTTCATCTTATAATGCTATAACTTCATCTACCACTGTTACCACTTCATCTTATAATATTATAACTTAAACCGAGACTTGGAACACGTCATTTAAAATGAACCCCTTAAAAAAAGAACCAAATTTAAAAGAAAACATTACACCTTATAATGATCACCACTGCCACTTGCTGAGATTTTCGACTAAGAGCATCGGCTATCACATTAGCCTTGCCTGGGTGGTAGTTTATGCCACAATCGTAATCTTTTACCAATTCAAGCTATCTTCTCTGTCGCATATTCAGTTCCTTTTGTTCAAAGAAGTATTTGAGACTCTTATGATCAATGAAAATCTCATATCGAACTCCATAAAGGTGGTGCCTCCATATTTTCAGAGCATGTACTACCGCGGCTAATTCCAAATCATGCGTTGGGTAATTCATCTCTTGGGGCCTCAGTTGCCGTGACGCATAAGCAATTACTTTCTCATTTTGCATCAACACACAACCCAACCCATTCTTTGAGGCATCAGTGTAAACTACATAGTTTGTTCCTGATTCAGAGACTGCTAACACCGGAGTTGTTAATTTTTCCTTTAGTAGTTGGAAGCTGTGTTCGCATTCTGATGTCCACACAAACTTGATGCCCTTTTTAAGTTGTTGCGTTATTGGCCTAGCAATCTTGGAGAAACCTTCAATGAACCTTCTGTAGTAGCCGGCCAACCCAAGGAAGCTTCGAATTTCATTAGGGGTGGTTGGTGATTTCCAGTTTTGTATAGCCTCCACTTTTGCCGGATCCACTCGAATGCCTTCCGCAGTTACCACGTGTCCAAGGAAGTTCACCTCATTTAGCCAAAATTCACATTTGCTGAATTTTGCATAGAGCTTTTCAGTTCTCAAGGTTTCTAATGCAACTCTGAGATGTTCTTCATGTTCCTTTACACCCTTCGAGTAGATGAGTATATCATCTATGAAGACCAAGACGAACTTATCCAGATAAGGATGGAATACGCGATTCATGAGATCCATAAATACAGCAGGGGCATTAGTCAATCCAAAAGGCATTACTAAAAATTCACAGTGACCATATCGGGTGCGAAAAGCCATTTTGGGTACATCTTCTGGCTGAATCTTTAACTGATGATAGCCAGATCTTAAATCCATTTTGGAGAATACCCTAGCATCTCTGAGCAGATCGAACAAATCGTCTATCCTTGGCAATGGGTATTTATTCTTAAGTGTTAGCTTGTTCAGTTCCCGATAGTCAATACACATTCTTAGCGATCCATCCTTCTTTTTGACAAAGAGTACAGGAGCTCCCCATGGTGATGTGCTAGGTCTGATAAAGCCTAGGTCCATGAGTTCCTATAACTGTATCTTGAGTTCTCCTAACTCCTTTGCCGCCATCCGGTATGGTGCTTTCGATATTGGGGCAGATCCAGGTTCCAAATCAATGTTAAATTCCAGTTGTCTATTAGGTGGCAACCCAGGTAGAACATCAGGAAACACGTCTGGAAACTCACGCACGACGTTCACATCCCCGATTTCCATTTTTTTTCTTATGTTCCTCGTTCAGGTAAACCCTTTTCTTATTAATGTTGTTGCTTGTAAGGCAGAGATTATGGATTTTCGTTTATTCATGGTGACCCCATAGAAACTTGTTCGTTCTTCGCTTTGGTTTTGAAAGAAAATTTTTCTTTCTTTGCATTGGATGATGACATGGTTTTCAACCAACCAATCCATTCCTAGCATAAGGTCAACATCACACATCTTCAGGACCTTCAAATTACTAATTAGGATCCTATGTTCCCCCAATAAGACTTCTATGTTCGGGCAAGTTTGAGTGATTTCTATAATTCCTCCGACGGGTGAGGTTACCTTAATTTTATATTCAGCTGGTTCAGTACGCAGTTTCAAGGTATCAACACAAGAATCCGATATAAAAGAATGTGACGCACCAGTATCAAATAATAAAGTGACAGGCATGTCAAGTAACATGGCCATACCTGCTAGATTTCCTTTTTCTCCATCAGGCTGCCCCGCCTCAGTGCGTAGGCCCTTGCCTGTGTTGGAAGCCTCACTTGATGGTGTTGTGGACATCGTGGGGGTTATTGCTGACCTTTTCTGAGGTTGTGCATTTACCGCCCGTACCTTGGAGTGTTGTCCTAGTGGATAGGGTCCTGTACCCCTTCCATAAGACTTGGTTGGACAATTTTTTATCAAAATGACCAATTTTACCACACTTATAACAAGCTTTAGTCCCGGCTCTACATATCCCATTATGTATCTTGTTACAATTGGAGCATGGAATGGGACTTGGCCGACCTCCCGCTGAATTGAAAGTAGATTGTCTCGGAAAGTTCTGCGCACGATCTTGGCCATACCATGGTTTCTTTTGTTCATATTGAGTTCGATTACCATCCCACTTTCTTTTGTCTCCTGGACTTTGAATTTGAGCACGTGGCGGTGGTACACTAGTTATAGGTTTCTCTATTGGCATTGCTGACTCAATGGCAAGCGCTCGTTTAAGAGATTCAGAATAAGATAACCCACCTTGGCATGCAAGTGCCATTCTTATTCCATGTCTTAACCCACCACAAAATTTTTCAGCCATTTTCTCCTCCGTGTTAACCTGATCCGGGGCATATCTAGACATGTCAGTGAATGTACGCTCGTAATCTGTTACTGACATCCTCCCTTGTTTCAGATTATAAAATTCCATTTCCTTATTCTTCCGGTAACTTTTGGGAATATATTTCTCATAAAATCCTTCTTTGAATTGCTCCTAGGTCATATTAGTTAACTCTTGCGCCCCATTATTTTTTTCCGTGCCTCCCACCAGTAATCTACCGACCCTTTTAATTGGAAAGGCACACAAATTAAACGCTCTAGATCTGTGAAGTGAAATAAGTTGAAAATGCGTTCAATTATGCGTATCCAAGTTTCTGCATCCGTCGGATCACCCATACCATCAAATATTGGTGGTTTTTGTTTCAGGAAAATCTCATCTTTTCTTCGGTCCGGTACTAGAGGTGGTGGGGGTGGTGGAGTTATTTTGCGTTGTTCCTCAAATTCTTCATGTTCGGGTAGTGAGTCTATTCCAATTCCTTTTCCTCTCCCTTTCCCTCGAGGTCGCCCAACTCTCCTTGGTGGCATTCTAAATTGACAAAACATTTTTTTTGATAAGTCTTTACGTGTATATGTATATGTGATAAAACCATTTAGATTGAAAAATAAATAAATAAATAAATGCTATTTGTATTGTGCCGGACTAAAATTATTCAACAATACAATCGAATCAACAATACCAATTAGGATAATGAAGTCATTGAAAATATGTACATTTATATATACATGTGAAAATTGCCTTTTTGGATAACCAAAATGACTTTTTGTACAAAATATAGTTTTACAAGCATCATGCTACTATCCGAAACATCGTCAAAACCTAAACATGAAATACATGTACCCATAT
Organism: Salvia splendens; assembly: GCF_004379255.2. Classification (NCBI taxonomy): domain Eukaryota; kingdom Viridiplantae; phylum Streptophyta; class Magnoliopsida; order Lamiales; family Lamiaceae; genus Salvia; species Salvia splendens. The sequence continues at coordinate 143,702 of NC_056043.1, read as the reverse complement.
ATGCATCATACAAAAAGTAGTAGCTACTATACATAAAACAAAAAACACATAACAGAACAGTCTCACAACGGGTCTGTTTCGGGTAAGTACAATGATCACATCTACTCTACTACTAAGGTGTTGTAGGTTTCGTGACACTGGCTTCTGACTTGCAGGTCAGACCTTCTTCCGGCTCTTCCTCTGGTTCTTCTTCAAAGTTTCCATCATCAGAACTGCTAATGACGATGGCAGTCATACGACTCCCTCCTGGCCTATATCGTCCACGAGTCATCTCATCAAAATGACTAAATATCTAGGCATTAAACTTGAGCTCCTCTGAAGTCGGCGGGTGGTAAACAGAGACCGGAGAAGTCCCCTCAACTGGAGATACGCGTGGGGTCGCGGATAGAGGCTGTAAGCGACCAGTACCCATTGTAGCTGGCTGATCGTTCAAGTTGATAGGAGTACAAGCTGGGGCCTTGCCCCGTCTGTGCCTCTTTGATGACGTGTCTGTCGTTGTAGCATGTTCCATAGGTGCCTGGGCCTCAGGGATCCTCACTGATGACCACTTCAATGGTGACCACCTTCTTTAATCCGACAATGGTCGTGACGGGCCTGCCTCAGCCTCATATCGTGCCCTATGTCCCCGAGTAATGGGCCAAGGAGAAGGTGGCATCATACCAGGCACGATACTCGGTTGACCCGGAAGTATGGATCCTCCTGCTCGGATGGGGTCACCGGGTAATATATATGGCCCTAAAGGAGCATGTCTGTAAATAGTGTAACACAACTAAATTTCCCCTAAGAAGCGGAGGAAATCACCTGTGTACACAAAGCGTGGCCTACGATAGAAAATATAATCCCTGGAGATCATCCTAGACCATTGCTGCCAAGTAGAAGATAGTAGCATAACGAGTCATGAAATCCCCTCCATATAATCATCCCATGAGAAATAGGGATGAGCAATAACAAGTACAAATTCAAACGGGAGATTTATCAAAATATCATGTACTACTTCCTGGAATACTTGAGTAGGAGTTTATATAGGATCAAAAGATAACGTTATGATGGAAAATAGGATTAGTAGTTATAGCTTTCACAGCGGAAGTAAACAACACGATTTCATGTATAGAGACATAAACCTCTGAGGCCTTACTAGATCAAACTCAAAAGAACTTTCTCTCAACACCCTTGCTTCACCGTTTTGCAGCTCAACCTGCACATTTAGAAATACATACAGAGCTGAGTACAAGAGTACTCAATGAACACAGTGCCGAAAGATACAATTATACATTTGAAAGTATTGTCACGTCATCACAGCAACACTCATGGATTTTTACATAAAAGGCCTGAGCTTGCTAAAATTCTATGTTCAACCGCGGTCAAAGTTTCTTTACCATATCTTAACATTTGTGTACCGGGAAGGTGGTCACCTTCCACGACGGTCACATGACCGGCCAACGGCTCACGGTCCATTTGTGTACACTAGTCCAAGCAAGGTTTTTAGCCTTACTTGAACCCGAATTTGATTATAACATATATGGCATAACCAAGGCAGATAGGCATAAATCATTTATGACGGGACAATAACATTGACGAGCATGAGTTTGTATTTTCACCAAAACTCATCTCGAAATTACTTTGGGATTTTTATCCACATTAGTATGTAGGATAGAGAGCTCACCTTATTTACTTTCCAACTATTAGGAAAAGATCCTTCGTTTCCCGTCGTTACTGTCTTCGTAAATCTCCCTTCTTTGTGTTGCTTCTTGTTTCACGTTAAATCCCGGCATATGAGTTATATCTCCATGTTTGGGTGAAAGAGGTATAATTGTAGATGGAAGTTTCATATATATAAGTGTTCATGGACAATTCATGGACAACACGTACTATTTGACTAATAAATCCTACTCTGAGCTTTGATGAGTACACAAAAATTTGACTAAGAAATCCTATACTTGGCTTATGACTCATCAAAGCTATACTTGGCATTATAATTTTTTATTAAAATTTATTTATTATTATTTTTTTCTTAAAGTTGGGAAATTGAGGAACATATACATATTTATATACAAAATTTGGATGTTACACGTAGCTTAGGCATAATTGATTTATATGGAGCTTTCAAACATGCATGCAAAAGTTATATATTTTTTCTTTTTGGGGTTAATATTTTATTTAAGCTAAGAATTTATTATAGTTGGTGGCGACGACAACTAACAATTGACAATGAAACTTTCAACATGGCTCGCCCTGAACTCACAACTTTATCATAGAACTACATAAGGCTTCAAGTTCATAAAATCCAAAATTCAGTTTTTGATTGTTATTTATATACATATATAGCCGTCACTTCTTACATTTATAATATCAAAGTTCGGGTCGTCACAGTAAGACTTTAAGGGTGCAAGTGGATCCAAAGAAGGAAATATAAAATTGATGGTACTATTGAAAAGTACAAAGCTCGCCTAGTTGTAAAAGGCTTTAAGTAGCAAGAAGGATATGATTTCTTCGACACATATTCACATCTTACGAGAATTACTTCCATTCGGGCGCTTCTTGCAATTGCTGCTCTGCATAATCTTGAGATTCACCAAATAGATGTGAAAACTGCATTTCTGAATGGTGAATTGGAGGAAGAAATTTATATGGAGCAACCTGAAGGGTTTGTAGTACCTGGCCAAGAAATGAACGTATGCAAACTAGTGAGGTCTCTATATGGATTAAAACAAGCGCCTTTGCAATGACACTTGAAGTTTGACAATGTGATGTTGTCAAATGGGTTTACTATCAATGAGTGTGATAAGTGTGTTTTCATTAAGAACACAAATAACGGTTTTGTTATTGTGTGTCTTTATGTAGATGATATGTTGATTATGGGTAGCAATAGCCACATTATCAATGAGACCAAAAAATATGTTGAAGAAATTTTTTGACATGAAAGATACGAGTCTAGCTGATGTGATTCTCAGAATCAAGATTAAAAGGAATCATGAGAGAATTGTTTTGACACAATCTCATTACATTGAGAAAGTGCTTAAGAAGTTTCACTCGTTTGATTGTGAGCCAGCTAAGACTTCATTGGAATCCAACGTGCATTTGAGTAAGCACACGAGTGAGCCTGTAGCTCAAGAAGAATATGCAAGGATCATAGGGAGTTGATGTTTATCACAAACTGCACCTGACCAGATCTTGCGTGTACGGTGAATAAGCTTAGCCGATTCATGAGCAACCCAAAAAAGGAACATTGGAAAGCTCCGCGTAGGGTTTTGAGATACTTGAAGTATACTCTTAACTTTGAGTTGCAGTACACAAACTATCCCCAAGTACATGAAGAGTACTGTGATGCAAATTGGATCTCTGATTCAAAAGACTCATTTTCGACGAGTGGGTATGTATTCACTGTGGGGGGTGGAGCTATTTCATGGAAGTCAACGAAACAGACGTGTATAGCTCGATCTACCATGGAATCTGAGTTTATCGCTTTAGACAAAGCAGGGGAAGAAGCCGAGTGGCTTAGAAACTCTCTAGAAGATATTCTATGTTGGAAGAAGGCAGTGCCGACAGTAGTGATACACCGTGATAGCCAAGCAGCTTAAGGGAGAGCACATAATGGGTAGTACAATGGTAAGTCTCGACACATTCGTAGACGACATAATACCATAAAGCAAATGATCACAAGTGGTGTTGTCGCAGTTGACTATGTAAGGTCAGTGGATAACTTAGCGGATCCGTTAACGAAAAGTTTAAATTGTGATCAAATGCATAAATTGCTAAAAGGAATGGGACTGAAAACCACATCTTAAAAGATGATTATAGTGGTAACACAACCATACGATTGGAGATCCCATGGGCTTGGTTCAATAGGAAAACGAAGCTATATGACTCTAGCTGTAACACTCGGAAGATTTTTTATCTTCGCCCATTCTTTAGAAAGCATTGAGTGTTGTAACCTGCATGTGGTAAGAGGCAGAGTTTTGACTTTTAATGATTCTTAGAAACCTCGAGGAGGTGGGTATTGCAGGATACCTGGAAAAGAATCACCTATGTAAGTGAAGAAGTGTGGGCCGCTTCAACGTTTGAATCACTTATGAATCCAAAGAGGTGTTCCATGGCTAGTAACGGACACAAACATGAGAACTGATGAGTTTGTAAATAATATTGTGTCCATATTAATGTCTCGGTGTACACCAAGGAAGAATGGTTCAAGGCATCACGTCCACCATGTCACACCCCAACCAACCCCTTTGACGTATATTCTTATAATTATATAAATATGAAATTTTTAAGCAAATAACTTACATATCACATTCGTAAAACACTCATATAAGATAAACCCAGAAATCAACATTTATCTATTTCATATTTCAAAACATTTTGAACTGAATTGAAACTCTCTCACCACTCTATATGTTATACATTGGTCTACTTGCAAAATGACGAGGATGAGAAGGTTGCTATAATGCGTCAGCCGCCAACCCTGATAACACGTGGAGTTTCTAAAACTCATATCAACCAAAACATCAGCAATATCTTTTCCTGAAAAATATTAGTGGTTTATATGAGCCACAACTTAGTGTATATAAATTTTACCTTTAATTTCATGTCACATAAACATCAGGCATATTCTTTAGCCAATATATATATATATGGATGCATTCATTTCCTTTTTGTATCTTTTGTTCTTTGTTCTTTTTAATCTCAGCCCCACGATTTTGTCATCCGAAGGTTAGATTGGTGCCACGTGTCATTTAATATTGCAGATTTTCAGTTGAATAATGCACACCGACTAATAATGCACAATTATAGTGTAATAATGCAGATTTTCAGTTGAATAATGCACACCGACTAATAATGCACCTTTATATTGTAATAATGCAGATCATCTGGACCGTTGATGAATGAGATCTAACGACCCATATTAAGAAGAATAAAGGATCTAAGGGATGAATAGGAGAATAACGCTCCCCTATATATATATATATATATATATATATATATATATATATATATATATATATATATATAGGGGAGCATTAATCTCCTTTTGCCCCCTAAGTGTCTATTTCCTTCTTAATATCATCTATTAGATTGATGGAATGGATGGACTAGATTAAAAGGGGAGAGCTGATCCCGTGTTGCATTATTTGTACTATTCTATGCATTATGAGGGTATAAGAGTAAAAACACGATGGCTGTAACGTGTTTCAAAATGGAAGGTCGTATAATTAAGCTGGATTTTCATATACCTTCCATCTGCTCGCTCTCTCTTTCATTCCATCCCATCAACCCACGATAAACACCATTCCCCACCATTTCAAAACCGCCGAAACCCTAGCCTCCTCTCAAGTCGAAGAAAAACCAACTACACAGTCGATTATCGCTGCAAAATCAATTTCTGTCGCCGATTCACAGGTCTAAAGTACCTATTTTTAGTTTCACGCGCACCGATTGAGTTTCTAATTGCAACAAGGTGGGTTTCTAAAGTTCCGATTTTGGGTGATAAAAACTTGTAAGCGTCGATTTTGGTCATTTTCGAGACCGCATAGTCATCGATTCACAGTTTTAGCGTGGATTGAGTTCGTTGATGCAATAATGCGCAATTTTTTGGGGCATTTAAATTAGGGTTCTGTCCATTATTTAATATTTTGGATCAATTTTTTCCGCAAAAAATGAAATTGTATACTTTTGAACTAGTGTTGATGAACTTCGATGAATTATTGGTTTAAAAATCTGATTAATGTACATGGTTCTATTTTTGTTGTACGGAAAAGTCATTCTTGAAAGATTTGTGTGTGCATTATTTTGTTTATGTAGTGCATTATTGGTTTTATGTAGTGCATTAAGCAGATGTTTATTGTCAAAATCTGCAGTTTAGCATGCAGTGTTAGGGGTATTGTGTGTATTGTTTACGAAACTCATTCAATAGAACATATATGTATTATTTTCGTTGAGTAGTGCATTATGTATATATATAAGTTCTCATTATGTGCAGTAAATTATGCATTACGTAGGGTATTGTGTGTTTTAGGTGATAGTTATGGAAGATTACATATGTGCATTATTTAGTTTAGACTATGCATTATGTACCATGATATTTGCATTATGTTGAGTATATTATGCATTCATCTGGGTATTGTCTGTGGTGGTTAAGCAACAAATGCATTATTAACTATGTTTATTATTTGGTGTGGGCAGTGCAGTATGAATCTGTAATTGTTCATTTGTTGGAGTATATTGTGCATTTTGAATGGTATTCTTTATATGGTTTAATAAACTTAGTGTGCAATACATGTGCATTTTTTGGTTTAGACAATGCATTATATACCATTATATTTGCATTATGTGAGGTATATTGTGCAATATCAAAGATAACTTGTATCTGTAATTACATTTTGAAGCAGGTTTAGGTCAATATTAGGAGTATATTAAGCACAACAGAGGTAGAGTGTCTATGTGTTAATAGATTCAGCTTAGAATTTAAGTGTCCATTTGTTGATTAAATTGCTAATTATTAAATGGTCTCTGCATTATTTGTTTTGTCTTACTCATCATGTTCATTACATAGTTATTTTAGTGCATTATTTATCATGGTTTATGCTTTATGTGACTGTTGTTGGACATGGGACAATGAGTGATTGCAATATTCATGGTGCATTTGTTGATTTATTCTGAACATTATTTGTTTATTAAAATGCATTATGTATTTGTTTTTAGGCATTATTTTGATGCTTCTGTACAAGAGTGTATAAGTGAATGCAGTATAACTGTCCACATTATTTTATTCAGTTTGTATATTATGTAACTAATTGTATGTTATTATTCTGTAAGTTGTACAACATCAAAGCAACTAAGATTGGACATCGACGAGGCTGTCAATGATATACTGCCAGTAGGAATTGCCCAAAAATTCCGGGAGCGAGTATCAGAGGCCGGGACTAGTACAGCTCCGGAAGAGACGGAGGATAGGAAACCAAGGGGTAAGAACGTCGACCATCTGTATTGTCGGCGAACCCCTACCGAGTTTCTGAATGGTATGCAGAGTTTAACGCCACGGCAGAAGGAAGCCGTCAGGAAATTGTACATGAGTCTAAGAGTGAATGCAATATTTGTACATTATTTACCTATTTCTATGCATTTTTTATCATGTTTTATGCATCATTAGATTGCTGTTGTACATGAGTCTAAGAATGAATGCAATATTTGTATGTTCATTACTTGAGTGATTCTGTACATTATTTGGCTATTTGAATGCATTATTTATCTTGTTTTATGCATCACGTGGTTGTCGTTGTAAATACTAGACCCTAGCCCCTAGGCTTGTTAAACCCTTAGGGAAAACAAGAAACGTGCACCAAACATCGAAACACAGCACAACTTAAATTAAACGCGTCAGTATAAATGTTCAGTACATATCACAAATAATGCATTACAGAAACTAAACTACGCATTATACTAGACTAAAATGTACATTATGTATGTCTGTTTTAAAAAATATCTACGCGTTATGCATGTGCAACCCGAGATGAATTACTGCAGCTCGTGTATTTGGACACCGTAGCCCATGGGCTTGTTAAACCCTTAGGGAAAATAAGAAACATGCGCCAAACATCGAAACACGACACACCCTAAATGAAACGGGGCAGGATAAATGTTCATTATTCAGCCTCACGATTTTGTCATCCGACGGTTAGATTGGTGCCACGTGTCATTTAATAATGCAGATTTTCAGTTGAATAATGCACACCGACTAATAATGCACCATTATAGTGTAATAATGCAGATCATCTGGACCGTTGATGAATGAGATCTAACTGCCCATATTAAGAAGAATAAATGATCTAAGGGGTGAATAGGAGAATAATGCTCCCCATATATATATATATATATATATATTGACGTTGCCTACACCAGTAAACCAGCTATTTTGTTTTTCTCTTTCTTCCCTAGCTAGCGCATCACTACTTTTGTGAAGTTTAAAAGATATTTTGTTGGTATATAATTTTGTATTTGGCATTCGTATTCTTGCTATGATTGATCAAATTTCTGAATTAAAGTTGAATTTAATATCTCCAACTTTTTTTACCTTGTGATTGAAATGCAAATCAAATGATGAAAAATGTCTGATTATTCAACTGGAACTTGTATAATGTTTATGTAGTTATGTAATGCTAAATAACAATGAACATTAAGCCATAACTATATAATAAAAGAATGCAACATTATGATATGAGTATCTATTTTGCAGCAGAGATGGAGAGTAGTGATTTGTTGCATTGAGGTATGTAGAGAGTTTACAAGTAGTTTGACCTGAGATGGTCTAGTATATATTTGTTGCCTGTTAGGTGCTCTACAAGGCCTAGCATGGAGTGGAGAGGAAGTTATTGTTAGCTGAATACATATATGGATTGAGAAAAAGGATGATGATGATGACGACGATGATGCTGTTTAGACACAAGTACCTTGAGTATAATGCCGACAATCATGAGAGCCGACGAGGAGGTGAGTTTCCCAGGTGTGGTTGAATGTGTGGACATCTGCATCTTCTTTGGTATACCCTACAAACCAACATTTCCTCTGAGGAAGTTTTGAGAGCTTCCTCACCAGAATAGCTCCTGCTTTTACTTAATAAATGTTAGAAGATGCTCAAATTTAAGATAAGAATGAAAGATAGTTGGATTGGTACCGGGTATTTTTGTATGAGATAAGGCAGCAGCAGCCAGCCATATACTTTCAGGATCCTGTGGCTGAAAGTCATATACTGTAAGAGGATAAGAAGAGGAAGAGGGTTTGGTGATGACCATGAAATGCTGCAAATCCCATAAATTGAGAGAGAAGAGCAGCTGAGCAGGTCCCTTCAAGGCCACTGCTGCTACGTATACTTCATCTCTGCTGCGGCACCTTGCACCTGAAAATGCCCTCGCTGCCCCCATCCCTGCTCCTATAGTACCTCTTTCCCAAACCAAACCCTTCATATACATGTGGATGTGGTTGTAAATATTCCTATCTACAGATTCGTCCTTTTATACTCCTATGTCCCATTAGAAATGATCTCTATCTCTACTTTTTCATCTCTCTTTCTTTATTTTCTCTTCATTTACTCACAAAATAACACTCCATAAAAACTCATGCCGATTACTAAATGTTACATATTTAATGGGAGGAGGGAGTACATTTTTGGCTTTTTGGTCAATGTGTTTATCTCATAGCTTCTCTATCTTTTAATTCAACCCTTGCCTATTATAGCATGTCCTAATATTAAGATCGTTCGTATCACAAACGAAGTAGATGAGATTATTCAAGATTGATTTGATACAAGGTTGATATATCTATAAGCAACATGAAGATCTTTGTTAATGAAACAGATACTTGTTATAACACAGACTTAGTTAGCAACTCAACATCCAAATTGCATGGAAAACAGCATGGACAAAACAAAATGAACTCCAATGAGAAAAGAAAATCGTCAAAAATTACAAGTATCCAAAACTCTACACAATCTCTTTCTCCTTCAACACAAAAAATGTTCCTAGCAATTGTCGGCCTTCCCACATCTCAATTCCTTGCTTTCTGGTGACTTTTTACTTTGCTTTACTTAATATGTAATTCACCTAGATGGGGCAGGCTGGAACATCAAGAGTGATGCCAGCTTGAATTTGACCCCAGCCAATCAGACGCCAGTGCCTATCAATTCTTCTACTCAAAGCAATTTTTTCACCTTTACTGGTGCACACAGGTGAAGTGAGCTGCAGTTTTGCAAACACATTCTTCACGGCAACAACACGAGCTCCAGTCGACATAGATCCTATGTTCAACATTAGCATCTCTCCCTTCGTCATCTTTGTGACCTTACCCTGCCTCTCTGTGTCCTTTGTCCTGACACCCAACAGCCGCCTCAACAAAAAGAAATTAACCTGTGGGTTGAGCACATGATAAGTTTACCAACAGCAACCAAATAGTCTCATCATGAAAAAAAAAGCATAGAGCATTCACTTTCATTAAGCATGAATCTTAGGGCAAGTCGAGCATAACTCATAGCAAGAGCTGTCTTACCTCTAGTTCAACATATACTTCAGGTAGAGAACCAACTTCTCCAAGAACCTGGCCAACCAACCTGTCAGCACGAGTAACTGTGGGGTCCATTGTCGTTCCAACTCCAATCAGGCCTCCACGCACAGCAAATTGCAATTCATTCTGCTCAGCATACAAGGATACTATTCTGGAATATATGGGGGGTGCACTTGATGTTATCATTCTCATCTTTGACAACAATACCAGGACGGACTTCAATATACTGATTTACTTTCAAAACACCCTACAAGTAAAATTTAACGGCTCTGTTACACTGACACCTTAGATTACTATGAGAAAATAATGTCATAAGACAAATTTATAGGCTTGTATTAACACAAATGTGCATATGCAATTAGAACAGAGAAAATTGGCAAGAGGCAGGACACACATTAACCTTCAAGAATAGTATTATCAACAAAGGTTTATGTACAATCAGAACAGAGAAAAAAATGGTATGAGACAAAAAATACAGATTCAACAGTTAAATGTAGAAAACTATACCTTAAGAATACTACCACCAGCAACTCCACCTTTAATTTCATCAACTTCAGACCCAGGCTTATTGACATCAAAAGACCTGATCACAATCATATTTGGTGGTGATATGAAGTTCCTCTCTGGGATTGAGATTTTTTTCACGATATATTCACATACAACATCAATGTTATATTTCAGCTGAGCAGATATTGGAACTACTGGCGCACCATCTGCAACAGTTCCCTGGGGAGAAAATTCGAAAAATGGTATTACTAAATGTGGTAGTAAGTAATCAACATTGCATCAGCAATACAAACTGACCTCAATGAACCTCTGAATGGCTTCATGCTGGTTGATGGCAACATTTTCTTGAACAAGATCTACTTTATTTTGAAGTATTATGATATGTTGGAGACGCATGATTTCCATAGCAGCTAAATGTTCTGATGTCTGAGGTTGAGGACTGTTGGAAGGAGAAGATCACGAAGAATCACAAGGCTGATTCTCCTACAATCACAATTAATAGGAGATTAGAAATTGATTCTTACCATGTATATGGAATTAGGGTTATGATAGTAGAACTTACCTTAATTGTATCTCCCTTGTAAAGCCTATAAAGGAGGCGTGTATAGTCGCTCATATTCAATAACACAGAATGAAATCATTCCCCAAAATCGATCCTTTAACCTATTTTATCATGGTATCAGAGCAGTGTTAGAACTAGGGCTCAGATTTTTGCTTCATCATTGCCTATACCAATCTCGGCCAAATCAACAAAAAAACCAGTGAGCAAACAATTCATACCATACCAAAAACATGGCAGACGACGACAAGAAACCAACAACAGAGACAGAGTCATCGAGCAACAAGATACGAGCGAGTAAGAACGTGACAGTAGCGTTCAAACTTAACGGGGGAAATTACCCGTTACGGTCGCGATTGATGAAAGTCGCGATTGGGAGCAGGGGAGGCTATTCCCATATAACCGGAAAGCCAACTCCACCACTGCCGGGGAGCAAGGAATACGACGATTGGGAGGAGACGGACTTGATCGTGTTCTCATGGATTGTGCATAATATCGAGAACGATATTATTGCCGACTTCGCCCATCACCAATCGGGTAAAGGCGATTTGGGACAGCCTAGCCACAACATACGAAAGCGAGGCCGACCTCTACCTCGTTTATGACCTGGAAGATAAAGCAAACACAATCAAACAGGGATCAATGGATCTGGAGACCTATTACCGCAAAATCCACGGGATGTGGATCAATATTGATCGGTGTCAAAAGCAACCGGTCAATTGTTGTGAGAAAGGTGTGAACCAGTTCAGAGTCTACACCAACACTAAGAGGCTGCTCAGATTTCTCGCGGGACTCAATGATGAACACGAGGGAGTCCGACGGGACATCCTCAAAGAAGTATCACCCCCTCCGCTAGAAACCGCCTATGGGTGGGTTAAAAAGGAGGCGGCCCGACGAAGGTTAGGGCCACTAGAATCCCCAAACCAAGTCACCAATCGGACATGGACTGGCGGCTCAAGAACAGCGACCAGGTGGTCACCGGAACGGAAACCCAAGGCAAACCGCCACCGCTCACCGCCCGGGGAACAAACCGGTGGACAAATCAAGGTTGTGGTGTTCCCACTGCGGAATGCAAAAGCACACTCGCGAAACGTGCTTCCAATTGCACGGATACCCCGAGTGGTGGGAAGAGAGGCAAACGGCGAAAGCCAAAATGGTGGTTGGAATATCAGCCGGAGAAGAGACTGCTAAATCGACTGGAAATCGCGATTTGATCGGACGGGAGAAACAGAGGGAAGAACCAGAGGCCCCCAGCAGAGGCGGGAGCGGTGGAGGGGTAATTGGAGCCGGCAATTTCGCCGGCAAAGCACGGAGCAGACAGGGGGACGGCGGCGCATCTCTCGGAGGTAACGGGTTAGGGTTTATCTCCCCTAACCCTAATTGCAATGTTATACCCCGAATTTGGCACAAATCATGTAACCCTCCCCCGAACTTTCCTAAATTGCACCCAGTACCCCGTTTTTTGCATGGAGGACCCCTGACAGTTTTTGAATTACAAATTGAACCCCATCAATATGATATGTTACAGCATGGCCCCCAGATTATAGATTATTGCGAAAACCCCCCTGATTATTTAAAAACAGTGCATATTAGTCCTATCCCACTGAAAAATCAATTTGAGCCCTTGGACCATATTTCCGCTGCATTTACAGTAAAACGGGATAAATGGGGTGAGAAAAAGGGTTGGATATTAGATTGTGGGGCAACCGACACCATGACACCAAATAAGAGTGATTTTGTTAATTTTAGTGATATCACTAAAACCTACATACAGACTGCTAGTGGTGAATTGATTACAGTGGCTGGGGCAGGAACTATTGAAATATCCCCGACCTTGAGATTATCGAATTGTCTCTATGTTCCTACTTTGTCTCTATGCATCCCGAATTTTGTATTTTGCAGGATATTCGGACGAGGAAGATACTTGGGCGTGGCACTGAGAGCCAAGGACTCTACTACGTGGATGAGATAGCTCAACAAGGCATTGCGATGCTGGCTCACGGGTCCACGAAAAGGGAGATTTGGCTTTGGCACCAACGACTGGGACACCCTTCCCCTGGTTATTTTAGTTTACTTTTCCCTAAACTTTCTATTCCAAAAGACTTTTCTTGTGAAACATGTGTTTAGGCCAAGAGCCACAGACAATCGTTTAAACCTTCGAATACTCGTATGAATTCTATTTTTTCCCTTATTCATGCTGATGTGTGGGGTCCTGCACCTGTTATTGGGGGAAATGGGTGGCGATATTTTGTGATTTTCGTAGATGATTGCACTAGGATGACGTGGATATATTTCCTAAAACACAAATCTGAGGTAATCGATAAATTCATCCTATTTTTTAACCTTATCCAAACATAGTTCCAAACCACAATAAAAACTCTTCGATCCGATAATGGGAGAGAATTTGTAAACCAAAGAATGACAGAATTCCTCACCGAAAAAGGCCTTGTCCACCAAACCTCATGTCCTTATACTCCAGAACAAAATGGAGTAGCACAAAGAAAAACCGAACCATTCTTGAGATAACCCGAGCCTTGATGTTTGAATCCAAAGACCCCACACACTTCTGGCCCGAAGCAGTTGCAACCTCTATCTATCTCATGAATCGACTTCCTACTAAAATCCTACACAAAAAAACCCCACTTGATATTCTCTCCAAACTCACCAAAATACCTCCACACCTTAACCTCCAACCAAAAGTTTTTGGATGCACTGTTTACGTCCATATTCCAAAACATGAGAGAACAAAACTGTCACCTTGTGCCACCAAATGCGTGTTCGTGGGCTACGGGGTTAACCAAAAGGGATATAGGTGTTCTGATCACGCTACAAAACGCATAGTCACCACAATGAATTGTAACTTCTTGGAAGCAGAGTTTTACTACCAAACTTAACTTAGTAGTCAGGGGGAGAATGAGTCATACAACACAGTGGACTACCTAAGTTGGTTTGTGCCTGATTCAAATCACTCCAACGGGGATCCAACAGAACCGGTTAGCACTGTCACCGAGCAAATCTCGACCACTGCAGAGTCTTCTCAACCGCGTCCCAGTATCTCGCCTCAACGGATATCCGAGGAATCTGAGGTAATTTCTCATCCACCTCAAGAAAATAGCACTACTGATCCTGTTGTTACAGAAACTATTGATGAATGCACTACTCTCGACGAGGATACAGGTCGGTATATCCTTCCACCTCGAAGCAACCGTGGAATTCCGCCAAAGAGGTTTTCACCCAAAAAGACGGGCAGAAGGAGCCAGTATGTGGTGGCTAACTTTGTGAAAGGGAACCTGGCCAAAATGGCTAGGGCATTTGAAGCAGCACTCTATGAGGAAGAGGAGATCCCCTATACAGCCGAGGAAGCATGGAAAGTTAAACATTGGAGAGATCACATGCTTGTCGAGATGGATGCTTTACTAAAAAACAAAACTTGGGAGATTAGCGAACTACCAAAAGGGGCTACTACAGTAGGATGCAGATGGGTGTTTACAATTAAAAGAAGACCCGATAGATCCATTGACCGGTATAAGGCGAGACTCGTGGCAAAAGGGTATACACAAACCTATGGCATTGACTACGCAAAAACCTTCTCACCAGTTGCGAAGATCAATACAATGAGGGTGTTATTCTCGATAGCAGCTAATCGGGACTGGCCTTTACACCAGTTCGATGTGACGAATGCCTTTCTGCATGGAGAATTGACTAAACCTGTTTACATGGTTCCTCCACCAGGATTTACCGGACACTTCCGAAATGGGGAAGTTTGTAGACTCAAGAAGACACTGTATGGCCTCAAACAATCTCCAAGAGCGTGGTTCGGAAGATTCACTGAAGTGATGAAGAAGTATGAGTACTGTCAAAGCAACTCAGATCACACCTTGTTCCTTAAAAGGAAGAATGGTAAGATTACATGCCTCATTATTTACGTTGATGACATGATTATCACTGGTGATGATGTAGAAGAAATAGAGCAACTAAGGAAGAACATGTCCAAGGAATTCGAGATGAAGGATCTTGGTCATCTAAAGTATTTTTTGGGAATAGAAGTACTTAGATCAAAACAAGGGATCTTTATCAATCAAAGGAAGTATGTGCTTGATATCTTGGCGGAAACCGGAATGGTTGATTGCAAACTAGTAGACACTCCAATGGCCCAGAATCACGGACTACAAATCCGTGAAGGAGCTAAGCTAGCTGATCGAGGGAGATATCAAAGGTTGGTTGGGAAACTTATCTATTTGTCCCACACCAGGCCGGATCTTGCGTATGCAGTTGGGGTAGTTAGCCAGTTCATGCACGCACCACAAGAGGAGCTTTGGGAAGCAGTGTTGAGAATAGTACGATACTTGAAGGGCACCCCGGGCCATGGAGTATTGTTCAAGAAGCATGGACACTTGGAAATACATGGTTATACTGATGCCGATTGGGCAGGAAATCCAAACGACAGAAAGTCGACAGTAGGATACTTCACCTTTGTAGGGGGTAACTTGGTGACATGGAGGAGCAAGAAACAAAAGGTAGTGGCTTTGTCAAGTGCCGAAGCGGAATTCCAAGGAATTAAGAGCGGATTGACAGAAGTATTATGGCTCAGGAGATTAATGACCGAACTCGAACTCAAATCTACACAACTATGTAGACTGTTATGTGATAACAAGGCTGCCATTAGTATCTCAGAAAATCCAGTTCAACATGACCGGACTAAACATGTGGAGGTAGACCAACACTTCATAAAGGATACCGTTGATGCAAAGATAGTGGAATTACCCTATGTCAAGTCAGAGGATCAACTGGCGGACATCTTGACCAAGACAATTAATTCGAACTCTTTTCGAGGTGTATTGGACAAGTTAAGCATTGGTGATCCCATCACTTAACTTGAGGGGGACTGTTGGAAGGAGAAGATCACGAAGAATCACAAGGCCGATTCTCCTACAATCACAATTAATAGGAGATTAGAAATTGATTCTTACCATGTACATGGAATTAGGGTTAGGATAGTAGAACTTACCTTAATTGTATCTCCCTTGTAAAGCCTATAAAGGAGGCGTGTATAGTAGCTCATATTCAATAACACAGAATGAAATCATTCCCTAAAATCGATCATTTAACCTATTTTATCAAGGACAACTCTCATTAGCAGCTATTAAAAGTAACGCTCCATCCATAATTGCTGCTCCATTTAGCATTGTAGCCATGAGAATGTCATGACCCTGTGGAAAAATATGACAGTCCAAGTGTTAGTTATGATGACAAAGATATACATATATAGTGAAGCCAGACAAAGACAATTAAGGCCAATATCAGCACAATAAGTGTAAGAAAGATCCATGAGAAGTCTAGGACTATGAAAGTCCTACTCTAAACATAGTCAAGAAAAGCCATGTGACCAAAAAAAGTTGCAAGAGCAACTTTACCGGACAATCAACAAAACATACATGTCTAAGGAGGTTCATCCTACAGTTCTCAAACCCCGGGACATCACACATCGGACTATCTTCTTTCCCACTACCATAAGCCCTGAGCAAAAAATCATAGTTAGCAACAAACCAAGAAATGTGGCACAGCAATAAGAGACCTATATCCAATCTTACTTGTAACACATAGGCTGAGGGCATCGATCCTCTTCACACTTATATATCTTGGCATTGGCATAACCAAGCTTGATAGTAATATTACGTTCCAGTTCATTTTTGAAGCGAACAGTCTGCAAAAGTAATTCAAGAAGTAAACCTCATTTACCTTAAATATCTAAATACAAAACATTGCTCATCATGCATTCACTATATTTTTTTAGATTAACCATAAGGTCCAAAATGAACTTGACAAACCCAGCCATCATTTTAAAAATGTATGGATAAACAATATAAACCTTGATTATTCCTCCATAACTAAGCTTGATACTATTATAATTAATAGGACCTCATCAAAATCAATGAACATTTAATAGCAATACATAACAAATGCGTACCAAATTCATAAGTGAATGGATGTCTAAAACTATGAAGTAGATTACCTGAACACCAGAGATGGCCTTAACAACTGTTGATTTCCCATGAGCCACATGGCCAATGGTGCCTCAAAGAGCAAGGGGACTCCGCCTAGAGTTATAAATATTACCCCCCACACCAGCACGTATAAACGCACACACAAAGGGGTAAAAACATGCAATGTTCTAAGGAAGCAAGACAAAAGTATTGGTAATACGAGCTAACCAATGTTGATGGTGGCCTGGCGAGAAATAACCTTCGGCGAAAGTGGATTTAGTTTTGTTACATCCAGCTTGCTTAAATCCTGCTCCATCAAGCCCTTCCTCGACATCTTGGCAGCTGTTACTAGATTGGTTCAGTCAATATGAAAATGCAAATCTAGCAACGAGAATAGAACGTTACAGATTAACAGAGCTCCAAAAAGAGTCTTCTCATTAGAGCATCCTCAATGGGGCAGACGATAGGCCTCCTGATGCCTCGGGCGCGCCATCGTCCGCCACTGTGGGTGTGCAGACGATGCCCGATACGTCGTCCGCGCCATCGTCCGCCCACTGTGGGCGACGCAGACGATGTCGCGGACGATGCAACGTGTTTTCGGTTTTTGTTAGATTTTTGTCTATTTAAACCTCGTTTCTCATTCTATTTTTCATACGAACATTTCTCTCATCTATCACTTTCCATACGAATATTTCGATAATCTCTTACAAACAAAAATGAACCACGACGACGACTGAAGTACCTCGGAGGGCGTTAGTCGTACCTTGACGCGAGCCTTATTCGATGCTGTTAATGACGCAATTGCGGATTGCTTAGCCGAAATGAAGCGCGAGGAGAAGGCGGCGGCGGAGCAGATCCCCAGGCCTATTCGACGTCGGACATTTGTCCGCTGCGACCACGCCGTAGCTCACGAACGTCTATTTGCAGACTATTTTGCCGAGCAACCACGGTGGGGCCCGATTGTTTTCACCGCTGGTTTAGAAAGCATCGTTATCTTTTTCTCAGCATTGTCTAGACGTTGGAGTCACGTGATGAATACTTCCAGTATCGGGAAGATGGCATCGGTAGACCCGGACTTACGCCGTTGCAGAAGTGCACGGTTGCACTCCGACAGTTGGCCTACGGCACCACGGCGGACATGTTCGATGAGTACCTTCACGTCGGGGAAACAACTAGCCGCGAGTGCCTGAAGAGATTTTGTAGGGGAGTTGTGGAGGCTTACAGCGACACATATTTGGGATGAAGATGCATGAGACGGTGCACGACTTTTTTGGGATGCTAGGGAGCATCGACTGTAAGGAAGAATTGTCCGAGGGCGTGGAGAGGCCAATTCACTAGTGGATACAAGGGCAGCCACCCAACGATGATCCTTGAAGCCGTCGCTGACTATCGGCTCTGGATCTGTCATGCTTACTTCGGTGTAGCGGGGTCGAATAACAACATCAACGTCCTCAACTCATCCACCCTCTTCACCGAGCAATGCAATGGCAATGGCCTGGCCATCGAGTTCACTGCCAACAGGCGCTAATATCACATGGGGTACTACTTGGCCGATGGCATATACCCAAGGTGGCATGTTTTTCTAAAGACGATCAACTGCCCAGTGGGTGAGAAGAGAGTTTTATTTGCGCAAAAGCAGGAGGCGGCGCGGAAGGATGTGGAGCGGGCATTTGGTGTGCTCCTATCACGGTGGGCAATAGTGAAAGGGCTGGCGCGTCTCTGGTTCAATGAAGTCATCGCTGATATCATGTATGCGTATACATGCCCACGGTTCGTAAATCGGAGGTTCCGATTTTGAGAAAGTTCAAACCGGAACCGAACTGTGAGGCTATTTCACGGTTCCGGTTCCGGTTGCAAACCGTCAGTTTTCGAACGGTTTTCACAGTTCCGGTTCGAAAACCGGCGGTTTTCGCGGTTCGGTTTATTTATTTTTGGCTATGTAATTTGAAATTTGGACTTATACAATAAATTGAAACAAGACAATGGATAATTTAAATTGAAATAAGACGAATAAGGTGAAAATCATATCAATTTTATTGAATTTGAGTTGTGACGGACAACGATACATTACAATTTACAATACATAGTATACAATAATGTGATATAATTTACAAGTGTCGTCGGAACATAAATAAAAAAATATGAAATGGGGGGGGGGGAAAGGAAAAAAATGAAAAGGGCTTGAGCTCAACTTAAACTTTCAAAGTTAAACTCGTCAAATTTAAGTTGAGTTGCCTACGAATCCACAATTTTATTGAGGAATCAAAGCCCACGTAGTTCTCTTACCTTGCTTACCTTTTTGGCCGGCCGTGCTCGCCATTCACCACCCATCCGTCATTGATATTGTTGAGCTTGAGCGCCCTCACTTCCGATCTCGTCATCGCCATTGGTGGAAAAGTCTTCACCATCATTCTCTACACGGAAGTCAAAATCCGGCTCTTGTGCTCTCATGTCCGCCTTTGCCCAATCATCAAGTAACATAGTGGCTTCCATGTTTTCGGCGGAGAGATTGCTCCTTTTGTCGTCTAGGACACAACCGCCGACACTAAAAGCTTGCTCAACGGCGACGGTGGAAGCGGGAACGGTGAAAATCTCTTTAGCCATTATCGAGAGTATCTGAAACTCTTTGTCATGTATTCCCCATGAATCAAGAACGTCAATTTGTTAAGTTGGAGGACATGCATCTTGAAAAATAGAGTGTGATTCCAAATATATATCTAACTCACTAGTAGCTCTAGTCCTATTGGTTGTAGCATCGTATAGATCTTGCAATTGTGATACTAAGTCTAGATCAATCATGATATTGCTATAGTTCCCGCCACCAAAATCAAATGTAGAAGGACTAGGAGGAGCACGTACCTAGTGAGTGGTGTTATACCGCATTTCATATTCCACGTAGAGAGCACGAAGTGCACTATCTAACCTTAGTTTGATTTCATCAACATTCGGAAGACTTAGTTCGAAGCATTCTCTTCTTGTCAAGCCCATTTTGTGAAGTTGAGAAAAATCCAAATCGTGCAAACAACCATAGTACATGTCTAAAATTTTATGAACACCATGCAACTTCCACTTTGGATCCAAGCATTTTGCAATAAAAAACACATTTGGAATACGCGCAAAATATTTCAACAAATTTTCAACCATATAAAACAAAATAGCCCTCAACTCTATGAATAGAGTATTTTTCACACATGTCTTAAAACCAATTGCCACATACATGCAATGCTCCAAAACGCGCACAGAAGTAGGATAATAAACACCGGATAACTCAACAGTGCCATTTTTGAAAGCTTGGAATAATCGAAACAAATCCATGTTGTGATCCCAACAAGAGGGTATTAAAAGCAAATCAGAAGGAACATGCAAGCAAGTTCTAAAAAAATCACATAAATATTCAATGTGGTTCAAGGTCGACTCCAACATATCGTACGTCGAGTTCTAACGAGTTGAAATATCCAAACGAAAATTGGTGTACCTGCACTGCTTGTTATGACAATATTTCTTCCAAGCTCTACCAATAGGAGCTTTGTTATGAATCAACTTAACAGCAGTTCTAATAGGATCAACATACTTTTGCCACAAATCGATCGCATCTTGAACACACAAATTCAAAATATGAGCAATACATCGCACATGAAAACATTTGCCATCAATAACAGGAGAACATGCACTGATGAGTTCATCTATACTAGCACTGTTAGAGCTAGCATTATCAAAACCAACAGAAAAATTTTTATTGGTCAATTGAAATTCATTCAAAACTTGAATGATCAATTGAGCAATTGCTTGTGCAGTGTGTGGTGCGGGAAATTCCCGAAATGCAATAAAATGTTTGTTTAAAGTCCAACTGTGATCAACGAAATGCACAGTGATGCCCATATATGAATTTTTGCAAAAATAATCAGCCACATATCAGAGCAAATAGAAACTTTATGACCTAAGTTAACAATAAACGTACCTAATTGCGCTTTTTTTCCAAGCATTGTCTAACAACAGCTCGAGTCATAGAAGTTCGACTCAAACGCATCGTTATCAAAAGCATTGAACGGAAAATGTTTCATCACAAGAAATGTAGACATCACATTAAGAGCATTTTTGTGATAATATTTTAAAAGAGTATTGCTACACATAATGTTTGGGATGAACCCGTTCCACTCCCGGTCCCGACTCCATGTTGAAAGTTGAGTTCAGTTTGGGTTGGAGCGATACCAAACTCGACCGGATGCGCTTTCTCCATGTGTCGGGTAAATGTACCATATCCTCCACCCTTTCGGAATGTGTATACATTTTCGCAATAGTTGCAATACACATTATAAATGTCCGGATTGTTACTATCTTGTACCTTCTTGAAATGTTTCACCATGATGATTGAGGTTAAAGACCTTTTAATTGGTTTAGGAGGTCGTGGAGGGTGTCCACGACCACGACCACGATGACTCCTTGGTGGTGGTGGGGGTGACATTTCTTGAACCTCTTTCGCCTCTTCCTCCTCCTCCTCGTCATCATCATCATCGTCGTCATCAAGATTCACAGGGGTTGGAATTTGTTGAGAATAGGCACCGGGAGCACCACTACCGGTACCAACATAAGCATCGCCTTGGGATTGAGAGCGAGATGGAGCAATAGCATTGGACATATCTTGCTCTTCTCGAATCTACAAAATAATATTTGTATTGTAAATATCAAATAGTAGATTTATGAACAATAATGTAATGTAATTCATAATTAATAATATTAGTAGGTAATAATTATTAACCTGCCACGCATCCATGTTCCTTTGAGAAATCTCATCAATAACGGATCTTTGACTTGGCCTCTTGGACTTTCCCTTTCCCTTATCAACACGACCTTCTCGGGATGAAGACATCTTGATAGTAACAAATTATATAGTAGAAAACTAGAAATATGGAATAATATATATATTTTTCTGTTTTAGCAAATGAGAAAGACAACTTATAGAACTACGGGAACAAGTATAAGTGTATAACAATGCGTAATAAGAGTAGCACATGAATAATTAAAATGTAAGTACAATAGCACAAATGAGAAATGGGAGACAAAGAGAGAGAATTGAGAGATTAAAGAGAGAAACTCTTGTTAACACAAGAATGGGGTAAATGTAAGTGAGGATAGAAGGGGGTATTTATAGATAAAAATGGGGGGAAAATGGATGAATTTGAATTCAAAATCAGAATTAAAAAAAAATTGAATTTCGGCCTAGACCGGCGGTTTTGGTGTAAAATCACCGGAACCGCCGGTTTGGTCAACAAACCGCATGGAAACCACCTACCAACCTGCAACGTGTCAGCCTCGTGTTCCGCACCAGAATCGGAAACCGCCGGTTTCACGGTTAACCGCCAGTTTTCGGTCAAAAAACCCCAATTTCGGCCGACAAAACCGCTTGAAAGAGCTGCGCACCGCTGCTGCCTCGGAGACCTCGCCGGAACCGTGAAACTGTCGGTTAACCGGCGGTTCCAAACCGTCCGGAATCAGCGGTTCGGTGACGGTTCCGGTTCGAAAAATCTTCAACCGGAACTGGACTGCTGGTTCCAAATGCGACGGTTCCGGTTGGGCGGTTAACCGCCGGAACCGGAAACCGTGGGCATGTCTATGTATGCGTGCATAATCTTGCACAATATGATAGTCGAACATGAAGGTGGAAGCGTCACCGATTGGACCGATGATGAAAGTGGATCTAGCTCCAGCACGGCGACCGCGCCCCACGCTCGAGGATTACCGACGGGCTTCAATGTGGTTTTCTCTAGACAGGCCTCAATGCGCAACCAGCAAAACCATGCTCTGCCCATGAACGACATTTTTGAATAAGTTTGGGCCCGTAACCGCCATCGTTGAGAATATGTATTTTTTTAAATTCGTATTGTAATGTATTAATTTTAAATGAAATGAAGGTTTTTTTCTAATTTTTGTAATTATTTAAATATTCAAATAAAGAAAATACTTAGGGCGGCTGAAAGGATGGGATTTTGCACGCGTGTCGTAGGCACGTGTCCCTTCCTATTCAACAAGATTTATAAGTTCCCACTTTCCAAAATACTATTAATTAGCATATGGTAAGTTAGGGTGTCGAACGAGGAACGGTAGCATCCATTATGTATTTCCACACTTAGAAAGGTTTTGGCGATGCCGTCACGCTCTAAATTGGGGGTGGGAACTAAACTACGAAATGTAAATAAAACTTAAGCAAAGATTGGGAACTAAAAGTGAAAATAACATGCAAGTAAAAGAAAGCATTTAAACTGGAACGCGGACTGGGCAAGTTGATAAACTGGGCAGTTTGGCAGAGAAAATAAAAGCAGTAGCTAGAAAATTACAACACTTAGCGAAAATAAGACCATTCGGAAATAAAAACAGAGCATCTACATGCATGAACATTCCTAAGATTAGAAAGCAAAAGAAACTAAGTTAAATGGCTAAGGAAAATAAACTAAGTGTTAACTACTAAAGAAATCTAGAAACTAAGATAGTGACATGCAAAATGTTGTCTAAAGCAAGCTAAACTAAATTAGATTTAAATGGTGGTTGAGTGCAGTGATAAACTAAGCTAAAAGGCTTTCTAAAGTGAAAGCTAAGTGATGGAAAAGGTGTACATCTTGTCTCCTAACTCCTATTACCCAAAAGTGTAAAATCATTGGATAAAAGCCTACAACTAATGGTTCTTTCACTTGACTTCTAAAAGCTGATTTTAACTACTAATCCTACACTAAAGGCACGAAAATAAGAGTAAATAAAAGACTAAATGGCTGCTACACAACTAACCAAGCAAGAGAAACACCAAATCATCAATTAAACTACCTAAACATGCATTGAAAACACCAAATTAAAAGCTGAAAGTTAAAGACTCATTGAAGAAGATAAAGAAAGCTTCATAACACATAAACATGGTGAAAAGAAAATGCTTAAGAAACTGATTTTAAAAGCTTGAAAGAAGTTTTAACTAAACAAGAACATAACCAACACTAAAACTAAACAACAAGCTAAAACCGGAAATCAAACAAGAGCTAAACTTAAAGCACATTAAATACACAAACACTTAGAGAAATTACTACTTGAAATGAGCTTTTGAAACAAGAACAACAACAATAACTAAGAGTAAGAAAGATGCAAAAGAACTCCAAAAGTTAAGAACAAGCAACTAGAGAAAATAAACACTACTACTAAATTACTACTACTTCAACCCATGGTGAACAAAGATTTTGGCAGCCTTGAAGTTGAAATCTCTCTTCTTAAGGAAGAGAGGAAAGTTTCCTAGAGAGAGAATAAACTAAATCTAAACTAAAGCTAAGTGGTAAAGTGGTTAAGTGTTGTTGGCAAGTTAAGTACTTTTAATACATATATCCAATAAAAGATATTTCCCCTTCTTTTTTGCTCCCCAAGGGCTGATATGGGCGTGTGTAGCAAGTGGGACATATCCTTGATAAGTGTGTGGAAGTGGCTTTAGTCATTTTCCCGTCAGGTTCAAACTGGCCAGTTCTACAGCTTGGGCAGTTTGGGTCTTCTTTGCCTTCTTCCTTCACTTTCTTCCATTCTTTGTCTTTTTGCCCTATTTCTTGCATGTTTTCCTCTTTGTGCCTTCATTAAGTAGCTTCCGAACTTAATGATCCATTCCCTGCCAAAATAGCATCTTCTCATGCAAATACTCAACTAATAAGTACGAAAAGTGATCAAATCCGAGTGACGAAAACTAGCCTATCAAACCTCCTCACACTCATACTTGTCCCAAGTATGTGGTTGGACTTTTCACTCAATTGCTAGTTTAAGTCACTCCACTGTACTTTCTACACACACACACTAAATTAAACAAACACAAGACACAAACACATTTACAAGTAAAAAACACACAACTAATCAAGAAACACACGAAAGACAAACCAAGCAAGTTGTATGAAAAGCGTAATGATACCCCCAAGAGCCAAGCTCAAAACAGATTTCTACAACACAATTTTTGAAACATAATTTTCTTCATCGAACAATGTGGTTCCAACCGTCGGTCTCATCAAGATAATTAAGCACATATCACAAGCAAAAGATTCACTCCCTGACCCTCTCAAAATGTAAGGACAATTCTCTCAATAATAATGACGAAGATGCAATCAAGGAGATATCACTTTATCACATGTAGCTCAAGAGGGTCTTGCACAGGATGTAATGGGGCTTGGGACCATTTAAATATTGTCGGTTAGATCCTAGGGGTCCTAAGCTAGTGAGTGTAGTACAACAAAAAACATGTGCTTTTTCTCCAAAGGGATACTTAGAAACACCAAAACACAATCACCTACAATCAAACCAAAACTAGAGATGCACTTCACTTTCTTCTTCTTCTTCTTCTTTTTCTTCTTTTTTCTTTTTCTTCTTCGATCAACATCTACCTTCCCACACATTCCTTGTCATTTTATCTTTGTTTTGGCTTCCTTCATCTTTTTCTCCAAAGGGATACTTAGAAACACCAAAACACAATCACCTACAATCAAACCAAAACTAGAGATGCACTTCACTTTCTTCTTCTTCTTCTTCTTCTTCTTCTTCTTCTTTTTCTTCTTTTTTCTTTTTCTTCTTCGATCAACATCTACCTTCCCACACATTCCTTGTCATTTTATCTTTGTTTTGGCTTCCTTCATCTTTTTCCTTCTTTTTCTGTTTTCTGTTCTTTTTTTTTTTCTTTTTCTTCTCTTTTTTTTCCTTTTTCTTCTTTTTTTTGGTAGCCACTGTATCTTTTTCTTTTTTTTTTCTTGGTGGGAGGCGGTAGATTTTTTTTTGAATTTTTACAATCAACATCTCTTTACCAAAATGTGGTGATCATGTAGGAGCAACTAAGCACATTTATTTTGCACAAGAGGGAAACCATTTTCTAACTTAAAATGAAATGTAGGCTCAAGGTTTCAAAGTGGCAACTAGGGATAGCTATTTTTGGTTGATGTAATCACAAAGAATAAGGCTCAAATTGGCTTTTCCTAGTGCCCTCTATCTATGCCATAGTGACCAAGCGATATCAACTATCATGCAATGCAATGTCATTCCACGCTCGAAAACAAGTAGAAAGTGTTCTACTTTGAGGCTTTGAACCTTACCATTTATGGGTTTTTATGCAAGTGATAGTGCTTCACATTTCCATCGTACTCAACTTCATTCAATCAAAACCACAAGTTCTTGAATAGATTTTTCAAAACAAAGCAAGTCATGATTTTTTTTGCTACGATTCAATAGGGGGATCATTACCAAATCATGCATCAAGGCTTGGAAAAAAGATAAAACACAACTCTTTACAAAAACAAAACAACACTAACACGACCGAACAACAAAACAAACCCCCTCCTCACACTTAGAACTTGCTTGCCCTCAAGCAAGTTTGGTTAAAATGTTGGAAAGGAAACACATCACATAAAACTTAGAAAACCAAGAACAACACACAAGAATCCCACCTCCTCACACTTGGGCATTGCTTGCTTTAGAGCAAGTAGACCAAGTGTTTAGAGAGAGATTACTAACAACACAAAACATTCACAAAGGCCGGCAAGGCCACAATTACAAAAATTGCAAAGCAAACCCATACATCACACATATATATAACAACTAAAAGAGAGGGTTGGATAGAAATCACCTCCCCCGCACAAAGCGGGGGGTATGGGCTGATGTGGCAGGTGGTGGTGGAGGTGTTGCAACTGCCTCCTTGGGTTTCGATTCCAAGCTCATGTGTCGGCTTCACGGCTCCTCCAGTTTTGGCCACTTTATCCACTAGGGCATTCAGACTGCCCTGTTCAACAAACTGGGCAGGATACATGTGTTCTTCCAAAAAATCGTCATCAAATCTTGCTTTCCAATCCTTCCAAGTAGAAGCATTCAACTTCCTTTTAGGATCCCTGTAGAGTTTGGAACCCTTCTCTGAACTCATGTAAAACATGCAAACATCGGGGATTATACTCACGATGTCGTCGGCCGAAGTCCAACCGATCACCTCCTTATACCTCTTCAAAGCTTTGATTGTCTTGCCTTCTCGACTCTTGTCTAGGCTACTGATCGTGGTAATGGTTTCATTTTCATCCAAATATGTGAGTTTGGAAGGAAATACGTTTGGCTCCAATTTAGGTGGATGCATCTCCAACGTTAGCAACTCTTCTTCCACTCTTGGACTGGGCAGTTCATTCTGACTAGGCAGTTCCTTAGGATCGAAGAGTTTACATCTCTCGGGTGGGTTTGTGTGATCCCTCATTTTGCACCAAGTCATTATTTCAGCCTCTATCTCCTCATCACCAAGCCCTTGAGTAATGAACAACTTGCATTCACTAAATTCTTTGAGCTCAACTTTTTCTTCAATGGAGGGCAATGGATACATATCTTGCAAAAACTCGGCATCAAGAAAGTCGGGACCTTTCAACTCTTTGATCAACTTTTCACCTTGGCCATCTTCCATATCACTATTAATGATGATTGGAAGAGTGTCATTTTCTCCTAAGTAGACATACTTGAGGTTAGTAGGCAGCGGCTTCAATTCCAAATTTGGAGGCCGAACTTCCGACGGCACCAATTCCTCTTCTGCCCTCAGACTGGGCAGGTGGCACTGACTGGGCAGTTCGTCTGGATTGGGCAGGTTACTGGCAGATTTTGCACCCTCCAATTTGTTGCACCACTTCATGATGGCCGCCTCTGGTCTCAATTGCATGGGTGTAGGCCCATTGGGTTGAATGATGACATTCTCTTCAATCTCCTCATCGCTATCCTCTTCATCTTCAAACCAAGCAATCACCTGACTTGGGCAGTGTGTTGGACTGGGCAATCTGAGCCCCTGATCCAATGATTTACCCAGTCCGTTGTTTGAGTTATTGTTGAATGAAGCTTTTAACTCTTTCCCCGACCTAATGGTGATATGATCAAGATTCTCCTCTCTTGGTGGTTGCACTTGAGCCGGAATTCCTCTACCATTCCCACGCATATCATTGATGCAAGTCGCCAATTGTGTCATTTGGCGTGAAAGATGATCAAGACTAATCATTTGCTCATATTGTTCGTCATGCATCTCATGCACCACGTTGTAATTGGTTTGCAAATTGTTTTGCATGAGTTGTTGGGAAGTGATTAGATCCACCATCATATCTTCTAAGCACATGGGCGGCATTGACGAATGATTTGATTGATATTGGCCAAATTCTTGTGGCTGGAAACACGGAGGGAATTCTTCTTGATCGGGAGGCCAACAAACATGATTTTCGTCTGACCCTTGGAAAGCTTGGTGGTGTACTTGTGGTGGTGGATCTTGATATTGTTGGTTCGGGTTGGTCCATTCAAAATAGGAGTAATCATCCCATCCATGATCGTAAGGATCTGTGAAATGATCCATGATTTCCCTTTAATGGCGCACCGCTCTTGTCATTGCCGCTTGAATTGGTTTCCTCTTCGGTTCACTCCGAACCTTCTGACTCTTCAAACTGGACAGTCTGGTGAACTGGGCAAGTACATGGACTGCCCAGGCCAGAAAGCCTAGCTTCAGCTTGTTTTGTCAAACGTGAGTCCTTGTGCAACCTCTTCGCCTTTTCTCGATTTCAATATCGAACATCAGCCTTGGAGAAGAGGACCTGCTCGTAAACTAAAAATAAAATAAAGAGAAAAAAGAAAAACAACAACAAAAACAAGTCAAAAACTATATACAATAAGTGTAGAAAAACATAACAAGACAACAAAACCGTTCCCCGGCAACGGCGCCATTTGAAAGGATGGGATTTTGCACGCGTGTCGTAGGCACGTGTCCCTTCCTATTCAACAAGATTTTTAAGTTCCCACTTTCCAAAATACTATTAATTAGCATATGGTAAGTTAGGGTGTCGAACCCACGAGGAACGGTAGCATCCATTATGTATTTCCACACTTAGAAAGGTTTTGGCGATGCCGCCACGCTCTAAATTGGGGGTGGGAACTAAACTACGAAATGTAAATAAAACTTAAGCAAAGATTGTGAACTAAAAGTGAAAATAACATGCAAGTAAAAGAAAGCATTTAAACTGAAACGCGGACTGGGCAAGTTGATAAACTGGGCAGTTTGGCAGAGAAAATAAAAGCAGTAGCTAGAAAATTACAACACTTAGCGAAAATAAGACCATTCGGAAATAAAAACAGAGCAGCTACATGCATGAACATTCCTAAGATTAGAAAGCAAAAGAAACTAAGTTAAAAGGCTAAGGAAAATAAACTAAGTGTTAACTACTAAAGAAATCTAGAAACTAAGATAGTGACATGCAAAATGTTGTCTAAAGCAAGCTAAACTAAATTAGATTTAAATGGTGGTTGAGTGCAGTGATAAACTAAGCTAAAAGGCTTTCTAAAGTGAAAGCTAAGTGATGGAAAAGGTGCACATCTTGTCTCCTAACTCCTATTACCCAAAAGTGTAAAACCATTGGATAAAAGCCTACAACTAATGGTTCTTTCACTTGACTTCTAAAAGCTGATTTTAACTACTAATCCTACACTAAAGGCACGAAAATAAGAGTAAATAAAAGACTAAATGGCTGCTACACAACTAACCAAGCAAGAGAAACACCAAATCATCAATTAAACTACCTAAACATGCATTGAAAACACCAAATTAAAAGCTGAAAGTTAAAGACTCATTGAAGAAGATAAAGAAAGCTTCATAACACATAAACATGGTGAAAAGAAAATGCTTAAGAAACTGATTTTAAAAGCTTGAAAGAAGTTTTAACTAAACAAGAACATAACCAACACTAAAACTAAACAACAAGCTAAAACCGGAAATCAAACAAGAGCTAAACTTAAAGCACATTAAATACACAAACACTTAGAGAAATTACTACTTGAAATGAGCTTTTGAAACAAGAATAACAACAATAACTAAGAGTAAGAAAGATGCAAAAGAACTCCAAAAGTTAAGAACAAGCAACTAGAGAAAATAAACACTACTACTAAATTACTACTACTTCAACCCATGGTGAACAAAGATTTTGGCAGCCTTGAAGTTGAAATCTCTCTTCTTAAGGAAGAGAGGAAAGTTTCCTAGAGAGAGAATAAACTAAATCTAAACTAAAGCTAAGTGGTAAAGTGGTTAAGTGTTGTTGGCAAGTTAAGTACTTTTAATACATATATCCAACAAAAGATATTTCCCCTTCTTTTTTGCTCCCCAAGGGCTGATATGGGCGTGTGTAGCAAGTGGGACATATCCTTGATAAGTGTGTGGAAGTGGCTTTAGTCATTTTCCCGTCAGGTTCAAACTGGCCAGTTCTACAGCTTGGGCAGTTTGGGTCTTCTTTGCCTTCTTCCTTCACTTTCTTCCATTCTTTGTCTTTTTGCCCTATTTCTTGCATGTTTTCCTCTTTGTGCCTTCATTAAGTAGCTTCCGAACTTAATGATCCATTCCCTGCCAAAATAGCATCTTCTCATGCAAATACTCAACTAATAAGTACGAAAAGTGATCAAATCCGAGTGACGAAAACTAGCCTATCAGCGGCCTTTAGGGTGGCGTATAGGGCGCCCCACTGTAGGTGGAAGGGTATAAGAATAAAATGATGATGTGTGCTCTTACCATCAAACATAAGATGAGCCTATGTATGAGCGCATTAAAGGAACAAAATGTGGTTGGGGCTTAGGGAATTGGTTGAACTCAAATCAAGATGTATCCACCAAAGAAATGAAACAAGTACTATATGTTTCCCTTTCATTTGCGCATGAACTTGGAAAAAAACTATGAAAATCTTATCTTTTTGGATGCTGTTGAAGAAATTAATGATGAGCTTGACCCGATACTCCTCTTCCAAATCAAGGTAGATATATTCCAAATACTATAAATCCCTCGTCCTCGCCAGTCGGGTGTTTATAAAATATAATTACTTGTAGATGTATAAAGTTTCTTATGTAAAATGGCATATTTACCTCATATTTTGTGAATCGCAGCCTGGTCACCTAGATCTGTAACAATTTCTTGTGTTGATAGGGAAGACGAAAATCGAAATGGAAGAGTAAACAATAAGCGGCGCTGTCAAAGTTAAGGGTTTTTCTAATTTTTTTAATTTTCATTTCTCTAGTGTTATTTTATTCTTTTTTCTTAATTTTAATTTTTTAAGAGTAAATTTCAATTTTGTAACTAAATATGTGACAAAAATATGAATTTGCTACAAAACATTCACTTTTGAAAAAACAGGTTCATACGGTTTATTTGCAAGCATGCTATGTTTTCTTTCGTTGATGATTGTCCATTGCTCTGTTCTTACATTGTTTTTAGTTGATTACGTGAAGAAAATGAAGTAGTTGGTTGTTAGGATTCAGATCTGCATCTTTGCTTATTGCTTTTTGCTTTTAACATCTTTTCTGTCACCTAAGTTAGTTTAGGAAAATTGATCCCCACTTTACTTTTACACTTGGTTTGCCTATTTTACAAAAGTTTCCCAGCATGAACCTATAGTCGCAGGTATTCTTAGTTACTTTAGTTTAATTTCAAGTGTTGTTCCTTGTTTAGTGTCATGCATGTTTCCATACTTTTTCCATCCGATAGGTCAGTTAGATAGAGTCATGTCATTTCCACTTATTCAAGTAGATTTAAACTTATCTCACTTAGTCGTGTGTCTGCAGCCAACCCTCCCAAAATGTCCCGAACACACGCTTTCCACCTCCATCCTTGTGGGATTCGATCCTTACTTCCCTATACTAGCTAATAGTATTTGTGGATTAAGGTTTGGAAGATAGCTTAGAATTGCGAGTCCGACGACACACCGATAGATCTAGGGAGTCTGCTTGGTCCGTTTGTGATTTATTTTATACCTACACTCCAAAAGCTCTCTCTTCAGACTCATTCTGTGATTATTTATTGGTTTGCTACATAACCGTGAGAGGAGGTTGGTGAATTAGAAGAGCTTAGTTGACGGGTACAATTAGCTTCCCTTAAAACGGCACTGTTAATTGATAGCGAGAACATTATGAGTCTTAGGAGTTTTAGGAGTTATTAATCTAGGATTGCCAACTCTAGTGTGTATAATCCACTTTGTACCGCATGGACAATATAATAGTGACTCGTTCTAGTGAAGTATGAACTGTGCTAGAGTGTTGTAGTTGGAATTTGTACAACCATAACTGTGATAGTACATCCCTGGAATTTCCTTATCTCATTTGACTTCTCTCTGTATTTTATCTGCATTAGTATTTCCTTTGTTTTTACAAGTTTTATTTTCGAAATCTCCAAAACCTTTTGTTTTTCCAAACAATAGAAGAAGCCTAGTAGAAGATAGCCAATTTGTGTTCGTTTTCCATGTGTATGATATCCGGTACTAACCTTTAGCTATACTATATATATCATGTATACTTGCAGGATTATTTAGTTCTAATAAAAAGTGATTCAAGTTTTTGGCGCCGTTGCCGGGGATAACTTCACTACGTGATTGATATCTTCAAACGGATTATTTTACTACTTTGAATTTTTATTGCTTTTAGTTTTTAATTTTTAATTTTGTTTTGTCTCCTATAGGTCGTGCATACGAACGCGCCCTATGAAGGAAATCTTGGAGCCGATTGATTTAGAGATCGAAAAGACTCGTAGGAAAATAAGAAGTAATCAAAGTACAATGGGGGACAACACTCGAGCAGAGTTATAAAGACTACAAGGTCTTGTGCAACAACTCTTAGATGAAAAGGTTGCAGGAAAAGGTTGCAGAAAAAGGCGGAGAGAGACGAGCAAGAGAGGAGAAACAGAGAGATAGTACCCATGATGCACATGTTCAATCATGGGAATACCATTACCTTTCCTGATGGTCCTCGTATTGATGCAAACAACTTTGAGCTGCGGATGCCCCTTATACAAAGGGTGGAACGGTATCCAATTGCAGGAAGAGCCACTGAGGATGCCAACTGTCACCTCACCAAGTTCGTGGAGATTGCGAACACACTGAAGTTGAATTGTGTCGACGACGACGACATAAGGGTAAGCCTCTTCCCATTCTCTTTAATTGATTCAGCTAAGGAGTAGTTTGAGTGTGTGCCTGCAGAGCAAGTCTCCACATGGAAGGATATAGTGGCGGCCTTCCTTGAAGCTCAAAAAGTGAGATCTTCCAATTCGTGCAAGGACATGACGAGCCTCTTTATGAAGCAGTCGCACGTTTCATAAGGCTATCAAGAGTGTAGCGTCATCCAAGTGGTCACGGATTGTGTGGGGGAAGTGGAAGTCACATACCACCAAACTCAAGACCCTTTAGAATCTTGTAAAATAAATTATTTCACTCCTACGTCTGATTCATCTACTTGTGATGCTAATGTGTGTGCTATGATTGCAGAACTCGAGGTTCTTCCTGAAAGAATTCCTCAAAAGGGAACACTTTCTTGCCATTGCGCACCCCAGAAGAAGAAGAGGGGAAGAAAGCATTTGGAAAACCACGAGGACCACCTAAGGTAGAATTGAAGCCACTCCCGGAACACCTCATGTACGCATTTTTAGGGCCAGATAACACTTACCATGTTCTCGTGTCCGCCGCCTTGAGTGAAAAAGAATGTAAAAAGTTGTTGTGTGTGCTAAACAAGTATAGGTTCGCTATAGGATGGTCTATTGGTGACTTGAAAGGGATTAGCACAACCACATGCATGCATAGGATTTTACTTGAGGAGGGGCATAAACCTCGTGTGCAAAACCAACGTAGACTTAATCATATTATGCAAGGAGTAGTGAGCAAATAGGTAATTAAGTTGCTAGATGCAGGGATTATCTATGCTATATCGGATAGTGAATAAGTGAGTCCTACGCAAGTAGTAGCTAAGAAAGGGGGATGACTGTAGTGCCCGGAAAGGATGGTGAGATGACTGTAGGCACTTGTTTGCATTGATTATAGGATGTTAAATGCCACTACTAGGAAAGATCATTTCCCTTTGCCTTTTATTGATCAAATGCTTGATAGAATAGGGGGATATGATTACTACTATTTCTTAGATGGTTATTCTGGTTATAATCAAATTGCAATTGCCCCCGATGATCAATATAAGTCTGCTTTTACTTGCCCTTATGGGATATATGATTATAGGAAGATGTCTTTTGGCTTATGTAATGCTCCTGCTACTTTCCAAAGATGCATGATGACAATTTTTCATGATTTGATTGAGAATGTGATGGAGGTCTTTATGGATGATTTTTCTATTTTTTGGAAATCCTATGATCATTATCTTGATAATTTAGCTAAGGTTTTGCAGAGATGTGTAGAAACTAACCTTGTATTTAATTGGAAAAAATGTCACTTCATGGTGAAAGAAGGTATAGTTCTAGGTCACAAAGTGTCTTCTGCAGGGATAGAGGTTGATAGAGCCAAGATTGCAGCCATTGAGAAATCGCCACCCCCTCCAACGAGAAGGCTGTGAGAAGCTTATTGGGACATGCAGGATTCTATAGAAGATTTATCAAGGACTTTTCAAATTTCTCTAAGCCTCTTTGTAAATTACTTGAAAAAGATGTGAAATTTAATTTTACTTCTGATTGTTTACAGGCTTTTGAAGATTTGAAGAAGACTTTAGTTAGTGCTCCCATTCTCATCACCCCTGATTGGAGCCAACCATTTGAAATCATGTGTGATGCAAGCAACATTGCCGTTGGTTCCGCATTGGGGCAGAAGAGAGATAAAAATTTTAGAGTCATTTATTATACTAGTAGAACCTTAGATTCTGCACAAGCTAACTATACAACCACAGAAAGGAAGATGCTTGCTATATTTTATTCTTTTGATAAATTTAGAGCTTATCTTATTAGGACTAAAACCATTGTTTACACTGATCATGCAGCTATTAGGCATTTGTTTGCAAAGAAGGACGCAAAACCAAGACTCATCTGGTGGATCCTACTACTCGAAGAATTCGATGTTAAAATAAGAGATAGAAAAGGACTTCCCCGACGAGCATC
The DNA here is from genome assembly GCF_004379255.2 of Salvia splendens. Lineage (NCBI taxonomy): Eukaryota > Viridiplantae > Streptophyta > Magnoliopsida > Lamiales > Lamiaceae > Salvia > Salvia splendens. The sequence goes on along the minus strand of NC_056043.1, from coordinate 108,724 downwards.
TATTCTTCAGTCAAGCCACTTTTCCATGGTATGCCGACATTGTTAATTATTTAGCAGCCAAGGTACATGATAAGGCTCATTTTATTCATCGGTTTAGGGGTAAAATGTACGCTACTTGAACAGTTTATCGTGCAAAGCAAGTGTTAAATATGCAGGAAGGTAGATGGTAGCCAGTCTGTGACTTTATTCCCATTGTTCGATATCCGGTATTGACCTTTACCTATACTATATAAACTCTGTATAGTTGCAGGTTTATTTAGTGCTAATAAAAAGTGCATCAATGAAATAAAAGCCAACGAAACCAAGATTGGAGTCGTTGAAGCACGATTGAACAACCTTGAGGCCGGGATGAACACCATTTCTTCCACCGTTTCGATCATCAAAAACCAAATGGACCAAGTCCAGAAGTTTACTTTGTGCCGCATGTGTAATATTTATGTGACTCGTCCTAGTTAAGTATGAACTGTGCTAGGGTCTTATTTATTATCCGTGGAATAAATTCTAACTAGATAGGTTCTAAATAATAAATCATTATTTCAAGCTCCTCTTTAGGATATTATTAAGCCAGACTTTCCTAGAGCGTGATTCAACACAGTAGCAACCCTAGCGCCGCTAGATACTAATCAACATTAGCCAAAATATCAAGATTCTTGGATTACGAAAAATATGCACCTATTGATAAACCAAAGTAATGAATTATTAATATCATATGCTCAAGCCTATATATATTTATGAGTAATGGTCAAAATTGGTCATCAACATATGGCTATATTACGATTTTGGTATCAGATATTATGTTTTAAATGTTTGCATCCTAAACATTTCAACTCGGATCACAATCGGTCCAATCCTGACGGTTCCGTCAAATTGTAACAGTCAACGCATTTAAACGAGATTTTGACCCAATTACAATCTTGAAGTGTGATTATTAACACTCGAATTATATCCTTAATTATTATAAGCAACTTAGCATTTAAATCATATTCTCTTCTCTTGTCTATCCCTTTTCTTTCCCAATTATTCTCTCCCCACTGTAGGAACACCCCCAAATTGGAAAATTCAATTCTCCTCCCCATCGAAGTGCAGCCGCCCCACCGGTGGCGCGAAAGCGTGCGCCAGAGTCCCCAGCACGCAGTCGAAAGGCTATTCATCGCCGTGGTCGGAGCTAAAGAATCCGATCCTCAGATCCGCGCAGTTGAACGTCGTCGTCTCTACGAATGTCAACACGTCACATCCGACCACCGCTCGAACGCCTTCATGAAGATGCCTCTCACCAAATCGGAGAGTTGATTCTCCGGCGTGAACGCGTAGATGATCTGGCTCTTCCCCGGCGGCCAGCACGGGCAGTTGGGGAAGTAGGAGTAGTGCGGGACGTGTGGATTGTTTTACATTGTAAGTGTTCGACGATTTGCCTGAATGCTTCGTGGAGGTGTCATTGACGATGTCGGTGTTGTCGTAGCGGGGAAGGAAGATTTGCTTCAGCGTCGGAGCGTCGAGCTCGCCGGTTTGGTTGATGTTGAAGTTTAATTGGTAGTTTTTTAATGTGGATTCGAGGAATTCGTCGAATTCGTCGTAGGAGGTGTTGATGTAGCTGAATAGCTGGAAATACTTTTTGAGACTTGCTAGGCCTTGAGATTTCACGCCTCTCCGGCAGCCGTGGAGAGCGCCGAATGAATCCCAGCTTGAAGCTTTTGGCTTTTGCAATGAAGAAAGCTGGAATTGATGATATGTTTGGGAAGAAAGAATATGAATTAGCGCACATTTATGAATTGAAATACATAAATGAATTATTTTATGTGTTAATATATTACTCCCTCCGTTCCTGAAAATTAGTCACCTATTTCCTTTTTCATCCGTCCCTAAAAATTTGTCACCTTTCACTTTTATCATTTTTGGTAGTGGACCCTACATTCCACTAACTCATTCACACTCACATTTTATTATAAAACTAATATATAAAAGTAGGACCCACATGCCACCAACTTTTTCAACTCACTTTCTATTACATTTATTAAAACCCGTGCCGGGTCAAATGGTGACGAATTTTGGGGGACGGAGGGAGTATTTTTTATTTTTCTGAATAATAAAAAAGTTTAATCAAAATGCTTAATTGGGTCAAATTGCGTTTAAAGACGTTGACTGTTACAATTGGACGAAACCGTCAGTTTTGGGCCGATTGTGATCTGAGTTGAAATGTTTGGGATGTAAAAATTCAAAACATAATGTTTGGGACCAAAATCGTAAAATGACCATATGTTCAGGACAAAATTTGGCCTTTACTCTATATTTTTTAAGAAATGTTAATGATCGAGACCTTCTCTTTCAATAGATATGAATAAAGACTCACCGTTAGATCCATTCAGTGTTATATTACACAAGTGCCATCTTATTTCGTTACTGCTTGGAAATATTGGGATTGACATTCATCCTTTCGCAATAGGTAGTTAAGGTCTATCTAGGTTGTGAAATACGCTTTCTCTTTTGTTAATACAATGCCCATAACCAGTTTACTTAAACAAAAGACTTTTAACTTTATTTGGTTACTTATACATTTAAATATGTAAAACACTCCTTAAATGTAAAAACATACTAACAAATTGTGACAAAAATAGTTTGTTTTACTCCTTGGAAAATAAACGAAGAGTTTTTACAATATACAAGCACTCGAAAAACGCTTTACAGAATACAAAACTCTAACAGAAACATGCTTTTCAGTATACCAACCCAAGCAAACATAACATGGGAAAATGTAGAATTAAAAATCCAATTGATAGTTTTACTTCGGAAGAGGTTTGGGCGCACTGCTCCTCTCGCATAGAGGTGGATTCTGTGCACCACCGGTGAACGTGTACTTGACGTTCAGGCACCTGGTAGTGGCACTGTCTAGTGCAGGCTCTCCGGTGAATTTAAGATCAATATCTCCAATCTGCACATCTTGGGATGGCTTGCTTGTGCTGCAAGAGAATATAACCACATCCTGAGTAGAGCTCGTGCCCTTGAAATTCTGAATCTTCACTTTGCTAATCTGGATCAACGATGGTTTATGCACACCACAACGATGAAGTTAACTATATATATAAAAGAAAATAAGATAAATGCATATATATATAGAGGTGTGTTATATTGCTAACGAAACCAAGATTAGAGTCATTGAAGCACGATTGAACAACCTCAAGGCCGGGATGAACACCATTGCCTCCACCGTTTCGATCATCAAAAACCAAATGGACCAAGTCCAGAAGTTTACTTTGTGCCGCATGTGTAATATTTATGTGACTCGTCCTAGTTAAGTATGAACTGTGCTAGAGTGTCGTAGTTGGAACTTGTATAAACTATAACTGTGAAAGCACATCCCTGAAATATCTCATCTCTTTTACCTATGTGTTTTATCTGCAACAGTTTACTTGCATTCTTTAATTTTACAAATTTTTAGTTATTAAAATCAAAACCTTTTGTTTTTCCAAATAGTGAAAGAAGCTTTGTAAAAGATAGACAGTCTTTGATAGTTTTCCTCGTGATCGATATCTGGTACTGACCTTTGGATATACTAGATCTACTTGTATTATTGCATGTTTATTTAGTGCTAATAAAAAGTGCATCAACCACACCTATTTGACTTTAAATAATTGAATTGGGCATCAATTTGATCAAGACCAAAATAGAATATTATTATCAGTCACTACAATAAATAACATTGGCTGCCCATCTAAATCGGATATTACAAGTAATTCAGGCTTCCTCTTTTATTTAATTATTTCTCTCGCTTAATATATAAATGTCCATTAATTAATCGAAGTCTGCTTTTGACTTAATCAATTAATATCTTATTTACTCCAAGACATGATTAGGCTTGAACTTCTTATTTATAATTCGTGGAATAAATTCTAACTAGATAGGTTCTAAATAATAGATCATTATTTCAAGCTCCTCGTTAGGATATTATTAAGCCAGACTTTCCTAGAGCGTGATTCAATACAGTAGCAACCCTAGCGCCGCTAGATACTAATCACCATTAGCCAAAATATCAAGATTCTTGGATTGCAAAAAATATTCACCTATTGATAAACCAAATTAATAAATTATTAATATCATATGCTCAAGGCTATATATATTTATGAGTAATGGCCAAAATTGGTCCTTAACATATGGCTATTTTACGATTTTGGTCTTAGACATTATGTTTTAAATGTTTGCATCCTAAACATTTCAACTCGGATCACAATCGGTCCAATCCTGATGGTTCCATCAAATTGTAACAATCAACGCATTTAAGCGCGATTTAGAAAATTCAATTCTTCTCCCCATCGAAGTGCAGCCGCCCCACCGGCGGCGCGAACGCGTACGCCAGAGTCCCCAGCACGCCGTCGAAAGGCTATTCATCGCCGTGGTCGCAGCTAAAGAATCTGATCCTCAGATCCGCGCAGTTGACCGTCGTCGTCTCTACGAATGTCAACACGTCACCTCCGACCACCGCTCGAACGCCTTCTTGAAGATGCCTCTCACCAAATCGGAGAGTTGATTCTACGGCGCGAACGCGTAGATGATCTGGCTTTTCCCCGGCGGCCAGCACGGGCAGTTGGGGAAGTAGGAGTAGTGCGGGACGTGTGGATTGTTTTACGTTGTAAGTGTTCGACGATTTGCCTGAATGCATCGTGGAGGTATCGTTGACGATGTCGGCGTTGCCGTAGCAGGGAAGGAAGATTTGCTTCAGCGTCGGCGCGTCGAGCTCGCCGGTTTGATTGAGGTTAAAGTTTAATTGGAAGTTTTTTAATGTGGATTCGAGGAATTCGTCGAATTCGTCAGAGGAGGTGTTGATGTAGCCGAATAGCTGGAAATACTTTTTGAGACTTGCTAGGCCTTGAGATTTCATGCCTCTCCGACAGCCGTGGAGAGCGCTGAATGCATCCCAGCTTGAAGCTTTTGCAATGAAGGAAGCTGGAATTGATGATATGTTTGGGAAGAAAGAATATGAATTAACGCACATTTATGAATTGAAATACATAAATGAATTATTTTATTATATGTTAATATATTATTTTTTATTTTTCTGAATAATAAAAAATTTAATCAAAATGCTTTATTGGGTCAAATTGCGTCTAAAGACGTTGACTATTACAATTGGACGGAACCGTGAGTTTTGGGCCGATTGTGATCCGAGTTGAAATGTTTGGGATGTAAAAATTCAAAACATAATGTCTGAGACCAAAATCGTAAAATGACCATATGTTCAGGACAAAATTTGGCCTTTACTCTATATTTTTTAAGAAATGTTAATGATTGAGACCTTCTCTTTCAATAGATATGAATAAAGACTCACCGTTAGATCCATTCAGTGTTATATTACACAGGTGTCATCTTATTTCGTTACTGCTTGGAAATATTGGGATTGACATTCAACCTTTCGCAATAGGTAGTTAAGGTCTATCTAGGTTGTGAAATACGCTTTCTCTTTTGTTAATACAATGCCCACAACCAATTTACTTAAACAAAAGACTTTTAACTTATTTGGTTACTTATACATTTAAATATGTAAAACACTCCTTAAATGTAAAAACGTACTAACAAATTGTGACAAAAATAGTTTGTTTTATTCCTTGAAAAATAAACGAAGAGTTTTTACAATATACAAGCACTCGAAAAATGCTTTACAGAATACAAAACTCTAACAGAAACATGTTTTTCAGTATACCAACCCTAGCAAACATAACATGGGAAATTGTAGAATTAAAAATCCATTTGATAGTTCTACATCGGAAAAGGTTTGGGCGCACTGCTCCTCTGGCATAGAGGTGGATTCTGTGCACCACCGGTGAACGTGTACTTGACGTTTTGGCACTTGGTAGTGGCACCGCCTAGTGCAGGGTCTCCGGTGAATTTAAGATCAATATCTCCAATCTGCACATCTTGGCATGGCTTGCTTGTGCTGCAAGAGAATATAACCACATCCTGAGTAGAGCTCGTGCCCTTGACGTTCTGAATCTTCACTTTGCTAATCTGGATCGACGATGGTTTCTACACACCACAACGATGATGTTAATTATATATATATGTATATATATATATATATATATAAGAAAATAAAATAAATGCTTACATATATATAGAGGTGCGTTATATTGCTAACTTTTTAAGTTGCTAACTCTGCTAACTCTTAAACGCAATGTATTAAAAATGGCATCACGATGACATCAAAATATCAACACATAATGTCAACAAAATTATGTGTTGATATTTTTAATACACCGCGTTGATGAGTTAGCAGAATTAGCAACTTAAAAAAGTTAGCAATTGATCACACCTCCATATATATATTTATAGGGATGTGATCAATTAATAACTGATAACTATGTCAACATGCATGTTATAGATGTCAACACGAAGACATTTATATATCAACAAACTGTAGTTGACATATGTATGTGTTGTGTTGACATACAAATATAGATTTCAACACAAGACATTCATATGTGAACTAGATTTCTAATATCCTATGTTCATAAATTAGTTGTAGTTAGCAACTAGAGAGTGAGTTAGCAATGGATCACAAGCCTATATATATATATATATATATATATATATAGGGGTAAAATGTAAACTCTAAATAATGTACAAACTCCAAAATATGATCTGGACCTTTAGAAAATGTCAATCGATGACAAAATAACATCAACAGAAGATGTTAACACAGTTCCAACACTGTGTTGACATTTTTTTTATGTTATTTTGTCATTTGTTGACATTTTCTAAAGGTCAAGATCATGGTTTGGAGTTTGTACAATATAGAGTCTGCATTTGATTACATCTCTATACATATTAGATAGCTAGGCTAGGTACGTCGAGAGAGCAGAGGTTCCAGGGGCAGTATTGTTGATCGATGATGACGGGATTGCTGGCATTGATCATGGTTAGGTCGAGGAAATTCAAATCCGAGATTGTCAAGGTGGCTGGCGCCGAGGGCCATGTCTTGATCCTAACACCATTGGCAGTGTTATCGAAGGTGCAGTTTTGTATGGTGATTCTGCTAACATCTTTCTCCTCAATGTTCTTGCCCATACTGCCGATGCTGATGCCGTGGCCGGGCCCACATTTGACGTTTTTTATCATGACGTCCGTCATCTGATCCCCCATGGAGATACAGTCATCGCCCGTCTGGATGACGGCGTCTAGGATGGTGATGCCGATGTTTCGCGCTATGTGGAGACCGTCGGTGTTGGGGCTATCATGCGGTGCTGACACTTTGTATCGCAGGAATGTGACGTTGTTGCTGGAGATGCAGTTGGAGTGGAAATTCTTGCTATCTTTGGTGGTGATGTCTTGGATGATGGAGTTGTTGATGAAATTGAAGCTAAGGTTGATGGGAAGCTTTGCGCACTTTGTGTTGACATGGCAATCATTTGTTTTCCAGGCTTGCTCACCCATGCCGTCGAAAACACCTCCACCGGAGAGGGTGAAGTAGTTCACGTAGTTGACAGTGACCCATTCCCATTCTTTGTTGGGGAGTTGCGTCGGGTCGGAAAGGGCTTTTATGGTGCCTTTCACTTCGAGCTCGAGAGGAGATTTGCTGGGTCCTTCTAGGTGAGCCTGCTTCAAGATCCATTCACCTGGACCTATTGTTATTTTCGCCGGTTCAGGTGAAGCAATTGCTTCCTTCCATGCTTTGTCCAGTGCCTAAAAATTTCAAAATACAAAAATACTCATATGCATATATGTTAATTTCAGTGGTGTGGTAGTTCCAATGGTAGTACCGCAGTTATATCTTTGTCGGCCCCCACTCCATAGCTGCTGATATCGAAGATCTTTAACCCATGTGCGTATGAGGAAAGTGCAAGAACAATTGCTAAGAAAACTAGTGGTTGTTGTTCCATGATGTTTGAAATATATTTGTATTGTGTTGGTGATTGAATAATAAGTTTGATATGCCTTTATATACTAACAATTAATAGGAATTTGACAATGTCTCACAATCTTAAAACATGGTGATCCCTACAAATTTCGAATATGTAGGAGACTCCGTCTACCTATTTATAGATTCGAAGTGAAATGTTACCACTTACTACAATAAAAATAAACAAATTAGATCCGTTAGTAACGACTTTGGTTCTTATGTTCACTTTGTTTTCCTAATGTTTTAGTTATATTTTTATTGCTTTAGTTCTTATGTTCACTTTGTTTTTCCTTTCATTTTATGTTTTTAGCTTATTCAATTATGTGTAACTAAATTCATATGATTCTAGGGATCTGTTAGTAACGACTTTGGTTATAGAATTCCGTTTTGCTATTTAATATCCGTTTTGTTTTTACTTCGTTTCTTCCCTAAGTCGTAATATAATACTTCACGTTTGAGTGACACATTCAACGATGATTTAATATAACTTGTTACATAATCGTGAGAGGAGGTTGGCGAGTTAGATCCACTTAGAAGACACTACAATTAGCTTCCCTTAAAACGGCACTGTTAATTGAGAGTGAGGACTTTATAAGGGTCTTAGGAGCTTTTAGGAGTTACGGATCTAGGATTGACAACCTTAGTGTTAGTAATCTGCGCTTGTACCGCATGGGCAAAACTTATGTGACTCATTCTATCGAAGTATAAACTGTGTTAGGGTATTGTAGTTGGAATTTGTGCAACCATAACTGCGAATGCACATCACTCGAATTCTCGTATCTCTCATTCTTTTACCTCTTTTATTATTTGCGTTTAGTTGTTTATTGCTTTCAAACTGTTTTTGGTTTTCAAAATCTCCAAAATTATCAGTTTTCCAAATAGTGAACAAAGCTTAGTAGAAGGTGGCCAGTCTGTGACTTTATTCGCCGTTTTCGATATCCGATACGACCTTTAGCTATACTATATATATTCTGTATACTTGCAGGTTTATTTAGTGCTAATAAAAAGTGCATCAATGAAAGAAAAGCCAACGAAACCAAGATTGGAGTCGTTGAAGCATGATTGAACAACCTTAAGGTCGGGATGAACACCATTGCCTCCACCGTTTCAATCATCAAAAACCAAATGGACCAAGTCCAGAAGTTTACTTTGTGCCGCATGTGTAATATTTATGTGACTCGTCCCAGTTAAGTATGAACTGTGCTAGGGTGTTGTAGTTGGAACTTGTATAAACCATAACTGTGAAAGCACATCATGGAATATCTCATCTCTTTTACATATGTGATTTATCTGCAACAGTTCACTTGCATTCTTTAATTTTACAAATTTTTAGTTTTCAAAATCAAAACCTTTTGTTTTTCCAAATAGTGAAAGAAGCTTAGTAGAAGATAGACAGTCTGTGATAATTTTCTTCGTGATCGATATCTTGTACTGACCTTTGAATATACTAGATCTACTTGTATAATTGCATGTTTATTTAGTGCTAATAAAAAGTGCATCAACCACACCTATTTGACTTTAAATAATTGAATTGGGCATCAATTTGATCAAGACCAAAATAGAATATTATTATTAGTCACTACAATAAATAACATTGGCTGCCCATCTAAATCGGAAAATACAAGTAATTCGGGCTTCCTCTTTATTTAATTATTTCTCTCGCTTAATATATAAATGTCCATTAATTAATCGAAGTCTGCTTTTGACTTAATCAATTAATATCTTATTTACTCCAAGACATGATTAGGCTTGAACTTCTTATTTATTATTTGTGGAATAAATTCTAACTACATAGGTTCTAAATAATAGATCATTATTTCAAGCTCCTCTTTAGGATATTATTAAGCCAGACTTTCCTAGAGCGTGATTCAATACAGTAGCAATCCTAGCGCTGCTAAATACTAATCACCATTAGCCAAAATATCAAGATTCTTGGATTACAAAAAATATTCACCTATTGATAAACCAAATTAATGAATTATTAATATCATATGCTCAAGGCTATATATATTTATGAGTAATGACCAAAATTGGTCCTTAACATATGGCTATTTTACGATTTTGGTCTCAGACAATATGTTTTAAATATTTGCATCCTAAACATTTCAACTCGGATCACAATCGGTCCAATCCTGACGGTTCCGTCAAATTGTAACAGTCAACGCATTTAAGCGCGATTTTGACCCAACTACAATCTTTAAGTGTGATTATTAACACTCAAATTATATTCTTAATTATTATAAGCAACTTAGCATTTAAATCATATTCTCTCTTCTCTTGTCTCTCCCATTTCTTTCCCAATTGATTCTCTCCCCACTGTAGGAACACCCCCAAATTAGAAAATTCAATTCTCCTCACCAGAGTCCCCAGCACCCCGTCGCAAGGCTATTCATCGCCGTGGTCGCAGCTAAAGAATCCGATCCTCAGATCCGCGCAGTTGAACGTCGTCGTCTCTACGAATGTCAGCACATCACCTCCGACCACCGCTCAAACGCCTTCATGAAGATGCCTCTCACCAAATCGGAGAGTTGTTTCTCCAGCGCGAACGCGTAGATGATCTACTCTTCCCCGACGGCCAGCACGGGCAGTTGGGGAAGTAGGAGTAGTGCGGGACGTGTGGATTGTTTTACGTTGTAAGTGTTCGACGATTTGCCTGAATGCATCGTGGAGGTATCGTTGACGATGTCGGCGTTGCCGTAGCAGGGAAGGAAGATTTGCTTCAGCGTCGGCGTGTCGAGCTCGCCGGTTTGGTTGAGGTTAAAGTTTAATTGGTAGTTTTTTAATGTGGATTCGAGGAATTCGTCGAATTCGTCGGAGGAGGTGTTGATGTAGCCGAATAGCTGGAAATACTTTTTGAGACTTGCTAGGCCTTGAGATTTCATGCCTCTCCGACAGCCGTGGAGAGCGCTGAATGCATCCCAGCTTGAAGCTTTTGCAATGAAGGAAGCTGGAATTGATGATATGTTTGGGAAGAAAGAATATGAATTAGCGCACATTTATGAATTGAAATACATAAATGAATTATTTTATTATATGTTAATATATTATTTTTTATTTTTCTGAATAATAAAAAATTTAATCAAAATGCTTTATTGGGTCAAATTGCGTCTAAAGACGTTGACTATTACAATTGGACGGAACCGTGAGTTTTGGGCCGATTGTGATCCGAGTTGAAATGTTTGGGATGTAAAAATTCAAAACATAATGTCTGAGACCAAAATCGTAAAATGACCATATGTTCAGGACAAAATTTGGCCTTTACTCTATATTTTTTAAGAAATGTTAATGATTGAGACCTTCTCTTTCAATAGATATGAATAAAGACTCACCGTTAGATCCATTCAGTGTTATATTACACAAGTGTCATCTTATTTCGTTACTGCTTGGAAATATTGGGATTGACATTCAACCTTTCGCAATAGGTAATTAAGGTCTATCTAGGTTGTGAAATACGCTTTCTCTTTTGTTAATACAATGCCCACAACCAATTTACTTAAACAAAAGACTTTTAACTTATTTGGTTACTTATACATTTAAATATGTAAAACACTCCTTAAATGTAAAAACATATTAACAAATTGTGATAAAAACAGTTTGTTTTATTCCTTGGAAAATAAACGAAGAGTTTTTACAATATACAAGCACTCGAAATATGCTTTACAGAATACAAAACTCTAACAGAAACATGTTTTTCAGTATACCAACCCTAGCAAACATAACTTGGGAAATTATAGAATTAAAAATCCATTTGATAGTTCTACATCGGAAGAGGTTTGGGCGCACTGCTTCTCTGGCATAGAGGTGGATTCTGTGCACCACCGGTGAACGTGTACTTGACGTTCTGGCACTTGGTAGTGGCACCGCCTAGTGCAGGGTCTCCGGTGAATTTAAGATCAATATCTCCAATCTGCACATCTTGGCATGGCTTGCTTGTGCTGCAAGAGAATATAACCACATCCTGAGTAGAGCTCGTGCCCTTGACGTTCTGAATCTTCACTTTGCTAATCTGGATCGACGATGGTTTCTGCACACCACAACGATGATGTTAATTATATATATAAATATAAGAAAATAAAATAAATGCTTACATATATATAGAGGTGCATTATATTGCTAACTTTTTAAGTTGCTAACTCTGCTAACTCTTAAACGCAATGTATTAAAAATGGCATCACGATGACATCAAAATATCAACACATAATGTCAACAAAATTATGTGTTGATATTTTTAATACACCGCGTTGATGAGTTAGCAGAATTAGCAACTTAAAAAAGTTAGCAATTGATCACACCTCCATATATATATTTATAGGGATGTGATCAATTAATAACTGATAACTATGTCAACATGCATGTTATAGATGTCAACACGAAGACATTTATATATCAACAAACTGTAGTTGACATATGTATGTGTTGTGTTGACATACAAATATAGATGTCAACACAAGACATTCATATGTGAACTAGATTTCTAATATCCTATGTTCATAAATTAGTTGTAGTTAGCAACTAGAGAGTGAGTTAGCAATGGATCACAAGCCTATATATATATATATATTTATATATATAGGGGTAAAATGTAAACTCTAAATAATGTACAAACTCCAAAATATGATCTGGACCTTTAGAAAATGTCAATCGATGACAAAATAACATCAACAGAAGATGTTAACACAGTTCCAATACTGTGTTGACATTTTTTTATGTTATTTTGTCATCTGTTGACAATTTCTAAAGGTCAAGATCATGGTTTGGAGTTTGTACAATATAGAGTCTGCATTTGATTACATCCCTATACATATTAGATAGCTAGGCTAGGTACGTCGAGAGAGCAGAGGTTCCAGGGGCAGTATTGTTGATCGATGATGACGGGATTGCTGGCATTGATCATGGTTAGGTCGAGGAAATTCAAATCCGAGATTGTCAAGGTGGCTGGCGCCGAGGGCCATGTCTTGATCCTAACACCATTGGCAGTGTTATCGAAGGTGCAGTTTTGTATGGTGATTCTGCTAACATCTTTCTCCTCAATGTTCTTGCCCATACTGCCGATGCTGATGCCGTGGCCGGGCCCACATTTGACGTTTTTTATCATGACGTCCGTCATCTGATCCCCCATGGAGATACAGTCATCGCCCGTCTGGATGACGGCGTCTAGGATGGTGATGCCGATGTTTCGCGCTATGTGGAGACCGTCGGTGTTGGGGCTATCATGCGGTGCTGACACTTTGTATCGCAGGAATGTGACGTTGTTGCTGGAGATGCAGTTGGAGTGGAAATTCTTGCTATCTTTGGTGGTGATGTCTTGGATGATGGAGTTGTTGATGAAATTGAAGCTAAGGTTGATGGGAAGCTTTGCGCACTTTGTGTTGACATGGCAATCATTTGTTTTCCAGGCTTGCTCACCCATGCCGTCGAAAACACCTCCACCGGAGAGGGTGAAGTAGTTCACGTAGTTGACAGTGACCCATTCCCATTCTTTGTTAGGGAGTTGCGTCGGGTCGGAAAGGGCTTTTATGGTGCCTTTCACTTCGAGCTCGAGAGGAGATTTGCTGGGTCCTTCTAGGTGAGCCTGCTTCAAGATCCATTCACCTGGACCTATTGTTATTTTCGCCGGTTCAGGTGAAGCAATTGCTTCCTTCCATGCTTTGTCCAGTGCCTAAAAATTTCAAAATACAAAAATACTCATATGCATATATGTTAATTTCAGTGGTGTGGTAGTTCCAATGGTAGTACCGCAGTTATATCTTTGTCGGCCCCCACTCCATAGCTGCTGATATCGAAGATCTTTAACCCATGTGCGTATGAGGAAAGTGCAAGAACAATTGCTAAGAAAACTAGTGGTTGTTGTTCCATGATGTTTGAAATATATTTGTATTGTGTTGGTGATTGAATAATAAGTTTGATATGCCTTTATATACTAACAATTAATAGGAATTTGACAATGTCTCACAATCTTAAAACATGGTGATCCCTACAAATATATTTAATATCCGTTTTGTTTTTACTTCGTTTCTTCCCTAAGTCGTAATATAATACTTCACGTTTGAGTGACACATTCAACGATGATTTAATATAACTTGTTACATAATCGTGAGAGGAGGTTGGCGAGTTAGATCCACTTAGAAGACACTACAATTAGCTTCCCTTAAAACGGCACTGTTAATTGAGAGTGAGGACTTTATAAGGGTCTTAGGAGCTTTTAGGAGTTACGGATCTAGGATTGATAACCTTAGTGTTAGTAATCTGCGCTTGTACCGCATGGGCAAAACTTATGTGACTCATTCTATCGAAGTATAAACTGTGTTAGGGTATTGTAGTTGGAATTTGTGCAACCATAACTGCGAATGCACATCACTCGAATTCTCGTATCTCTCATTCTTTTACCTCTTTTATTATTTGCGTTTAGTTGTTTATTGCTTTCAAACTGTTTTTGGTTTTCAAAATCTCCAAAATTATCAGTTTTCCAAATAGTGAACAAAGCTTAGTAGAAGGTGGCCAGTCTGTGACTTTATTCGCCGTTTTCGATATCCGATACGACCTTTAGCTATACTATATATATTCTGTATACTTGCAGGTTTATTTAGTGCTAATAAAAAGTGCATCAATGAAAGAAAAGCCAACGAAACCAAGATTGGAGTCGTTGAAGCATGATTGAACAACCTTAAGGTCGGGATGAACACCATTGCCTCCACCGTTTCAATCATCAAAAACCAAATGGACCAAGTCCAGAAGTTTACTTTGTGCCGCATGTGTAATATTTATGTGACTCGTCCCAGTTAAGTATGAACTGTGCTAGGGTGTTGTAGTTGGAACTTGTATAAACCATAACTGTGAAAGCACATCATGGAATATCTCATCTCTTTTACATATGTGATTTATCTGCAACAGTTCACTTGCATTCTTTAATTTTACAAATTTTTAGTTTTCAAAATCAAAACCTTTTGTTTTTCCAAATAGTGAAAGAAGCTTAGTAGAAGATAGACAGTCTGTGATAATTTTCTTCGTGATCGATATCTTGTACTGACCTTTGAATATACTAGATCTACTTGTATAATTGCATGTTTATTTAGTGCTAATAAAAAGTGCATCAACCACACCTATTTGACTTTAAATAATTGAATTGGGCATCAATTTGATCAAGACCAAAATAGAATATTATTATTAGTCACTACAATAAATAACATTGGCTGCCCATCTAAATCGGAAAATACAAGTAATTCGGGCTTCCTCTTTATTTAATTATTTCTCTCGCTTAATATATAAATGTCCATTAATTAATCGAAGTCTGCTTTTGACTTAATCAATTAATATCTTATTTACTCCAAGACATGATTAGGCTTGAACTTCTTATTTATTATTTGTGGAATAAATTCTAACTACATAGGTTCTAAATAATAGATCATTATTTCAAGCTCCTCTTTAGGATATTATTAAGCCAGACTTTCCTAGAGCGTGATTCAATACAGTAGCAATCCTAGCGCTGCTAAATACTAATCACCATTAGCCAAAATATCAAGATTCTTGGATTACAAAAAATATTCACCTATTGATAAACCAAATTAATGAATTATTAATATCATATGCTCAAGGCTATATATATTTATGAGTAATGACCAAAATTGGTCCTTAACATATGGCTATTTTACGATTTTGGTCTCAGACAATATGTTTTAAATATTTGCATCCTAAACATTTCAACTCGGATCACAATCGGTCCAATCCTGACTGTTCCGTCAAATTGTAACAGTCAACGCATTTAAGCGCGATTTTGACCCAACTACAATCTTTAAGTGTGATTATTAACACTCAAATTATATTCTTAATTATTATAAGCAACTTAGCATTTAAATCATATTCTCTCTTCTCTTGTCTCTCCCATTTCTTTCCCAATTGATTCTCTCCCCACTGTAGGAACACCCCCAAATTAGAAAATTCAATTCTCCTCCCCATCGAAGTGCAACTGCCCCACCAGCGGTGCGAATGCGTACGCCAGAGTCCCCAGCACCCCGTCGCAAGGCTATTCATCGCCGTGGTCGCAGCTAAAGAATCCGATCCTCAGATCCGCGCAGTTGAACGTCGTCGTCTCTACGAATGTCAGCACATCACCTCCGACCACCGCTCGAACGCCTTCATGAAGATGCCTCTCACCAAATCGGAGAGTTGTTTCTCCAGCGCGAACGCGTAGATGATCTACTCTTCCCCGACGGCCAGCACGGGCATTTGGGGAAGTAGGAGTAGTGCGGGACGTGTGGATTGTTTTACGTTGTAAGTGTTCGACGATTTGCCTGAATGCATCGTGGAGGTATCGTTGACGATGTCGGCGTTGCCGTAGCAGGGAAGGAAGATTTGCTTCAGCGTCGGCGCGTCGAGCTCGCCGGTTTGGTTGAGGTTAAAGTTTAATTGGTAGTTTTTTAATGTGGATTCGAGGAATTCGTCGAATTCGTCGGAGGAGGTGTTGATGTAGCCGAATAGCTGGAAATACTTTTTGAGACTTGCTAAGCCTTGAGATTTCATGCCTCTCCGACAGCCGTGGAGAGCGCTGAATGCATCCCAGCTTGAAGCTTTTGCAATGAATTATTTTTATTATGTGTTAATATATTATTTTTTATTTTTCTGAATAATAAAAAAATTTAATCAAAATGCTTAATTGGGTCAAATTGCGTTTAAAGACGTTGACTATTACAATTGGACGGAACCGTCAGTTTTGAGCCGATTGTGATCCGAGTTGAAATGTTTGGGATGTAAAAATTCAAAACATAATGTCTGGGACCAAAATTGTAAAATGACCATATGTTTAGGACAAAATTTGGCCTTTACTCTATATTTTTTAAGAAATGTTAATGATCGAGACCTTCTCTTTCAATAGATATGAATAAAGACTCACCGTTAGATCCATTCAGTGCTATATTACACAAGTGTCATCTTATTTCGTTACTGCTTGGAAATATTGAGATTGACATTCAACCTTTCGTAATAGGTAGTTAAGGTCTATCTAGGTTGTGAAATACGCTTTCTCTTTTGTTAATACATTGCCCACAACCAATTTACTTAAACAAAAGACTTTTAACTTATTTGGTTACTTATACATTTAAATATGTAAAACACTCCTTAAATGTAAAAACATACTAACAAATTGTGACAAAAACAGTTTGTTTTATTCCTTGGAAAATAAACGAAGAGTTTTTACAATATAAAGGCACTCGAAATATGCTTTACAGAATACAAAACTCTAACAGAAACATGTTTTTCAGTATACCAACCCTAGCAAACATAACTTGGGAAATTATAGAATTAAAAATCCATTTGATAGTTCTACATCGGAAGAGGTTTGGGCGCACTGCTTCTCTGGCATAGAGGTGGATTCTGTGCACCACCGGTGAACGTGTACTTGACGTTCTGGCACTTGGTAGTGGCACCGCCTAGTGCAGGGTCTCCGGTGAATTTAAGATCAATATCTCCAATCTGCACATCTTGGCATGGCTTGCTTGTGCTGCAAGAGAATATAACCACATCCTGAGTAGAGCTCGTGCCCTTGACGTTATGAATCTTCACTTTGCTAATCTGGATCGACGATGGTTTCTGCACACCACAACGATGATGTTAATTATATATATATATATAAGAAAATAAAATAAATGCTTACATATATATAGAGGTGCGTTATATTGCTAACTTTTTAAGTTGCTAACTCTGCTAACTCTTAAACGCAATGTATTAAAAATGGCATCACGATGACATCAAAATATCAACACATAATGTCAACAAAATTATGTGTTGATATTTTTAATACACCGCGTTGATGAGTTAGCAGAATTAGCAACTTTAAAAAGTTAGCAATTGATCACACCTCCATATATAGGGATGTGATCAATTAATAACTGATAACTATGTCAACATGCATATTATAGATGTCAACACGAAGACATTTATATATCAACAAACTGTAGTTCACATATGTATGTGTTGTGTTGACATACAAATATAGATGTCAACACAAGACATTCATATGTGAACTAGATTTCTAATATCCTATGTTCATAAATTAGTTGTAGTTAGCAACTAGAGAGTGAGTTAGCAATGGATCACAAGCCTATATATATATATATATATAGGGGTAAAATGTAAACTCTAAATAATGTACAAACTCCAAAATATGATCTGGACCTTTAGAAAATGTCAATCGATGACAAAATAACCTCAACAGAAGATGTTAACACAGTTCCAACACTGTGTTGACATTTTTTTTATGTTATTTTGTCATCTGTTGACATTTTCTAAAGGTCAAGATCATGGTTTGGAGTTTGTACAATATAGAGTCTGCATTTGATTACATCTCTATACATATTAGATAGCTAGGCTAGGTACGTCGAGAGAGCAGAGGTTCCAGGGGCAGTATTGTTGATCGATGATGACGGGATTGCTGGCATTGATCATGGTTAGGTCGAGGAAATTCAAATCCGAGATTGTCAAGGTGGCTGGCGCCGAGGGCCATGTCTTGATCCTAACACCATTGGCAGTGTTATCGAAGGTGCAGTTTTGTATGGTGATTCTGCTAACATCTTTCTCCTCAATGTTCTTGCCCATACTGCCGATGCTGATGCCGTGGCCGGGCCCACATTTGACGTTTTTTATCATGACGTCCGTCATCTGATCCCCCATGGAGATACAGTCATCGCCCGTCTGGATGACGGCGTCTAGGATGGTGATGCCGATGTTTCGCGCTATGTGGAGACCGTCGGTGTTGGGGCTATCATGCGGTGCTGACACTTTGTATCGCAGGAATGTGACGTTGTTGCTGGAGATGCAGTTGGAGTGGAAATTCTTGCTATCTTTGGTGGTGATGTCTTGGATGATGGAGTTGTTGATGAAATTGAAGCTAAGGTTGATGGGAAGCTTTGCGCACTTTGTGTTGACATGGCAATCATTTGTTTTCCAGGCTTGCTCACCCATGCCGTCGAAAACACCTCCACCGGAGAGGGTGAAGTAGTTCACGTAGTTGACAGTGACCCATTCCCATTCTTTGTTGGGGAGTTGCGTCGGGTCGGAAAGGGCTTTTATGGTGCCTTTCACTTCGAGCTCGAGAGGAGATTTGCTGGGTCCTTCTAATGGTGTGGTAGTTCCAATGGTAGTACCGCAGTTATATCTTTGTCGGCCCCCACTCCATAGCTGCTGATATCGAAGATCTTTAACCCATGTGCGTATGAGGAAAGTGCAAGAACAATTGCTAAGAAAACTAGTGGTTGTTGTTCCATGATGTTTGAAATATATTTGTATTGTGTTGGTGATTGAATAATAAGTTTGATATGCCTTTATATACTAACAATTAATAGGAATTTGACAATGTCTCACAATCTTAAAACATGGTGATCCCTACAAATTTCGAATATGTAGGAGACTCCGTCTACCTATTTATAGATTCGAAGTGAAATGTTACCACTTACTACAATAAAAATAAACAAATTAGATCCGTTAGTAACGACTTTGGTTCTTATGTTCACTTTGTTTTCCTAATGTTTTAGTTATATTTTTATTGCTTTAGTTCTTATGTTCACTTTGTTTTTCCTTTCATTTTATGTTTTTAGCTTATTCAATTATGTGTAACTAAATTCATATGATTCTAGGGATCTGTTAGTAACGACTTTGGTTATAGAATTCCGTTTTGCTATTTAATATCCGTTTTGTTTTTACTTCGTTTCTTCCCTAAGTCGTAATATAATACTTCACGTTTGAGTGACACATTCAACGATGATTTAATATAACTTGTTACATAATCGTGAGAGGAGGTTGGCGAGTTAGATCCACTTAGAAGACACTACAATTAGCTTCCCTTAAAACGGCACTGTTAATTGAGAGTGAGGACTTTATAAGGGTCTTAGGAGCTTTTAGGAGTTACGGATCTAGGATTGACAACCTTAGTGTTAGTAATCTGCGCTTGTACCGCATGGGCAAAACTTATGTGACTCATTCTATCGAAGTATAAACTGTGTTAGGGTATTGTAGTTGGAATTTGTGCAACCATAACTGCGAATGCACATCACTCGAATTCTCGTATCTCTCATTCTTTTACCTCTTTTATTATTTGCGTTTAGTTGTTTATTGCTTTCAAACTGTTTTTGGTTTTCAAAATCTCCAAAATTATCAGTTTTCCAAATAGTGAACAAAGCTTAGTAGAAGGTGGCCAGTCTGTGACTTTATTCGCCGTTTTCGATATCCGATACGACCTTTAGCTATACTATATATATTCTGTATACTTGCAGGTTTATTTAGTGCTAATAAAAAGTGCATCAATGAAAGAAAAGCCAACGAAACCAAGATTGGAGTCGTTGAAGCATGATTGAACAACCTTAAGGTCGGGATGAACACCATTGCCTCCACCGTTTCAATCATCAAAAACCAAATGGACCAAGTCCAGAAGTTTACTTTGTGCCGCATGTGTAATATTTATGTGACTCGTCCCAGTTAAGTATGAACTGTGCTAGGGTGTTGTAGTTGGAACTTGTATAAACCATAACTGTGAAAGCACATCATGGAATATCTCATCTCTTTTACATATGTGATTTATCTGCAACAGTTCACTTGCATTCTTTAATTTTACAAATTTTTAGTTTTCAAAATCAAAACCTTTTGTTTTTCCAAATAGTGAAAGAAGCTTAGTAGAAGATAGACAGTCTGTGATAATTTTCTTCGTGATCGATATCTTGTACTGACCTTTGAATATACTAGATCTACTTGTATAATTGCATGTTTATTTAGTGCTAATAAAAAGTGCATCAACCACACCTATTTGACTTTAAATAATTGAATTGGGCATCAATTTGATCAAGACCAAAATAGAATATTATTATTAGTCACTACAATAAATAACATTGGCTGCCCATCTAAATCGGAAAATACAAGTAATTCGGGCTTCCTCTTTATTTAATTATTTCTCTCGCTTAATATATAAATGTCCATTAATTAATCGAAGTCTGCTTTTGACTTAATCAATTAATATCTTATTTACTCCAAGACATGATTAGGCTTGAACTTCTTATTTATTATTTGTGGAATAAATTCTAACTACATAGGTTCTAAATAATAGATCATTATTTCAAGCTCCTCTTTAGGATATTATTAAGCCAGACTTTCCTAGAGCGTGATTCAATACAGTAGCAATCCTAGCGCTGCTAAATACTAATCACCATTAGCCAAAATATCAAGATTCTTGGATTACAAAAAATATTCACCTATTGATAAACCAAATTAATGAATTATTAATATCATATGCTCAAGGCTATATATATTTATGAGTAATGACCAAAATTGGTCCTTAACATATGGCTATTTTACGATTTTGGTCTCAGACAATATGTTTTAAATATTTGCATCCTAAACATTTCAACTCGGATCACAATCGGTCCAATCCTGACGGTTCCGTCAAATTGTAACAGTCAACGCATTTAAGCGCGATTTTGACCCAACTACAATCTTTAAGTGTGATTATTAACACTCAAATTATATTCTTAATTATTATAAGCAACTTAGCATTTAAATCATATTCTCTCTTCTCTTGTCTCTCCCATTTCTTTCCCAATTGATTCTCTCCCCACTGTAGGAACACCCCCAAATTAGAAAATTCAATTCTCCTCACCAGAGTCCCCAGCACCCCGTCGCAAGGCTATTCATCGCCGTGGTCGCAGCTAAAGAATCCGATCCTCAGATCCGCGCAGTTGAACGTCGTCGTCTCTACGAATGTCAGCACATCACCTCCGACCACCGCTCAAACGCCTTCATGAAGATGCCTCTCACCAAATCGGAGAGTTGTTTCTCCAGCGCGAACGCGTAGATGATCTACTCTTCCCCGACGGCCAGCACGGGCAGTTGGGGAAGTAGGAGTAGTGCGGGACGTGTGGATTGTTTTACGTTGTAAGTGTTCGACGATTTGCCTGAATGCATCGTGGAGGTATCGTTGACGATGTCGGCGTTGCCGTAGCAGGGAAGGAAGATTTGCTTCAGCGTCGGCGTGTCGAGCTCGCCGGTTTGGTTGAGGTTAAAGTTTAATTGGTAGTTTTTTAATGTGGATTCGAGGAATTCGTCGAATTCGTCGGAGGAGGTGTTGATGTAGCCGAATAGCTGGAAATACTTTTTGAGACTTGCTAGTCCTTGAGATTTCATGCCTCTCCGACAGCCGTGGAGAGCGCTGAATGCATCCCAGCTTGAAGCTTTTGCAATGAAGGAAGCTGGAATTGATGATATGTTTGGGAAGAAAGAATATGAATTAGCGCACATTTATGAATTGAAATACATAAATGAATTATTTTATTATATGTTAATATATTATTTTTTATTTTTCTGAATAATAAAAAATTTAATCAAAATGCTTTATTGGGTCAAATTGCGTCTAAAGACGTTGACTATTACAATTGGACGGAACCGTGAGTTTTGGGCCGATTGTGATCCGAGTTGAAATGTTTGGGATGTAAAAATTCAAAACATAATGTCTGAGACCAAAATCGTAAAATGACCATATGTTCAGGACAAAATTTGGCCTTTACTCTATATTTTTTAAGAAATGTTAATGATTGAGACCTTCTCTTTCAATAGATATGAATAAAGACTCACCGTTAGATCCATTCAGTGTTATATTACACAAGTGTCATCTTATTTCGTTACTGCTTGGAAATATTGGGATTGACATTCAACCTTTCGCAATAGGTAATTAAGGTCTATCTAGGTTGTGAAATACGCTTTCTCTTTTGTTAATACAATGCCCACAACCAATTTACTTAAACAAAAGACTTTTAACTTATTTGGTTACTTATACATTTAAATATGTAAAACACTCCTTAAATGTAAAAACATATTAACAAATTGTGATAAAAACAGTTTGTTTTATTCCTTGGAAAATAAACGAAGAGTTTTTACAATATACAAGCACTCGAAATATGCTTTACAGAATACAAAACTCTAACAGAAACATGTTTTTCAGTATACCAACCCTAGCAAACATAACTTGGGAAATTATAGAATTAAAAATCCATTTGATAGTTCTACATCGGAAGAGGTTTGGGCGCACTGCTTCTCTGGCATAGAGGTGGATTCTGTGCACCACCGGTGAACGTGTACTTGACGTTCTGGCACTTGGTAGTGGCACCGCCTAGTGCAGGGTCTCCGGTGAATTTAAGATCAATATCTCCAATCTGCACATCTTGGCATGGCTTGCTTGTGCTGCAAGAGAATATAACCACATCCTGAGTAGAGCTCGTGCCCTTGACGTTCTGAATCTTCACTTTGCTAATCTGGATCGACGATGGTTTCTGCACACCACAACGATGATGTTAATTATATATATAAATATAAGAAAATAAAATAAATGCTTACATATATATAGAGGTGCATTATATTGCTAACTTTTTAAGTTGCTAACTCTGCTAACTCTTAAACGCAATGTATTAAAAATGGCATCACGATGACATCAAAATATCAACACATAATGTCAACAAAATTATGTGTTGATATTTTTAATACACCGCGTTGATGAGTTAGCAGAATTAGCAACTTAAAAAAGTTAGCAATTGATCACACCTCCATATATATATTTATAGGGATGTGATCAATTAATAACTGATAACTATGTCAACATGCATGTTATAGATGTCAACACGAAGACATTTATATATCAACAAACTGTAGTTGACATATGTATGTGTTGTGTTGACATACAAATATAGATGTCAACACAAGACATTCATATGTGAACTAGATTTCTAATATCCTATGTTCATAAATTAGTTGTAGTTAGCAACTAGAGAGTGAGTTAGCAATGGATCACAAGCCTATATATATATATATATTTATATATATAGGGGTAAAATGTAAACTCTAAATAATGTACAAACTCCAAAATATGATCTGGACCTTTAGAAAATGTCAATCGATGACAAAATAACATCAACAGAAGATGTTAACACAGTTCCAATACTGTGTTGACATTTTTTTATGTTATTTTGTCATCTGTTGACAATTTCTAAAGGTCAAGATCATGGTTTGGAGTTTGTACAATATAGAGTCTGCATTTGATTACATCCCTATACATATTAGATAGCTAGGCTAGGTACGTCGAGAGAGCAGAGGTTCCAGGGGCAGTATTGTTGATCGATGATGACGGGATTGCTGGCATTGATCATGGTTAGGTCGAGGAAATTCAAATCCGAGATTGTCAAGGTGGCTGGCGCCGAGGGCCATGTCTTGATCCTAACACCATTGGCAGTGTTATCGAAGGTGCAGTTTTGTATGGTGATTCTGCTAACATCTTTCTCCTCAATGTTCTTGCCCATACTGCCGATGCTGATGCCGTGGCCGGGCCCACATTTGACGTTTTTTATCATGACGTCCGTCATCTGATCCCCCATGGAGATACAGTCATCGCCCGTCTGGATGACGGCGTCTAGGATGGTGATGCCGATGTTTCGCGCTATGTGGAGACCGTCGGTGTTGGGGCTATCATGCGGTGCTGACACTTTGTATCGCAGGAATGTGACGTTGTTGCTGGAGATGCAGTTGGAGTGGAAATTCTTGCTATCTTTGGTGGTGATGTCTTGGATGATGGAGTTGTTGATGAAATTGAAGCTAAGGTTGATGGGAAGCTTTGCGCACTTTGTGTTGACATGGCAATCATTTGTTTTCCAGGCTTGCTCACCCATGCCGTCGAAAACACCTCCACCGGAGAGGGTGAAGTAGTTCACGTAGTTGACAGTGACCCATTCCCATTCTTTGTTAGGGAGTTGCGTCGGGTCGGAAAGGGCTTTTATGGTGCCTTTCACTTCGAGCTCGAGAGGAGATTTGCTGGGTCCTTCTAGGTGAGCCTGCTTCAAGATCCATTCACCTGGACCTATTGTTATTTTCGCCGGTTCAGGTGAAGCAATTGCTTCCTTCCATGCTTTGTCCAGTGCCTAAAAATTTCAAAATACAAAAATACTCATATGCATATATGTTAATTTCAGTGGTGTGGTAGTTCCAATGGTAGTACCGCAGTTATATCTTTGTCGGCCCCCACTCCATAGCTGCTGATATCGAAGATCTTTAACCCATGTGCGTATGAGGAAAGTGCAAGAACAATTGCTAAGAAAACTAGTGGTTGTTGTTCCATGATGTTTGAAATATATTTGTATTGTGTTGGTGATTGAATAATAAGTTTGATATGCCTTTATATACTAACAATTAATAGGAATTTGACAATGTCTCACAATCTTAAAACATGGTGATCCCTACAAATTTCGAATATGTAGGAGACTCCGTCTACCTATTTATAGATTCGAAGTGAAATGTTACCACTTACTACAATAAAAATAAACAAATTAGATCCGTTAGTAACGACTTTGGTTCTTATGTTCACTTTGTTTTCCTAATGTTTTAGTTATATTTTTATTGCTTTAGTTCTTATGTTCACTTTGTTTTTCCTTTCATTTTATGTTTTTAGCTTATTCAATTATGTGTAACTAAATTCATATGATTCTAGGGATCTGTTAGTAACGACTTTGGTTATAGAATTCCGTTTTGCTATTTAATATCCGTTTTGTTTTTACTTCGTTTCTTCCCTAAGTCGTAATATAATACTTCACGTTTGAGTGACACATTCAACGATGATTTAATATAACTTGTTACATAATCGTGAGAGGAGGTTGGCGAGTTAGATCCACTTAGAAGACACTACAATTAGCTTCCCTTAAAACGGCACTGTTAATTGAGAGTGAGGACTTTATAAGGGTCTTAGGAGCTTTTAGGAGTTACGGATCTAGGATTGATAACCTTAGTGTTAGTAATCTGCGCTTGTACCGCATGGGCAAAACTTATGTGACTCATTCTATCGAAGTATAAACTGTGTTAGGGTATTGTAGTTGGAATTTGTGCAACCATAACTGCGAATGCACATCACTCGAATTCTCGTATCTCTCATTCTTTTACCTCTTTTATTATTTGCGTTTAGTTGTTTATTGCTTTCAAACTGTTTTTGGTTTTCAAAATCTCCAAAATTATCAGTTTTCCAAATAGTGAACAAAGCTTAGTAGAAGGTGGCCAGTCTGTGACTTTATTCGCCGTTTTCGATATCCGATACGACCTTTAGCTATACTATATATATTCTGTATACTTGCAGGTTTATTTAGTGCTAATAAAAAGTGCATCAATGAAAGAAAAGCCAACGAAACCAAGATTGGAGTCGTTGAAGCATGATTGAACAACCTTAAGGTCGGGATGAACACCATTGCCTCCACCGTTTCAATCATCAAAAACCAAATGGACCAAGTCCAGAAGTTTACTTTGTGCCGCATGTGTAATATTTATGTGACTCGTCCCAGTTAAGTATGAACTGTGCTAGGGTGTTGTAGTTGGAACTTGTATAAACCATAACTGTGAAAGCACATCATGGAATATCTCATCTCTTTTACATATGTGATTTATCTGCAACAGTTCACTTGCATTCTTTAATTTTACAAATTTTTAGTTTTCAAAATCAAAACCTTTTGTTTTTCCAAATAGTGAAAGAAGCTTAGTAGAAGATAGACAGTCTGTGATAATTTTCTTCGTGATCGATATCTTGTACTGACCTTTGAATATACTAGATCTACTTGTATAATTGCATGTTTATTTAGTGCTAATAAAAAGTGCATCAACCACACCTATTTGACTTTAAATAATTGAATTGGGCATCAATTTGATCAAGACCAAAATAGAATATTATTATTAGTCACTACAATAAATAACATTGGCTGCCCATCTAAATCGGAAAATACAAGTAATTCGGGCTTCCTCTTTATTTAATTATTTCTCTCGCTTAATATATAAATGTCCATTAATTAATCGAAGTCTGCTTTTGACTTAATCAATTAATATCTTATTTACTCCAAGACATGATTAGGCTTGAACTTCTTATTTATTATTTGTGGAATAAATTCTAACTACATAGGTTCTAAATAATAGATCATTATTTCAAGCTCCTCTTTAGGATATTATTAAGCCAGACTTTCCTAGAGCGTGATTCAATACAGTAGCAATCCTAGCGCTGCTAAATACTAATCACCATTAGCCAAAATATCAAGATTCTTGGATTACAAAAAATATTCACCTATTGATAAACCAAATTAATGAATTATTAATATCATATGCTCAAGGCTATATATATTTATGAGTAATGACCAAAATTGGTCCTTAACATATGGCTATTTTACGATTTTGGTCTCAGACAATATGTTTTAAATATTTGCATCCTAAACATTTCAACTCGGATCACAATCGGTCCAATCCTGACTGTTCCGTCAAATTGTAACAGTCAACGCATTTAAGCGCGATTTTGACCCAACTACAATCTTTAAGTGTGATTATTAACACTCAAATTATATTCTTAATTATTATAAGCAACTTAGCATTTAAATCATATTCTCTCTTCTCTTGTCTCTCCCATTTCTTTCCCAATTGATTCTCTCCCCACTGTAGGAACACCCCCAAATTAGAAAATTCAATTCTCCTCCCCATCGAAGTGCAACTGCCCCACCAGCGGTGCGAATGCGTACGCCAGAGTCCCCAGCACCCCGTCGCAAGGCTATTCATCGCCGTGGTCGCAGCTAAAGAATCCGATCCTCAGATCCGCGCAGTTGAACGTCGTCGTCTCTACGAATGTCAGCACATCACCTCCGACCACCGCTCGAACGCCTTCATGAAGATGCCTCTCACCAAATCGGAGAGTTGTTTCTCCAGCGCGAACGCGTAGATGATCTACTCTTCCCCGACGGCCAGCACGGGCATTTGGGGAAGTAGGAGTAGTGCGGGACGTGTGGATTGTTTTACGTTGTAAGTGTTCGACGATTTGCCTGAATGCATCGTGGAGGTATCGTTGACGATGTCGGCGTTGCCGTAGCAGGGAAGGAAGATTTGCTTCAGCGTCGGCGCGTCGAGCTCGCCGGTTTGGTTGAGGTTAAAGTTTAATTGGTAGTTTTTTAATGTGGATTCGAGGAATTCGTCGAATTCGTCGGAGGAGGTGTTGATGTAGCCGAATAGCTGGAAATACTTTTTGAGACTTGCTAAGCCTTGAGATTTCATGCCTCTCCGACAGCCGTGGAGAGCGCTGAATGCATCCCAGCTTGAAGCTTTTGCAATGAATTATTTTTATTATGTGTTAATATATTATTTTTTATTTTTCTGAATAATAAAAAAATTTAATCAAAATGCTTAATTGGGTCAAATTGCGTTTAAAGACGTTGACTATTACAATTGGACGGAACCGTCAGTTTTGAGCCGATTGTGATCCGAGTTGAAATGTTTGGGATGTAAAAATTCAAAACATAATGTCTGGGACCAAAATTGTAAAATGACCATATGTTTAGGACAAAATTTGGCCTTTACTCTATATTTTTTAAGAAATGTTAATGATCGAGACCTTCTCTTTCAATAGATATGAATAAAGACTCACCGTTAGATCCATTCAGTGCTATATTACACAAGTGTCATCTTATTTCGTTACTGCTTGGAAATATTGAGATTGACATTCAACCTTTCGTAATAGGTAGTTAAGGTCTATCTAGGTTGTGAAATACGCTTTCTCTTTTGTTAATACATTGCCCACAACCAATTTACTTAAACAAAAGACTTTTAACTTATTTGGTTACTTATACATTTAAATATGTAAAACACTCCTTAAATGTAAAAACATACTAACAAATTGTGACAAAAACAGTTTGTTTTATTCCTTGGAAAATAAACGAAGAGTTTTTACAATATAAAGGCACTCGAAATATGCTTTACAGAATACAAAACTCTAACAGAAACATGTTTTTCAGTATACCAACCCTAGCAAACATAACTTGGGAAATTATAGAATTAAAAATCCATTTGATAGTTCTACATCGGAAGAGGTTTGGGCGCACTGCTTCTCTGGCATAGAGGTGGATTCTGTGCACCACCGGTGAACGTGTACTTGACGTTCTGGCACTTGGTAGTGGCACCGCCTAGTGCAGGGTCTCCGGTGAATTTAAGATCAATATCTCCAATCTGCACATCTTGGCATGGCTTGCTTGTGCTGCAAGAGAATATAACCACATCCTGAGTAGAGCTCGTGCCCTTGACGTTATGAATCTTCACTTTGCTAATCTGGATCGACGATGGTTTCTGCACACCACAACGATGATGTTAATTATATATATATATATAAGAAAATAAAATAAATGCTTACATATATATAGAGGTGCGTTATATTGCTAACTTTTTAAGTTGCTAACTCTGCTAACTCTTAAACGCAATGTATTAAAAATGGCATCACGATGACATCAAAATATCAACACATAATGTCAACAAAATTATGTGTTGATATTTTTAATACACCGCGTTGATGAGTTAGCAGAATTAGCAACTTTAAAAAGTTAGCAATTGATCACACCTCCATATATAGGGATGTGATCAATTAATAACTGATAACTATGTCAACATGCATATTATAGATGTCAACACGAAGACATTTATATATCAACAAACTGTAGTTCACATATGTATGTGTTGTGTTGACATACAAATATAGATGTCAACACAAGACATTCATATGTGAACTAGATTTCTAATATCCTATGTTCATAAATTAGTTGTAGTTAGCAACTAGAGAGTGAGTTAGCAATGGATCACAAGCCTATATATATATATATATAGGGGTAAAATGTAAACTCTAAATAATGTACAAACTCCAAAATATGATCTGGACCTTTAGAAAATGTCAATCGATGACAAAATAACCTCAACAGAAGATGTTAACACAGTTCCAACACTGTGTTGACATTTTTTTTATGTTATTTTGTCATCTGTTGACATTTTCTAAAGGTCAAGATCATGGTTTGGAGTTTGTACAATATAGAGTCTGCATTTGATTACATCTCTATACATATTAGATAGCTAGGCTAGGTACGTCGAGAGAGCAGAGGTTCCAGGGGCAGTATTGTTGATCGATGATGACGGGATTGCTGGCATTGATCATGGTTAGGTCGAGGAAATTCAAATCCGAGATTGTCAAGGTGGCTGGCGCCGAGGGCCATGTCTTGATCCTAACACCATTGGCAGTGTTATCGAAGGTGCAGTTTTGTATGGTGATTCTGCTAACATCTTTCTCCTCAATGTTCTTGCCCATACTGCCGATGCTGATGCCGTGGCCGGGCCCACATTTGACGTTTTTTATCATGACGTCCGTCATCTGATCCCCCATGGAGATACAGTCATCGCCCGTCTGGATGACGGCGTCTAGGATGGTGATGCCGATGTTTCGCGCTATGTGGAGACCGTCGGTGTTGGGGCTATCATGCGGTGCTGACACTTTGTATCGCAGGAATGTGACGTTGTTGCTGGAGATGCAGTTGGAGTGGAAATTCTTGCTATCTTTGGTGGTGATGTCTTGGATGATGGAGTTGTTGATGAAATTGAAGCTAAGGTTGATGGGAAGCTTTGCGCACTTTGTGTTGACATGGCAATCATTTGTTTTCCAGGCTTGCTCACCCATGCCGTCGAAAACACCTCCACCGGAGAGGGTGAAGTAGTTCACGTAGTTGACAGTGACCCATTCCCATTCTTTGTTGGGGAGTTGCGTCGGGTCGGAAAGGGCTTTTATGGTGCCTTTCACTTCGAGCTCGAGAGGAGATTTGCTGGGTCCTTCTAGGTGAGCCTGCTTCAAGATCCATTCACCTGGACCTATTGTTATTTTCGCCGGTTCAGGTGAAGCAATTGCTTCCTTCCATGCTTTGTCCAGTGCCTAAAAATTTCAAAATACAAAAATACTCATATGCATATATGTTAATTTCAGTGGTGTGGTAGTTCCAATGGTAGTACCGCAGTTATATCTTTGTCGGCCCCCACTCCATAGCTGCTGATATCGAAGATCTTTAACCCATGTGCGTATGAGGAAAGTGCAAGAACAATTGCTAAGAAAACTAGTGGTTGTTGTTCCATGATGTTTGAAATATATTTGTATTGTGTTGGTGATTGAATAATAAGTTTGATATGCCTTTATATACTAACAATTAATAGGAATTTGACAATGTCTCACAATCTTAAAACATGGTGATCCCTACAAATTTCGAATATGTAGGAGACTCCGTCTACCTATTTATAGATTCGAAGTGAAATGTTACCACTTACTACAATAAAAATAAACAAATTAGATCCGTTAGTAACGACTTTGGTTCTTATGTTCACTTTGTTTTCCTAATGTTTTAGTTATATTTTTATTGCTTTAGTTCTTATGTTCACTTTGTTTTTCCTTTCATTTTATGTTTTTAGCTTATTCAATTATGTGTAACTAAATTCATATGATTCTAGGGATCTGTTAGTAACGACTTTGGTTATAGAATTCCGTTTTGCTATTTAATATCCGTTTTTTTTTTACTTCGTTTCTTCCCTAAGTCGTAATATAATACTTCACGTTTGAGTGACACATTCAACGATGATTTAATATAACTTGTTACATAATCGTGAGAGGAGGTTGGCGAGTTAGATCCACTTAGAAGACACTACAATTAGCTTCCCTTAAAACGGCACTGTTAATTGAGAGTGAGGACTTTATAAGGGTCTTAGGAGCTTTTAGGAGTTACGGATCTAGGATTGATAACCTTAGTGTTAGTAATCTGCGCTTGTACCGCATGGGCAAAACTTATGCGACTCATTCTATCGAAGTATAAACTGTGTTAGGGTATTGTAGTTGGAATTTGTGCAACATTAAACTGCGAATGCACATCACTCGAATTCTCGTATCTCTCATTCTTTTACCTCTTTTATTATTTGCGTTTAGTTGTTTATTGCTTTCAAACTGTTTTTGGTTTTCAAAATCTCCAAAATTATCAGTTTTCCAAATAGTGAACAAAGCTTAGTAGAAGGTGGCCAGTCTGTGACTTTATTCGCCGTGTTCGATATCCGATACGACCTTTAGCTATACTATATATATTCTGTATACTTACAGGTTTATTTAGTGCTAATAAAAAGTGCATCAATGAAAGAAAAGCCAACGAAACCAAGATTGGAGTCGTTGAAGCATGATTGAACAACCTTAAGGTCGGGATGAACACCATTGCCTCCACCGTTTCAATCATCAAAAACCAAATGGACCAAGTCCAAAAGTTTACTTTGTGCCGCATGTGTAATATTTATGTGACTCGTCCCAGTTAAGTATGAACTGTGCTAGGGTGTTGTAGTTGGAACTTATATAAACCATAACTTCGAAAGCACATCATGGAATATCTCATCTCTTTTACATATATGATTTATCTGCAACAGTTCACTTGCATTCTTTAATTTTACAAATTTTTAGTTTTCAAAATCAAAACCTTTTGTTTTTCCAAATAGTGAAAGAAGCTTAGTAGAAGATAGACAGTCTGTGATAATTTTCTTCGTGATCGATATCTTGTACTGACCTTTGGATATACTAGATCTACTTGTATAATTGCATGTTTATTTAGTGCTAATAAAAAGTGCATCAACCACACCTATTTGACTTTAAATAATTGAATTGGGCATCAATTTGATCAAGACCAAAATAGAATATTATTATCAGTCACTACAATAAATAACATTGGCTGCCCATCTAAATCGGAAATTACAAGTAATTCGGGCTTCATCTTTTATTTAATTATTTCTCTCGCTTAATATATAAATGTCCATTAGTTAATCGAAGTCTGCTTTTGACTTAATCAATTAATATCTTATTTACTCCAAAACATGATTAGGCTTGAACTTCTTATTTATTATTCGTGGAATAAATTCTAACTAGATAGGTTCTAAATAATAGATCATTATTTCAAGCTCCTCTTTAGGATATTATTAAGCCAGACTTTCCTAGAGCGTGATTCAATACAGTAGCTCAAGGGGCTGGCAGCGGAAGCGTGCGGACAAAACGGATCACATGAATTTGATCTATTTAGCAGATTATTTAGACAAAATCTATTCGCGTAATTATGACATGTATCATGCTCATAACTTGAATTAAAACATGCTTTAGCACATAAAATTCCTAAAACATGCTTACTACGGAATTAGCCAATTTACCTCGTTGATTCAATCAAGAATCGATGATGGCTTGCTCCGTCTCCACGTGAAGATCTTCAATACAAGACCTCGGATCTTCTGACTGGTGTCCCGGACTATACGCTGATATTTGTGTGGGCAAATCTGACCAACGTACTAGGACTCGAATAATGGAAGACAGAACTCAGCTCACGGAGGAGAGCACAATTTTCGAAAATCACTCTTTAGAGGGGGGACGAAAATTTGACAAATTAATTGTTGTGTTTTCTGTCTCCTTTATTCTCCTATTTATTTAAGTCACATATTGAGCCCAGTCAGGGATCTAAGGAAGAATCTGGAACAGACCTCACCCAATTAGCTTTTTACTAATTAAATTGAACCCACAATTTAATATAAGCTTATATTGGAATATTACGAGCAGCCACTACAGAAGTAATATTGCACTGCCTTCCAAATCCGAAATTACAAGTATTCCGGGTTTCCTTTAATTGTATTTGATTTATTTCTCGCGCTTAAGATGAAAACATCCATTAATTAATTAATGTCTGCTATGGACTTAATTAATTAACATATTTCGAATTCCAAGAGTGGACTTAGCAAGAAACTCTTATTTATTATTCATAGAGTAATCAAACTCCAACTAGCTAGGTTCCGAATAATAAAACCTCGTTTCGAGCTCCTCTTGTGGATGTTATCAAACGAGACTCTCCTCGCGCACGTTTCAACATAATAGCAATCCTAGCACCTCTAGATAATGATCACCACTACCCAATATACCTGGATCGTTGGGTTACGAAAAACCCGCACATTTGGTAAGTCAAAGTAGTGGATACTCAATATCGTATGCTCAATGCTAACGTACATTGATTAAGAAATTAATTCTCAAGACCTCGTCTTTCAGTAGATAGCATAAAGACTCGTCTTGCTGTTAGATCCATTCAGTGATATACCACACCAACGTCATCTTATTTCAATAAGGTTTAGAAATAATCGGACTGACATTGCAACATTTCACGATAGGTAGTCTAGTCCTATCTAGGTTGTGAAATTCTTATTTTTCTTTGTTTAGAACTGACCGTGTTACCTTAAATTGGACGACGCCCACAACCGGTCTACTAAAACAAAGACTTAGACTTTGTTACGTTTGCTCATACATTTAAATATGCAATAAACAACCATTAAATGTAAAACATAACAACATTATGACAAAAATAATCTGTTGCATTTATTGGAAAATAACCATTAGAGGTTTACAGTATCCAATCACTCGAAAGGTGATTTCTAGTATACAAAACCCTAACAATCTCCCACTTATACTCAAAACAGCTTTCGAGTATACAAAATAGTAGTGTGCATGCGTCTAAATTTCTCCCACTTATACTGAAAGCGAGTTGAGGTCTTGAATGAGTCGAACTCCCATCCCTTCAACGTGGCACTCGAACGGTTTTACCGCCAAAGCCTTTGTAAAAGGATCTGCCAGGTTGTTCTCTGACGCAATCTTGACCACTTTTATGTCTCATCTCTGCACTATATCTCTAATGATATGATACTTCCGCTCTATGTGTTTGTTCGCTTTGTGAGCTCTTGTTTCTTTCGAGTTTGCCACAGCACCAGAATTGTCACAATAAATAGTGATGCTCTTGGGCAGATTCGAAACCACACCTAAATCCATAAGGAAGTTCTTGAACCATACAGCCTCTTTTGCAGCCTCTGATGCGGCCACATACTCGGCTTCCATGGTCGAGTCCGCAATGCATTTCTGCTTCACACTCTTCCAAATTACGGCTCCACCTCCTAAGGTGAACACATATCCTGAAGTAGATTTTCTCGAGTCCTGATCAGCTTGAAAGTCTGAGTCAGTATATCCCAAAGGACAGAGCTCGACTGCATTGTAAACTAGAGCATAGTCCTTAGTCCGTTTAAGGTACTTGAGTATGTTCTTTACGGCAGTCCAATGTCCTTGGCCCGGATTCGACTGATATCTTGCCACCATGCCAACAGCAAAGCAAATATCTGGTCTAGTACAAAGCATAGCATACATGAGACTTCCAACTGCCGAAGCATATGGAATCCTTCTCATTGCTTGTATCTCAGACGGCGTTTTAGGGCACATCTCTTGAGATAAATGGATGCCATGTCTAAAAGGTAAGAAACCTTTCTTGGCGTCCTGCATGCTAAAACGACTAAGTACTGTTTCGATGTAAGATTCTTGAGATAAGCACAACATCTTCTTCTCTCGATTCCGAAGAACCTTGATCCCGAGGATGTGTCCCGCGTCTCCCATATCCTTCATCTCGAACTGGTTTGATAACCATGTTCGAACTGATGACAACATCTTTTTATTGTTTCCAATTAGAAGAATGTCATCTACATATAAAACTAAGAACACCACATTCCCCTTATCAACTTTCTTATACACGCAGCTCTCACTTGGGCACTTTTCGAATCCAAACTTGCAAATAGTTTGATCGAAACATTGGTTCCACGATCTGGATGCTTGCTTGAGGCCATAAATGGCCTTCTTAAGCTTCCAAACCATGTGTTCTTTGCCCTTTATGGCATATCCTTCGGGTTGTTCCATGTAGATGGTCTCCTCAAGACTGCCGTTTAGAAATGCAGTCTTAACGTCCATCTGCCATACATCCCAATCCATATAAGCTGCAATAGACAACAGTATCCGGATCGATTTGAGCATGGCCACTGGGGAGAAGGTCTCATCATAATCGATGCCTTCCTTTTGGGTATACCCCTTGGCCACTAGTCTTGCTTTGAAGACTTTAACTCGTCCATCGGGTCCACGTTTACATTTATATATCCACTTGCTCCCAATGGCAGTACAA
Source organism: Salvia splendens (assembly GCF_004379255.2). Lineage (NCBI taxonomy): Eukaryota > Viridiplantae > Streptophyta > Magnoliopsida > Lamiales > Lamiaceae > Salvia > Salvia splendens. The sequence goes on along the minus strand of NC_056043.1, from coordinate 72,976 downwards.
CCTTCGGGTAGGACGGACAAATCGTAGACGTCTTTGTCTATCATAGATTGTAGTTCCGAATCCATTGCTTTTACCCATTCACAATGATCGATATCTGCCTGCGCCTCCGCAAAGTTCCAGGGATCTAATACATTGCTGTCCGAGGAGTGATCCATAGATTCTCCCAAACCAATGTATCTGTCGGGCTCATGTGAGACCCTCCCACTGCGGCGCGGCACTACAATATTTTGAGTAGAAGTTGAAGTTTCGGGAATTGTTTGTACACTTGGTACTTGTTCTTGGTTAATGGAACTTGTGACTGAAGTTAGCTCATCAAGAGCCACTTCACTGCTGGGTTTATGATTCATTACATAGTCTTCCTCTAAGAATGTCGCGTGAGTGCTCACAATGACTTTCTTATCTCGGAGACTAAAGAATTCATAAACATTCGTTCCTTTGGGGTAACCTATAAACAAACATACCTCCGTCCTAGATCCTAGCTTAGTTGGATCATTTTCCAATACATGAGCCGGGCAACCCCAAACCTTGAGATGTGCTAGATTGGGCTTACGCCCAGTCCACAACTCATATGGAGTTTTAGGTACGGATTTTGATGGTAAATTGTCTAAAATGTGACTTGCGGAAAGCAATGCATGTCCCCAAAACGAAATAGGCAGACGTGCATAACTCATCATCGATCGAACCATGTTTAATAAGGTCCTGTTCATTCTTTCAGCCACGCCGTTCTGCTGGGGCATGCCCGGCGCAGTCAGTTGGGATTGAATTCCCACTTCCGATAAGTAGTCCAAAAATTCGGCACTGAGGTATTCGCCTCCACGATCAGATCGTAGGCATTTGATATTCTTCCCATGATACTTCTCCACAAGAGTCTTAAAGTCTTTAAACTTGTCAAAAGACTCTGACTTGGACGCATCAAGTAGACATATCCAATTTTCGAGAAGTCATCAATAAATGTGATGAAGTATCGAAAACCACCTCTTGCCTCAGTTGACATTGGTCCACATTCATCGGAATGAACGAGCTCAAGTACTTCCTTGGACCTATTGCCCTTAGCCTTAAAAGGCCTCTTGGTCATCTTGCCTTCTAAGCATGACTCACACTTATGAAAAGGTTCCTCCTCTAGACCTTTGATAAGATCTTGTTGAACAAGAGAATGGATCCTCCTTTCATTGGCATGACCAAGTCTAAGGTGCCACAAGTACGTTTCGTTCATTGAATTTGAAGGTTCTTTTCGTTTCTTTGAAATTTTTGATGTTGTATTGAGTTCTGATTTGCGATTATTAAACTGTGTAGAAGTGATTGTGTACAGATTGTTTTCCATGATACCACGACAGATATAAGAACCATCTTTCTTAATAACGCAGTTGTCATTAAAAGAAATCGAATATCCATCATAAACCAATTTAGAAACTGAAATTAAATTTCTTCTAAAAGAAGGTATCAACAAAACATTCTTCAAAATAAAAAATCTATCACTACTAAAACGCAAATAAATGTCTCCCACTGCAACGGCCGCCACTTTGGTAGCGTCGCCCAGCTGGACTTCAATCTCACGATCATGTATCCATCTTGTCACCTGGATTAAGTCAGGATCAAAACAAATATGATTAGTGGCTCCTGTGTCAATAACCCAAGTGCAAATTGATGTCGAAGTCAAACAAGACTCGACAACTAGAGCTTGGTGCATACCTGTAGCATTGCCCCATTTAGGACAGTCTGGCTTCCAATGCCCCTTTTCTCCACACTTGAAACACTTCCCCGTGGGCTTCTTGTTAGCCCTCTTCTTCTTCTTTCCCTTAGCTATCTTGGCCGGTCCTGAGTTCGGTGGCTGCCTTTTTCCTTTGCTAGGCTTTAAGCCAGAGGAACGAGGCGCCGAAGTCATCATGGCCGCCTTAGCCTGGACCATAAGGTCCTCTGCCGACTGAAGTTCAGTCAACAACTCTGCCAAGGTGTAATTCCTTTTGTTCATCTCGAAGTTGAGCTTGAACTGTTGGAAGCTAGGGGGAAGACTTTGAAGGATGATAGTCACCTGGGACTCGGGATCGATCGTCCCTCCCAAGACCTCAATTTGGTTGAGGTGGCCCATCATCTCGAGGACATGGTCCCTCACAGACGAGCCTTCCTTCATTGTCTTCGACATGATACTCCGAAAGGCTTGAGACTTCGCCGTTCGATTCTGAGTACCAAAAAGATTTTTGAGATTCTGCATAATCTCGGCGGCTGTTTCTATGGCTGAATGCTGATGCTTGAGTACTGAAGACATAGATGCCAACATGTAGCACTTAGCCATCTCATTCGCCTTATGCCACCGTCTGTGTGCATCTCTGACTCCTGCCGCAGCGGTAGCCGCCGGCACTGGAGGTCGCGGGGTGGTGAGCACAAAGATGTACTCATCTGCTGTGAGAACGATGTCCAAATTTTGTTTCCATTCTATGTAATTTTGGCCCTCGAGTTTATTTTCTTTGAGAATTGCGAAAAGAGGATTGAATGACATATTGGCGATTTGATTTGCACTGCAAAACAGAGTATTTTACTATTGTCATAAACTTATGTAAGAAGTTTGATTAGATTAACCATAAAACTTTTCAAAATCTTACAACTGTAAAATTAAAATTTTGTACCCTCCAGAGGAAGTCAATACGCATTAAAATCTTATAATTTTACTAGTCACAACACCGACGAATAGTCCAGAGACCACAGAGTGGCATGGCCGCCTAATGTTGCCTAAGCAAGACCACCGAATTTAGCATTACAGAGTCTCATTTCTACAACACACTCCCATAACAATGCTTGTGTGCTGCTAACAAGATCAAGCTATCTCATAAATCCTGTGTGAACTTCTGAATCTCGCAGTTTCTTAGGATTATTGTCCCCACAGAGCAGGTGGCGATAATATTGGAAACTACATTCTAGTTCATACTATTTATATTTGAGAAGCCCGCCCTCATGAACTTGCTATTTTCTTAGGATTATTGTCCCCACAGAGCAGGTGGCGATAATATTAGAAAAAGGCTTCATAAATTGCAGACCAATTGATGGAGACCATATACAAACGTTGAGTTCGTAATTATAGCTTAGATATTTTGGGTTATGGTTTTACTTTAATTATCCTTAGCCTTGAGGCAGTTTAAGGCTTAATTAAATTCTGTTGGTATTTAATCTACTGGATAATTAAATCTTTTATTAATTGGTATCTTCCTTTAGGAAATTATTGTTCTAAAATATAATTTTTATTCATGTCTACTATAAGGTATATCTAAAATAAACAAATTATTTAATTCTTAATAAGACATGAAAAATTAAATTCAAATTAATTCCATGTTCAAGATTAGGAAGAGATATTTCATTATATTTCATTATTTAATGTATTCATACATATCTATCCCTTTTAGGATCATAGATATATAAATATTAGGAAACTATTAAATTATTCTTATCCATATCATCTAGGAATCAAAATATTATTATTTATTTCCATAGATATAGAAAATAATAAAAATATTCCTTAAATCTAGATAAATATTAGGAAACTATTAAATTATTCTCATCTATATCATCTAGGAATAAAATAATATTATTTATTTCCATAGATATAGATAATAATAAAAATATTCCTAAAATCTAGGTAAATCTTCCAAAAAGATTTTATTTCCATTAAATAATAATATTTTAATGATATCTTTTAATAAAATAATTAAATAATCATTAAAATAATCTATCGTTATCTCATCGTACGAGGTTCGAACGAACGATGAACGACGAAGATCCGACGAATTCATCGTCGAATCACGACGCATGCAGCGTCTCGGACACCGGCGCGCAGGTGGCGCGCCACCGTCTCGGCCGTCTGGCTCGTCGGGTGTCGCAGCTTCTCGGCCAGGCGCGCACACGGCGGCACGCGCCTCTCGGCCAGCTGCTCGACGCCTGTCTCGGCGTCTCGGCTCGTCGGGTGCCGACGCTTCTCGGCCAGGCGCGCGCACGGCGGCGCGCGCCTCTCGGCCAGCGTCTCGGCGCCCTGCTCGATGGGTGCCGACGTTTCTCAGCCAGGCGGGCGCGCGGTGGCGCCCGCCTCTCGGCGCCCGGCTCGACCCTCCGAGCCGTCGGGTGTCGCGAGCTCTCGGCCAGCGGCGCGCACGGTGGCGCGCCTGCTCTCGGCCAGCTCGGACCTTCCGCCTAGGGTTCAGCCCGGTGTCTCGCGGTGTCTCGGTGGCTCTTGGACGAGCCACCACTCCGCGCCAGTCACCGCCGTGTCGACCTTGACCCGGGTTCCGTCTGGTGCGTGTGGTCTCGGCCGGCGGCGCGCACGAGTCCCCACTCATTTGCGCGTCGCCCCGTGATCACGGCTCCCGGCTCCCACTGTCTCGACATCCCTATCTCGATCGCACATGGTGCGTTCGAGCAATTCAAGTTCTTTGATTCGATAGTTCTTGAGTTCATCATGCATAATTAATTGAACAAAACACCAAGAACTTGTTTCGCAATCAAATAATACATGCATACATGAATTTCGCGAAATTTAAATCCAAATAATCAGAGCCAAAGACTGGCTCTGATACCAACTCAAGGGGCTGTCAGCGGAAGCGTGCGGACAAAACGGATCACATGAATTTGATCTATTTAGCAGATTATTTAGTTAAAATCTATTCGCGTAATTATCACATGTATCATGCTCATAACTTGAATTAAAACATGCTTTAGCACATAAAATTCCTAAAACATGCTTACTACGGAATTAGCCAATTTACCTCGTTGATTCAATCAAGAATCGATGATGGCTTGCTCCGTCTCCTCGTGAAAATCTTCAATACAAGACCTCGGATCTTCTGACTGGTGTCCCGGACTATACGCTGATATTTGTGTGGGCAAATCTCACCAACGTACTAGGGCTCGAATAATGGAAGACAGAACTCAGCTCACGGAGGAGAGCACAATTTTTGAAAATCACTCTTTAGAGGGGGGACGAAAATTTGACAAATTAATTGTTGTGTTTTCTGTCTCCTTTATTCTCCTATTTATTTAAGTCACATATTGGGCCCAGTCAGGGATCTAAGGAAGAATCTGGAACAGGCCTCACCCAATTAGCTTTTTACTAATTAAATTGAACCCACAATTTAATATAAGCTTATATTGGAATATTACGAGCAGCCACTACAGAAGTAATATTGCACTGCCTTCCAAATCCGAAATTACAAGTATTCCGGGTTTCCTTTAATTGTATTTGATTTATTTCCCGCGCTTAAGATGGAAACATCCATTAATTAATTAATGTATGCTATAGACTTAATTAATTAACATATTTCGAATTCCAAGAGTGGACTTAGTAAGAAACTCTTATTTATTATTCATAAAGTAATCAAACTCCAACTAGCTAGGTTCCGAATAATAAAACCTCGTTTCGAGCTCCTCTTGTGGATGTTATCAAACGAGACTCTCCTCGCGCACGTTTCAACATAATAGCAATCCTAGCACCTCTAGATAATGATCACTACTACCCAATATACCTGGATCATTGGGTTACGAAAAGTAGTGGATACTCAATATCGTATGCTCAATGCTAACGTACATTGATTAAGAAATTAATTCTCAAGACCTCGTCTTTCAGTAGATAGCATAAAGACTCGTCTTGCTGTTAGATCCATTCAGTGCTATACCACACCAACGTCATCTTATTTCAATACGGCTTAGAAATAATCGGACTGACATTGCAATCATTTACGATAGGTGGTCTAGGCCTATCTAGGTTGTGAAATTCTTATTTTTCTTTGTTTAGAACTGACCGTGTTACCTTAAATTGGACGACGCCCACAACCGGTCTACTAAAACAAAGACTTAGACTTTGTTACGTTTGCTCATACATTTAAATATGCAATAAACAACCATTAAATGTAAAACATAACAACATTATGACAAAAATAATCTGTTGCATTTATTGGAAAATAACCATTAGAGTTTTACAGTATCCAATCACTCGAAAGGTGATTTCTAGTATACAAAACCCTAACAGTACCAACCCTAGCGCCGCTAGATACTAATCACCATTAGCCAAAATATCAAGATTCTTGGATTACAAAAAATATTCACCTATTGATAAACCAAATTAATGAATTATTAATATCATATGCTCAAGGCTATATATATTTATGAGTAATGGCCAAAATTGGTCCTTAACATATGGCTATTTTATGATTTTGGTCTCAGACATTATGTTTTAAATGTTTGCATCCTAAACATTTCAACTCGGATCACAATCGGTCCAATCCTGACGGTTCCTTCAAATTGTAACAATCAACGCATTTAAGCGCGATTTTGACCCAATTACAATCTTTAAGTGTGATTATTAACACTCAAATTATATCCTTAATTATTATAAGCAACTTAGCATTTAAATCATATTCTCTCTTCTCTTGTCTCTCCCATTTCTTTCCCAATTGATTCTCTCTCCACTGTAGGAACACCCCCAAATTAGAAAATTCAATTCTCCTCCCCATCGAAGTACAGTTGCCCCACCGGCGGCGCGAACGCGTACACCAGAGTCCCCAGCACGCCGTCGAAAGGCTATTCATCCCCGTGGTCTCAGCTAAAGAATCCGATCCTCAGATCCGCGCAGTTGAACGTCGTCGTCTCTACGAATGTCAACACGTCACCTCCGACCACCGCTCGAACGCCTTCATGAAGATGCCTCTCACCAAATCGGAGAGTGTAAAAAACATGGATTAGATATGCCCGGTCAATGGATTTTGACCAAATAATAAATGTGACGAGACATTTAATTTTGTGAAATTAATTGATATAGCGTCGATCTACATTTTACGTAGATAAATGTAGTATATTCACTTTCTCAAATCCGATTTCCGATGAGTGAGAAATAGTGGATTAATATTGGGCATAATTAGCTTTTAATTAAAGCTTGGAGTTTGAGCTTATGGAATAATTAACTAGTGTTAATTATCCCACATTGGAGAAGTAACACATCTTTTAATGTGTTTAAATTAACTGACTTTATGCTACTTAATAATTATAGTGGACCAAGATGGGTGAAAGAGCCCACACGCGAACACGGGCGGGCCACCACCCGCCTGCCCGAGCCCGAGTCCGAGCCCGAGCCCGTGCACGTGCTCGTGGTCGTGGTCGCGGTTGCGGCCGCGAGCCAGGTCCCGATCTCGATCTCGATCTCGATCTTGATCTTGGACTTGGACTTGGATCTTGGCAATTGGTCTTTGGGCTCGGGTCTGGACCCGTAATAATCTTTTTAGACCACTGCTGAGTCAGCAATCCAAGTGGCTTGACACATCGTCAAGCGTGGCACAGTCAAAGCTGACATGTGAGAAAAGCACACGCTCCACACGCGAATGGCACACTCCTGCCACATGCTTGTAACCGCCGACGGTTACGAATCTGCCATGATGAGCCTTCACGGCTTGGTTGACCCTGCATGGTGGCTTGGCCTATAAATAGGCTAGCCATTCCACTGCATTAGAATATACCATTCACAAGCATAAGCTCTCCCCATCTCTCTGCATTGTCTTTCTGTCGAAGCTCTGCCCTCTGCTCCATCCAGTTCGCCGGAGCTCTGCTGATAGCGGTGCTGCTTCACCAGAGACATAGCCATTTTACCTTTGGGGACGACACGCCAAACCGCGAGCACTACTGGGGCGTATCTCGTCTTGCGGGAAGAGGCCTCCTCGTCTCGGCTAAGTTCTTCTTTACAGTTTCGAATTCCCATTGTAATTTTCGTTTCTGTTTTTCTTTTCTTTTCTTTTCTCTCAGGTTGTATTACGCCCGGTTAGTGTTGCTTTTTGTAGCTATATCTCCAACAATCGCAAGACGAGATATACACTACAGAAGACCTCAGACTTTCAGAAAACGAATTAAAAACTTTCGAAACTTAAACCTTTGCTGGAAATGTCGACCAACGTCAACACCATCTCTGCCACCACTCCGGCCACTGCCGCATCCACCGTTCCGGCCACCAACGCCGCCGTCACTCTTCCCACTCCATCCACCGGTGCATCTGCCAATGCATCCACCATCTCCATGATGCCGACCCCTGGCTTCCCAGCCGCCTCATCAACTGTTCCATGGGTTTGGGACAACCCTTTTGGGGCGTCCACTGGTTCCACCTTTGGTGGTTCGGTTGGTTCCACTTTTAGTGGTTCATTCGGATCCTTTAATGGATCGAGTGTTGGTGCCTTCGGGCTCAATACTAGTGTTGGATCTTTCGGGATCAACACGAACTTGGGGGGTTCTATGCCCAACCCAACTGTTGGCTCCTACGGGGGCAACGGGATAGGCCCCTTCCATGGGGTCAATCAGGCACCAATGGCACCAAGAATGATGCCACCTGCCGAGAAGCCACCAAAGTTTGGAGGATCTGACTTCAAGCGGTGGTACCAAAAGATGTTGTTCTACTTGACAACATTGGGCGTCGCCAACTTTCTCACAGAAAACGAGCTGCCCGCGCCAAGCGACCAAGAGACTAGGCTCGAAGTCATGACGGACTCTGAAGCTTGGAGAAAAGGGGATTATCTATGTAAAAATTTTATTTTAAGTGCATTAGATGATAGCATCTACAATGTATACTCCAATGTAACCACATCTAAACAAATGTGGGAAAGCCTAGAAAAGAAGTATAGCATAGATAATGCTTTAGGTACTGAACAAGTTGTAGCATCCAAGTTTATGGACTACAAGATGGTCGACTCTCGACCTATCATGGAGCAAGTCCAAGAGCTCCAAATGATCATCCACGTATTAGTGGCTGAAGGGATGACCTTGCCCGACAAATTCCTAAGGTGCACGATCATTGACAAGCTTCCTCCTAGTTGGAAGGACTTCAAGAGCTATCTCAAGCACAAGCGAAATCAGATGACCCTTGAAGACTTGATCGTGAAATTGCGCATTGAGGCTGATGTGCGCAAAAGCGACCAAAAGGCTAAGGGCTTCACCCCACTTGAAGCCAAAGCCAATCTGTTGGAGCGGGGCAGTCCCTCTAACAAACACCCTCGCCCAAATCGTCCAAATGACAAAGGGAAGGGAAAGCAGCCTACAAAGAAGTTTGAAGGCGATTGCTACAAATGTGGCAAACCAGGCCACTTTGCAAAGGGCTGCCGCAGCAAGAACAAAAAGCCGGCTGCCCACGTCGTTGAGAAGGAGTTCAAAGACTGGGATGAAAGCGACCTCATTGCTGTGGTCACTGAAGAGGTTAACCTTGTTGATAACAAGGGTGGCTGGTACATCGACACCGGCGCTACTGCTCATGTCTGCTCAGATAGGAGCAAGTTTGCCTCCTACACTGCTGTTGAAGGGAGGAAGATCAACATGGGGAATCAAGCATCCTCCGAAGTCCTTGGCATCGGAAATGTGATCCTCATGATGACGTCTGATGTCACAATAACGCTGAAGGATGTGCTGCATGTCCCGGACATTCTCAAGAACCTAGTGTCAGGATCAATACTAGTTAATAAAGGGTTTAAACTTGTATTTGAGTCCGATAGGTTTGTATTGTATAAGTTTGGAAAATCCCTCGGGAAAGGTTATGTAACCGACGGGCTTTTCAAACTTAGTGTGGCAACTCGCAGTGTTGCGAAGCCTTTGGCTAATAATAAAGCATCTACTTCCTCTTACTTGACTGAGTGTTCAAATTTGTGGCATTGTAGATTGGGACATGTGAATTCAAAAGCCATTAAAAGATTAGTGAATTTAGATTTACTAAAGGCTAATGAATTGGATATCCAAGATAAATGTGAAATTTGTCATGAAGCAAAAATGACTAAGTTGCCGTTTCACTTGGTGGAACGAAGCACAAAACCCCTTGAATTAATTCACACGGACCTATGTGATTTAAAGATGGTGCAAACTAGAGGTGGTAAAAAGTACTTTATCACTTTCATAGATGATTGCACAAGGTATTGCTACATTTATCTTTTAAGAAGTAAAGATGAAGCAATAGAAGCGTTCAAAAATTATAAGAACGAAGTTGAGAATCAACTTGGTTGTAAAATCAAAACGATTCGAAGTGATAGATGAGGCGAATATGTAGCCCCGTTTGAGGAGTTATGCAACACAAGTGGTATAATTCATCAAACGACTGCACCATATTCACCACAATCTAATGGTGTTGCAGAACGCAAAAATCGAACTCTAAAAGAGATGATGAATGCACTGCTTCTGACTTCAGGATTACCACATAACATGTGGGGGGAAGCTGTATTGACAGCCAACAATATCTTGAATAAGATCCCTCTCAAAGGAAAAGATGTTACTCCTTATGAGTTGTGGAAGGGAAGGAAGTCATCCTTCAAATACCTCAAAGTGTGGGGGTGTTTGGCTAAGGTGATGGTTCCTCCGCCCAAAGAAGTTACAATCGGACGTAAAACGGTTGATTGCATCTTCATTGGATATGCACTTAATAGTAGTGCATATCGATTTGTTGTTCACAAGTCTGAAATATCGACTATTACTGTAGGAACAACAATTGAGTCAAGGAACGCTGTATTTCTCGAAAATACATTTCCTTGCAAAGACAAGGAAAAAGTCTTAACCAATTCTGAGACAAGAATTGAAGAAGCAGCCACTAGTTCTAAACCAGTGGAGATTGAAGCCACTAGTTCTAAATCAGTGGATGAGGAACCTAAATCACGCAAGCGTGCAAGGCCCGATCCAAATGATACAGTACTAAAACGTGGTAGTAGGGTCAGAACATCAAAAACATTTGGTCCTGACTACATTGCTTTTATGTTAGATGAAGAACCGACATCTATAAAAGTAGCCTTCGATGGCCCAGACGGGTTGCATTGGAGAGAAGCTGTTCAAAGCGAAATTGATTCAATTTTGCTAAACCACACTTGGGTGTTGGTAGATCTACCTAAAGGTAAGAAACCTCTAGGTTGCAAATGGGTAATTAAAAGGAAATTTAAGGTCGATGGAACAGTGGATAAGTATAAAGCCCGACTAGTAGTAAAGTGTTTTAAACAAAAGGAAGGACATGACTTCTTCGATACCTATTCACCTGTAACAAGGATTACATCTATCCGAGTGCTTCTCGCTATTGCTGCATTGCACAATCTTGAGATTCATCAAATGGATGTAAAGACCGCGTTTCTAAATGGTGAACTAGAAGATGATATCTATATGGAACAACCCGAAGGGTTTGTAGTACCTGGACAAGAGAAAAAGGTATGCAAGCTCGTAAAGTCTCTATATGGATTGAAACAAGCGTCATTGCAATGGCACTTGAAATTTGATAATGTGATGTTATCAAACGGGTTCAAGATCAACGAGTGCGACAAATGTGTCTACATCAAGAGCACTAATAACGGTCATGTTATAGTGTTTCTATACGTTGATGATGTGTTAATCTTGGGTAGCAACACTCAAGTAATTAACGATACAAAGGCCATGTTAAAGAGAAACTTTGACATGAAAGACATGGGTCTAGCCGATGTAATTCTTGGAATGAAGATTCTAAGAACGTCTGATGGAATCATCTTAACACAATTGCATTATGTTGAGAAAATATTGAATAAATTCAAAGCCTATGATGGCGCGCTGGTTAAGACTCCAATTGAACTCGACGTTCACTTGAATAAGAACAAAGGCGAGCCCGTTGCACAAGAAGAGTATGCACGGGTCATCGGATGCATTATGTACTTAACTAATTGCACTTGACCTGACATTGCTTGTGTCGTGAACAAGTTGAGTCGTTACACGAGCAATCCAAGCAAAGAGCATTGGAGAGCTCTTGTGAGGGTTTTGAGATATTTAAAACATACTCAAAATCTTGGGCTACACTTCTCGAGATACCCCCCGGTACTTGAAGGGTACTGTGATGCAAATTGGATATCCGACAATAGAGACTCACTTTCAACAAGTGGATACGTCTTTACTATTGGGGGTGGTGCTGTATCGTGGAAATCCACAAAACAGACATGTATATCCCGATCAACCATGGAATCGGAGTTCATCGCCTTAGACAAGGCCGGTGAGGAAGCCGAGTGGCTTAAGAACTTCCTTGAAGATATTCCATATTGGTCTAAGCCAGTGCCACCAGTGCTGATCCACTGCGATAGCCAAGCAGCTATTGGAAGGGCAAACAATGGCTTCTATAATGGTAAGTCTCGACATATACGTCGACGACATAACACCGCGAGACATTTGATCACAACAGGGGTGATTACAATTGACTACGTGAAGTCAATAGATAATCTAGCGGATCCGCTGACCAAAGGGTTAAACCGTGATCAAATGAATAAGTTGCTAGAGGGAATGGGTTTGAAATCCACAAACTAAAGAATTATCATAGTGGTAACCCAACCATGATGACTGGAGATCCCAAGAACTTGGTTCAAAGGGACAAATGAGCTATGAGAGTTCATGAGAAACACTCAACTATATCTATTCCCTAGAGAGCATTAGAGTGTTGGAGAACTTGCCTAGTGGTAAAGGCTAAGTCTATGACTTTTAATAGTTCTTAAGGATTTCAAAGAGATGGAGTTCTCAAAGAGACCAAGTATGACAAGGTATTTGACTAAGAATCACCTATGTAAGTGCGAAGTGTGGTCGCTTCATAAAAATGCACTTATGAATCCAAAGTGATGTCCAAGACCGCAATGTACACAAAACGTGAGAACGGATGAGGTTGAGGTGTTTAAGCGTTAACACCATTGTCTCGGTGCACGTTGTGGGGGATTAGTTCAAAGCATCGCGCTACTAAGCCTCATGTGTATCCGATGGTGTCGACTATGGAGGGTTCAAAGCCAACAACTATCTATCCTTATGCTTATATACCTCTCGAGGATTGAGCTTGTGTCTGCATGCATAAATGTGACGAGACTTTTAATTTTGTGAAATTAAATGATATAGCGTCGATCTAGATTTTACGTAGATAAATGTAGTATATTCACTTTCTCAGATCCGATTTCCGGTGAGTGAGAAATAGTGGATTAAAGTTGGGCATAATTAGCTTTTAATTAAAGCTTGGAGTTTGAGCTTAGAGAATAATTAACTAGTGTTAATAATCCCACATTGGAGAAGTAACACATCATTTAATGTGTTTAAATTAAGTGACTTTATGCTACTTAATAATTATAGTGGACCAAGATGGGTGAAAGAGCCCACACGCGCGCCGCCGCCGCCCGCCAGCCTGAGCCCGTGCACGTGCTCGTGCTCGTGCTCGTGCTCGTGCTCGTGCTCGTGCTCGTGGTCGCGGTCACGGGCCGCGGGCCCCGGCCCTGTCCCGATCCCGGTCCCGATCTTGATCTCGATCTCGATCTTGATCTTGATCTTGATCTTGGACTTGCACTTGGATCTTGGTAGACCACCGCTGAGTCAGCAATCCAAGTGGCTTGACACGTCGTCAAGCGTGGCACAGTCAAAGCTGACACTTGAGAAAAGCACACACTCCACACGCGAATGGCACACTCCTGCTACACGCTTGTAACCGCCGACGGTTACGAATCTGCCATGAAGGCTACGAATCTGCCATGATGAGCCTTCATGGCTTGGTTGACCCTGCATGGTGGCTAGGCCTATAAATAGGCTAGCCATTCCACTGCATTAGAATATACCATTCACAAGCATAAGCTCTATCCCTCTCTCTGCATTGTCTTTCTGTCGAAGCTCTGCCCTCTCCTCCATCCAGTTCGCCGGAGCTCTGCTGGTAGCGGTGCTGCTTCACCAGAGACGTAGTCATTTTACCTTTGGGGACGACACGCCAAACCGAGAGCACTACCGGGGCGTATCTCGTCTTGTGGGAAGAGGCCTCCTCAACTCGGCTAAGTTCTTCTTTACAGTTTCGAATTCCCATTGTAATTTTTATTTCTGTTTTTCTTTTCTTTTCTCTCGGGTTGTATTACGCCCGGTTAGTGTTGCTTTTTGTAGCTATATCTCCAACAGAGAGTTGATTCTCCGGTGTGAACGCGTAGATAATCTGGCTCTTCCCCGGCGGCCAGCACGGGCAGTTGGGAAAGTAGGAGTAGTGCGGGACGTGTGGATTGTTTTACGTTGTAAGTGTTCGATGATTTGCCTGAATGCATCGTGGAGGTGTCGTTGACGATGTCGGCGTTGCCGTAGCGGGGAAGGAAGATTTGCTTCAGCGTCGGCCGTCGAGCACGCCGGTTTGGTTGAGGTTGAAGTTTAATTGGTAGTTTTTTAATGTGGATTCGAGGAATTCGTCGAATTCGTCGGAAGAGGTATTGATGTAGCCGAATAGCTGGAAATACTTTTTGAGACTTGCTAGGCCTTGAGATTTCACGCCTCTCTGGCAACCGTGGAGCGAATGCATCCCAGCTTGAAGCTTTTGCAATGAAGGAAGCTGGAATTGATGATATGTTTGGGAAGAAAGAATATGAATTAGCGCACATTTATGAATTGAAATACATAAATGAATTATTTTATTATGTGTTAATATATTATTTTTTATTTTTCTGAATAATAAAAAAATTTAATCAAAATGCTTAATTGGGTCAAATTGCGTTTAAAGACGTTGACTATTACAATTGGACGAAACCGTTAGTTTTGGGCCGATTGTGATCCGAGTTGAAATGTTTGGGTTGTAAAAATTCAAAACATAATATCTGGGACCAATATCGTAAAATGACCATATGTTCAGGTCAAAATTTGGCCTTAACTCTATATTTTTTAAGAAATGTTAATGATTGAGACCTTCTCTTTCAATAGATATGAATAAAGACTCACCGTTAGATGCATTCAGTGTTATATTACACAAGTGTCATCTTATTTCGTTACTGCTTGGAAATATTGGGATTGACATTCAACCTTTCGCAATAGGTAGTTAAGGTCTATCTAGGTTGTGAAATACGCTTTCTCTTTTGTTAATACAATGCCCACAACCAATTTACTTAAACAAAAGACTTTTAACTTATTTGGTTACTTATACATTTAAATATGTAAAACACTCCTTAAATGTAAAAACATACTAACAAATTGTGACAAAAATAGTTTGTTTTATTCCTTGGAAAATAAACGGAGAGTTTTTACAATATACAAGCACTCGAAAAATGCTTTACAGAATACAAAACTCTAACAGAAACATGTTTTTCAGTATACCAACCCTAGCAAACATAACATGGTAAATTGTAGAATTAAAAATCCATTTGATAGTTCTACATCGGAAAAGGTTTGGGCGCACTGCTCCTCTGGCATAGAGGTGGATTCTGTGCACCACCGGTGAACGTGTACTTGACGTTTTGGCACTTGGTAGTGGCACCGCCTAGTGCAGGGTCTCCGGTGAATTTAAGATCAATATCTCCAATCTGCACATCTTGGCATGGCTTGCTTGTGCTGCAAGAGAATATAACCACATCCTGAGTAGAGCTCGTGCCCTTGACGTTCTGAATCTTCACTTTGCTAATCTGGATCGACGATGGTTTCTGCACACCACAACGATGATGTTTATTATATTAATTATATATATAAAAGAAAATAAAATAAATGCTTACATATATATAGATGTGCGTTATATTGCTAACTTTTTAAGTTGCTAACTTTGTTAACTCATAAACGTAATGTATTAAAAATGGCATCACGATGACATCAAAATATCAACACATAATGTCAACAAAATTATGTATTGATATTTTTAATACACTGCGTTGATGAGTTAGCAGAATTAGCAACTTAAAAAAGTTAGCAATTGATCACACCTCCATATATATATTTATAGGGATGTGATAAATTAATAACTGATAATTATGTCAACATGCATGTTATATATGTCAACACGAAGACATTTGTATATCAACAAACTGTAGTTGACATATGTATGTCTTGTGTTGACATATAAATATAGATGTCAACACAAGACATTCATATGTGAACTAGATTTCTAAAATCCTATGTTCTTAAATTAGTTGTAGTTAGCAACTGGAGAGTGAGTTAGCAATGGATCACAAGCCTATATATATATAGGGGTAAAATGTAAACTCTAAATAATGTACAAACTCCAAAATATGATCTGGACCTTTAGAAAATGTCAATCGATGACAAAATAACATCAACAGAAGATGTTAACACAGTTCCAACACTGTGTTGACATTTTTTTTATGTTATTTTGTCATCTGTTGACATTTTCTAAAGGTCCAGATCATGGTTTGGAGTTTGTACAATATAGAGTCTGCATTTGATTACATCCCTATACATATTAGATAGCTAGGATAGGTACGTCGAGAGAGCAGAGGTTCCAGGGGCAGTATTGTTGATCGATGATGACGGGATTGCTGGCATTGATCATGGTTAGGTCTAGGAAATTCAAATCCGAGATTGTCAAGGTGGCTGGCGCCGAGGGCCATGTCTTGATCCTAACACCATTGGCAGTGTTATCGAAGGTGCAGTTTTGTATGGTGATTCTGCTAACATCTTTCTCCTCAATGTTCTTGCCCATACTGCCGATGCTGATGCCGTGGCCGGGCCCACATTTGACGTTTTTTATCATGACGTCCGTCATCTGATCCCCCATGGAGATACAGTCATCGCCCGTCTGGATGACGGCGTCTAGGATGGTGATGCCGATGTTTCGCGCTATGTGGAGACCGTCGGTGTTGGGGCTATCATGCGGTGCTGACACTTTGTATCGCAGGAATGTGACGTTGTTGCTGGAGATGCAGTTGGAGTGGAAATTCTTGCTATCTTTGGTGGTGATGTCTTGGATGATGGAGTTGTTGATGAAATTGAAGCTAAGGTTGATGGGAAGCTTTGCGCACTTTGTGTTGACATGGCAATCATTTGTTTTCCAGGCTTGCTCACCCATGCCGTCGAAAACACCTCCACCGGAGAGGGTGAAGTAGTTCACGTAGTTGACAGTGACCCATTCCCATTCTTTGTTGGGGAGTTGCGTCGGGTCGGAAAGGGCTTTTATGGTGCCTTTCACTTCGAGCTCGAGAGGAGATTTGCTGGGTCCTTCTAGGTGAGCCTGCTTCAAGATCCATTCACCTGAACCTATTGTTATTTTCGCCGGTTCAGGTGAAGCAATTGCTTCCTTCCATGCTTTGTCCAGTGCCTAAAAATTTCAAAATACAAAAATACTCATATGCATATATGTTAATTTCAGTGGTGTGGTAGTTCCAATGGTAGTACCGCAGTTATATCTTTGTCGGCCCCCACTCCATAGCTGCTGATATCGAAGATCTTTAACCCATGTGCGTATGAGGAAAGTGCAAGAACAATTGCTAAGAAAACTAGTGGTTGTTGTTCCATGATGTTTGAAATATATTTGTATTGTGTTGGTGATTGAATAATAAGTTTGATATGCCTTTATATACTAACAATTAATAGGAATTTGACAATGTCTCACAATCTTAAAACATGGTGATCCCTACAAATTTCGAATATGTAGGAGACTCCATCTACCTATTTATAGATTAGAAGTGAAATGTTACCACTTACTACAATAAAAATAAATAAATTAGATCCGTTAGTAACGTCTTTGGTTCTTATGTTCACTTTGTTTTCCCAATGTTTTAGTATATTTTTATTGCTTTAGTTCTTATGTTCACTTTGTTTTTCCCTTCATTTTATGTTTTTAGCTTATTCAATTATGTTTAACTAAATTCATATGATTCTAGGGATGTGTTAGTAACGACTTTGGTTATACAATTCCGTTTTGCTATTTAATATCCGTTTTATTTTTACTTCGTTTCTTCCCTAAGTCGTTCTATAAAACTTCACATTTGAGTGACACATTCAGTGATGATTTAATCGTGAGAGGAGGTTGGCGAGTTAGATCCACTTAGTAGACACTACAATTAGCTTCCCTTAAAACGGCACTGTTAATTGAGAGTGAGAACTTTATAAGGGTCTTAGGAGCTTTTAGGAGTTACGGATCTAGGATTGACAACCTTAGCGTTAGTAATCTACGCTTGTACCGCATGGGCAAAACTTATGCGACTCGTTCTATCGATGTATAAACTGTGCTAGGGTATTGTAGTTGGAATTTGTGCAACCATAACTGTGAACGCACATCCCTCGAATTCTCTTATCTCTCATACTTTTACCTCTTTCATTATTTGCATTTAGTTGTTTATTGCTTTCAAACTGTTTTTAGTTTTCAAAATCTCCAAAATTCTTAGTTTTCCAAATAGTGAACAAAGCTAAGTAGAAAGTAGCTAGTCTGTGACTTTATTCGCCGTGCTCGATATCCGGTACTGACGTTTAGCTATACTATATACTCTGTATACTTGCAGGTTTATTTAGTGCTAATAAAAAGTGCATCAATGAAAGAAAAGCCAACGAAACCAAGATTGGAGTTGTTGAAGCACGATTGAACAACCTTAAGGCCGGGATGAACACCATTGCCTCCACCGTTTCGATCATCATAAACCAAATGGACCAAGTCCAGAAGTTTACTAAACCATAACTGTGAAAGCACATCCCTGGAATATCTGATCTCTTTTACCTATGTGATTTATCTGCAACAGTTTACTTGCATTCTTTAATTTTACATTTTTTTTGTTTTCAAAATCAAAACCTTTTGTTTTTCCAAATAGTGCAAGAAGCTTAGTAGAAGATAGACAGTTTGTGATAGTTTTCCTAGTGATCGGTATCTGGTACTGACCTTTGGCTATACTAGATCTACTTGTATACTTGCATGTTTATTTAGTGTTAATAAAAAGTGCATCACCAACACCTATTTAACTTTAAATAATTGAATTGAGCCTCAATTTGATCCAGACCAAAATAGAATATTATTATCAGTCACTACAATAAATAACATTGGCTGCCCATATAAATCGAAAATTACAAGTAATTCTGGCTTCCTCTTTTATTTAATTATTTCCCTCGCTTAATATATAAATGTCCATTAATTAATCGAAATCTGCTTTTGACTTAATCAATTAATATCTTATTTACTTCAAGACAGGATTAGCTTGAAATTCTTGTTTATTATTCGTGGAATAAATTCTAACTAGATGTCACGACCACATCTTCCTAGTCAAAGAAAGCGCAGCTATTTCGCGACTAAAAATACTAAACTGTCTCAACACATCATCATAATTACTGAAATTAAGGAAAATACTGTCTAAAAGTCATCAAGATAGCAAGTTATTAAATCAGAGTGAAATGCGGGACATTGTCTTTACTAAGACAAAGCTAGGACTATGCAGCGGAAGAGTTCCAAGACAAGTATAACATGTATGGAGACATACTACACTAGCTACCCTTCTTTTATTTTATCTTCAGTCCCAACACCTCCTCTGCCGATCGATCAACCTGCACATTAAGGAAAACAACATGCAGGGCTGAGTATTTTGTATACTCAGTGGCTTATGCCGAAAACTATTTCTTTTAGTTGTCAGCCAAACTGAGTGAACGCGGGGTTTTTCTGAAAATAAGTCCCGGTCACTAAAATCTGTTATTTCTTTCTGAAATAGACTGCAGTCTTTTAACTTTCTGATGATATACCATATCAAGCTGTGTGAATCGGGAATGTGGCCACATTCCACGATCACTGGGCCGGCCAACCTGGCGCTAGCTCACGACCCACGGACCGGCCAACCTAGCGCTAGCTCACGGTCCCTACGTGTACACTAGTCCGAGTAGGATTTACTGACCTACTGGGACCCGAATTCGATTTAACCATGAATGGCAATCACAAAATAAAATATGGCATGACAACTCATTCAAATATTCACACTTATTCTCATAGAGTTCTGTAAATAAAAAGGAAAGAAGCCCACACCTCAATTGCTTAACTCTTGCAAAATAGGTGCTTCCCTGTTCTGAGATTATGCGTCGAGCGACGACGTTCCTTTACAAAAATTCGTATTTGAATTAGGCTTAAAAAAAATTACTGATTTTGCATGAATGCATGCCTAAGCGTGCTCCTTTATTATTTTATTTCCTTTCTTCTAAAATTAGGAAATCTTAATTCCTAATTAAATCTGCGATTTAATTTATTCGGAAACTGGCCGAAAACTATTTCCCGCATTAATTTAAATATCTTAAAATACTTTCCGGGCTAAGAGTTCGCTTAATTATTTATTGGCTTTTATTTTATCACGGCGAACATTCTTTTCATTTTCTTCCGTAGCTTAGGAATTTAATACCATAAATTCTTGGAATTAACTAAAGATTTCAACAAAAGAATCCGGGTCCAAGTAATTAAATTCTCGGGCTCGGTTGGAACTAAATATTCTGGCCCAGCCTTAACTTTCGGCCCGCTCATTTAATCTCGGCCCAAAAGATGAATAGTGGAAAGGCCCAAAAAAAAACATACTCCCTTCCTCAACCAGCCGATTCCATCGGCTTTTCCCTATTCTTCATTTCCTCCTTTCTCCGAAATTAAAACCCCAAATTGAGAAAGCCCTAGTTTCTTCGACGTCCGCTCCCTCCGCGAAGCTCCAGCTCCGGCGGAGGTCCGATGACGCGCGACGCGTTGTCTCACCCTCGCTCATCCCTGCAAGGGCGAACTCTCTCCCTGGTTTGGGAATATCCTCGCCGCGTCGGTCCCTTCCAACCACGGCGAGTCTTGCCGTGCTCCCATCCATCGGCTCCGTCTCGTTCTCGCCAGTGAAGGGAAGTGGCGACCCTCCGCGTTCCTCCGTTCCTCGGCGGGATCACCATCGATTCACCCTCCGTCGCGTCGAGGCAGCAGTCCCTCGTCGGTGCTGTCCCCCCTTCCCGCGAGCTCGTCGAGCCGCCACCGTCGAGGGCCAGTGGGGAGGCATCCAGCTTCGCGAGGCTTACGCCGTCGCTGTTCGCAGGGGTTAGGCTGAACACGGTAGGGTCCGTTGCCGTTACTGCACGCCGGGATCGCCTGCTGTCTCGGCTCGCCACCGCTCTTGACACCCCGCCGTCGGGTCGCTGCCTCTCGTCTAGCGTTTCCGCCTCTGGCAGCACGGCACCTCGGCCAGAGCCATTCTCCCTCCAAAGCTAAGTTTCTTGTTTAAAACTTTCTAGTGTTGTTAAGTGAAGCTTGCGAAAAAGATACTGTGACTTGAGCATTAGGGGATTTTCTTACATTCTGCTATGATTGATTTGATTTCATGGAGGGGTTGAGCCAGTGGTAGCCGTTTCTATGTTACTGATTATGTTCTGATGTGGGGTTCTAAGGCATACTCCTATGTTCTTGAGCTCATGTGTTCCTAAGTTCTCATTCTTGGCTATCTACTGTGTACTACATGATGCTAGTATGGTTTGGAGGATTTACCTCTTGTGATTGCTGAGTGAGGCTGCTCTTACTCTTGCTCGATTCCTTCCGCTTTCTCTCGGTTCTCCCTCCCTCTCTTTAGCTTGTTACTTTGCTACTAAGTGGAAGGTGTTGTGGTGTGGTATAGTAACCGAGGGGCTTAGAATGTGTATATAAACACATATCTTGTAACTGAAAGCTGCAGAGGCTGAGTGTTGGCTGACCTTGCAGCATCCTTTAACTGATTTTGGTGTTTTGTGCTCCCTTGTACTCTGATTCATTCATGAATTTTGTCTTCTTTTGCAGAGTATTAGCTGGAGGGGAGCCTACTGGCTGGAGTTTGCCTCTTTCGATCCAACCCTCACTCACATTTCTGAAAGGTATTGTTTCCCCTTCCCTTTCTTAATACACTTCTCTTGTTGTCTCTGTAAACAATTGAGGAGATCTAACGGCTGTTGAAACGAGTTGTCATAACAGCCGAGCTCTTCTTCATGTTTTGATCTTTCTCTCCAGATCACGGAGTTGCCGAGCTTGGTGCCGAACTGCCGAGCTTGGTACCGAACTGCTGAGCTCCCTGCCGAACTGCCGAGCTTGGTGGCGAACTGCTGAGCTTGGTGCCGAGCTATCACAATCCACCAACAGTCTCTATTCATGCAACTAGTTCTCTTTCGTGCGCTTTGGCAGGAGTTGCGACTGGCCAACGAGGCTGTCTTCCCTCGTGGTCTCGCCCTCCCGGCTCGTTTGAAAAATCTGGGGCCGAGACGGCCCGATGACGAAGGCCAAAGTAGCCCTTAGGGATTTCTAAATGTAGTAGTGTAGCTCGACTTTTATTTTCATTGTCAAAGATTGTAACTTAGTTTGAGATTCTGAAAATTGTAATTGTACCCTTTTTCAAGAAATAGAAATACTCTTTCATTTGTCCTAGTATTTTATTTCATAACTCCCGAGAAATCTAAGTCTCGGCTATTACACTAGATAGGTTCTAAATAATAAATCTTTATTTCAAGCTCCTCTTTAAGATATTAATAAGCCTGACTTTCCTAGAGCGTGATTCAACATAGTAGAAACCCTAGTACCGCTAGATATTAATCACCATTACCCAAAATATCAAGATTCTTGGATTACGAAAAATATACACCAATTGATAAATCAAAGTAATGAATTATTAATATCATATGCTCAAGGCTATATATATTTATGAGTAATGGCCAAAATTAGTCCTTAACATATGGCCATTTTACGATTTTGGTCTCAGACATTATATTTTAAATGTTTGCATCCTAAACATTTCAACTCAGATCACAATCGGTCCAATCCTGACGGTTCCATCAAATTGTAACAGTCAACTCAATTAAACGCAATTTTGACCCAATTACAATGTTTAAGTGTGATTATTAACACCTAAATTATATCCTTATAATCAACTTAACATTTAAATCATGTTCTCTCTTCTCTTGCCTCTCCCATTTCTTTCCCAATTGATTCTCTCCCCACTGTGCTTTTAAAAAGGAACACCCCAAATTGGAAAATTCAATTCTCCTCCCCATCGAAGTGCAGCCGCCCCACCGGCGGCGTGAACGCGTGCGCCAAAGTCCCCAGCAAGCCGTCGAAAGCCTTCTCATCGCCGTGATCGCAGCTAAAGAATCCGATCCTCAGATCCGCACAGTTGAACGTCGTTGTCTCTACGAATGTCAACACGTCACCTCCGACCACCGCTTGAACGCCTTCATGAAGATGCCGCGCAGTAAAAACTTTTTTTATTTTTATTTTAATTTTTAATTTTTTAAAAAAAATTTAAATTTTTTATTCAATAAAAACTTATTGGAGTAAATAATGAACTATATTCACTACATAATAAACTAAATGAACGTATGTTATGAAGTAATTTTTTGCATTCATTACATACCGAATTTACTTCAACTGAAAGATAATTATGTCATAACACATTATGAAGTAATAATCTAATGGAATGAAGTAATAAACTAATGGAATGAAGTAATAGCATGACTGAATGCAGTAATAAACTAACAGAATGAAGTAATAAACTAATGGAATGAAGTAATAGCATGATTGATTGAAGTAATAAGTTCATTACTATTGCTTGACGTTTAACACAGTTAACATTGTATTTCAATAAAATGTCATATTTACTTCATTACTTACGTTCATTTGGTTCATTATTTATTGAATATAGTTCATTACTACCGCTTAACGTTTAACACTAACATTTGTTATATCATTAATATATTTCAATAACATGTCAAAATTACTTCATAACATACTTCATTTAGTTCATTATTTAGTGAATATAGTTCATTATTTACTCCAGCAAGTTTTTATTGAATAAAAAAATTAAAAAAAAATTAAAATTAAAAAAAGTATTTATTGAATAAAATATTAAATTAATTGTAAATTAATCCTAACCACAAGATTAAGAAAAATGGATGGCCCAAATTTGGTATCTTGTTCGGTCTTTAAGAAGGGTTCGATATTGATCACAACTCTCTCTATATATATATGGGGTGCACTATGGTAAATAAGTGAAATCCTGTCAAAAATCAAAGCGAATCACAGCCCTAAGATCCTTAGATTGGATGGTTGTGATAATAATATTTGAGCTACATTATTACTCTAAAAGCGTTACATTATTAGCCAAGCTACATTATTACACTACACAATCTACATTATTCAACTAAAGCGCATTACATTATTAGCCGAGCTACATTATTTGACTACACAATCTACATTATTAGATGACAAGTGGCATTAATCTAACGGTTAAATCACAAGATCTAATGACTGAGATTTGTTTTGATTTTTGACAGAATTTCACTTATTGATCTGATCACATCCCTATATATATATATAGAGAGAGAGTCTCATTATATGCAAATCCACTTCTTATTGCCGAACCGGAGGACTATACCAAATTAGGGTTTTTAGATCTAGGTTTTTATGGATGAGATGAGCAAATTTATAAATTATTTTCACCTTCATCACGAGCCTATTTTGCTTCAGCACAGGGCAAATAAGTCATACTACGATATTAGAAGGATTTAACTTCACTCCAGAATATATCACTTCATTCGAATAGGTTTTTACCTCATTCCAATATTATTATACTTCATTCCAGTACGTAAAGGCGGTTTCGCCATCGTGTACTGTTCTTTCTCTCTACAATGTCTATCACTGTCGCCACGACGCTGACAATAAAATAAAATGATTGTCTAATTGAATGATGTAATAAACTATTTGAATGAAGTATGTGTAGAAGCAATTGAAGCCCTACTGGAAAGAAGTAAAAACCTTATCCAATGAAGTGATAACATTTTTGAATTAAGTAATAAACCTATTGGATTAAATTGCATTTTTAAAAGTGAATAAAGTAAAAACTCAGGTCAATGAATTTAAATGAATCATGTGTTGAATCATTTCAAAACCTACTAGAAGTAAGTAAAAACATACTATAGTTTTAAGGTATTACGTACCAGAATGAAGTAATAAACCTAATACAATGAAGTAAAATGGACTTGTAATGAAGACCGAAATAATTTAAACAGCATCGCATCTCATAAAAAAATAGATTTAATGGTCTTAATTTGGTATCTAGTTTGGTCTTTAAAATTGGTTCGACATTGATCACATATAGGAATGTGATCAAATGCAAACTCTAAATATTGTACAAATTCCAAACTATGATCTGTACCGTTAGAAAATGTCAACAGATGACAAAATATGTCAACAGTTGATAAAATTACAGCAAAAAAAATGTCAACACAGTGTCAACGGTTGATGCTGTGTTGATATTGTGTTGACATTTCCTGTTGCTACTATTTTGTCATCTGTTGATATTTTTATTGGCCAGATCATAGTTTGGAGAGTTTACATTTTATCACTATATATAGGGTCCTGTTAGGTTGAAATTTTTTAGCTTAATTGAGAATTGAGATGCATTTTCAGCCACTCATCCACAACATTTTCGAAATGTCAACAAGTATATTATGTCAACTCGAGGGTATTATCGTCGATAGCCTGCACATCAAATGTCAATAGCCTGCACAGGGTTTTTTTTCCTCAAACACCATCACTAATAGCCTGCACAGGGTTTAGGGTTTTTTTTTTCTCCTCAAACACCATCATGGCGGGGGGTTAAGGTGGACCCCCAACCTGTATATATCAAAAATCACCAAAAGAACATACATCAGCCAAGCCCAAAAGTGACTCGGTCCGCACGAGAGATACAAATCACAAGAGCTAACAAAGCTACTATGGTATCCCCACAGACCGGGTACTAACCATCTAACTAAAGAGAGAACAAACATAGCAAAGCTATACATCAAAATAATAACAAGGATGATGGCCAGAAGTTGGCCAAATCCAAAGGAAAACAAAAAACCATAAATCAAAGCCACGAACCATGTGAAGTAGTCATCCATCTCGATATCTGAAACTGAAGTTCGGATAGTCCAACTGGATGCAAAGGGTTTAGGGTTTAGGGTTCAGGTTTTTTTTTTTAAAAAAAAATTAACTTCTATATAATGGAGGAAATTACAAATAAACTCCTAACTATAGATAGGAGGAAATTATAACTGATGTCAAGAGGGCTCGAACTCGACACCTCATGCAATAATGTCTAAGCTCCTTACCGCTAGGACAAAGGCTCTGGACGGTTTAGGGTTCAGGGTTTTTTTTTCATACATAGGAGTTCGAGATACATTCGGCAAGCGAACTAGCCCGCCACAGCCCCTCGTGGCTCGAATACTTTAGCTTCCCTCCGACGGGTTCGGGCGTGAACTAGCCAATGTTGGCTCGTAGACTGCACTCCCTCCGACGAGTTCAGCCCCGGTAGACTACCCGCAACCGTCAGACGCGTCCAGGCTCGAAAGCTTGCCAAGCCCCAAGGAAACAACCTTGAACAGGCCCACAGGGAAATTAATCCCAAAGTCGCGCCATCCAGGAGTCGAACTCAAGACCTCCAGGATGGTGCCATATCCTTGCCACCCTTCTCAACCACTTAAGCTAGGGGGCTTGGATGGTTTAGGGTTTTTTTTTTCCTCAAACACCATCAAGGCGGGGGGTTAATGCTGACTCCCAACCTGTATATATCAAAAATCATCAAAAGAACATACATCAACCAAGCCCAAAAGTGACTCGGTCCGCACAAGAGCTAACAAAGCTACTATGGTATCCCCACAGACCGGGTACTAACCATCTAACAATGAAGAAAACTAACATAACAAAGCTATACATCGAAATAATAACTAGGATGATGGCCAAATGTTGGCCAAATCCAAAGGAAAACAAAACTCCATAAATCAAAACCACGAACCATGTGAAGTAGTCATCCATCTCGATATTTGAATCTGAAGTTCGGATAGCCCAAATGGTCCATCCTCACGAGCGACTTCAAATACTGAGGTGCTGAATCTGCATCAAAGAAGGTGATGGCAGGGGTTTGGACCCCCTACCTGCCAAAAAATCGGCTGCCCGGTTGCCCTCTCGATAGATGTGAGAGAACATGACCTGCAGCTGTGAGATCAAAGTGCGAATGCGAGCCATGTGATGTCTCACATCCGCCGCTCCTCCGCGTCCTGAAGTGAACACCGCAACCACTGATGCTTCATCCATCTCGACCCAAACCTGCGAGGAGAACTGCATAGCCAATGTCAACCCGTGAAGAAGAGCTAAAAGCTCCGCCTCGAAGGTCGATCCAGCTACGAGAGGCGTACAAAAGGCCCCCAAGAGAGAACCATCTGAGCCCCGAACCACTCCCCCACCGCCTGCCTATCCCGTCGAGGTGATAAAGGCCCCGTCGGTGTTCAGCTTCACCCAAGGATCGTCGGGTGGATGCCAAAGCACTTGCAGGGACCGTAGAACTCGCCGGCGAGGAGGAGCCAAAGGCATGAAGTCAACAGCCGGGGTGCAACCGCGCCAATTAAGGGGGACTAGCACACCCGCCGCCACCCAGATCCGCAGATGCTGAACAACCTGCCAAATAACATGTGAAGAACGAAAAGAAATGCCGCGGTGCTTCCAGCTATTCCTCTCCGTCTAAATAAACCAGTATACCAAACAGGGAATCATGAAGCTGATGTGCAAGGCGGTGGCCCTGTGAGAGGATGAAGAGGTTACGTGGTGCGTAGGTGTCGTTCAAGTGAGGATATATCCTACTGGCAGGATAAAGATCCTAACTAAGCCTAGACCTCGTCTTCAAAGATTCCTCAACCCACTTCTACTGATCAGTATAGTGGAGGTAAGGGTCGAATCCCACAGAGATGGTGCGTTTAAACTACTGCGGTGATGTTTTGGAGGGTTGGTTAGCTACCACGCTCGGGTTGAGTTTCTACCTAGGCGAGTAATTAAAGGGTGGCGTCCTACTGACTAGGATGGGGGAGCAGATCATGGAATGCAACTGTGTACGTGGAAATGAGGGGACATGGTGTAACAGAAATTGTTTGGAAAGGACGGTATTTCTATTTTTGGCTAAACAGAATATTCAGAGTGTAGTGGAGGTAGTGGTGACTAGGCTGACAGATCTGCAGGTACAACCAGAGGTGAAGGACAAAAGAAAGCAAAAGTAAATAAAAGTAAGGTGGTCCCCAATCTGGATGTAGACATCATCTTCTCCAACAACACAAATTAAACTCAGATAACAATTCCAGATCCAACCCGGCAAACGCAGATTAACAACTCGCGAACACAGATCTAAAACTAAGAAATCAAATCTGAAATCAAACGCTGAAACTGGACTTCTGCATGCTGGTCAACATGAAAGATCGATTCAGAAAATAAAACGAAGCCTTGCATGCAACGATCTACTTCCAGATCAAATAGTACTTGTTTACCTATCCTAAAGAAAATTTGTTACGTAACAGAATTTAGAGATTTAGCACTTAAAACACGGAGAAATCTTAGATCTAAGCTAACTAGACAAGGAAAGAAAAGAACACTACAATGAACGAAACGGAAATCAACTTCATAGCATTAACACGTTCGGATATCCAAAGCAAGCATTTCAAAACAACAAAATCCCAAAATGTAACAGAAATCCAACGTAAAGACGGAGAACTAATTAAACTACGAAAGCAATTTAAAGATTGTTTGCCACTCCGGGCGATAAAATCTCTGACTGGAACTACGATCTAGCTAACTGGAACGGACGATGACTGGAACTCGGGAACATTCTGAACGTCAGGTGATCATGGCTCGGCGAGGCAAGAAGTGGGACACGGCTGAAAGACTGAAATTACCGAGAGAACTCTCTACCTAAAGATGATGGTGAATTGAAGTCTCTCCAAGGCTCCTTCTCTCTCCAACTTGGCTACCTTTTATAGGGAGGCTACCCTTGATTTTAGGGTAAATCCTCGCTGCAATTTGACTTCTTTGCCCTTAATTGTGGGTAATCCGTCCCAGCTATCCGTCTTCTTCATCTCAAGCCGTTTTAGCACGTATACGGATCAGTATGAGACCATGCTGGCGCTTTTTCTACCCGAACACTCCGGAACTTCCCTACTGGCCAGAACACTTATCCTGCACACTTTGAGCAACTGCTTTGCAAATATAATCATTTAAACCTGTCATACTGACCAGTAACCGAGGCCTAGAATACGACTTATCAAACTGCTCACACTTACCACATGCTTGCCCTCAAGCGTGAAGAACAAACAAAAAGCAATAAGTCGCATTCTAGCCTGGTTACTTCCCTGCCCGACTCTACCTAAAACTGGACTCTAGACTACAACGACGAAGAAGAAAGAAAACACAAACACAAACACAGAAACACATAAAACACTAACAGATTGGGCTACATTTTCAACCATCCCTCCCCTCGGGATCAGGTGCAATCCGGCCTTAGACAGCCTTGAACTTCTGCCGCCCCCCCCCCTTTCTCTCCCAGTCAGTACATCTGCTTGTCAAGATCGCCCACACTCTCGGTCAACCACTAGGTTCACTCAGTCACTCGCACCTCACCAGGAACGTTAGGACTGAATTCTCTCATCATGCTCAACCACAATTGCTTTGGACTTAGATCTCACGTGCAGCTACTGAAGGACTTTAAGGCTTGTAACGGGGCTGTTGGGTGGTAGTGTTTTGGGTAGATGTTCCTAAGGCTCTAAGGTTCAAAAACTTCTATTTAATTTATGAAGGGGGATTGTGTGCATCAGGCTTCTGATCAGTTGCTTTTCTTAGCTGGTGCTTCTGGCTTGAGTTTCCAACTGGTTAGTAGGCTTCTTGTGGCTTCGCCACCCTTATTCCTTCATTTTTTTTGTGTGGTCAAAACTCTGACCATTTTCTTCTTTTCTTTCTTTCTTCCTCTTCTTTTTTTCGTGGCTTCGCCACCCTTATCCCTTCTTTTTTTGGACCTGGAATGTCTCCCTGGTCGATTTTCTTCTAACTTTCCTGCCCAGCTGGTTTCTGCTTTTTTCACACTTCTTCCTGGCCAGTAAGCTCCATTTGTTTCATGCCTTACACACAGTCCCAGGGGCTAGGGGTGTTTATCTGGGTATAAAAGGTTAAGAAAAAAGGGTTCTAAAAGTGGTGGTTTTCTTCTTTTTTTTTTTTTTTTTTTTTATGGGGGGGGGTTCCTACTGCCTTCAGTATTTGCTACCCGTGATCACTTCACCCTAGGCAAATTGTGGCAGCCTCTCTTTTCTTTAAGTGTATGTGGAAAGTGGTTCCACTTTAAGGCTTATAACTCACATTTTAGAGGGCTTTCGTGTTTGGCTCTAAGTGTGGGCTTTTCTCTCATACTCACATCATCTATACTGGTCAGGAGGTACTAAGGAGAGTGGTTTCGGTTTTCCAGCTTGTCTTATCTCCCTCAATTCCCCTCACCTCCAGCTCAGGACGGTTGAGTTTTAAGCCCAAATCAGCACACAACATAAAAAAAACTAGACCTAAAAAACACAAAACGAGCACAAACACAGAACACACATATATACATCATACTGGCCATTACGTCCCCCCTCCTACTTCACAAGTGTCTGCCCCAGATAAGGCTGTGAAGTGGAAAAAAAAAGTACTGGCCAGTATGGTAGACACACAGACAACAAAATAACAAACAAAAATAACAACTCAAACAGAAACTTCTCACACTTAGGCTATGGAATAGGCTAAGTGGGAGAGGTTTGAACACCGGACAAAATCCACTAAACAAAGAAACACGTATATACAAAAGAAACACAGAAAACATGCTACCAAGAAACAAACCCTAACTTCTCACACTTAGACTATGGAATAGGCTAAGTGTTATGAAGTGGGGTTTGCTCGCAAACACAGATTATACTACCTAACCGAATACCACAACATAACAAAAATACGAAAAGTTAAAAAAGCTTAAAAAAAAACTAACTTGGTCAGTAGGGGGGGGGTCTATCGAAGTCGCCTGCTCCTTCGTGGGGCAGGTGGTTCCTTCGGGTTGTCCTCTTCCGTTCCAGTTTCATTTTCCTTCGCCGGCTCCTCGGCTCTTGCCGGCACCTCGGCGTCCGCTGTCTCTTGCTCATCTGCTACTCCGGTTTCTTGGATATGTGGTTCATCAGTCCGGCCACCATGGCCACTCGGTCCTGCAGCTTGCTCCTTCCTCAGGTAGGTCATTTCTTCTAAGATGTTATCCATACTGGCTAACATTCTGTTCATTGCTTTTTACATCTTGGAGTTTTCCTCCCCGAGATCTGATACGATAGCTTCCATGGCCGCCTGCCTCTGATGCATCATATCCTGCTCTGCAGAGCCCTTCAACATCCTTTCCACAATTCCTGCCAGCTTGATCACCTCTGCCTTCAATTGCTGATTCTCCTCTGCCATTTCAGTGACTGTCCTTTCTAGAGCGGCTTGCCTCTGAGTCAGTATTCTCTGCTCCGCAGACTCCTTCAATACCTCTTCCATTGCTGACGCTAAACGAATCATCTCTTCCCTCATCTGTCTATTTTCCTCAGCCATCTTTTCCACAGATTGTTCAATTCTGTCTCGCCTCTGGTCATGTCCTGGTGCTTCCTGAGCTGTTGCTATCCGAGCAGTGGGTATTGCCTCTTCTCCCATCGCATAAAAGTGGGGCACGCCCTGCCTCATGTACACCGTGTTCGTTCGGACGAACAGAGGGGTGTCGAACAATCCTGGGGCGCTCACCATCGTTAGTGGGGTTAGGTCTTCGTCCTCCGAAACGGTGATGTTGTTCCTCATGAAGATTCCCAATATATGGCAGAGGGAAATATTCCGTGCTGGGTGAGTTGCGACGAGGTGACATGTGTATGCAGTCCAGAACCCTAAGTGCAGCTTCTTGCCCTTTTTTGCACACCATATAAGGTACAACTCCGTCATTGATGTCCGGACTGCAGAATTAGACTGCCCCAAAAGATTGTAGTCTAAAAAAAGTTGAACCAGGCGTAAAACGGGGTCGCTAAGGTGGATCGATCGGGAGATCGTGGATTGGAACTGCCCTGCTCCGGGGTGAGTAAGTTCCTCCCAAGCCGACTGGGGCTCAAATTCCACATGCCGGCGGGGAATCCCCCGCTCCCTGTTTCTCCATTCAAGTCCTATTGCCTCCTCCAAACTGCATATACCCAACCTCACAGTCCACTCAATCAGATTCATCCTAATTTCTCCTCCAAATACCCTGAAGCTAACACACTCTATATCCAAATCAGTTGTGACTTCGAATCGAAAATTTGCGAAAAACTCCTTGGCCAAATCGACCGGGACACTTAACTTCTCATTCCTCAACAACCATTCAAAACCCAACTCATGCAAAAGGGCTAGAAACGATTCACTAATTTGCAATTCATCTAAGGATGGGAGATGAATTACCTTTCCACACTTAACCTTCTTGCCTTTTGCGTTCTTTGTGCGGTAAACTGACTGGAGCTTCTTGTCGTCAAACAACTTCATCTCTTCCACAACGTCATCCGTGAGTTCCACCGTCCAACGCTTATACCGGAGTGGTTCGGCAGGTGGATGCAACAGTTCTCGATGATCGTTGGGGAGTTCCCGCTCCTTGTATTCCTCCTCTTCCATGGTTGTGTCGCTATCTGATTCCGATTCTTCACTGGCCTCGTACTCACTATCGCTCTGTGTCTGCCGGTTTGATGGGGTCCTCCGGGCAGTCTCAGTGATCACTATGCCTGTGTTCGGGGTACGCATTCTTTTGGTTTTTGATTTTTCCTCCACAACGGTCTTGCCCTTTCTTTTCCTTTCTACTTGGTATCTAGCTTCCTCTTCCGCCTCGGTTGGTGGCGTCTCCTGGGTAGTGGAGCTACACTCTTTCTTGGCATCTTCCTTCTCCAATTGTTCGGGGCTCACTGACTCGGGTGCGAGGTCCAGTCCCTCAGCCACCCGCTCGGCTTCCACACCCTGATCCTCTTGCGCCGGACAGGGTTCGTCGTCGCTCACGATCTCTAGGGGATCCTCCGCCGTGTTCGGTTTCGCCCTGTTGGGTGCCCACTTACCCAAACAACGTTGCGATTTCCTCTGCGGTTTGGGTGGCTCTGCCTTGGAGCCTGTCTTCACTACCAGTTTCCTTCTGACGGGGATCGGTTTAACTACCGGAGGTGCCACTAGGGTGGATGCCTCTACCTCTGGTTCTGTTGTCTCTGTTCCTGCTTCCTTGGCTTCACTCTGCTTTTCCCTCTCCTCTTCTCCTTCTGACTGGGATGTCTTATCCTTCGGTATGGGTTCTCTAAGAGCTTGTTCATTCGCTCCTACTGATCTTGGTGCGAGGTCCAGACCCTCAGCCACCAAGTCAGTTGTCTCCTCTCTTCGGTTTACCCTGTTCATTATCGAGTCAAACTCCTCGTCCGTCATGAGGCCCTGTTTCCTGGCTGATTCGTTCAGATCTATCTCTGGCCGTCTTACTTCTTGAAATACTGGGTCCTTCTCGGGCGTCATTTTTGCTCCGCCACTCTCTCCCTGGGTTTCCCTTACTTGGCTGGACCTTTTCTTTCGCTCCTCAGAGTCGGAGCTGTAAAACGCGGCGATAGCTTCCAGGTCTGCCGAATCTGGTACCGAGGGTTCCGATGCCGCGGTGGCTGAGGGAGATCCTTCCTCCGACTGTAGTTCTGCGTGTCTGACCTGTGCATGAGGAATTCCACTGGGTGCGGTTCCTATGCCCCCCGTGTGGCCGAAATTGGTCAATGCCGCCGTCCAGTCCCTAGTCGGGTCTTGTTGGCGAAGGAATACCATTACGGCATCCAAAGAAATAGTGGCCGGCGGTTGAGCAGTCGGTGCGGGTGGTTGGTTCGACTGTGGTTGGGCCTCCGGGGTTTCTTCTCGCAGCGGCTGCGTATCTTGGGTGTTCGCACGACGGGGCTTGATTTTCCTCGCGATAGCTTTCTTACCCATGACTGTAATTTGTGATTTGACGGTAGAAATTAGGGTTTGGTTTGAGAACGATGGTTCTGTGAGAGGGATAGAGGAGAATTTCTTGAAAGGTATTTTGGAAATGAGGGTTTTTTAGGGAGAAAGGGAGGGTCGGTTGGTTTAGTTCGGATTAGAAATGGCAGTTGCAGGTGGTTTCAACCGGCTATCAGTGGTTACCGGTCATGCCGCTTCATGTGAAAAGTGGTTGGGCGACAGGCGTTGGTTCCTGATTGGCTAGCGTGTGTACTCTCTCTGCTCCACACCATTCCAGCACTGCCACCCTGCAAAAGCTGCACACGCTTAATTCAAATTTACGTCCTATCCACAATTTCCCTCTATACTTACCTATTACGGAAAATAATTCAAAATGGCACTTAAATACAAATTGGAGTGACACTAAATAGGTAATCTCTTGGTCAAAGTGTACCCCAACCTAAATTTAAGGCCCGAAAATATATTTTTGGATTTTTAGAAAATTTTCAAGCATGCAAAAATTAATTACGTATATACAGTATTTACATTCTCCTTAGGTAAGTTGGAATCCTACCTGGCCAGTATATGCAGAATATTATCAAAATGAAACTAGCCACGTGGAATTCCAAATTCCTATCTTACTAATCAGTATGTGACCTTAGTATGTGGTAGTAGTGGAATTTCATCCACTACCCCCACCTCACTATTATCCCTAAAGATTTTCAACCTATGTCCATTCACTACAAAAGGCTCAGAGTTAGAAAGACTCCCTGAAATCTCCACCGCTCCATTAGCTCGGAGGGCTGTTACGATGTACGGTCCTGTCCACTTAGATTTGAGTTTCCCGGGCATTAACTTCAATCTCGACTGGAAGAGTAGTACTTTCTGGCCAACATGGAGCTCCTTGGTTCTCAGATTTCTATCATGCCATAATTTCGTTCGCTCCTTGTACCACATGGCCGAGTCGAAAGATTCCAATCTAAGTTCCTCAAGCTCCTGTAATTGCAGCTTCCTTTCCTCCTCACAGGCTGTAGCATCCATATTCACTTTCTGTACTGCCCAGTATGCTCGGTGCTCGATCCCTACAGGTAAGTGGCACATTTTTCCAAAAACTATTCGGTAAGGGGACATACCAATGGGGGTCTTGTAGGCTGTTCGATATGCCCAGAGAGCATCCTCTAATCTCACGCTCCAATCCTTCCGAGAAGGATTTACAGTTTTCTCCAAAATCTTCTTTATCTCTCGATTAGAGATCTCGGCTTGGCCGTTAGCTTGCGGGTGGTAGGGGCTTGAAAGTCTATGGTGCACACCGTACTTTTTCATTAAAGCTTCAATTGTACGATTACAAAAGTGTGTACCTTGATCAGAGATGATCGCCCTTGGGACTCCGAAACGGCTGAAAATGTGACTCTTTAAGAATTTGGCCACCTCCTTTGCTTCACACGTACTTGTGGCCGTCGCTTCTACCCATTTGGAGACGTAATCCACCGCGACTAGGATATACAGATTGCCATAGGACGAGGGAAAAGGCCCCATGAAATCCATTCCCCATATGTCGAATAATTCACAAACAATAATCGGTACTTGCGGCATCTCATCTTGGGCAGATATTCCACCGGTCAGTTGGCAACGCTCACAGCTCCGGCAGAACTCGTATGCATCTTTGTTGAGAGTTGGCCAGTAAAAGCCGCTATCCAGAATCTTCCTTGCCGTCTTCTTGGATCCGAAGTGCCCTCCACATGCTAACGAATGGCAGTGGGTCAACACATCCCGCTGTTCCCAGTCAGGAATGCACCTTCTTATCACTTGATCGGATCCTACCCTCCATAGGTAAGGGTCGTCCCAAAAATAATATTTTGCCTCACTCTTGATCTTCATTCGTTGGGCTTTGGTAACACTTGGTACCTCTGGAAGTTCTCCAGTTACTAGGTAGTTGGCCAGGTCCGCATACCATGGCTCCTGCCCTACCTTCTCTTTTCCTTTTGCTGCATCATTCTGACCAGTAAGTTTGTACACTTCTTCCCAATCAATTTTTCTGGGTGCAAAAATCACCTCACATAAGTGTTCCTCTGGAAACTTGTCGTGCACCTCCTCGCTGTTTCCTTCTTGCACTATTCTGCTCAAATGGTCTGCCACCTTGTTTTCGACTCCTCTCTTATCTTCCACCTCCCAATCAAATTCTTGTAACAAGAGTACCCATCGGATCAAGCGTGGTTTTGATTCTCTCTTGGTAACTAGATACTTAAGGGCTGCATGGTCAGTGTATACTACGACCTTAGATCCCAGCAAATATGGCCGGAACTTCTCAAAGAAAACACCACTGCCAGCATCTCCTTTTCGGTGGTATCGTAATTCCGCTGGGCTTGATTTAGAGTCTTGGACGCATAAAAAATTACGTGCCTCCTCCCATCGATCTTCTGACCCAGCACGGCCCCTACCGCAAAGTCGCTGGCGTCGCACATTACTTCGAAAGGATGGTTCCAATCAGGAGCTCGTATGATAGGTGCGGATACTAATTTTTCTTTGAGAAGATCGAAAGCTGCCTTGCATTGCTCATCAAAAACGAACTCCACATCATTTTGAAGCAGTCTGGTAAGGGGTTGGGCGATTTTGGAGAAATCCTTTATAAATCTTCGATAAAATCCAGCATGTCCCAGGAAACCCCTTATTCCCTTCTGATCAGTAGGGAATGGTAATTTGGATATGACATCCACCTTGGCTCGATCCACCTGGATACCTCTTTCTGAGACTACGTGTCCTAGGACTATCCCTTCGGTGACCATAAAATGGCACTTCTCGAAGTTCAAAACCAGACTCTTTGCTTGACACCTTTCCAAAACTATGTCCAAATGATGAAGGCAAGAGTCGAACGAGTCTCCGTAAACCGTGAAGTCATCCATAAATATTTCTATGCACTCCTCAATCAAATCGGAAAATATGCTCATCATGCATCGTTGAAACGTACCTGGAGCGTTGCATAAACCGAAAGGCATGCGACGGTATGCATAGGTTCCAAACGGGCAAGTAAAAGTGGTTTTGTCCTGGTCCTCAGGATCCACGTGAATTTGGAAGTACCCGCTGTACCCATCTAGGAAGCAGAAAAATTTTTTTCCCAGCTAATCTCTCTAATATCTGGTCGATGAAAGGCAAAGGAAAATGGTCCTTCCTTGTTGCGTTGTTCAGCTTCCGGTAGTCGATGCACATTCGCCAACCCGTGACCAGCCTTGTTGGAATCAGCTCGTTCCTCTCATTCTTGACAACTTGGATCCCGGATTTCTTTGGAACCATGTGGATCGGGCTGACCCACTCACTGTCCGGCACTGAATAGATAATCCCTAGCGACAACAACTTCAAGATTTCCTTTAAAATTTCCTCTCGCATGTTAGGGTTTACCTTCCTTTGAGCATCTCGATGAGCCTTCGCTCCCTCTTCTAGCCTGATGTGGTGCATGCAAACGTCGGGGCTTATCCCTACTAGATCTGTAAGGCTCCATCCGATTGCCTTCTTATTCCTATTCAACACAGTCCAGTAGCCGCGCTTCTTGTTCTTTTGTGAGACTGCTGTTGATGATTACGGGATATGAGTTCTCCTCCCCGAGGTAGGCATACTTCAAGTTCGATGGTAACTTTTTTAGCTCGACTTGGGGTGGAAGTGTGTCTTCGGGTAGAGGGTTTTTCTGGGCCTCCCCGTCTTTCTTTAAGTCTTCCCCTGAAGGTTCTTCCGTACTGACTGGAAGCTTGGCCCCTGCGGCTCCAATGAACGCCGACTTTTGACAGAATTCCTTGATCGCTCCTTCTATTTCTTCGTCGGTCAACCCCTGGCTACTGATCAACTCACACCACGCAGCAGCTTCTTCGTCGGCCTGATCACAAGCATCTAAAGCCTGGAGTTTTTCCTGTAATAGTTCGGTCTCAAGAAAATCTTGGACTAGAGGGTCAATCACATCAACAAAGCATAGATTTTCAGAATCAATGGGTTTCTTCATGGCATCATTTATATCAAAAGTAAACTTCTCACCATTAAAATCAATGCAAATAGTCCCCTCGGCCATATCCACTATTGTCTTAGCCGTTCTCAAAAAAGGTCTCCCTAACAAGACTCCACTAGACTCTCTCGCTTCATGCTCACTCATTTTGATCACATAAAAATCAGCAGGGTATGTGAACTCCTGTACTCTAACCAACACGTTCTCTAAACTCCCTCAGGGCTTATGCACGACCTATCAGCCAGCTGGATCAACACCCTAGTGTTTGACAGCCTCACTCCTTTCAGTCGGTTATAGATTGATAATGGCATGACATTAATGGAAGCTCCAAGATCACACATCGCATGTTCAACCTTTCACATCCCCTATAGTTATGGGTAAAGTGAACATACCTGGATCGGCCCTCTTGGGCGGCAGTTTCTCTTGCACAATTGCGGATGCGATCCCTTCCACCATGATTTGTCCATCTTTTTGAGCTTTCCCGGCTATGAAATCCTTAATGAATTTTCCGAGCGGGGGTAGTTTCACGGCTTGGAGGAATGGTATGGTGACGTCCAACCTTCCAAAAATCGACAAGTAGTCGACCGGGTTCTCTTTCTTCCTCTTTGTAACAAATCGGAATGGGAATGGTTTCTCCCCTTTTTTCTCTTCTACGGGTTCCTCAGCAACTTTCTTGGTAGCTCTTGGGTCCGAGCCTCCATTCTGGGATTTTTCTCTTGAGGAGGTTCCTTCCTGGTCAGTAAGGCATCGGGTTCACCTCTTATACTTGGTGTATCATCCAGGAAGAATGGATCCTGCATTCGAGGCATGAAATTCCCTATTTCCTCAGCTGAAATGGTATCACCTCCTATCTTCGTTCCATTAGATCCTCCACCAGGTTGTTTCGGTTGAGGCGCGTCATAAGTGGTTCCTGACCTCAACGTGACCTTACTCACATTTGCCCTTCTCGGGCATTTGGACTGTAGATGGGAGTTTTCCTGCATTTCCCTTCAAATCACCCATCGAACTGGCCAGTTGAGCTAACTGCCTATTCATCATATCCATGTTCGCCTTATGTTCTTTCTGGGCATTTTGCATCCCCTGCACGACCTCATTATGGGCTTGCAATTCTCCTTTGATGTTCTGTTGTGATGCTAGCATTTCACTCATCATGTCCTCAACGGATCTCCTCGGCCTGTTCGAGTTTTGGAAATGACCCGGCCCTTGGTGTTGATAGTTCTGGAAGGTTTGCTGTCCTTGATTAGGCGGGTATTGGTTATATTGGGCAGGAGGAGTGTACTGATCTTGAGGATATTGATTCTGGTGCTGGGCTTGGAATTGATTCTGGTTCTGATGGTGTTGGGATGCTTGGTTTGGTTGATTTTGGTAGTTTTGGAAATTTCTCTGATGGGGTGGCACGTAAACAGGGTTCGAGTTTGAGCTTTGTGGGTTATAGTTTTGGGCTTGTTGGTTTCTTCCTGACCAGTTGGGCTGGAAGTCTGGGTTTGCTGGTCCACGGTTAGGGTTTTGGTTCGGGTAAGGGTTATATTGGTTCTGGCCTTGACCTTGGTTCTGGTTTTGGTTCCCTTCTCCCCATCGAAAATTCGGGTGGTCCCTCCATGGTGCGTCCCGTTGTCTCCCCTGGATCCAATTCCCATTCTGGTTAAAATACCCAGCAGCATTAGCTTGCTCCGTACTGATCAAGTCATTCGGATGCTCGTATTGGGCCCCTTGATTCCCCTGCTCTGCACCCTTGTAGTTTCCCAGTTGGGAGAGGTGGTGGAGTGCTCTTCTCGATGGCACTCAAAAGTGACTTCTTCAGTTCATCCATCTTCAAGTCCATTTTCTGCTCCAGCTTGTTCTCCTGATCAGTAGTCGATGCAACAGCAGCCCGCTCTCGGTTGTATCCTTCCCTTGAATGGTCATACTCTTTCTTTGCATTCAGTAGCTTCCTTAGGACTCTCTTTGCTTCGCTGACCCGTAATTGCGTGAAGCTTCCTCCCGAAGATGAATTGGCCAGGTCTTTGGTTACCGCGTTCATGCCCTCGTAGAAAGTATGATGTACTTCAATGTCCGCCATGCGATGGTTGGGACACGATTCCAAAAGACCCATGTATCTTGCCCAATAGTCGCTCAAGGGCTCGTCATATCCTTGCTTCACATTCGTTATTCTCTCTTCAGTGCGCTTGTCTTAGATGACGGAAAAAACTCGCCCAGGAATGCTGACTTGAAGTCGGCCCAAGTCTCAATAGAGTCAGGGGGCAAGCGCATGAACCAGGTGTTCGCTTCCCCCTTGAGCACAAATGGCAGAGCTTTCAGCCTATAATCATCTTCAGTCGCTCCTGCTGGTCTTCTCTGCGCTCTACAAATCTTACAAAATTCGTGAAGGAACTCATACGGCCCTTCATAGCTTTTCCCGCAGTATGTAGGTAGAATCGCTATGACATGAGGCTTCACGTCACAAGCAGTCTGTCCCGGGGTGACCACGATAGCTTGCGGTGGTTCTCCTTCGGTATGCGCATTCAGCGTAC
Source organism: Salvia splendens (assembly GCF_004379255.2). Lineage (NCBI taxonomy): Eukaryota > Viridiplantae > Streptophyta > Magnoliopsida > Lamiales > Lamiaceae > Salvia > Salvia splendens. The sequence goes on along the minus strand of NC_056043.1, from coordinate 33,015 downwards.
CGATCTCTGGATCTTCGTCCATGTTGGCAGCCATTCCTGGATTGCCTTCCAACAGTGGTAACTCCACGGGAATTGGTCCTTCTATGGTGTACTGTTCTTCGTCGCTACTCGTGTCTAGGTCAGACAGAGTTGTTGACAGGCCAGAACGAGTGGTCACAAGTATGGATCCTCGCTGAAGTATCTTCGGTTTCCACGGATTAGGATCCGAACTGCTTCTCATAAACTGAAACAAAAGAAAAAGAGAAAAAATTATACACAATATTTACGCCAAAGTATCACACACAATAGTATATAAAACGCCATCCATCCCCGGCAACGGCGCCATTTGAAGAGGTTACGAGGTGCGTAGGTGTCGTTCAAGTGAGGATATATCCTACTGGCAGGATAAAGATCCTAACTAAGCCTAGACCTCGTCTTCAAAGATTCCTCAACCCACTTCTACTGATCAGTATAGTGGAGGTAAGGGTCGAATCCCACAGAGATGGTGCGTTTTAAACTACTGCGGTGATGTTTTGGAGGGTTGGTTAGCTACCACGCTCGGGTTGAGTTTCTACCTAGGCGAGTAATTAAAGGGTGGCGTCCTACTGACTAGGATGGGGGAGCAGATCATGGAATGCAACTGTGTACGTGGAAATGAGGGGACATGGTGTAACAGAAATTGTTTGGAAAGGACGGTATTTCTATTTTTGGCTAAACAGAATATTCAGAGTGTAGTGGAGGTAGTGGTGACTAGGCTGACAGATCTGCAGGTACAACCAGAGGTGAAGGACAAAAGAAAGCAAAAGTAAATAAAAGTAAGGTGGTCCCCAATCTGGATGTAGACATCGTCTTCTCCAACAACACAACTTAAACTCAGATAACAATTCCAGATCCAACCGGCAAACGCAGATTAACAACTCGCGAACACAGATCTAAAACTAAGAAATCAAATCTGAAATCAAACGCTGAAACTGGACTTCTGCATGCTGGTCAACATGAAAGATCGATTCAGAAAATAAAACGAAGCCTTGCATGCAACGATCTACTTCCAGATCAAATAGTACATGTTTACCTATCCTAAAGAAATTTGTTACGTAACAGAATTTAGAGATTTAGCACTTAAAACACCGAGAAATCTTAGATCTAAGCTAACTAGACAAGGAAAGAAAAGAACACTACAATGAACGAAACGGAAATCAACTTCATAGCATTAACACGTTCGGATATCCAAAGCAAGCATTTCAAAACAACAAAATCCCAAAATGTAACAGAAATCCAACGTAAGACGGAGAACTAATTAAACTACGAAAGCAATTTAAAGATTGTTTGCCACTCCGGGCGATAAAATCTCTGACTGGAACTACGATCTAGCTAACTGGAACGGACGATGACTGGAACTCGGGAACATTCTGAACGTCAGGTGATCATGGCTCGGCGAGGCAAGAAGTGGACACGGCTGAAAGACTGAAATTACCGAGAGAACTCTCTACCTAAAGATGATGGTGAATTGAAGTCTCTCAAGGCTCCTTCTCTCTCCAACTTGGCTACCTTTTATAGGGAGGCTACCCTTGATTTTAGGGTAAATCCTCGCTGCAATTTGACTTCTTTGCCCTTAATTGTGGGTAATCCGTCCCAGCTATCCGTCTTCTTCATCTCAAGCCGTTTTAGCACGTATACGGATCAGTATGAGACCATGCTGGCGCTTTTTCTACCCGAACACTCCGGAACTTCCCTACTGGCCAGAACACTTATCCTGCACACTTTGAGCAACTGCTTTGCAAATATAATCATTTAAACCTGTCATACTGACCAGTAACCGAGGCCTAGAATACGACTTATCAGAGGCCAACACCACTAAATTTGTCACATCGACTGTGCTTGGCTAGAACCATGAGGTCCACAGTGGCATCAACTAGCCTATTCCGAGCAAGGGCTTTTAAGATCATTCCCCGTTCGTCTGGACTAGGGAGGGGAACATACACAGGCTTCCATAACCCTCCTCTTCGTAACATATCAGAATCCATCACTTCGGGCCTGCTAAT